>NC_092082.1:70925514-71629966 GCF_043229965.1 Drosophila suzukii
GAGCGCAGCCCGGCGAAGTGCACTGTTCCTGGGGCGGTGATAAAAAAGCGACAGCTCCTTGGATATACCGCGCCTGGGACGGGACTGTTTCCAGGGCTGATCTCGCTGCCAGGGCGAAGACTGTATTGAGCTGTTGTCGTCCGAAACTGCAAGGGAGGGGGATGTTAATACAAAATGTATGATTTGGCGATTCAGTTCGATATGTCTAGAGCGAATCGCCTCTAGAAACATTAGTGTTATCATAGCACAGATATTTGTTTATTTTTATAGCGCTCCGAAGCGCTTTATAGTTTTTTTGTGATGAACTAATGGAAAATTGTACGATTATGCTTGCTCAGGACTAGTTCGATCCATATGAAGTTTTCTTTTAGTCTTTACCATAATTGCAAAGAGGCTATCGGATAATATTGATGACATAAATCCAATCTCTACTTTAGGGGAGGTACATAGAGGTTAGAAGTTTTAGAGAATTTGGCGCTACTTTAAAATTTCAGGCGATTAATTTGTGTTTTACCGAAATTGGACTTTATCCCACACGTGTCTTTAGAATCATTTGAACTTATAAACACATGTTTTGCTACTACCGACTTTGAGAACCCTATTTGTTTAATCTGTAAGTTCCCAATTAGGCTTCCTACTGAAGAGTAATCCCGTGGAACTACCAAGTGATACGTACAGCTCAGCGATGTGGAATTCTCGTTCTTTGGATACGCTGTGGTCACCGCCGACGTGGGGGTCACAGTGGCCGAGGTGGCCGCCGATGGAGGCCGGAAGGTCTTGCGCGTTACCGAGACCCAACCGCTTTTATCGCCATCCTTGGATCGTGCCAGTTCCAATATGAATTTGCCATCTGCGCAGGGGAATATCAATATTAATTCATATTTCTAGGGGCTTAGGGTGAACAAACAGAGGAACTTGCCTTTGAAGAACTGCAAACGGCCGCCGTAGCCGCCCCAGCTGTTGTTGCTGTTGCCGTGCGTCGATATTGGAGTCCTGCCCATATCAAAGCTGCCGCCGGAGTTGCTGCCCTTGCCGATCTTCACTGTTCCCGCTGCCGCTGCTGCTGCTGCTACTGCTGCAGTGGTGGGCAGTGGGCCAGTGGCTGCTCCGCCCAAGGAACTGTAGTCCAGGACGCCGCCCAGGACATCGATGGTGGGCTTGGACGCAGTAGCTCCAACGATGCTGGCTGCCACTGCGGCGGATGCAGCCATGATGCTACTACTTTTTGGCGTCTTGGCATGCGGCAAAAAGCCATTTGAGGGGGTGGAGCTGCAGGATGAGGGCGTTGGCGTTGTCGTGGACGTGGGCGTGGTCGTCCTGCTTAAGTTGGCGGGCAGGGGCGGTGGCAGTGGGGGAAAGCTGCTACTGCTGCTGTTGTTGTTGCTATTGCCGTTCAGGCCATTTTTCAGTAGAAACTTGGCGGCCGCCTCTGCAATTATGCTACTACAGTTGTTGTTGCTACTGCTGCTCTCGTTGCCGTTGTTGTTGTTGCTGCTGCTGCTACTTGCTGCGTTGTTGTTGCTACTGCTGCTGCTGTTGTTATTGCTGTTATTGTTGTTGTTGCTGGAGTTACTGCTGTTACTGTTAATGTTACTTTTATGCTCATCGGTCATTGTTGTCTGTTGCACTCTGTTACGCTCGTGACGTCATTTAGACAGGGGCCTTCAAAGAGAAACACATTCGTTTGCATCGGACATTACATTTAGCGCAAGCTCGCATTTAAAAACCGCATTGAATGGACAATTTGAATACCATTTATTTCATTGTTTTTGTTGTAAATTCCTCGCGCAGAGTTCGCGGCCGGAAGAAACGGCGCCGACGGCGTCGCTAAGCAAAATATGCCAGCTCGGCACGGCGTTAGGAGCGTCTAGCACCATTTTCATGTTTTGGGGCACCGTACCACCGTTCCCTATTATTATTGCACACACATATTCTTATTGCATCCTGGCCACTGGCCCGTCCGTCCCACTGGGCGGTATTTAACCAACTTCACAGGCACACACGGCGGGGCTTTTTGTGCGTTTTCTTTGGGCCCAAATGTTAAGCGGAGGCAGCGCACAAAGAGAGCACAAAACGAAGTGCGGACAAGGTGGAGATAAAATGGAAAAAACGTTCTCCAATTACCGTCAGCGGATATATCGATAGCCGATGGTCTGTCCAAGCGGGTGGCGGCGGACCGATTTAGTTAAACAATTTAGCAGGCAGTTGGCGGGGGCAGCTCAGTTTCCAACCAATAAACTAATAAATAAATTTAAAAATTATCAACGAAAAACGCAGCCTCGGTGCACTGTGTGACCGTCAACTGAGAACGGCGAAATCCGCAGCGCCAGTGAGCATGCTATCTAATATCATGATTCCACTGGATTCCCGCCTTAAATTGTTGCGTTTCCACTTGCAATTTACATTATACCTTATTCATGTGGAAAAGTAAACGCGAGCTTTAACACATGCTGGATTTAATGCGAAATGGTTTTGGTTCCTTGCACAGGGAGGATGAAATGTTTGGTAAATAAAATAAACCTAACTTTTGCCAGCAATCATTGAGCCAGAATATGGGTATTTGAGAGAATGGAACACCGGTGATCCAATAAGAGAAATGTAAAAATGATATCGATACCTACAGATGTCCAGTTTTAGAAGCTTTTCATTGTTTAAAATTGTAACAGTTTTTTTGGAAAGTTAATTATATAATGCTTTTATAATGTTGATATAATGCTGTTCGATAGTTTTTAGGATTTGGGAGTGACAAGAATTTGAATAAAAGACTTCTTTTACTTATTTCATGACAGAAACAAGTTGTAAATCGAAATAGACATAAAGTTTTGCAAGTATTATTAAATTAAACAAATTTAAATTAATATTAATGTGCCTAAATTTTTAATAAACTAGGGTCTAAGCAAACTTAGATGATTACCAATCTAAATTCTAGGCTTCCTCTAAGGCTGAGCTCAAGCTTATAACAATACCCCTTGAATTAAAATGTTCATATTAGTCGTAGAATAAAATATTTATTTATTATTAAGTCCAGAATGTAAACATTAAGCGATAATGGTATGTTACGTTAAATTCCCACACTTCAGCTAGGTAAATACTTATGGTTGCAAGTGTCTTTTTATTGCGTATAATACTGTTTGCTCGTAAATCGAATTACTGGTAATTGTGAGCTCGGGCGGGTTAAAATATATATTTAAATAGCCTTTGCATACGGAATACAACCCATCTTCTGCTTCTTAAAGTTAAACACAACTCGTATTCTCTCTCGTTTGCCGCCGCGGCCTACCTCCAATTATACTTCAAGTACTCTGAAGTTCTAATGCAAAATATAATGTAAATCTTACGCGTCTATCATGTCGATTATCAGTAGGTTAGTTTAGGTATAGGCTATATTCGAGTTGCTTTTGATATGGGCGAGAAGTCGTCGATTGCACGAGAATGGCTAAGAATAGATGCTTAGTAGATATTGCACAAAGTAAATCGTAAGATGTTACAACAGAGGGCATACAACATAATAAATTAAATTTAGTTTTGTTTTCCGTTTTGCCAACATAATTTAAATATCACAGACGTTTTGCCAATTGTTTAACTAATTTGCCGTTTTGCTTGTTAATTTTGCATGCCGAATAGGGAAAGACAGAGTGGAGAGAATGAAATCATACGAATCCAACCGCAGGATGTATATATACCTAAATGTCAGTCAAATGTGAAAATTAAATCAAGTCTTGCGTTGAACATGGCACGTAATTGCTAAAAGGAAAACCGGAGCCAAGCCTACGAGGGTAAACTGCTATGCTTATGTATAATCTAGGCGTATTTCTGTGTGTAAATACTAAGTGTTCTCGAACTTCTGGAAGAATGTGGGAGTGGGTGTCTACTGCATGCTACCAGATGAACTCCGTCCTACGCCTAGTGCATGTTATCCACTCTGCCCGAAGGGAGGCCCAAGGCGGCGCTCAGGTTGAGTCCTGGGGGAACCCCCACACCAACGCCCACGCTCACACCCACTCCTGATCCCACGTTGCCCTCGCTCTCGCTCTTCCAGGAGGACACCGGTATGTGGGGAGCTGGGAGGCAGTTGCGAAGCGTCTGCACGATCTGAATGGTGTCCATGAGGGCTGCAGAGGAGAAGGAATCAGAAGGAGACGGTCAGCATCTGAGATAGCTGGCACACAGAACCGGTTCTCAGTTTGGTACTCACTCTTCTGCAGACTCTCGCTCTGCTTGCCGTAGGGCTTGCACATCGAGGGACGTATGTAGGTCTTCATCCGCGACATGTTCCGCATCAGCTCCGCAAAGATCCGCACTATCTTGTCCTGTCCCACGGCCAGGTGATCCATGCGGTTGGCGTCGCCGGTGGCCCAGGCCCCATTGTGCAGCGCCAGCAAATCCTTGTTCGACTCTATTGAATCTAGATTGGAGCTGAGATGGGCGAAAATTTACAATATTATGAGAATATCCAATATTAAGGGGTAAAAGTGATATATGGGTTAGCAACAAAAAGTGTACAGGATCTATTGAAAAAAAATAGATTTTAATTTATAGAATGATTTAGTTGCACGGTTTCTCCATTTATATTAATTTATAATTAAAAATATAAGATATCTTAATTATGTATGTAATTCCACTCACCGCAAGGAGTCGGCCACGTTCTTGTGGGTAATCTGGTCCAGCGAGGAGTGTGAGGAAGACGAAGAGGACGAGTGCGGCGACTGCGATGGCGGCGGCAAAGGATGATGGCCGTGATGGGCCTGAGGGCCTGCTGCAGATCCTCCTGCCGCGGATGTGGCTGTGGCCGTCGGTGGCTGGTTGGCGGCCACGGCGGCAGCCACCGCCTGCGATTGCATCAGTCCCTGGATCTGAAGATTGGCGGCTGCAGCCGCGACGGCCATGGGATCAAAGTGCTTGGGATCAAGCTGGGCGAAGACACGCTGCTTTTCCAGCGGGCTAAGATGGTTGCTAAGCTTCTCGAGACTTTGCTGGGCGAGGACGCGGTTCTGCTGTTGAATTAGGGCCGCCGTTAGTTGCTGCTGGTGCTTGGCTGCTGCCTGTTGTTGCTGCTGCTGCTGCTGTTGCTGCTGCTGCTGTTGTTGCTGCTGCTGCTGTTGGTGATGGGCTGCTGCTGCACTGATCTGTGATAGCTGTGTCTGGATGCTGCTCTGCTGTTGCTTGGTCAAGTGCTGCAGTTGCGGCGGCACCGGAACCTGCGGCACCTTGGTCCCCGTCGACTTGGACAGATCGATCTCTACGTTTGCCGAACTCGAGCTGCTTGCCGCACTAGACGTCGAGCCGGTGGCCGAGCCTCCTGGTCCAGATCCAGCTGCTCCGCCAGGCGGCAGGTGGGAAAGACGTTGCAGGAACTCGGGCGTATTTACGCCCGGATACTGCTGCTCCATAAACGGCATGGGCGAGATGCCCATGTGGTTTTTGTAGTAACGGCAAGCGGGACTGGGGCACGACTGCACCACCTCGATGATGAACTCCTTCTCCATCCCAAACTGATCCCGTCCGATGGTGTAGGACTCGATGACCGCCCGCACCGTGGCATCCACACTGAGGTGCAGGCCATGTGGTCCGGACATGTGCTTCAGCATCACTGCATTGGCAAAGTGCTCGAAGGGCAGCACAATCTTTCCATTGTCCCGGAGGATCAGACGTCCCTGGGAGTCCAGAGTCAACCGATTGGCCAGCACCCTGCAAGAGAAGAACGTTAGGAGGGATATACTGAAAGATCAACGTCCTACTCACTGCAGATAGGCTGCGCTGGGGAGCATGGCGTTGTCCTTCAGATCGCTGAAGCACTGCAGCAGTTCGGCACTCGGATTCCAGCCCTTGTTCTGCAAATACAGCTGCAGCAGCATGTATAGCTTCTCCGTTACATAGCCCACTCCTGGCATTCCGGCATTCGGCTGGGGCAGCATATCCCCGCCTGCCACGCCCCCTCCGCCGCCACCGCCTCCGGGTCCTTTGGAGAGAGCCGCCTTCATGGTCTCGGACAGATCCAATTTGTAGTTGTCGGGATAGAAGTGCTTGGCGTGGTCCTGCAAGGATTGCAATGCGGATTGATTGATTGATACACACAATCAGAGACGGAGACACCCGAAACCGAACCCTCGCCACCGCCACCGCCCACTCACCAAATTGTTCATTTTCGTCTGGGACTACGGATTCCTAGTCTGAGTGACGCCAGCGCAGCATCCTGGATTCGAATGACCAACGGTTGCTCTGGGGGAATCACCCGTCGGTTGGGGGACGAGACTGGGCTAACTGGCGGCCACGGATCGGGGGAAAAAAGTGTATGTGTCCGCCGCCTAATTGTGTTGTCCTTGCAAGGAAGGAAGTGGGGGAGGCAAGCAGTGTGGCCGTCGCGCGGCACAGCCAAAAGCCCGAAAAAGCAAAGGGCGGATTCACAAAAGCTTCAAAACAAGTTTTGAAATAATTAAAAAAACGGCTAGGAAAAACAGTTTAATTGTAACCTTTTTATACACCATACTCTAAAAATTTAATCACACGGATCATAATCAATTCCATGAATGATAGATTAATGTAACCGCTTTTGTTCTATAGTCAAAAGTAACGGACAAAAGAAAAATTTAAAGTTATACCTATTATTCAAAAAAAATTTTTTTTTCGAAATATTACTTTAAATTATAATATGTTTTACATACAAGAAAACTTAAAACTATAATTATATATAAGAACACAATATAAGTGCAGTTTGAAAACATTAGGAATTGTTCTATTGATGAAATTCAGTTTAGTTTCTCAATATCATGTTAAAACTGTGAAATGCTACTCCAAAATTTGTTAAATCATTATAATTCAAATTTTTATTCACTATACTATGCATTGTTTTTACTTAATACTATAATTCCCCTCCACGTATTAAAACATATATTATAAATTATAATATTTAATATTGCAGGGCGCTCAATTAATTTAATAGCCCCATTGATGGTCAAAGGATTTGTCCGATAAAGAATTCCATCACGTTTAATATAATTTCTAAAATAGCCTTTGCCATATTTACCCACAAATCATATGCAAAATGCCAAGAAAGTAATGATGGCAATCTCAATTTTGAGCACGCAAAGTGCTGAAATGTATAAGGAAACCCTGTGGGACGCACGATAATCCGAGGCGTAACAAGTCTCGAGGACTCATTACACTTGAGGTGGACTTTCGGTCGAGGGAGCAACCACCTGAGCCAACCCCCCAGATAATGGCCATTTTGCATGCGTGCCCGGTGAAATCCTGGGGTTGGGTAGCTATAGCAACTCCGCTCCCACCACGAGTCCACTTGTTTACTTGCCTTCCTCGGCGCCTTCGAAATTGCAGCTGCAATCGATGGGGTATTCAGTATCCTTTTGCGTTTTGAAGAGAGAGCAGCAGCTCCGGAAATCAGAACAGGATGAGGTGCTTCCCCCGGGTCATCAACTGGTGCCTTGCCCTCCTCTGGATCGGCCATCAAATTCAAATTGCCCGCTGTTCGCTGGTCATTCCAACGCCAAATCCCACGCAGGTGCCAACGCCATATACTTTCCGCTTCCAGAATCCGCTGCAGTGCCTCAAGAACGAGTTCTACAACCTCAACCTATTCGACTGTGTGCCCTGCAATGAGGTCGCGGCTGGAGATGGGGGCCTCGGAAAACTGCAGCCCGACAGTGAGTGGTAGTATTGATCAAACAGAACCCAAAGGGGTGGCAAGCCAAGGAATAAGGAACTGCATGCTATGATTTCTTTCCTCCAGAAAGACCCCCACTTTTTAGGTCACTGAATAATTTGTAATAATTTCAGATTAAGATTTTATGAGGGTTTCGCGTTTTTACCTGGAATCCAATTTCTTAAAGTCATTTTATTGTTATTTATTTTGTCATTTATAGGGTTACTGACCTGCTAGCTTCAAGTTTTATTAAGCCCAAAATTGGTCTTACTGTATTTTATGATTATTTTTTAATTTTAAAATTGAACGAAATTTAAGCAAATAACCCGTTTTTAGAAGTCCAATCTTTCAATTTTTTGATTTCTTTCCATCACCTATAATTATAATGACAGAGGGACGTGTTTAAAAGATCGCTTCGTTCTGAAACCATATGTCAAAAAAATGCAATAATGGATATAATGGAATACCAACAGTTTATAAATGAGACTTTATATTTCAAGTAGAAGTAGATAAGATAGTCAGAATTTAAATGTTAGAGTGTTAAATAGTTAGTCTAATCTAATTAAATAAGTTCCGGAGGTTATATATGTACATACAATTTAAAAAACATTTTTCAAAAACTGATAAAAAAAGGGTTTTACCAATTTTCATTTGAAATGGAAACCAGTTAGGAACCCAGAAGACATTATTTTTTCCTTTGTCTATCCCCCATTCCAGAGTTCTCTTGCAAGTGCCCGACTGGTCACTTGTCCATCTATGAGCGCGGCAAGACGTGGCCCACCTGCGATGAGATTTGCACCCCGGACAGGAGCGAAAATTGCACCTCGGTATGGCTGCCACAGCCGCGTCCCTCCGCTTATTGCACCTATAGGTATTTTAACACCACGTCGGTCTTCGCCAGTCAGTTGCCAGTGCATCCGCTCATTTCTGGGATTATCCTGACCCAGACGAATCCTGCGAGCAACGTGGGCGATTGCCACTCCTGCGATATGGGACATAACTTCCGCTATCAGGATTTCTGTTTGGCCAGCACTCTGCTCCGTCCGTATCTGCACTACAATGCCTTCTGGCAAGCCACCACCAGTTCCAAGCCGGATGCACTTGCACCCACCCACTTTGGTGACCTCAAGTTCGTGGCTTTCTTCTGTCTGACCCTGCGGAACGACACCGCCTGCCAGCAGCTGGCCAATCTCTGCGTGCTCTCGCACTTCTCCCTAGAGAAGCATTCGCCCTGCAGCGCCTTCCTGCTCACCCAGGTCTCGGATGTGGTGATGAAGTATGCCCACTCCGGCGAGCAGGTGCGTTCCCTACAGCCGTTCCTGTTCTACAAGAAGGGTCGGGTTACCAAGGACCTGCTGTCGAAGACGCTACAGCTGCCGGATCGCAAGGAGCTGCGACTTTTTAGCACCACCTTTGGCCTGGATGGTGGACTCAAAAGGTGGGGTGACTTCCATCTGGAGATGCTGAACTTGTGCCAGCAGCCGGCACCAAATCTGCGATTGGCTTTACCGGAACAGGAGTCGCAGGTCTCCTGCCAGCTGACCCTGGAGCGACTCATTGACCTGGCCAATCAGCAGGCCAACGACGAGTTCCTCACGGTTTTCCTCAACTTCAGCAGCAACTGGCAGTTCCTGCTCCACCAGCTGCCCGTGCTCATTGAGACCTTGACGCCGGAGAACCAGGTGAGGATTAGCTAGATTTACTTGAATTACATTCAGTAATCAAATCCTCCTTTCAGCGTCCCCAGCAGGAAGAGTGGCAGCTGGTGAAGCGTTTCCAATTGATCTCCGCCTCTCCGCGGGACAATAGACTCCACCAGACATTGCCACGCTATGAGGATGCGCACAAGCTTCAGCAGTATTACTCATTGCGCTATGTGGAGGACATAGATCTGCACTATACTCTGGACAAGGATCACCCGGATAGAGTGGGTCTGCCCCTCATCCGACTGCGATATCGGCACATTGAGATAGGATCGGGAAATGCCTCACTCTCCCAACTGTATCCATTCCGCTTGAGGATTACACACGAGCAAGTGAGACGGGGATGGGATTGGTTAGTCCTGGAGGTAGTGCTGCCCCTCCTCCTTTTGCTAGCCTTCGCTGCTGCCATCTTCCGTCTGCAGAATTTGCGAAGAAGGAGAAAAGCCGATCTTTGCCAGATGAGCAGCTTTATCGAGTTTCTCCTGCAGCTGGCCGGAAATGTGGCCTATGCCCTGCTGGCCACTGCGCTGCTGCTCCTGCTGCTGCAGGCATCCAGTCCGCGCCTGCTGAAGCTTCTGCTCTATCCCGCCTGTCTGCTGCAGTTGCTCTTCCTGGGCGTTCAGCTGTGGCGCTCCAGCCAGCTGGAACTGTTCCTCATCGACTGGGAGAGGCCGCGAAGCAGCTGCGAGGGGCAGCGCCTGAACCTGGACAGCTCCTCGCTTTGCTCCAGCGTGCGCACCTTCGTGGCCGAAAGCAGCGTATCCGCCTGGCGGGTCCTCTTCACGGCTAATGCCTGGATTCGCTTAAGCGTGAGTCAGAAGTACTCCACCTTGGGTCAGGTTCTCGTGGTCATTGCTGGCTATCAGTACCTGGAGAGATTTACCAGCGGGGATCTCGGACTGCGCTGCTGCTTGCTAGCAGCCATTTATCTGCTCACCTATCTGCTTCAAGTAATAGGACACACCCTGCTCTTGGCCAATCCCCTCCAGAAGTTCATCGATCTGTGCAGCCTGGCCAATATCTCTCTGTTCTCGCTGACGGAGCCAGGGTTTGGGTACTACATTCACGGACGATCCCCACACGGTTTTGCCGATACGGACATGTCGTCGATGATTCTGCAGCTTCAGAGGACTCAGACCATGTGTGGTCGTCGGGGATTGCTCATGGATTCAGATAAGCAGGCATACATCATCCTGCCTCCCAGAAATCTTCAGTGAGTTTTGGCTGTAACTCTAGAGGGATATGGTTTTTATGTTTTTTTCACCACAGTATCTACCTGGAGCGACTCCTGCTGCCCTTCCAGCGCAGCCTCACCGGCAGCCTTTCACAGACCCTTCTTTATCAGAAGGACATCGTTCCCAGCATCGATGGCCAGATGGAGCGCACCTCCATCGCGTATGCCAGCGTAAATCGCTTCTTTTGCGCCTTTATCGATCACGTGAGTTAAAACTTAAATATTAAAAAACAAAAGTATATATTTATAGTCCCTAATTGTGGTCATTTGTAACAAATTTAAAAAGTAATTTAAATTGAACAAAATATTTAAAAAGATATTCTCCCGTGAAATATTTTATAGGGAAACACTTTATAACATCTTTTTATAGATAGGTGATGGTCCCATTAGGGACAGCTTCGAGTCTTATTTTATTGCACAGATACGAAATATTGTGCCCCATACTTTATTAAGCCTAAGCCTCCTATCTCTGTAAAATCCAAAACGGATTTTCTTTATTAAATAGTAATCTCTTTAATGATTTAAAAAATCACATTTGTAATTAAGAAAAGAAAAATCGTATCAAATAGTTGTTATCACACCATATGTTTATTTAATAATATTTGGTTAATAGGCTATTAAGGACATGGATTACATTATTAAGGAGAAATCATTTGTAGAGCAATTGCTTAACTGCGAAATTGACAACTATATTACGGAAAGTAAGTAGTTCTTTAAGTATTGCTCTCCCAGATGTTACTTTAAATAAACTTTCAGACAAAGGTACCTTCTATATAGACGATTCGTTCAGCTTTTCCCGTGTTCTCCTTCTGGGTAACCATTTGCACATCTTTGTGCTGGAACTGCTCCTGCTGCTGTCCATTTTCCTGATGACCACAAACTTGTTGATTGCAACTGCGGCAGCTTGTTTGTTTAATATAGTATGATATGCACTTTAGTCAATTGATATTCAGAATAAACTAATCTGCAATTCAATTTCAGTTACTGCGCCAGGTGTTCCGCCATTGGGTGCGTCGTAATGTTTCCCGCAAGACCCTCATCGACGAGAGATTCCTCTTGTAGCCCCAGAGAGAGGAGCAATATTTGCGGGAAGACGGATTCTTTGCCATATAAATGATATCAGAGCAGTACATGAAGTTTTTTATTATTTTATAATCCACTCGATAGTAAGTAGTACATCCATATACAGTGGTTAATCTTTAGTTATCGTAAAACTTACGGCTAAAACAGATAAAATAATTTCCATGGTTTCACATTTAACATACAAACATTCGCAGATGCTATGCATGATCTACTTAGCTTTTGTGTTTTTGATAGGATAGCACACATTGTCGTCCATTGGGAACGTCGTACAAACATTTATGCATGGCTATATAATTTCATTAATATTTTTCTGCCCCTATATTGTTCCTATTGTGGCGCCATTAGGAGTAGGTAGTAGACGTTTTAGCATCTAGTTTTATAATAGTTTTGTAGTTGTCCAGCGTTAATTATGTTCGTGTCTGTTCCTCGTGTCTTGCATTGAAAACATTTATGAAAATATCGACCTTAGCTGATTTGGTTTTACTTTAGTTCCAATCCGGCATCATACAAAACTACATACACGCTCGGTTAAATATATTTATATAGGTATATGAAAAGGTGATTCTTTGTCGGAAATATGTATAGATCAATATGTACATCGCCTGCGGAAGTCGTGGCTCGCCGATCGATTGGTAATAAATAGAGCTAGTCACTCCTTACTCCTATTGTATGCTATGACGTCAAACGTACAACATCCAAACATCAATGTTTTGCTTACTCGTATTCTAGGGGTTTGATTCATCTGCGGAACTTAGACGGCTAGAATGCAGCTAACTTATTTCAAGTGTCTTCTTACGTGGTATACGAATGTATGCTGTTCTGGGGATGAGCAGGAGCTTGGGTGTCCTACTTTAGGTCCTACTGATGGGATGGTTAGCGGTCAATAAATATCGTACATGTCAAATTCGAAATAAACGTAGAACTTCGCCACAGCGTTTAATTTAATGGTAATAATAATATTAATGAATAATGGGTAATTTGTTCATCTTATTGTTTTTCGCTATCACAAAAGTAAATACAATTCCAACAGAGAGGGGTCAGAATGGGGTCTATCTCAAATAGAAATCAGTGAAATAAGGATGACAATTTCACTCGAGCTTGAACACTTACAAACTAGTTTTAATCTCTAGTGGTTCTCTACAGAAAGGTTTACATATTTATATCAATGTTTATGGATATTCAACACTTAGAATTTAGCTAAACATATCTCATTTCAATTCTCGATCGCCCAAGGATTCAATTTATTTCATTGTACGTATTAATAAAATCATATCAAATGACTTGCTTGGCTTTACTATTTACAAGTGAGTTTCTAAACATGTCTAGACACTGAAGATCAAAGGGCACATCTGCTTTTATTTTTAGGTCTAGCTGCTTAGATGTGTGTGTCTCTCGTGATAGTGGGGAAAAAGCCTACGGGTCGATCGCTCACCATATACAGTGAAGTCTACATTAGAGGAGAATGTTGGCAAGTAGCTTTTGCGGTATCTACAGTCCAAATGCGGCGGCGTAAGCGTGCAAAAGCTGAAGCACATAGTCGGCGCTCTCCTGTATAACATTGCTGCCCAGGCTGTGCGGCCGCTGCGGCATCTCCAAGTCCATCTCTTCCAAAAACGCCGGCAGCTGCTGCTGCTGCCCAGCCTGCTCCTCCTGCTGGCGGCGTTGCTCTCCCGCCTCCACCGGCTGCTCCCCGTCTGTGCCCTTTCCGCCGGGCATTAGCTCGTTCTATTCATGCCCCGACCGTCGCGCCCTTTTGGCCGGCAAGCAGCCAGAATCGCTGTCACCCAGCGATGCCGAGCCACAACTCTTTCGTCCATTCTCTATGGGCGACGGCGAGCCAGTCGCATTCACACCCAACAGCGCCGGCGAGTTGGAGCTGCTGCCCTTGCCCAGCTTACTGCCCTCGAACTGCGGCAGCCACTTGGCCAGCTGCTCCTCGAAGAAGTTCTCCAAGTATTTGGCATTGGAGTATGTTTTCGTGTCCTCCTGGCCGAAGATTCGGGCATTAGTAGGGATCGCCAATAAGGCTAAGTCAATAGTAACCCTCACCTGATAGAAGAGGTATGTGTTGGAGAAGATTAAACGCACGTCGGACACGAAGCCGGCAATGTCCTTGTAGTGATTGGGGCTGGAGGGATCCAGGCGGGTGCGAATCACATCCAGCGACATCGGGCTGAAGGGATTGATACAAAAAATATTTTAATATATTATCATTAGAGGTGCGCTGTTCGTTGAAATTTACCTGGACACAATCTCATAGTAGGATGTATTGGCTGGCGACTCCGGCTCCCGGAAGTTGAGGCTCTGCTCGTACTGGCAGTACAGCTCCAGGCAGATGCGCTGCAGGATGCGCAGCTCCAGGGGACTCAGCTCGCCGGAG
The DNA here is from genome assembly GCF_043229965.1 of Drosophila suzukii. Lineage (NCBI taxonomy): Eukaryota > Metazoa > Arthropoda > Insecta > Diptera > Drosophilidae > Drosophila > Drosophila suzukii. Next base: position 70,939,572 of record NC_092082.1, read on the forward strand.
GAGCCCTTCTCACTACCCTCCGTCTTGGTCAGCTCCTTGAGATTGACGCACAGCAGGCACTGCCAGCTCTCGCTCTCGTCCGGCAGCGAGCTGATCGCGGGGATGTGACAGTTCTGGTGGAACACCTTGGGACACTTGTCGCAGCACATCAGCTCGCCTCCGTCCAGGCAGACGGCGCACCAGTCCTCGTTGGGATCATCTTTTTGTTCGTTTTTATTATTAACTGATATGATTAGTTTTGGGTTCGCATTCATGGTTCGGGTGTGTATATTCATGTGGGTGTGTCGTGTATGCATTGTTGTTGTTTTTTATTAATTCGAGTTGGTTTGAGTTTGAGTTTGTGTTGGAGTGTTGGTTTAGAATTGATTCAATTGTTAGTAATTTATTCGTGTCGTTCGTTTATTGCGCGTATTGGATTTTATTTGGAAAACGAGTTTATTTGATTTTGGAATGTTTGAAAATAGAAATAAAGAGAGCAAAGTTATGAGAATTTTAGAATTTTATTTGGTAAGCCGGCAAGCAAAACTAATGGTAATGATGCAGCGTAGCAGCGTACCCAACCCAACAGACAAGTCTCCACACAAATGAGCATTTAACCTTCACCAGAGTCTAAAACTAAAGCGGATTAAGGGCTGATGGTTGAAACATAAGCAGGTAAGAAGCATATAACCACTCAAGGACTTAAACAAATTGATTTCCTCCACCCTTTTTTTTATGGACCGGGCATGAGATTCGGAAACTACAACGCCACACGCACATGAAGCACTTGGAGCGTTGGACAGCGCTGGGAGTACTTACCTTCCTGCGTGTTCGACAGATCCGTGGAGCTATGAACCTGCGGTGAGGTGGTCTTGGTGCGACCCTCCGGCAGCACCTGCACCCCATTCGAGTCCAACTTGGCTATGGTGGCAATCAGATCGTTGATTGAGTCATCACGCACCTTGTCAATGGGTTCGGTGAAGTCCTTGGTGTTCTATTAATACAAGAAAGAGGTTAAAAAAGGGTATAAACTAAACTTTAATGTAAGGACTCACCTCATGGGTGCTGGGACTGGGCGTCTTTGGATTCGTCGAGGTGACATTTGAGAGTATCGAAACAGCTGGCCCCAATCCCAGGGCAGCTGCGTTCAGTTGGGCACTGGAGGAGCCGTTTCCGAGGCCCGGGTGACCTGCACCACCGCCCCCCAGGCTGGGCGGGGTGCTGTTCTTGAGCGTGTTTGGAGATTTCAGTGAGATTTTAAAATTTTCCGATGTCTGGCGGCCATTCGCAAAAGGCAAAAGGGGACCCTGCTGCGAACACACTAAAAATGGAAGGCAAAATGGTCGATAAGTAATGGGAAAACGTTGTCAAAAGTATTCAAAGATTATTTTGTAACTAGCCCATATATTTCAACAAAATTCCAATTATTCATATAAACAACATTTCCTCTGACGTTATTTAATAGTAATAAGATAAGAATTCGTGTGAATTTTCGTATAAACTTGACTTGCTTTCCGGGAAATAACTACCTAGTCATAAACAAATTTCACGATTTGAAAGTATGGTCCCCACATTCTTTAATATGAGAGGTTTAACTTGAAAAGTATACTAAGACATGATAAATAAATATTTATTTAGACTTTAAAGTTAAATATCTAGTAAACTTTTATTATAAAAAAAATCATAGTTAAATAGTTACAGGCAGACTTCCCAATTATATAATATATCATTTAAATACAATAAAATGCGACTGACTACTTTAATTCAATTACTCACTGTTCGACTGTTGCGCGGATTGCGGGATGTGCCACTTGGCCAGGCTGTGCATGCCTCCGCCGCCTAACTGCGGGGAGGTCTGCGGTGGGCCGGCATTAAAGCCAGCCTGGCTCCCATGAAACCCCAACGACTGTGGAAAAGGAAAACAGGAAAAAGGTTAAATTTCCGTTTCCACCATAATGAAACTTTGTTTTGAGGACTTACATTTTGCATGGCACTCACATTCTGCATGGGATTCGACATCATCGGGGGCCGCTGCAGTGCACCCGGCGAGGGGATCTGCCCGCCGCCGCCCCCCGCCGCTCCGGCCATGGCCGCTGCCGCCGCCGCCTGCTGCTGGGCGTGGTTGGCCATGCGCTGATACTGCGACTGGAAGCGCGCGTTGCTGTTCATGAAGTTGGCGTCCCGCGGTCCGCCGCCTGGACCACCGCCCTGGGAGAAACCCTGCTGGCCGGGCATGAAATGCGGTCGCATCTGGGGGCCCATCGACTGGTGGGCAGGCGCCGGTGCTCCTTGCGGACCGCCCGGATAGCTGGGCGGTCCGTTGAATGCCATGTGGGCGTTGGGGCTCTGCGCCGCCTGGTTGTTCAGCAGGCCCCGCAGGCTGATGTCTGAAAATGCGCGAGTACAAAATTAATTTTCCACCTTGTCTTTGGTTCTTTGGAGTCCGCCTCCGGCACTTACCCATATTTTGCGGATGCGTGGAGGAGCTCACGTGCGGCTGGCCGTGTCGCTGCATGCCCACTGGCGGCATTCCCCCGAAGCGAACTGCAACATAGAAGAAAATCCATTAAAAAGCTGTGCCAGCCACTGTCTAGCAGGAGGTAGCCTCTTTCTGGGAAAGCAGGCCTGCTCCTCCATGCAGCTGATATATCACTAAATCATGGAAACAGCAAGGGACGCTTAACTTCCGCGAACGAAACTTTAAACACCCTAGAGTTTTGGTCGATTATGGTATTAGATACAAATTCTGAATAATTGCTCGGGTAGAACTTTTAATTAGAAGTGTAGATTACAGTATATTTATTTATAAACTTGGAAATGTTGGAAATAGTTCCGTGGAAAAAATCTTAAAACCATAATGAACGAACCGTTCGTTATTTAATTTTGAGCTTCGGTGAAATCTTAACAGTTTTATGCCATAATAAGGACCCCTCATTCTTTAAATCTAAGATCCCTCTCCTTTTAAACGTTAAAAATAATAAATACAAAATAAAGATCATTCATACCCTTACCTGGCCCATCGCCCGGAAAGGAGCGACTCATGGACAGATTGTTGAACTGCTGCTGGGCTGCGTTGCTATAGAGCGGCGGTCCGTTCTGGGGTCCAAAATTGACGGGCGGTCCGTTTGGCGAGAGGCCTGCTGGCATTCCGGGCGGAAGTCCGGGCCGCAGCGGTGGGGCCATGTTCGGGCTGGGCGGCTGGCGCGGTGGGTGCTGCGGCTGTGGGGTTCCGTTGGGCGAGGGCGTGGGCGGATACGGTTTGCCGTCCACGATGATGATGCCCAGTTGCGAGATGACCTTCTGGAGATCAGAGACCTGGTTGAGCTGAACCTGAATGCGCACTGGAATCTCTGGATTGGGAATATCCGCCCGCTGGCACTTGAGCTTCTGCAGGTGACGCACCAGCGACTTCTTGCTTGAGAGGATGGCGAAGTCGCTGCCCTTCTCCAGGGCATTCTGCATGAAGTCGATGCAGTGGTCCGTATTGTCGGACAGCAGTTGCAGCGTCTCCTTCTTCTCCACCAGCACCTTCAATTTGCTGTCGCACACCTCGTTCAATCGCATGATTAGCTGCTTGCCACGTGTGTTGACCGTATTGGTAATCTTTACCGCCATGGCTGTGATCTCCTTAATCAAGTCCTTTTTCTTGTCGTGGATCAGCTGCTGGCGGTCATCGATCACCTTGGTAGCCGAAGAGAGAAGGAACCGCTTATAGTTGATCTCGGAAACAAGTGTGGACAGCGCCTGGCGCGATTCCGTGGCAATCTCGTGGGCGAACTTGTACTTGTGATCCCGATGATCGCTGAGCTGGCAATCGCGGCAGGTGAGCTTGTCACAGGTCTCGCAAAAGAGCGATAGCTTCTCCTGTGTATGCAACTGGCACATGTGCAGTTTGTCCACCCCTGCAGCTCCGGCCAACTGCTCATTGTTGGCCTCGTCCTTGGGCTTGATTGTGTGATCCTTGGTGATCTTCAGGCGCTGATGGGCCTGCACACAACTGTCGCAAATGTACTCCGAGCAGTCAACGCACCACGAGGTGGCCACCGCCCCGTCGGAGCAGCTGCTGCATTGGATGCTCGCCGCGGCGGAGGTCTTCTGACCCTCGCCGGTCAAGCCCATTAGGCCAACCCCATCACCCCCGTCACCGGCGGTACACTGCTCAATCAGGAACTGGTTGTCCACGATGAACTCTTGCTGCGAGGCATTGTCGCACACCGGGCAATGGATCAGTGGCGGGAGTGAGCGGTCCAGCTCCGAAAACTTCGTGATCACGCACTGGGCACAGGCCACGTGGAGGCATTCGAGGAGCTTGGGACGATCGTTGGATCCGAGGAGCTGGGCGCAGTAGACGCACTTGAACAGGGTGAACTTGGCCGATGCCGATGAGTTTGACTCCGACTGGAAAGAAAGAAAAAGGAATATAATATTATAATTTAATATTAACATAACATAACATAATAACATAACATTTATAACATATCACTTATTAAATCATCATATACCTTTCCCATTAGATTTATATTAAAAAACCAAGCAACAGATGTACATTGTCAACTCGTTTAATAGTAGTATACCTTCTCAAACATATAGCATAATATTTTTCAGGAAAACCTTATCTTAATTATCTTCAAAAAAGTTAATCCAGATAAGGTAATCAGCATAATTTATGTGGTAGACTTATCAAGCTATATAATAAGGTCTGGATCATATAAGGACAGAACTTTCACTGCGCCTAATATAGTGACCCTATCTTATCTTATCTTTGTCTAGCCAGATAAGGAAGCGGAACGATTTATGGACGTAATACCCCAAATAAAATCATCTGACTTATTGGACTTTTATGTAAATTGATGATTGATGGTTGATGATAATGTGAGTTTTTGAGTTATATTCCTTAATTTCATGACAGTTTTAGGGATACAAAGCGAGGCTTAGACCTCGTTACTTAAAGTCTAATCACCTCAAGTAACCTTCTATAATCAGTTTGCACACACTTTGTGTCTAAAAATAATATTAAAAGATTAGATTTAACGGATTATATAAGCCATCCGCCTTATCTGTTGAGTGGCTTATCTGCGGTTGAACTTTGCGACCGGAAATTACATTCACTCAACTCAAGTGGCCAAGATCATCTCTCAACGTCGCAGCCTTGAATCTTATGTACAATTAATAGCAACCACTTTTAAGGGGAGCCGAAGAATAAATAGTGCCCGATGCTGGAGCTCAAAACTGGGGTTCCGAAACGGAGCCAAAGTCTCCTCCATGGCCATTCCACTGCCTGACGTCCCCAACTCTGTCTCCGAATGTCGCTGGGCGAAGATTGATTAGTTTTATCTTCAGTTGGAGCACATAAATCCAATTGATTGATTATGTTTGTGCTCGATAAAGATTGTTGCATTGGTGTGCGCGAGTGTTTTACATGCAGCAGGCCCCACCGAGTACAAAGTACAGCGTATATATAGTATATACATGCATATAGCAACGGAAGCGCCATGGACATTGATGAATGCGCCACGACAGGCTGAAGGAGGAACCGAAATCCGGACTCCACTCCGGACATTGCAATGCTGGCAAAGGGGGAGATGGGCAGATTGGGAGACTGGCTGTAACTGCAGCGCACATTATTTTCGCACACGGATCCCAGTGCTAGAGCCGATCCGGCGATCCATCTTCCGTCCGAAAGAAAGTTTTGCCTCAGTTTTCTCCAGAGCCCCACTGCCAACTCATCTTGCCACTTTCGAAACGCCTCGGCGGGCGCTCATAAATCATGCAAGAAACATCCATTTTATGGCCAAGTACAGCTGCGGTTAGTGTTTTATGTTTAGAAACACAATCAAATATATAAATTATACAATTCTAAGACCTAAGCTCATAAACCCAAAATTAACAATTAAAATTATTTTAAGTGTTTTTATTTTTACTAGCCTACAATGTACTTTCAATGGAATAACGATTATAGCCAGGTTGGCCGAGCGGTCTAAGGCGCCAGATTTAAGACCTGGTTCTCGAGAGAGAGCGTGGGTTCGAACCCCACACTTGGCAAAGAGGTTGATTTTTTTGTTTTTAAATTATTATAAAAAAACACATTTGGGGCTAACAATTTAAAGAGTCAGATGAGCAATTCGATGTTATGCTTGTTTCCTTTTCTCCTAAAATAGGAGCTGTCAAAACTTTTTTTTTAATGAAATCCATATCTATCTTTATTTCTTATCAAATAGGCTAATAATAAAGCGTGAAATACTTTTAATAAAAAGTATTTTAATGTTTTGGCTTCATTTTAAATACCTTATATATTTTATTATAACTATTTGACATATACTTAAGACCCTTGATAGTAACTGAATTACTCCCACGTCTATTATTTTGGCATCCATTGTAGATGGGCGACCAGTGGAGCGGAGTGCAGGGCGTGTCGGCGTGGAGGCGGCTGTGTGCTCGGAAGGCTGCGTCCCACTTGAAAGCCATTCATCATGGGCTCTTCCCCATCTCCGCAAGCTTCTCCCCACGGTTCGGGCTCGCTTCGGACCCGGATCGGTCATGTTCGGGTGGCATTCGGCGGTTTGGTTCACTTCGGATCGGTGCCGCGCAACCCACTTAGAGTTGCCCAAGACCCGCGGCACTGGCCCAGAGAGCAGGCCATTATAAATGTGGCGAAAAACCAGCTGCTACCCCCATGTTTCCATCGCATCGCAATGACTTGACGCAACTGGAAGCGGGTAGCAAACTCGTTTTCTCGGCCCGCACCTACAATGCGATGCATATATCTATATATATATATATATTTATAAACCATTAAAACTTGTGTGTATATATCTATGTCCGTAGCATCCCATCCGAATAAATGGCCGGGCAGCATGTGGCAAGAATTTAAAGAATCGTTTTCTGCAAGTAATTCGAATTAATAGATTTTCCAATCGTCCGAGCCGCTCAAATGGAAAATGAAGCTGTCCCAAGCTAATCTAAACATCCTGTTATCCTGATATTGAGCTTTTGGGTTGAGGAACTAAGTGATTCGCAAAAAGTAATATAAAATTCATCAGCTAAATTTGTTCAGTACAAAATTTAATATTTTTTTTAAATTTTAAAGCAGGTTGGTGTTTTAAGATTAAGTTTCTAGATATGAAAACGAATCCACAAGTTTTTTTAAACCATTTTTAACCCATTAACATTTTTGGCGTTTTCCCCCCATTATACGATAGCATCCAATCACGTAAACCATTAGTTTTGCCACGCATATCGAAAAACAGCACGCTCACACGAAACCTAACTCAAATAGAGGCAAAAAAAGTGGAGGGCAAAAATAGTTCTAAATCAATTTCAATTAGAAATTGTTGAAAGGATGCCCCAGCAACAGCGGCTACAACAAAAATGGCAACTAGACGGTACAAAAGCATCTGCACGAAGCTCTAAAAATGGGAATTGATGGAATGGCGACATGACAACGAACGAATGAATGAGTGCATTTATGATTGATGTAATTTTGATGAAAGTAAATTGTGAAAAAGTTTTCCCCACTCTGCTACAGAAAGCACTCCCGATTGGCTTGGCAACGGACTTTAAAAGGCTTTGACGAAATTTAATTTCAAATATATATTTTCGAAAAAGTTTCAGTCTCGTTAGTCACACAGAAAACTTTGTTGCAGAAATTAAATGAAAGAAGTTCCACAACTGTATTTCGCCCTGTTCGCCATCCGCCCTCTCACTCGCACACATCGCCCCGTCTCACTCGCACACTCTCTCCCCTTTCTCTTTTTTCTTTTTTTCCACAGGTTTGATGCTGTCACAAGACCAGAATCGGTTAAAAGTCCATACAGACAACTTTCCGACACATTTCACATTCGAAATCCATTTTCAGGGGGCCCGCCATAATTCCATTAAATTGTTTACGGCCCTCCATCAGAACGAATTCCTCAGTGTCAAAAACCGGAGATCTTTAGATATGGAGGAATTTCTACTCCAAGAAAAACCCTCCCCAGAGAAATAGCCCAAGGGCAAACTGTGGGATTTCCATATATTCAATATTTTAAATAGCTGTTCTGAAACGATTCTAGAATTTCAAGTTGGGTGATTAAAAAACAGCAGGGGATCAAAAGTCTATCGGTTAATGTGATTGACACTTTATAAAATGGGGTAATCGTTTAGTTTAGATGCAGATAAGCAGGGCTGCTAAATCGTGTAAGTTGGTGCTTGAAAACATTTAAATTGCCATTAAATGGGTACTGATATAAAACAGGTTGATTGCAATAACCAAAGTAATAATAGGTTTACATTATTGTTTTGTGTAGACACGTTTTCACATTACCTATCCATTAACAAGTTGAATTAATTAAGGGTTGTAAGTAGAATATAAGTGGTTTATAATTATGGGAAAACTATCTTTATATAATAATTATTTAAAGAAAATAAAGGTATGTTTTATCAGGAATGGGATCCCTAATCAAACAATGAAATATAAAATTAATATTTATATTATATATTATTATTAGCAACGCTATTCGCTGGGTGCATAAATCCATTCGTGCATTATTGCCCCCAAATGGCTTCCATTTTGTTGTCCTCAGTTGGCAATCACAGCTCCATTTGTGGTTCTGGCCCGATAAAAGGTATTCCTTGTCACTCAAATTTCCAGGTGGGCTTAAAATTTAATTAAGCTTTATATAAATGCAATTTGGGGAAAGTTGGGAAGTGCCTCTGCGGGTGGTTGAGGCTGTTCGATCGACCGGCAGTTGCAGCATTCGAGTTGCACTTTTGGGGGGCCTTTTCCCACCCATTAGCCACCGCCCACATCGTCAGCCAGAGCCACGACCCACCGCACCACCGGGTGGTATGGTCAAGCCATAAATCAGAGCAATATGAGACGTGCATCAGGGGAGGTCTGTCATCCTGCTGGTTGCCTGGCGATTTCAGATAGAGATGAAGCCCCATGCTGCCGGTCCTTTTTGGGTTTCTTCGGATTTCAGACGGCTGGATGCTCGATGATGCCGGTTGATGATGGCCGACCATCGCTTGTTTATTGTTGCTCCCTACATCAATTTCGCTTATTTTGCACATTTACAACACACAAACACACGGCAGGCATCAGATGGCATACGCATATGTGTGCGTTCATGTCCTTTGAACTTTCGGACATCAGGCAAATCCTTTGATACAACAAAAGCTGAAAATTAATTACGTTTAGGATTTCTGCCGGACAATGGTCCAATCTTCAATCCATCATTCAATCGCATGTCCATGCAACGTGACAAAGAAATCTGGGATTATTTTTGGTAAAACAACAAGCAGAACCCTTTAAAGGCAAGGCCTATAACTAATTTAAATTTATAATTTACGCAAATATAAATTAATTGCATGTAGTTCGCTACGCTTTCCATTCAAGGTTCATTCGCCACAGTTCCCCGTTTTGGGCAAGACGGATCCATTCGATATGCTCCGTTGTTATGGTCGACGGTTCATTAAATCTGATCAAAGTAATCAAATTGGAAATGCTCCCCAGAAATGTACAGGCGGGTGAATCAATTCCGAGATTCTTTGGGGCTGAAAATGTTCAAGACATGGGATTTTAATATGGAACCAGGCCATATTTATGGCCTCAGATATGATAACGATAATTAATGGCGGCCAAAGTTCAATAGATCATGGGCAAGTGGGAATCGAGTTGGTTGAATCATCCATCTGGTATTCCCGAAATGATATAAAGTGGATCTATAAATGTTTCACCGCCAAACTAAGTGTGCAATCGTGTTTATGGAAAATCTATAAACCACTCAAAAGCAATGGGGACCTCAGGTGACAGTCTGGCATGTCACGTCAAAGTACATCAACCTTATGATGATACTTTTCTCTTTCATCAAACCCCCCTCATCAAATCCCCCGAGCAATGAAGACGAAACTTGCTCTTGAAATATTTATGAGTCTTTGCAATAAACTAAAATTTCAAAGACACAACGCTCTCTTCAAAATGGCCGCCATAAATTGGTAAGAAAGGTAGAGGGGTGCGATGAGGACGGACGGAGGCAGATAGAGCCGTATAAAATATATTATACTCCCCATAATAAAAGCGAAAAACTTGATTGTACCTGGAGAGCTGGAGAGCTCGTGAACCAAGTGAACCCAGAGGAAGTCAGGAGCGTTTGGGGGGCGTGTCGGGCCAAAAGTTGATGCGATTTATGCGACGCCATCGGGAACAGAACCAAGTTGCAGGGTCGGAAAAGGTGCAGCAGCTGATAAATATTAATGGCGAAGCCACCGCCAGATGTACATATATACATACATAAAATAAAGCCAATTCGTGAGTACGACATAAATAAATAAAATTGTAAATATCCAATACGCATTAAAGGCCATTCGAATCCGAATACGAATTCCAAATCGCGGCTGGCCCTTCAAATCGGATTCGTATCTATTACCAATGGAAAGGGAGGTGGAAGCGAGGAGCAGGAGCAGCGCCATTTTGGGCCATTGGCCATTCGGTTTAATCGCGGACATATCCGGCCAACGTCGCTGCAATTTCCGCCCAGGAGATGGAGGAGAAGCCGCGGCAGAATCGGGCTGGAATGAACCACCCGAAAACCCCTCCTAATGGACAGACCCTAATGACCTTACATTACATTTCATAACGCAATTTGGGCGACCAAAAAAGCATGTACATATACAATATAAATGGCTACAAAAATGGTTTCATAAAAAGCATGATTCTGGATTAACGCAGATACACACACACAGGGCGATTGGGAAAAGAGCAGACAGACCCCAAGTTTTTGCTCTAGATACGCAGAATTTCCCAAATTCCCAGTAAAACTCGAGATGAGTTCAAGTGTCTGAGTAATATTTTTTAAACGAATTCTCAAGAAAACAGTACCGAAATGTTTTCCTTATGAAAATTTGGAAAGCTATCTATATTTTAAGGTCTGCCCATAAACGGAGACTGTTTATGACGGAACCCATTAAATATAATACTTTTGTATCCTTCGGTTCCTTTGCTCGAATGTCTCAAGCCACATCGCTCCAGTCGTAAAGATTTAATTGTATGGAAATCGTAAATGGCACGCCAGAACGAACAGAAAAGTTTTGCTTTATTTTATGAGAAAATCGATGGAACCCATTAAAAGCGGTGGCAACTGCCAAACTGTAGCTCCTAACCGAAGGAAGTCGTCTGGGTTTATGTAAATAAAATTGCTTTTTGCAGAAATGTCATCATTTGACAGACCCTTTTGTTGGAACATTAGGGGATCCATAATGTCACTGATAAGTGGAAGTTCCTACCCAGAATGACACACCGAACGAGTAGTAATAAAGTGATTCATTGAGATTACAATGACAGCCAAGGGTTGTGAGTTAAGTATGTTGATCGATTAGATCCTTTATCAAGATACCTCCCTGATCAAAGGAAACTTAATAGCCTTTCAATGCTCTACGATTTGTCTTCAAGGCTATCAATTACTCATGATTATCTGCTTTATATCTAATGAGCTGTACTTCACTTGCATGGAAAATTTGCAATTTGTAGTATATTTACCCAGCTGCTTGCTGGCCCAATAATGAAATGTTTACTTAAAAAACAAGAAAGAGATTAAATATAAACAAAAAACCACAAGGACACACGAGCACAATGGAAGAAAGCTGAATGAGCCACCCAACCATTATGAGGCATCAATAGTCTGCTGAATTTTTTTCTTTTTGCCTTAACTACGGCTGACATAAGTCATTAGATCATTATTGTACTTTAACAAGCTTTGAAACTAAATAAAAACATTATATATTAATATTCTTTGAAAGTAGTATAACATCAAATTCTTTATAAGTAGAATTCGGGCTATAAAATATACCATTAAGAAAGTTTCGGGTCAGAGAAACTCGACGGGTTACAGCTGGGTCTTTAAATACAATGAGGTTAGGTTTACTGAGATATCGCCAGTTTTTATATTTTTCTTGAGAGTTGTATAACTCAAGGTTCAAACCCTAATACAAGTTTGGGGTTAGAAAAACTGGACTGTTTACAGCCGGAAAGATAGATGGATAATTATTATTTCCAATCATGTAGCGAGCATAAATTCAAAATTGAATATTCCTCGCTGGGAGCCATGAGACCAAAGACGTGGAGCCAACCGAAACGAAACCAGGAAACCGCAAACTAATGAACGGACTGAGCTGTCGGTTGGTTTGGTCCACTCCACGGATTTTGGACCCCAGGGCTGCTGCAGACGACGGTTGACGGTTGAGGGTTGGCTTTGGTTGGGTCGGGCTATTCGTGGCCAGGGCAGGGGCGTCAGGGCGTTGTGGTTGCGTTGGTCCGACGAGCCGGTGGCCCTCGGTCTCTGGAGCTTACCAAAGCCGTCACTGCTGCTGCTGCTGCGGTTTGCGGTTCTTTTTGTGCCCGATGCAATTGTTCCTGCTCCCGGAGGCCATGGCATCTGCAGACACGTATAAACCAAATATATATATATATATACATTTTCCAAAATGGCGACTCCCCGCTGATGTAGATACACAAACCGGTAAGACTTCCCAGCCAGCAGGGGGCCCGAAAATCGTGACGCTCGTTGCAGGAATAGCAATCATATAACCGATATGCTACTAGGGCGTAGGCGTATCTGGGGGCGTGGCAACGAGGCGGCAGCCGAACAAGCTGACGCAGCTCGAAAAATCTGCTTACATCTGTGCTGGCAGTTGGCCTAGGATTATTGGAGGAAATCAGACATTCTCGTTTCTCAGGACTTATGCAGCTTATAAAACTTTGCCAGAGACGAATCTCTCCTGCAGATTTCCCCCGCCGAGGACAGCAAAAGCGCTCCACTTTAAAGTAACTTCAATTGGGTTTCCGTTTTGCCACTGACGCCCGACTGCACAATTTTTGTGTTGTTGTACGTTATAATCCTCTTTTTGTGATCGGATTATGTCCTGTGTAGCACCTAATCCCCGCACAGGAGTGCGACCAGGGTACACATGTTGCCAACGAACCCGCACCGGCACCCACACCACTTCCAATCCCAATCCCATTCCCATTCCATCCATCCATCCATCCGCACTGATCCCGCAGTCGCAGTCAACTTTAATTACGCACTGGACGCCGATGGATGGATTAGGGCGGCCTAACGCCCACTGACTGTCCGGGAAAAGCAATTAAAATGTGTATCTCTCGGATAAACAGGAGAACTTCCCTAAGTGAAACCACCTTGCGGGTTTATTACGTAATTAAATTTGTAGCAAAAATATTACTACCTTCTGTTCGAATGTACGACGCATTTTCCGGTAACCATTTTCTCAAATTCACAAAGTTCAATTATATGAACGATTTAAAAGCAATTTTCGAAGCGTGCTCATCGAAAATTGATAGTAATAATGTATTCTAGCAGATGGTCCCAGAATAATGACAAGTAGTTTTTAATGATGGGGAAAAAAACAGGTGTATGCGAAATTAGATCAAAACTCTTAAAAAACAAAATTGCAATATAATAGTTTATTGATTTTTAGTTGGGTTTATATTATATATCTTATAAAAAAGGTGTAGTATTCAGCTTCAAGAATCCTTTTACATTTATATTCCGAGCCCCATTCCATATTTCAACTTATTCGGACAATTATTATGGTCAGAAAACCAGTTTTCGAAAACCATTACTTAACCTTCAACGGTTTGAAACCTGAGAAGACAACCCAAATCTTTTTTGATTCGTATCACCAAAGGGATGCTTGACTGTAAAAGCGATAATGGGCAGACATTTAGAAAAAATCAACGGCGCCGTTTCCGCTGAGGATGACAGGTGAAGGTTTATTTATTTACCGTTGGCTGTGTGAGAGACAGGTAGGCCGTGAAAAGTGAAAAGAGAAGCATTTTCCAAGATCTATCCGGGCAGATTGCAGGGTAATCAAGTTAATTAGAAACTTTACTTTTTACTTTTTCGTGCACCTAACGACTTTTATTCGGAAAGGATTTGAAGCTCCCTAGCACCGACGTCTGGCCATCGGCACTTTGCCTTTTCCTCGTTTTGCTTTGCTTGCATATTCTCATCAAATTAGAGTTAATTGCACATCATTAAAGGCAAATTCTAAGAATTCATTTCGGGTTTCGTCGGTATCTAACAAAATGGCGTCGCACGATTTTGGGTTTCCATTTATTACAGTGTCAAGCAATTTAATTACAACCTGTCGCATGCATGGGGCAGCACACAAAGTACATACTAACGAACGTGTATATTGATGGGCGTATTAAATATGGCCGCTTCGAGGGTTGGAAAAGTGCATTGAGGTGCAACGTTTTGGAGATGACATATGGATACTCGCCAACGGGCACTTCCCCCGTCAGCTGTCACTTTTAATGACATAACCCGCCATTTTGACAGGAGCGAAAGATTAATAGGTTTCTCGTTTCGGTTAAGCTTCAGTGATTTTGAATGGTTTTGCTGTATCGGGAAGCTGAAAAAAACCTCCAACAAAGCAGCCCCTAGGTATAATGGCTTTTGAAACAAAATACCATCGAAAGGGCTTTCGATAAATATAGCTAAACTAAAAGCTTTCCTGTTTCCTTGAAGAGTATTATTATACATTTACGAATAAGTTATTAACTATCCATGGACAAACATATATTAATATCTATGTATAAAAAAGAGGGTGTGATACTAAACCAGGGTTAAAGCTTTTATTTCGCGTTTCTCTTTGTTGAACGATTCGTATTTTCTGTTTTTTGCCCATAAAACTTACTTTATAATAAGCATTTTAATGTATTCATGAATAATTTTGATAGTACAGTCCGCTTTGATAGGTCTTGCATAACTTAAATTTAATTATTCTATGAATAACTATAAAATATTGTTAAAATACAAATTAACATACAAATCTAGTGAAAGGATCACCAACTGAATCGCACATCTTTTTTATAAATATTTGGGTTTTATGGTTATAAATAACCTTATTTATCTGTGGTACAGAAACATCTGTCAGGAAACAGACAGTAGAAATCAAAGTTGTTAGTATTCTTATGAAACCCAGAACTTATTCGTTTAAATCCCCATCATCCGTCATGCTGAAATCCGCACCTTGAAGAAGTACAATCCACTTAATAGGTTACACAAACAGTTTGCCCACATCAGAAATGGGCATTGAGTGATCTGGAGGGGATTTAGCTGGAGGGCTAAGGTCGGGACTGGTCGATGGCGATCTGGGGGACTGGGACTGGGTCTGGGTCTCGGAGTCTGGGGCCTTAAGTGCCCCCACCGACCGCAGTAAACACAATCGTTTGCATGATTGACGGACGGATTGAATGAGTGCATGTCATTCCCAGTCCCTGTTTGAGTTCGAGAGAGAGTGGGCACTCTAAAAGGCACCACTCAAGGCAAACATTTGTTTGCACGGGCTGCAGGAGAGGAAAAGTTGGAGTCTTGAATACAGTCAGTCTTCTGTAACTGAAAGCATCACATGTCGCATAGAAAGTTTGAGCTAGAGCGACTTTTAATTAAGCGAAAACGTGTTTTAGATTTACTTGACTCATATGAGATAATTTAACCAATTAATACTATCTAAAGTAGTTATCATATTTAAAATTTTATCAAGTAATGTACTTTTTAAAAACAATTGCTTGTTTTCAAGTTATGCAATCAGTTGAAAATAACAATAGTCTATAGAAAGCTCTAAAATTGTCCAATTTATATTCCAATTAAGCTAGTTATTTTCGGTAGGTCCAAAAATTGTACTCCAAGTTCAGTCGCCAATTGGCGTGACTATACAGTACATATTAAATACAATGAATCAAGTTCAACTATATACGTAATACCCATATATAAATAAGTAGTGTAGTTATTTTTTAAAGTAAAGCTTGTTAAGAAATTTTTACACAATTAAAATACATTTTAAAATTATTTTTTTTTTTTTAATAATATTGTTTCTGTTTCATTTAGAATAACGAAATTGTATTTGAATGATATAATTTCGTTACTTATTATAAGACAAAAATTTGTGTAGCTTTAAAATTAATAAGCTTCATCATATTTAAACTTATTTTGCCTGCTGATATAAGACTGAAACACATTATCTTTATCGGAAAAGGTTATTTGGAGTCAGTAAGTTAGGTTCTACTGTGGCTAAAAGAGCAGCTCAAGCACGACGAAGAGCAAACAGAAAAGACCACAAACACACTCTCGCTCTTCTGGAGAGTGGCAGCTGCAGCTGATCGCGAGTTCCAATGAAAGACAGGAATGAGCATCTCCAGCCAGCGTGCTGATCCGCTCGTACCCACAGGGGGTAACGAAAACCATCGGCACGAGACTTCAACTAAAAACTACACTGAAGAAAATATCATGTCTTGCATCTACTTAACCGATATTTGCATTCTGGAAAAATTGTTATCCATGAATAAACACATCGCTGAACAATAAGTGCCCTATATTTATTTATAATTATATTTATTTATATTTAATATTCGATTGAATTTGTAAAATAATAGTCTTAAAATTTATTCAGCACTAGTTTACCAAACACAAATTAAGTTATATTGTTCAATCTGCATTAAAATGATTTTAATTTCTTTTATGTAATTTTGGCTTAGTTTTAACATTGATATATTTATATTATTTTCAAAAGCCATCATATTGACATTATAGATCCTAATGTTATATATTTTTTAATTAGTAAATATAGTATTTATCTATATCAATCTTTAAAACAGATTGAATGCTTGATAATATCGATTTGACATTGGTTTTCAAATGCAATACCAGAACAATTCATAGAAATTGAATTTGTTTTTGTTTAAATTTTATACAAAATTTCAAATTTATACAAATTAAAGCACCAAATCACATGCTTTTTTCTCTCCATGTAAAATCTGGGACTGGGCCGCGAAAGTGAAACAAACTCACATACATTTGCCTGCTGTTTGTTTGTCTGCCCGCTTTATTGTGTGAG
This sequence comes from Drosophila suzukii, assembly GCF_043229965.1. NCBI lineage: Eukaryota > Metazoa > Arthropoda > Insecta > Diptera > Drosophilidae > Drosophila > Drosophila suzukii. The sequence continues at coordinate 70,956,444 of NC_092082.1, forward strand.
TGCTGGCGTTTGTTTGCTTTGGCCTGGGAAAAAGATAACAAATGCTTTTTGCACGAGACTCGAAATGGTCGGTTGATAAGAAGCGCACAGCACGAGAGCGCATCAAAATCAAACCAAAACAATAATTTACACTGGCCAGACAGGCGGATATGCATTTATTTGTATACAAATGATTAGCCGACTCTTTGTTATCAGCGGCGAGAGCACGTGTGATTAGGCGGCTTTAGTTAACCTCAATTGGGCGGTGATTACTGGTAAGATATAGACTAAGTACCCACCCTTTTCTCGGCACTGTCGCAGGGATTGCTGAGGCTCAGGGAGGAGGAGCTCAGCGACGAGGTGGTGGGCGCTCCGCTGGCCGTGCTGGGCGTGCTCATCTGGGGCAGGACATCCGTGGGCACGGCGTCCAGTTGCTCCTGCTTGATGCCGGCAATTAGCGGCAAAAAGTCGTTCTTTAGCTGCTCCAAATCCATATCCATATCGGCGATATCCTACGATTTACCGCGTGGGCGGTGCTTTTTTTTGGTTGGTGGTGTTTTAAAATGTGGGCGTGCTAATTATAGCAACCGATTTTGGTTGTCTAAGCGACCGAATGTTTAATCACCAGCTGTTTCCTTGGAACAGCATGGTTATTATTATTATGTTGTGCGGTTTATTGTTTTGGAATTAGTTGGTTTTGTTAATCCATTCCAATGCTGACACACACACACACCACTACACAGGGGCGCGCGCAGACACAGTCACACACAGACGAGCGTGCAAAATATGATTTTCACAAACGATTTTCGCTGATTTTTATTGATAATAGTCTTTTTGTTTTTGAATGCTAATGCATTTTCATTTCACCTTCGACTTCTCGGCTTGCAAAAATATACACACAAATATATATATATTCGCCCTCTCTTTCACACGGAGCGACATCCACAACTTTCGTTTTACTTTACATATACACGTTCGCTGCGCTCGCTCGAATTTCCCTATTTTCCCGTCTGGCCGACACTTTTTTAAGCGATTTGTGCGGCATTTCGCTAGCACGCAACTCCAAATTGTCTATTCGCGTTGCCAGGGCGCGTTTAATGCGGTTTTATTGCAGTTATTCGCTGCGAAAACACACTGTCTCACGGCGTTTGCTCTCGTTGGACGCTTCTTCTGTACAAAAAATGTTCAGCCATTTTGGATTCAATTAATTCATGTCGGCGTTGCCAGTGCGTCGGTATGTCGCGGGCCGTTACACACGGCGGTGGCGACGTAAGCGCCTGAGGTCACACTAAAATGAGGTATGGCAAGGCTGATTTTGAGTTTATTACTTGTTTTCTCAAGTGTTTGGATTAATGCTGTTTAACTTTTACTTACTGCTATTCGCTGACTATTTTACAGCAATTTCGGAACACGCCCTTGTGCGTTTAGGTGCCATTTACTAACAATTAAATTAAACTTACATTATTACGTCCTCTACTCTGTTAAGCCATTACGTTACGTTGCCTAACAGAAATTCTATTAACGTTTTGGCGCCCAAGCTGCGGTCACACTATCAAATAAAATAATTTAAGTAAGTAATTGAAGCTTAAATTAAACAAACTATTAAATAAAGTGGGTAATAAAATATAATTTCTAAACCAATTCTTAGTATACGAATTTCCCATAAAATCCAATCAAAACATAACTACCGTTCTTTTCAAAAACAGCTGAACGCTAACAGAGCTAGAAGAAGAAGAAGCATCAACACACGTGTGGGAATTCCTCCACCTTGAATTTAGAATTGTTTATTTAATGTTTTTAAGCCGGCTAATAAACCACTACACCAAGGCAGGTTAATTATTAGTGTTCTAACCGCCAAACCAAAAGCTAATCCGCGTTTGTGCTTTCATAGTTCGCCTGAAAACCCTCAGTAATCCCTGGAACCGCCACAAATCCTTTGCTGCAGCCATGTCAGAGGCCCTAGACAAACTGGAGTTGGAAAAGGAAGCCAGGAAGGAGGCCAAGAGCCTGGAGGACGAGAGCGTGAAGGAGACCAACCGGATCAAGCGAACGCTGAAGCGCAAAAAGTGGGTTGACTGGAAGGAGCAGGACGAGAAGGATGCGGCCAGCGGGGTGAAGCGGCCGCCCTTCGATCCCGCAGAGCGGATCAAGCGCAAGAAGAGCGCCATCCTGCTGAGCTACTGCGGGGCCAACTACTTTGGGATGCAGCGCAATCCCGGAATGCAGACCATCGAGGAGGAGCTCTTCAAGGCCATGCTTAAGCACAAGTGGATCACGGAGGACAGCTTTGAGCAGGTGCAGATCGCCTGCTTCCAGAGGGCCGCCCGCACCGACAAGGGCGTCTCTGCCGCCCGCCAGGTGTGCTCCGTCAAGCTGCGTAAGTTGGTAGATTTCATAGCTGCATCATATAATTGCTGAATCGTAATCTTTCTCTAGCCGAGGAGCTGGACCTGGAGGCCTTCAATGCCGACCTGCCGGAACAGATCCGTCTTTTTGGAGTCGAGCGCGTGACTAAGGGCTTCAATGCCAAGGATCAGTGCAATGCCCGGACTTACACCTACACACTGCCCACCATGGCCTTTGCGTCCTGCGAAGAAAAGGTCGAGGACTTGCACGATACCTTTCGTATTTCCCCAGAGCTGCTGGATAAAGTCAAAGACACTCTAAAGCTCTACGAAGGCACGAAGAACTTTCACAACTTTACTAGCAAGAAGTAAGTTAGTCGCTACTCTTTCGTTTTTTCCAACTAACTGTTATCTACCCTTTTAGGAGCTTCCTGGATCCCTCGTCCAAGCGCTTCATCATGTCCTTCACGTGCAGTGAGCCATTCCAGAGCCCCCAGGGCATAGAGTTCGTTACCCTAAAGGTGAAGGGTCAGAGCTTCATGCTGCATCAGATCCGCAAGATGGTGGGTCTTGCCATTGCCATTGTGCGGGGCAACACGACGACGACGAGTTTGGAGCGAGCACTAACCGAGGAGCGCCTGGACCTGCCGATGGCCCCTGGATTGGGCCTCGTCCTGGACACGGTCCACTACGAGCGCTACAACGATCGCTACGGCAAGGACGGCATCCACAACCCGCTGACGTGGGAGGCCCAAGAGACGAAAGTCCAGGAGTTCATTGAGCGGGAGATCTTTAGTCAGATCTACAAGACGGAAGCAGAGCAGCGCAACATGCTCGACTGGATAGGAACGTTGCATTATCACTCGTACGACACGAGAAAGGATGACGCTCCCCCACCCGCGGATGGCAAGAAAAGTAAGGGTGACGATGACGATAATGATGAATGAGCATTTTTTTAGGTGGATTTTTGTGGATGCAAAATGTTTGCAAGATTTGAATTTTAATATTTCATTTTTATTAAAATAAAATAAAATCTTTTTTTTAAATCAGTTTTATTGCAAATAGAAGATGGATCCTAGCCATCTACTTTTAAAATCTGATCTCCACAATAATCAACCCAGTCTAATAAATTCCGAGTGTAGACAATAAGTTAACATGCAAAAGCGGGTTTTATAATTGGCGTTCAAAAGTATAAATGCATTTTAACCTAGAAGCGTCCGCCCTTCTTCTTTTTGTGGCCACCCTTGCGGTGCTGCTGCCTTGGTCCGGGGGTCGGCTCCTGGTAAACGGGGGTGACGGGGGAGTTCTTAGTCAGATTGACGCGGTTAGACATGTCGCTGCAAGGAAAAGTTAAAATTAGAAACACAATCTATTGATTCACCGCCTAATGAGCTTACTATTGATCGGCTGCTCCCGAGGCCATGCCCTGGGATCCCTTGATGACATCCTTGCCGCGTGCTCCACCTCGCTTCTTGCGGAAGCCAGTGCGCTCGTACTTGGGCAACCACCGCTCCGGATCGGGACCCACTTCGGCGTTGTAGTTCTTGGGCAGCTTGCCCTTTCGTTTGCGGTTATGGTTCTTCTTTTTCTCGATGGGGGTGCTCGGCGAGGGTTCGATCTTGGCATTGGCAGACTTCTTGGCCGCCTTGGCTGACATCACCCAGTTGGCCGCCTCCAAGGCATCGATTTCGGAAGCCGTGGTCAGCGTCTCCAGCTTAGGCAGTTTCCTGCTGAGCTCTAGAGCCCGCTTGGGTTGGAACTGGGCGTAGGCGATGACCAGCTGGGCCAAAACCTTAGTGTCGTTGGGGTTCAACTTGAGCAGTTCCTCCAGAGAGCTAGCGGCTGTTTCGGAAGCTCCGCCGCGCAAGTGGAACTCGGCTGCCTGACGCCACATGTCCGACAGATCGCCACTGCTCACGTTGTTCTTCTTGTACCAGTCTACGGCTGACTTGAGCAGCGCCGAAGCAGCCGTCTTGTTGTCCGTGCCTAGGTAAAGGGACACCAGAGCGGAGACAATGCCGGGCTTGTACTTGGCCTCGCCCAAAGAGAGCAGGGTATCAATGGCATCCTTGCGGCTGCCCTGTGAGGAGAAAGATAATAAGGATAAGTTTCCCTCTTCGGATTCCATTAAAAATATAAGATCTTACCTGCAGTAGTTGCAGTTGGATGACGGCGAACTTGCTTATAAATGCATGCGACTTATGAACTGCAGCGAACTTTTGGAGCTGCTCGATTGCCTCCTTGTGCTTGCGATCCTTGGCCAGCTGGCTGCAGCGGATGAGCAGCGCTTCGAACTCCACCTGCGGATAAGTTTGGGCTAGCTTCTGACTGAGCTGTTGCACCTGGTCGGCGGCGTTGGTATAGAGGGCCAGCAGGCAGTTGTTGAGAGCGATGACCTGCTTCTGGCGCGAAGTGAGCTTCGGTTCACAGGCGTCGGCCAGGGCAGCGCGTATCTTCTTCTTGGAGTCGAAGACGTTCTGGTCCTTGTTGATCACCACAGAGTTGTTGCTGGCCACGGCCACCAGGGCCGCGTCCTTGGGCTTGTGGCGCAGGCAGTCGGCGTAGATGGTGCCTGCCTCCTTGATCTTGCCCTGCAGCTGCAGGACGTAGGCCAACTGGACGCGGATGACGTCCACCTCTTCAATGATCTCGTCCTCGGAGGCGCCCTCCTCTTCGAGGAACTCACGGCAGAGCTTCTCGCTGGTGCGCAACTTGCGCTCGGCCTCGGCGTACTTCTGCCGGTTGGCCTGGATGCAGGCGCTGTTGAAGTACTGCTCGTAGGTGTCCTCCGGTACCTCGGGCACCTCTTTGTCCTGGTCCACAGCCAGGTTGGCGGCCACAGCGCTTAGGTTGGTACGGCGTTCGTCCTCGTACTCGTCGCTGGTGTTCTTGATGATGTCACGGTATGAGTCTAGGCATTCATCATAGCGCTCCAGGCGGTACAGGACCTGGGTGCGCAGCTCCTTGAGATTGGGCGGCAGGGGTTGCAGGCCCGCATCGTCGATGGTCTTCAGCGCCTGCTGCTGCTTGTTCAGGCGGTACTCGCAGTAGGCCTTCTCGAAGATCAGCGAGGACAGACGGTTCTTCTCGATGAACTTGTAGGCCTCCTCGAACTTAGACAGCTGCACCAGGCACACCACCTTGCAGTGCAGGGCCGTGGGATCATCGGGAGCAACGCCCAGGACTGTGGGACATCATAAAGTGGGTCAACAAATGGGTGAGTCTTATTCGAGTCCCAAAAACTTACTGCGATTCACTGCCTTGACGGCCTTGTCGAACTCGCGGTTATTGCCGAACTTGTGCACATCGGCGTAGGCCGCCTTGATCAGCGCCTCCTTGGGATTGGCGTCCTTCGACATCCTGGTTGCTCAGCAGGTTGGTTAAGAGTTAAAATACCTTTAATATGCGGACCTAAACTTTCGCCTTCTGCTTAACATGCAACTTTTGACATTTGTAGACACATCAGCAAAGCGGAGCTGCCAGATCGGCGGCTTTTTCAAGTGATTGTTTCCAGGCTGCTTGGGAAATTTTTTAAATATTAGTTTGTTTTATATTTATGCTCTTTTATAATTTAAATAATTAAACATGTTAACATTACTAAAAAAATATTTACACAATTTTTTAAGATTTAAAATGGCACTTTCCTGAGCTGCTAGAAACATCGATAGTCAAAATAAACATCGATGTTTTGGAAAATTGGAAAAACATCGATGCATCGATGCTTTAATCGAAACCTCTACTGGCGACGCCTTTGCGCGATACTTTTGATCCAATCTGTGCCGGATTATTGGATTACTTGATTGGACTATTGGAAAATGTCCGCCGAAGTGGATTTCGTCAACAAGAAGGAGGTGCACCTCCGCAACCTGAAGCAGTCCGGCCATGTGGGATTCGACAGCCTGCCGGACCAACTGGTCAACAAGAGTGTCCAGAACGGATTCGTCTTCAACGTCATGTGTATAGGTGTGTATATGCGGGTGCAGTTTCCGTGTGTGAGTGTGTATGCGGCACAGTGAATCAACCGAAGTTTTACTTGCATGTAAAAACAGAGGCGGCCAAAGAAGTAGCATTGAGTTTTGCCAATAGTCATCATTAACTAAACCATGGCATTGCATTAACTTTAAATTAAACCAATGATTTGCACAAGTTCAAAGCCACTGAAAATGCAAAGAATCGTCAAACTCAAGAGATATTTCATCTTTAACATCACTTAAATCATTATCCCATTCCCTAAAATGTATTTTCTAAATAATATCCATTTTTTGAAGTTATTAAATACACTTTACTACATTTAATTAATTAATTTCAATTAAATAATTTAACAGCTTTCTCTTATTGTTATTAATAAAGATAAAGTGAAATCATGATAGTAATATAATATGTAAAGAGTAGAAAAGGTAACTTAAAACTTTCTTAAGTTTCATGAACTTGAAGTAGAACAAATTATATTAAACATACTGTTGTCCAATTGCGAAACCAAAAACATTTCCCTAATTAAAAATGCTATTGATTTCCCCACCGCTGTGCTATGTACTCAAGTGTCTCATTTTGGAGTGCATTGCTCAGATAAAGTGAATCACCTACATACAGAAATGCGGGTAAACAATTGAAACAACCAGACGCCCAGCCACGATTAGTATGCAAAGTGGCCGGCAATCGATTTCCTTTGCTGCTTTCTACAATTTCACCCTGACACCAATGCCGCAGTGCTTCTATGCCCAATTGAGCCCACTTGGGCGATGACTCCCCCCAAATCTGACACCAATCTGACCCCCATTACAAAATCTTTCCTCTCCGCAGGCGAAACTGGACTGGGCAAGTCGACGCTGATGGACACGCTGTTTAACACCAGCTTCGAGTCCACACCAAGTCCCCATACCCTGCCCAGCGTCAAGTTGAAGGCTCACACCTACGAGCTGCAGGAGAGCAATGTGCGACTCAAGTTGACCATCTGTGACACAGTGGGCTATGGCGACCAGATCAACAAGGACGACTCGTTCAAAGCGGTGGTCGACTACATCGACGCCCAGTTCGAGAACTATCTGCAGGAGGAGCTGAAGATCAAGCGATCGCTGGTGACGTGCCACGACAGCCGCATCCACATCTGCCTGTACTTCATCTGCCCCACCGGGCACGGACTCAAGTCGCTGGATCTGGTGTGCATGAAGAAGCTGGACAGCAAGGTGAACATCATTCCGGTGATCGCCAAGGCGGACACCATTTCCAAGGTTGAGCTGCAGCGATTCAAGGCGAAGATCATCCAGGAGCTGAATACCAATGGAGTGCACATCTATCAGTTCCCCACCGACGACGAAACGGTGGCCGAGACTAACACCAGCATGAACTCGCACATTCCCTTCGCCGTCGTCGGCAGCACGGAGTTCATTAAGGTGGGCAACAAGCTCATCCGCGCCCGCCAGTATCCCTGGGGCACGGTGCAGGTGGAGAACGAGACGCACTGCGACTTTGTGAAGCTGCGCGAGATGCTCATTCGCACCAACATGGAAGACATGCGCGAGAAAACGCACACGCGGCACTACGAGCTGTATCGCCAGAAGCGGCTGGAGCAGATGGGCTTCAGCGATGTGGATAGCGACAACAAGCCGATCTCGTTCCAGCAGACATTCGAGGCCAAGCGCTCCAATCACCTGGCCGAGCTGCAGTCCAAGGAGGAGGAGGTGCGCCAGATGTTCGTGCAGCGGGTAAAGGAGAAGGAGGCCGAGCTGAAGGAGAGCGAGAAGGACCTGCACGCCAAGTTCGAGAAGCTGAAGCGGGACCATGCCGAGGAGAAGCGCAAGCTGGAGGAGTCGCGCAAGGCGCTCGAGGAGGACTACCTTGACTTCCAGCGGCGCAAGCAGCAGTTGGCCACCGCCCACCACACGCTCACCCTTGGCAAGAGCAAGAAGAAGTAGAATACGGCGCCGCCGCCGAGCAATGTATTGAGAATTCTGTGCGGTTCGCTAATCCCAAAGTAATTATTGCTTTCTCATCTCGTTGTCTTTCATTTGTACTATTAAGTTTACTTCAAATATTAACATATACACAACTACACGCATATGTACGCAGACATATATGATTATGTATTTACAACTAACGAATAAATCGAACTTAGTATTTTAACAAGGTAAACTAGGGGAGTTTTATATGATTTAAAAGATATTGTTGAAGTGGTACGTGTATTTTCATCTGGTTAAAATGTCCTTGAATGGGTGTTGAAGCCAAAATTAAATTTCAATAAAATTATTATAATTTATATAATAATTATAAAATTTTGTTAAATTTATATTTTATTACACAAGTTATTTTATATTACCTTTTGAAAACCCTAATAATTTGAATTTTTATTTAGATCACCTTAGTGAAACTTTAATATTTTCATTATTGTACGCTGGCTTAAATTTTAATGGCTTGAATTTTTATATAAATCACCGAAATTTTTTGTGATTTGTATTTATTTTTAATTTACGCTTAAATTTTGAATTTGGCACTTGGCGGGATAATTTAGTAGGGTGGCTGTAGTGAGACCATATTTAGCCAATTTAGTTGTCCACCACCCGGCCACACTAATTCCTACGCAAAAAAAAAAAGTTGTGGAACAAATTAAAAACGCAATAATAGAATCACCACAGCAAATTCAGCAGAACTATAGAGACCTATAGTTCCGAATCGAAACGAAAGCAATTAACCGTGTTCAACGTATAGTACACATCGTGAAAGTGGGTGTATCTGTTGGGAAAAGTGAGACACCCCTTTGTGTTTTGTTTTTTTTCGTTATAAATTTTGTTTGTTGCTTGGATTGGATTACGATTTGATGGTAAGGGAGGGGACTCGCGACAGGGGAGCTCCCAAGTGATTTTCCATAGTAAGCTTCGAGTGGACGGGAAATTCCAATCGGCAGGGCGAACATGTCGCCAATAGCGTCGTCACTGGTTTTCTACGCTTTTCTGCAGACAGGTATGGATAATGGTTATTATTTATGGATGACAGTGCAGGCGGTGAAATCAGAACAACTATGGTATGGCACCAAAACTTACTAACGATTCCTCAATTTTTCAGTTACCTGTTTCACGGTCATCATCACCGCTCCCGACCAGGCCCTCATCGGATCCACCATCAATGTGTCCGCCCAGCTCTTCGATGGCGATAAACCGGCTGCTGACGGAAAATCCTACAGGTTCACCTGGACCGACAGTGCTGGCCATAGAGAGGTAATGGTTCCCCATATCCATTTCCAATCCCCAGAACGTGATCAAACAAAGAAAGAAAGCTCCGAGTCCACGGGTATGACTAATTGCCTCTGAATGCAAACACAAATGCAAGCATGTCTACGGACTACGTTTGTTTAACTGGCATATAAAACTGGTTAGGACAGCTGGCTGCAAGTGGTTCACCTCTCCAAAAGTAAAACCAAACACAAAGAATTAAATATCTCTTATCAGTTAATATCCCAAGGGATTTCGTTATCGGTCGAATTTCGTTTATAATCCCTCTTTCTCAAAGTTTCTTGAGCTCTCTTATTGAGAAAAGCAGGCTTCAGGGCAGCTATTGCACTTCATTGTAAGGACACTAAATATTCATATTTTTCAAGTTTTTTTTACTTAAATATTCCGGGTTAGAGTTTCTACGTATATTATTTAAAAAAAACTTAATTTGTTCTCATGAACTATGTACATGTTTAAATGTCTAAATATTTGTTTATTGGTCAATGATTGACTCACCGAAGAACTGTGATTTTCACAGCTTTTGAAAGTTAATTATTTTGGGAATCTCCTTTTAATTAGTTTTTCAAAAAACCAAATACGAATGAGAATTAACATCAACACACTTCGTATTTGTTTCCACAATAATCTTAAATTCCTTAAAAAAAACATGTTGTTGTAGATAAATACATTTTATAATATATAATTTAGATAGCGTAAAATTTATTAATAAGTCGTCATAAAATGCAGTTCATGGCTGATAGGGCAGCTTTACTTAGTATACACATATTTTTAGACCCCTAAGCCAGAGTTGAGATGTGCAAACCGGCGACCGCTTTTCCAGTTCAATCCCAGCCATGTGGCTTCAATTGATATGGCGTCATTTGAATGGTAATTTTACACAATTACTATTCAGCGACAGTTTTGCCGATTGTGCCTGGTACGTGGCCATATCTGCGGCGTTCGGTGGTTACTATTGTAGATTAATTTGCATGTAGAGTGGCTTAAAACTACTACCAATTATACTAACCGATCACTTTTGTGCCTGCAGGTGATTGAAACGAAAAACGCCAACAGCAATTGGACCGTGGTCTACACGCAGGAGCAGCCATCCACGCATGTGATTAGGGTCGAAGTGGAGAAGTATGCCGTCTTCTGGTTTACGGAGGCCAAGGGTCAGAAGGGAATCAAGCTGGACAACTTGCTGGTCGGCAGATTGGAGCTGATTCAGAACAATGTGACGCGGCCCCATGAGTTTGTGTCCACGCAGGAGGCGGTGAATCACAGCATATTGCTATCCGATGCGGACCTATCATTTCTGCGGGCGAAGGGCTATCACATTCAGACGTATTGGTTTCAAAACTGTACATATCTTGGCATGTCCAGTGCCCTGGACTATCTGGCCTCATATCCGAAAGCTGAGCAATACTATGATGTGGAGGCCTTAGTGGTGGCTTCGCTGGAGATTCCGCCAGAGCCAACGCCCTCAACTACGACCACCACTACCACAACAACAACCACAACCACTACCACGACAACAACAACCACAACTACTACTCCAGCCACTACGACAACTTCAACAACACCAGCCACAACGACCACTCCAAAAACCACAACAACGCCCGCGACTACGACCACTTCCACCACTACTCCAAAGCCACCAGCACGAGTCAAACGTGATCTAATCGAGGCCATGCACGCCAACGCTGCTATGCTGGGCCTGAACCTAACCAGCGCCCTTAAGCAGCAGAAGGACTCCGCTGGGAATGTATCTGTGGCGCTGGTCAACCCGCTGGGAGTAAAAAGGATTTCCAAGCTCACGTTGGTCCCCGGCAATCAGCCGCCTTTCGATTGCGTGAACAAAAAGTACGTGGCGCAGGATCCGAAACAGATATACGGCTACTTCCAGACACGCATTGTGTCCAAGGGTATGGGTTTGCTTTATTTTTATTTATGATCTGCTTTAACAACTTAAATTCCCTTCAGACCCCATCACCGGTTTCGGAACCACGGGCAAGAATTGGCTGCAACACTGGGAAATGCTTCAGCTGAATGTGAACTGCAAGGGATCGCCACCGTTTGATCTTTGCACTCAGGTTTACACAGGTAAGTAAACATTGCACTTCGTTTTGTAACGTGTTATAATGTTATAATATATAATTTTCCTTTGCAGCTCCTTACAACTCCACGGGAAATGAGACTTGTATTCGGTACGACCCAATCGAGAACTGTTCTTATGAATATAAGCGTTACTTCGGTGAAAGCAAGACCATTCTGTTCTTCATACGCAATCAGGTCTCCCAAACCCTAAATCAGGTCACCATGAACATGTATGAAGGTGGGTTGAACTCAAATCTAAGCTTTCCATATGATTATATACAATTTATTTTATTTTACCTTGCAGCCCAGCGCCAGTCTCAGCTTTCAGTAGTGGTTGTGCCCGTGACATGCACATTGGTGGCCGTAATTCTAGTTGTTTTCGGCGTAGCCTATTATATTCAGCGGGGAAATCGGTAAGATCTGGCTGTTTAACTATGTAAAAAACTCCCTACAATCTGCTCCCTTCCACAGCTTCAATGTTGAGGTGGCCGACTTTAACTTCGGCGATACTCAGTCGGTGGACATGGAGTACAAGACATTCCCGCAGCGCTTAATCGATAGCATTCGCGATGTCTGGACGTGGCCGGGTCAGCGGCGTCACTCGCAGTCCAGCGCAGATCTCATGGCGGACCAGGACCAGCCGCCCAGTCCGGGCTTTGGAGGCAATGTGGGCGATGTAGATAGTAACCTGCGCTACAACACTTTCAACTAGATCCTTGTGCGGTTCGGTTGGAACTTGGTTACCTATGCAAATTATTCAATTTAATTTAATTTCGGCGCCTAAGTTATGACGATCTGTTCCCAGCTCCCTTCAAATTTGTTTAAATCGTAATTGATCTGTGAATTTTGTTTAAAAATTCAAGTCAGTTTCCACAAATTTTGATCGGACTCGAAATGGGGATCAGGTGTGATAGTTATTTGTTATTATTTGTATGTGCACACTCATGTGCTTTAGTCATTTTCTTGTTGTACACCGGCACCTATGGGTTACGCCACTTGTGCATGAATAGAGATGATAGAATCTTTTTTACGTTTCCATATACTTTATATCCCCCTATGTTACCCATTGCAATCATCTCTATCCAACATTACGCACACACTTGCTCATCAATGGCCAAATGTCGAGTAACAAGCTACCATTTAAATCGCAATATCGGGTGTGCAGCAGGGTTCGGGAACGCAACTGCAGATCCCTTCGGATATTGTTAAAGACTGTCTTTGTTCTAAAAGCAAAAAGAAATGTGGTTAAATTTACACTTAACTTATGCGTGAGTTGTTCGTGAAGAGTTAAATGCTAGCATAAGTCAATTCGATTGTTTCCATTGTATTGTGATCCAAATTCTCTGACAAAGACACATCGCATCTCACACTAAAACACACGCGACACAAATATTCATTGTGATAGATATAGAACAAACAGTATGTACGTTTAACTAAAACGAAAAGTTTAAAGAAAACCCATATACTTATAAAGCTAAAAACTATTGTTTTTTTTAAATACCGGAAGGGGAGGGGTCTACAAAGTATTGAAATAAGGCTTACTTTCGGGGTGCCTACTGCCCCTTTTTTGTAGATAATCAAAATTAAAAAAACGTTTTATCAGTTGATAGTTTTTCAACTACGAATAAGGGCTTGTTTTTAAAATATCTAAATACATTTTTAAGTATCACATTTTAATTATTTTTTGAATTTCGCGGTAAAATTTCAGTCTTGAAACATTGCGATTTTGGATTTTCTCAGTAGTACGCATTGGTAACACCAAAGAAAAGCAACATTTCCAAAACACTTGGCGGATTATAGTTAATAATGTTTTTAAATGACATTGGACAGCCTTTAATTCTTCAGAGAGGGGAAAAATATGGTATATTCGATGAAGTAAGTAATATATGTACATTATTTGGGAGTCCCATCACTACCATTTGTTATTCCAGCACAGTGGAGCCTTGCTCTTATCAACAGCCGCATTCAACGATCCCGTACTTCCCCAAAATTGGTGCAAATATGTTGTAGGATCTGAACAAGAAATCCTACGGCTGTTTATTTCCAGCTTCCCAGAGAAGTGCACATCCAAAACCCTCAAGCCAAATGAGCCCACTCAAATTGTGTACAACGAAACCGAGATCACCATCACGTTGATACCAGCGGGAAAGAACGAAAATGGCTTGGAGGCACGCCTATTCTACATAGATAGTTGGTATTCCCTGTTCGTCTTATACTTCAGTTCTCCAGCCATTTCTATTTATAGATGGCCAGGCCAAATATTTGATTGTGGACCGCCTGTCCGGCTATCTGGACTTTTTGCCCAAGGCCCATGGATCGTTTCACATTGGTCTCAGTCAGGGTATAGATGTTCTTTACATAGACGAAGATCTCCTGAGCGAAACCGATCTGAACGAGGATCTTTACAGTTTGGTGCACCTGATAAAACCGAAGTTCATCTATGGATTGCGGCAGGGCGAACTGCCCAAGTGGCTGCTCGATCTGCGGCAGATTTAAGATAAATACAGAAAGTAAAAGCCAGAAAATGTACAGTACAAAATGATGCATTTAAAACAAGAGACCTGCTAACAGTCAAATAAAATCTAGCTACGACCTACTCCCCGTTTAACCCTTTGTCGCCTTGGCCTTGCTTTTGACCTTCTTAACCCGCTTCAGGCCATCCATCTTGCTCTTCATGAACTGTGAGTACATGCCCATCATGGCGGGCACATCCTCCTGCCGCACGACGGTGGAAATCTGCCGGAGAAGTTGGTTTTAAAAGGATTTTAGAGAGAAACTAGATTGGTGTTACCTTCTGTGATTTGGACTGGGCTCGTATCAGGCACATGTAGGTTTCGGGCTTGGGCAGCGGGGGTCGTCCTGCTCTTGGCACGGGTTTGTCGTGGCCATCATCTAGAGAATAATAATTAATTAGTATTCGTTACTCCGCAACTTTCATGTTTTCAGGTGGCACCACTCACATCGCTTGAATGTCAACGTGAAGGAGGAGTCCTTCTTCGCCGCATTGGCGATCTTCTCCAGGCGCAGGATGAACTGTAAGAAACCAGGTTTGTTTAACCGCTTATTTACAAAGTTATTCATTTATTTACGTTCGAATTATCCAGCAAAACCATTTCGTGGCAAATAAAACAGGCGAAACGAGAGAAGTGACACTGACAGTTGTCGCGGGATTTTTTAGTACATTTTTGTGGTGTTTCCAGGGCTACTCAAGCTCTTCATTAAACTATCAAAATATAATTTTAAAATTTAAAATACAAGCAAAACACGTATTTCAATTTAAATTTAATTAAAAAAATTCTTTAAATTATTTATTGTTAAGTATATTGTGTATATTTTGAGTAATACAATTATAATAAGATAAATTACTTCATATTTTTATAAACTCTAAAATAAAATATTTCATTTTTTACCATAAAATTTTAATTATCCATTTCAAAATGTCAGGTTCAAATAATTTGGAAGAAAAATGTAATCGATAGTTTGGTCGTGAAATTAGTGGTGAAGGCCACCCCTGATCGATACTATCGATTGTGCCATCGATGGTTTGACAGCTCTAATTGGTTGAGAAAGCAGCAGCAAAGGGAAAAAGGCTAGAAAAAATCGTAAAACTACGAAAACCTACAAGTGCGGGGCAACCAAGGAAGCTGTTGCACAAACACAGAGACACACGCACGCACGCCGTACCGCGAACCGCACGCCACGCCCACCCGCGTCCGCCCCCAACTCCGGTCGAGCGGGATAGAGAGAAAAAAGAAGCGCCCAGCAGCGGTGGTGCAAGCGAAGCAGAAGCAGGAAAACTCCAGCCGATCGAAACGAACGCCCGCAACCGCCAAAGGAAGCGCCGCCCACGCCGTCAGTTGCCGAACGCACATCGCTAGCCATCGCCACCTGGTTAACCCACATCCGAGCAGCCACTGCCGCAGCACCAGCCAGCGCCACAAACTCCGCAACATGGTGAGTGGTGGTGATGGTCAGTCCAGCGCAGTGCATAGCCAGAATGCAGTGCATCGAAATTGTCCCAGTGCCAGTGATATTCCCGCATATTCATGCACAGACCGCCTTTGTGATTGTCATCCCCAAAAGCATGACACACTGAAAAAGCGCCACTGAACTTTGACCGAAACGAAACAAATGCCTTACCCCACTCTTTTTTCCAGGACGTGTTCCTTATGATCAGGCGGCAGAAGACCACCATCTTCACGGACGCCAAGGAGAACACAACGGTGGCCGAGCTGAAGCGAATGATCGAGGGTGAGTGTCGTGGGCATCTATTTATAGAGCCAACATTATTGGGTAACTCCATGACTGACCATCAAACTATTCATCTCCTTCGATCGTAGGTATACTGAAGGTGCAGCCCGTGGATCAGCGGTTATACAATCAGGACAACGACGTCATGGACGATGAGAGCACGTTGCAGGACTACGGCGTGACGGTGTCCACGGCCAAGGCGCAGGCTCCGGCGCAGCTGGGTTTGACATTCAGGTGAGAGTCGCTGATAAGCCGTGTGCGGGTTATCTAGCGGACAAGGCGGGCGAGCGGCACGTGTACCGCTTACAACGGGGCTTACAGCTGGCCAGTATTAAATCCTCTTTAACTCTTTTTTTAGGAACGAGTTGGGCGACTTTGAGACACTGGACATGACACCCTACTCGGCACCACCAGACTTACCCGAAGTGATGAAAAACCAAGAGGCCTCGAACGGACAGGAGCAGGTTGCATAAAGCAGCAACAGTAGCAGCAGTCAGTCAGTCAATCACCCCCTACGAGAACAACAAACAGCAGCAGCAATAACATCATCAAAAGCAACAGCAGAAAAAGCAGCAAAACGAGACAAACTAAATCCGCTAAATCCTGAGACACTTAACTACTGTCGCTCGCTTGTCCCCCGCAAACGAAATGTACGAAAATCCGGACGGAAGAGGGAGATCTGCCTGCGATTGCAACCTCCCTGCCTGGTCAGAAAAGCAACAACAGCTGCAGCCCGCAGCCGCAATAGCTAAATATGCATTTTTCGTTGTTTATAGCAAGGAACAATTCACTATGGTTCCGATACAAAATTGTACTTTGGAATGGGATTTATAATATTCGGCTTTAATTTTACCCTAACCTCCCCCCCACTTGTTTGTTTCTTTTTTAATGGAATTTATACGAATTTGTTGAGAAAATACACAAAGTCATAAAAAGTAAATGTGCGAACTGAGCGAACGTGCAGCAATTTCTATACCCGATCCGCTTGATCCTTCGTAAGCAGAGTGAATATTTAAATAATATTGGGATCTAATTATATTATAATTTATAATCAAATCATTATTTTTGTAATAATAAGATTTAATTATTATTAAAAAGAAACGAAAAAACCCCCGTCCATCGGCTAATCACTCTCGTCCAGCTCGGCCGTCATGGCGGCCACCTCGGCATCGTTGTCGTCCTCAGCTCCGCTGTCCACGAAAGAGGCATTGCCGCTCTGCTGCAGCTCCTGGTGCTCCAGATACTCTTGCAGCCGGTCTTGGAAGAAGTTAATGAACGTCTGCTTCTGCTGCGCCGTCGCCGGGAAGTAGTGGCCACCGCTGTGCTCCAGCACCTCGACGTTCTTGAAGTGCGCCGCCAGCGACTCGCTCATCTCCTTGGGAATGATCTCATCCGTCTGGCCGTAGATGTGCAGCGTGGGTATGCTGATGGCCTCCTCATAGGCGCTCATGTGCACCAGGCTGCCGGACAGGAAGCCCGAGGCGAGCACAGCAAACTCTGGGCGGATGGAGGTCACTGTGGGTGGTTGGTCAGGTAAATTAAACTGATTATTTTCTAATCTATTCAAGACCTACACTTCTTTTTGGCCAGGCCGCAAATGAGGCCCACGAAACAGGCGCCCTGCGAGAAGCCCAGGAGTCCCTGGAACGGACCCTGCGTTCGCCACGCCTCCTCCACGCAGCGCAGGCTCTCCTGGAAGCCGAAGGCGGGACCGCCCTTGTTCGTCCCCTTGAAGGATCCGTCATCCTTGTTGGCCCACCAGCTCCGCTGCTCCGGCACAGGCTCCGCCGCCGACTCCAGGGCAGCGGCCACGTGGGGCGCCGTGATGAACACAAACTCCGCATACTTGGAGGCGAACTTGCGGAAGGATCCCAGCTTGTTTTTGAAGGCGTCTCCATTCTGCCGGTAGCCGTGAAGGCACAGGACACGCACTTTCTCGGTGATCTCCAGCTTGGGCTGCTGTTTGCTGCCGCCAGCTCTGCTGGAGCCGGCTGTTTCCACTGCACCATCATTGTTGGTCATAGTGTGGCAGGTTTAGATATTTTTAACTAATGTATTTATGTTTTTGGCAGGAAGCAATACAAAATAAACAAGGTTATGGGCAGCTAATAGAGATGACCAAAATTCGATAACAAAAGCTCGATACTATCTGGCAGCTCTAATTTACGAAAAACCAGGTGGCAACACTTGGCCAAGAATGCCGCATTTTTTACGTAAAACTTATTTTCCGTAAATGCAACAAGTTCTCCGTGCTGCTTAACTGGATAAAATTGAATCTTTGGAGCAGCTTTACTAACTAACTACTTAACGAAGCCGGATCACCATCAGGAACATGATCTACACCACCACGCGGATGTCCTCGCGCGGCGGCCTCATCGGCTCGCTAATCAACAAAGTCAGGCAAGTTGTAGCCAAAGATCGGCCACCCAGTGCTCCGTCTATAGCCAATGACATCGACAACAGACCCCTCACATCCCCCAGGCCCCTCGCCGCCGCCAGCATCAGTAACTCCCCGGTGGTCCAGTCGAAAACGCTGGAGGAGCAGGTTGGCCTGCCGCCGCGGCCCAAGAAACCCCTGACTCCCTATTTCCGCTTCATGCGGGAGCAGCGACCCAAGCTGAAGGCCTCCAATCCCCAGATCACCACCATTGAGGTGGTGCGCCAGCTGTCCAAGAACTGGTCCGACGCCGATGCCCAGCTGAAGGAACGCCTGCAGGCCGAGTTCAAGCGAGATCAGCAGATCTACCTCGAGCAGCGCACCAAGTACGATGCCACACTCACCGACGAACAGCGCGCCGAGATCAAGCAGCTCAAGCAGGACCTCGTAGACGCCAAGGAGCGCCGCCAGCTGCGCAAGCGGGTCAAGGAGCTGGGCCGCCCCAAGAAGCCCGCCTCCGCCTTCCTGCGATTCATCGCCAGCGAACGCACCAACACCCCTCAGGGCGCCAAGCAAACCTACCGCGAGTGGCACCAGAAGACCACGGCCAAGTGGACCCGCCTCTCCGACTCCGAGAAGGAGGTGTACATGCAGGAGTCGCGCAAGGAGATGGAACTGTACAGGTGCGTGGTACTTTTAGGACTGGTTTCCGGGAGGGAATTTAATTATGTTTTAATAGGGAACTGCGCACTTTGTTTATAGATCTTTTAGCATTTTTCAGTTTTAGTTGTGTTTCAAAACCATAAACAAACATTCATGACCAGTATGAAATATTATAGGATGCTCTTAGAGTTGAAAAAGATTGCAAAATTAAATTGGGCACATCTTTCGTTAATTTTTTTTGGGAAACCTAAATTATATAATGGTTCAATCAAGCTTCTAATAAGTATTAAAGAGATATTACATTATTATTTAAATATTTATGTCATGTTAATGAAATAACTTTGGTACTAAAATTAATTCTTTTTCTTGTTCTGACAATAATATTTTTTTAATGGAATTTTTTCTCAGTGCTAAAAACAAGTTCACGTGATCGTAGTATGTGCTCGGATTTTTAGGAAGAAGCTTTTGAAAGTATCTTATTAAAGTTACTACTTAAATCTTGATGAGGCCTGTTCATCTAAATTCTTAAATATTTGCTATCGCCCATTAATTATTAGTACCACCCATATTATTTCGCAGTCTTTATAGCCTACATATATTTCTTTACTTTACAGAAAAGCGATTTCAGTTTGGGAAGAAAAGATGATCCGTCTGGGCCACATCGACGTGGTGCGTCATGGCAATCTTATCGACCCTCCTGAGCCAAAGCCACGCAAGACGCAGGCCCCCAAAGAGAAATAGTGCTAGCTTTGCGGCCCACCTTCTACCATCACATCCACAATTCATAGTTCACAATTCATTTTGTTTTTCGTTTTTCTTCTTTCATCGCAAATTGTTAAGGTTAAGGCATTAAAGATTAAATGCTAGCCCGCATAAGTATAACTTAGAACCCCTTGTTCCTGAAGTTAGTTTTACGAAAGGTACATGTAGTAATTTTTCTGGTCTATTTTAATAGCTCCAGCATTACAAATATAAAGACAGTTTTTGACGAAATTCTGTACATTTTTTAACTGATTAGAGAGCAAGCGCATGTGTCCATCAAAGCCAATTCTATTTATTAAAAAAAACCTTTGTAATATTAGGCCTTCCGCCAACACGTTGCGTATGGAGCAAACACGTGGCATCGGCAAGTTTTGGGTTCAAAGCGAGCTGACCAAAGAATGGGGTCTTTGGCAACACGTGTCTGAGTCTTACGGGGTTAATATCACACTGATTTCTAGTTGATTTAACACGGTAATCGACACAGTTTTAATCTCTCTGCGTAGATCACGGTAAACAAATATGCGATGGATTTGTCACCTCAAATGCGCAGATTACAAAGGTTATAATTGGTACAGTCAAACTGGGACTGGGACTACAGTAAGGCCTTAGCTATGAGACGGACACAACCGCTCGCTTCTCGGTTCAGTTTCCAAATGAACGCACTGCTCCGAAGCCGAAATACGGCTGGGGTCTCTGGTTATGGTCAGGCTGGAATGCTGACGACTGGCATGATATTTCCGCTCTCCCTCTCTACATATATCTCTCCGATCCGACTTATGTAGTGCTGAGGTCGGTGAATTCGGCGTACAAGGCAGGCAGCAACAATTGATAACCGTTCGAGTGTTTTATCAGGGACGGATTATACATATGTATACTCTTGCAATGGCCCCCTTTAAATAGTTAATAAAGTGGATTCCGGTTTCAGATTAAGTAGATTAATAGAAGACCGTCCTTGGAGAAGATAAGCCTTTGCTCAAGAATTCGCGTGTTTTTTTTCTAGTATTTTCTAACGAGTTTTTAATATTTAAATTTCTCTATTGCTTATTTGTAGCCGATGTAAGCGGTAGAGGAACCTTAAAAGAGTATATATTTATTCAAGATCGTAAAATTATTTTTATTAAATAAGTATCTTTTAATATTTTCTTAAATAGTTGTATGTATGTATTTATTCCTTCTAAACCCGTATCTGCTCGTATCGTGTCTTCTTGGAACGCCTCTCACTCCATTTGACTCGATTTCGAAACAGTTTCGGCTCTCTGGAGCGCACAGGTATCTCAGGTAGACGGCCTTCCAGGGGGAGAAGACAGTCGGCTGTCGAAAGAGAGGCTTCGCCTTCCAGTAATCCCCTGACGGGTAGTCGAATCATGACTTGAGATTTCCATAGTTTTCGTCATGCCGCCTTGCGTTTTCCGCTCTAGAGTCTAGATAATTGAAAATGTTTTCACCCAATTTCGAGGCAATGCAGTCCGGCTCACCCCACAAACTTTTTTCGCCTGGCATTGGCCAAAACACTTTTCCACAGCCAACGACCGCCACATTCTTGGGCAAGAATCTGAGCTACCTCCGAGTTTTCTGGCCAAATACCACGTTCGGGCCACCGCCAACAGCGGAATTGCGCAAGCCATATTGGCGCAACCTTGGGCTACTCCAAAAGCCGAAAACTAACCACATACACACGCACGCGAAAATATATTTTTGCAATAGAAAACTAGTAAACAACTAGCGAACACCAAATCCAACTCCAAATTCGCCTTAGCCAGGCCAATAAAATGTACACAAAATTCGGCATTTCGAATGACAAAAATGCATTAGAATTGGGCACTTAGCTGAACAGGCAGCTGGGGAAAACGGCTGCGCATGCGCGCGATTAAGGCTATTAGATTAGATTTCCCAGTCTCTGGGACTTTTGAGTAAGTAGGTAGTAACTACAGTCGAACTTCAACGGGGGAAACATTCACTTAATGTATTTTAGAAGTTATTTTGATTTCTCCTATCGAAAAATAAACTAAAAATCTTAAATGGAATACTGGTTATATGGGTACGTTTAATGAAGACATTTCAATTTGGTAATTTTAAGTCGTTAAATTTACAAAGCAAATCCAAACTAGTGGGACAACAATGAATATAAAGAATAATTCCAGTTCTTAAGAACCCCTAATTGAATATTAAGAGTCTGTAATCCCTATATGCCTAAAGTTTATTTTTGTGAAAACTTTCCTAAAATAGGCCCGACTGTAAGTAAGATTCTCTATGCCAGAGCAGCCAAGTGGAACCATTTATTAAGTGGTACATGTTTCCGAGCGTGTATTGTCTCTAGTAGCCGTCTAATACTTGTTTTATTAGTCTTCGGGTCCGCTGCTCAGGTGAGCCCAATTTCAAAGCTCTCGTGGATTTGGACTCGTACTCGGACCTCCCTCGATGGCTTCCAAGTGGAGGCCAACTGCTTTTCGGCGGCAATTGCGCCACAGAAGTTGAAATTTCGGTTAATATTTTTCTGTTACGTATTTATTCAACGAATTTGGTTCTTTGCAAAAGTCGTAAAGTTTTTGTTTTTAAAGTTGTTTAAACGAGATGCTACAAAACGTACATACATACACATACTGGTTATATTTATCGATCTCTGCCGGACGCGACATAAACCTAACACTTAGATGCTAGACGAATATTTACATATAGGTAAAGATAATACGAATACGAATACGATGTACAAGCTCTGAGGAGATTTTTTGACAATAATTTAATACAATGGGTAATGACGCGAGATTATTAATTTCGAAGGTCCCGAATGCTTTGTGGTGGTGTGATGTGTGGATAAAGATAAAGAGTTTGCTCTGGGGATTCCTTTCTACCATTCAACCAGTACCGGCTGATAACAGTGATTTGTCTTAATCCATTTTAAAGTCTCTTCTGAAATTCCCTAACTGCTCGACAGTGTGTACAATTAGCTAAATACAAAACAAAGTACAATTGAATCACGCACAGGATAAAGCTGAAGATCCCTAGCCACGCTGCTTGCTGCTCCCACTGCTGCTGTGGCTATCCTCGGACGGAGGGCGCACCCATCCGCCGTAGCGGCGTTCCATTTCCCGGGCCACCGCCAGGCAGAGGTGATCCTGGCCGGGATTGGCCACCACCTGAATGCCCATGGGCAGGTTGCGCCGGTCCAGACCGATCATGCAGTTGGTCACCGGCAGGCCCAGCGTATTGAAGATGGCCATGTACATGGGCTCCAGGAGCTTGTGGTAGATCTGGTAGTGCTGGTGCGCAGTGTTGGGGAAGGTCGGGTAGAGGAAGACGCCGTCGTTGCCCAGCATCTCCTTGAATTCAGTCTTGAGCGCCTCGATGATGCTGGCCAGGTGCTTGTGCCTCGAGTTCGGTATGATCTTCATGAAGTTCTGCAGGTGGCCAAAGATCACCGAAGGCAGGATGCTGTCTGAGCAGCCGAAAAAGTATTTCACCGTCTCCTTGCACACGGTCTTGGGCTGCTCGCCCTCCTCCGTCTTGTGGTAGATGGTCTCGATGTTCTTCATGGTCAGCATGGCCGACAGCGAGATGTCCAGGGACCACTTCATCTTACGAATGTTCACCCGCTTGGCATTGAAGTCGGTGGCCACACGGTTGATGGCCGCATGCAGATCCCGGCTCAGGGGTCGCATCATCCCAGACGGCCCGTCGTTGTCCATGAAGAAGAACCGAATCCCGTTGACGCTGATCGCCCTGTCCAGCGTGAGCTTGGGTCCCGTAGGATCGCTCATGCACTTGAGCAGCAGCGGCAGATCCTTAGCGTAGCGGGTCATCGGAGCGATGGTGAAGAAATCTCCCCACTTGGGGAAATCGCTCGTCGGATGGTGACCCCGGAAGGAGACCGCATACGGGGTGGGCTTGTGGCCCCAGATGCCACTGAACATGGCCGGCAGGCGGGAGGAGCCGCCTATGTCTGAGGTGAGGCCCAGCAGGGAGGCACCGCTGGCCAAGAGGGCCGCCTCGCCGCCCGACGATCCGCCCGGCGTACGCTTTAGGTCGTACGGATTCTTCGTCTGACCCGTCACATTGTTGTACGTCTCCCAGAGCAGGCAGAGCTCCGGTGTGTTGGACACCAGCAGGATGATGCCGCCGGAGCGCTTGATCTGCTCCACCACGGGCGCATCCGACTTGGCTATCTGGGGTGTTTTGAAGACGCGACCCGCCTGGTTTGTCATCCCCTTGACGGCGATGCTCTCCTTGACGGTCACTGGAATTCCCAGCAGCGGGGTCAGCTCCTCCATCGACTCCACGCTGTTGATGCCCATGGCTATCACGTTGTCGATCTCACGGGCCTCCTCCAGTGCCTCCTCGAAGCGATCCTGCACGATGGCATTTATCAGTGGATTCACCTGTAATTCAATAAAAAATCGCTCGTTCAATACTGTTGCTGTTTTAAATATTCATAAATCTTAAGTTATTGAAAACTATTTTTGCTCAATCTACTTATAAATCGTAACACATGTACGCATGTTAAACTTAAATAATATTTCAATATGTTTTCTAGGTTTAAAACCTTCTTATAATTTAACATGCGATTGAGAATACGAATACAAATAATCTATTTTAAATTATTATTAATATAAGAAAAGGCAAAGTGATTGTTCAGTTAAAAAATTAAACGTTAAAAAATGCTTATTCATTTTCAAAACAATGTATGCATAATAAAGTAGTTAGTTCATAAAATTGTTTCCATAAAATGAATAATAATAATTATTCTCTTTGCGTAATTGGAAATCGTTAAGTTTAGTGGTTAAGTCATTAAAATTTTAACGATTCAGTAGAATTTCGTTCTTTTTTGAAATAACGTGTAACAACGATTTTCCGTAAATCTATTAATCAGTTTAAAAAATAAAGTTAAGTAATTCAGTTTGAATTGGGTTAATTTGTTTCCCACAATAACTCACCTGTCGACATCGTTCGATATAGGCTTCCACGACTTCTTCGCTTTTAATCTGCAAATGGAAAGCAAAGAATGTTTGAGTATTTCCGCAGTTTTCCCTGCATTGCACCCAGCTCACATTCCACCCGGATTCCCATACCCATACCCAAACCCATTCTCATTCCCAGCAATCAATTCAAAAGTCTATTGAGCCGCGGCCAGTGCCAGTGCCATAGCGAAAAAGCAATTTGTGTTAAATTAAAATCAATAAAAAGACAAACTCAAACACAACTTGCATTCGTGACGTTCATTTCGCGCTGCATGCATTGGCCCCATGACGTATGAGTAACGTCTGAATGGTATGGGGGTATAGAACTCTTCAGGTCTCGGTTCAAAGTGAGGTATTCTTGAAATTGATTCATTCATCAATCCCGTTCACAGGTCAAATATGCTAAACAACATAAGCCCGTGACATATGACAATTGAGATATCAATCGATGGCCTTCAGGTTGATTTCCGTGTTGCTCTTCAATGCAAAATCTATTTGAAATTAAGAGTTCAAATATGCATTGAGGAAATAAAAAAGTCTTAAATCAATAAGAAGAGATAATAATAGGATATCTTAAGTGGTTAGACAAAGTAGAGTTAAGATCGACACTAGAAAACAAGTTATCAGTTGAACGAAACCAAACAAAAGATAACAAAGGCCTGATAGATTATACAAAAATGATTGAAAATAAACGTGTAAGAATCAGAAAAGAATAATACATAGCTGATCCATAGGCTTAAGCACGTATTGATCACCTGTATGTGTCACAATTAATTCACGAAGAAAGAATTCCAGGCAATAAAACCAAATGGGCTGACAAACAAAATAATATGATAAATAAAAATTATTAATTTTTCATATGAAGCGGAAGCACAGATAATAAAGCGATCAATAGATCAAAACACGTACATATCTATCAAATTGATCTTTTGTGAGTCACATGCCACCCATTAATTTAACAGTCAATAAACTAATTAGTATCCCAAGAATCGCCACAATTAAATCACCCTTCAACAGTATTTAGAGTCGTAATTGGTAGCAGATCCCATAATTAATCACATTCTCACTCGGTTTTCAAATGCAGCGATAGTGCAAAGATCTGATTAGTTAATTAAGGGGGGAAACACGTATCAATCAAAACGACATGTTATAAGAAGCAATAAGAAATCGAGCTTGGCTGCGTTTAGGTATCAATCAAATGGAAAACAAGTAGCAAATCAATTTCTGTTACCGAACACCTCGATCCACAAATGGCAATCGAGTCTAACCTCTGAACTTGATTTCAGTTAATCTGGGTAATCGGAGGCAGAAGGCCTTCCATTGGGCACCCCTATACCTTGGATTGAGACATAAATTGCCTTACTTTGCCTTTTAATACAGGCTCATGCAACGCACAAATGATGCACCGGCATATGTAAAACCCCGTCTTATGTACCTACCCATACCTATGTATAATTAAAATTAAGGCTACTTGACTTTTTCAATGACTTCCAGTGTAATAATAAATCAGTGATGGCAAAAGGGGGGGTTCCGAGCAGGTAAACACAGTGCAACATGGCAACAACATGCAACGGATAATGGGGTCTCGAGGGCTCCGAGGGGATACGAAATCAGCGACCGAAAAGCTTTCGACTCCGATACCGATACCATCCAACGTTCAATGTTTGCAAAGTGGAAAAGATCTTGTGGCACCGAGAGCATATAGTGTATAGTATAAAGAAATCGCGACACACCGACACAGTTTCGTCGAGTCGAGTATATGTATATGCTCGGGTATATATGCTGTATGAAGTACGTGCTAAAAAGAGTCAACTGGCAGATCAAAACAAACTGACGAAAACGAAGCACGAATTATGCGATTCAAGTACAAATTTCACATGAGCAGATTTCAGATAGCTCATCTAAATAGTACCGGTCTATGAACCGTCGACTTATTTTTAAAACCATCCAACTCGGAAACCAAGATCTAATAGATCCAATTAAAAGACAACTACGGACCAAGGCAATTAGCAGTATCACTTTCTTAAGCGCAGTCTCTAGTCGTTAACAGAAACGATCATTATTTAATATAGTTGATCGGTTAACTAGATGCAAGTTCTGATATAATGCCAATTACAAAATCATTACGCTTGGCTCGTCGTGAGGCAATGCTTAACCTATGACAATGAAACAGCCGGCAATTAAGAGGGGAAAAAACATATAAAAAGCATAATTAAAATAATAATATTTAGCAGTCGTACGCACCATATGAGTGCCTGCTGACCGAAAGAAGACAAAAGCAGTTAAAAGAGCTACTAAAAAAAATTCGAAAAAAATATAAAATAAAACTTTTGTACTTCAGACGGACGTGCATTAAAAACCAAACTACCCAAGTAACCAAGTGCATGCAGCAAATGCGATTAAGCAAAGGCAGCCCATGAAGTAAAATATGGTAACTGGAGGGCGGATAGTGCTGGCACGATAAGGTCTCTCGAGTGGTGACCTCACACGATGTGGATGTGGACCAATGAACGCTGTGATCTTGCACATCCCGCGGATATTTACAAAGAAACCAAGACATATGTGGCATGTAATTGATGGCAACAAAAATAAGGGCTCGGTTCAAAAATCTCACGGACATAAGTGTGGATTTGGTTATGGATATGATATGGATATGGGTACACCAAGCGATTAAGCTTCGATAAAAAACACCAGACGTTTAGGCCTTGTGTGAATAATAATGCTTTGCGAAATTTCTGCTCGCATCATAAAAATGCTTGGTAATACTTTAGATGACTAACCCGCTGGGTTTCTTCAATGCCTGCTGTCTATATTCCTCTGTTTTGGGCCAATTGGCTTAAGTGTTTGTGACGACAGTAGAAATGGAAGCTAAAAAAAACCCAAATTGATTTCGGTTTCATCTGGCGGTATTACGCCGGCATGACTCGTAGAATGCTTGTTATGTTTCTCGAAGAGACGCATTAAAAACAAGATTATAATGAAATACGTTTTCATTAGACTGTCGGAAATTTCGCGATAGGAATTTTTTCTAAAATCTTCCAATAACAAGGCAACGCCAAATTAAAAATAATCATTTATCTCCATAAATAAACATTTTCAAGGTTTTTGTTTTGCTTCTTTGCTTTACTCCACAGCTGATAACTTTTGAATGTTGTGAACTTTACATATTTGAACTCAGCTTATTGACCCCAAGAGTTACGTTATTTATGGCTATGCCTACAAAATTGCCTGAATGTGAAGCAATTGTAAGCCAATTATGAACCTAAAAAATAGCCCGACATTTTTATTACACTTTCAAATACATTTCTTACATTTAAATGGTAACTAAAAACAAAAAAATATTTTTTTTAAGTAATTACACTTGGTAAAATTCAAAAATCTACGTTATATAAAAGTAGTTTTATAGTTTTTACTAGTCAAGAACAATACTTATATTGCACTTTTAAATTTAAGTAGAAAATCTGAAAATAAACTGAAGATCAAGACAAAAACAAAAAAATCTTCGACTTTGAACTTCACCCTGATATGGTTCTTCTTTTCTGCTTAAAGCTGTTTAATATGCTTATAAGGGTATTTACCCCACTGCTTGGTGGCCAGAGCTTCTACCCTCGACCTTTTTTTATGGCACACTTGTCTAATTGAAATGTTAGGGGCCAGCCTCTCCGCGTCTTTTAAAGTGAAAAAAGAAAACTAAAGTCATTGTCTTTTATAGGTTTTTACTTTCTGTCGAGTTGTGTTTTTTACCGACTCCTGAAGAGATGGCTGCAATCAATAGTAATGGCCAACTTTGCACACCGAGTATCTAATAAATATGTGGCAAGAGAAGCAAAAACAGAAACCGCTACTGTGGCAACAGTCTATCCATTGATTTGGCAAGATTTCGGCCAACCCATTTACCAGGTATCTTTGCGTAAGTGACCCATTTACAAAAAATATAAGAGAATAGAGCTAGTTTTTTAGAAAGGATTACTGGATAGATGTACTCACCTTTCTGGTGCGAATCAGTTTGGCCAGGTCGACGGCGGGTATCTCGAGCAGGTGACTCCGGATGGGCGGCAGCTTCCGCCGGATCACCTTGATGTTGGTGTACCGGCTGTAGGGGACGACGAACCAGCTGAAGACGATCATGGCCGAGCGCAGGAACCGGCGCATGATGTACCCCAGGATCCTGGAACAGAGTAGCACAGCAATTTTGATGCCTTTTCCTCAACACTCCACTGGATGGGGGGAAATTATGGATGGGTGTATCTTAAGCAGATACACGGTAAACACACAACACACAGCAGCCAGCCAACAACAACAACAGGTTGCCAGGATTGTGCAATCCGCAATCGGCAATCCGCAGCTGACGACGACTGCAATCGACTTTTTGGCTTGCACAATTTTTTCGGGTACCGAGCTGTGCTGTGCTGGAGAGCTCGACGAGATGATTTTTTGCTTTTTGGTCAGTTGGCTAATAGTCGAGTTGAGTCGGGGCTTTCTTGGCTACATTGGCCACTAGTAGCTGGCCGTATCTGCGGGATGCACTCGCGAATAGCTCGAGTTGAGGCGCTGCCGACGCATGCGCAGCCTTTGGCCGGCTTTCATTTTGTTGCACTCAGAAACCACTGGCTATCTCAATCTGCATCTAAACTCGGAATCGGTATGAGTATCGCTTTCGGTTTCTGTATCTCTCTATATGCACGTATATATCTATCTGGCGGATCGACGAGCCGAACCGACGCGAACGAGACGAGCTGAGTAAATAAACGCTGGCCAAGCTTGCCACAGAGTATTTAAAGCCCCACTCTCCCATCTCACGAGCTCTCCCAAGCTCCAACTGCTAGTTCTCTTTGGCTCTCTCTTAAGACCGGCTTGGCATCTTAACAATTATTGTGATTCCCATCTGGCCCAAAGGAAATGTGGCCATTAAGCCACAGTAAGTGCGTCATTTTCATAAGTTCAACAATTACATGGCCTGAACTCTTGATCCCAGGTGATTAAAATCGAATTGGAATCACGGAATGCTATCGCCTTGTTTACCGCCCTGCGAACAAAGGGAGGATCCAGACTCCTATCGTTAATTACACAGATCGGCGAGAGCCAATGGGCTATGGCTATAGCTTTCGGTTCGTATCGGGCAGTTAAATCCTACATATGTGTGCTGACCCCAGGCCCAGTTCCAGCTCAACCTGAGATCATCACAGAACACACATTGTAGCTGCAACGTCATTCTGAAAATAAATATTGATTCCACGAGGCGAGGTTTCCGGGGGAAATGCCACCGCTTGAAAAACACTTCCAAGGAACTAGAACCTTGAACTTATTTTTAAACCCTGGTAACGAGTGAGTGTCTAGCCAGAAACAGGTATTATCTAAAATTAGCTAGAATTCTACACAAGAGAAAATTGTTTTGTGGCCTTGATGCATACGAATTCGAACCGACTTTAATTAACAATGGGAAAGTTACCAAAAGATTATAATTCCTGGATGGAAATGTTTACTTTTAAGCAGACCAAATAATTTATTCTAATTTATTTTTATAAACTTGCTACCGCAGGTAAAGTCACTTGGGATAACATTTTAATTGTATTTCTTTCATCCTACCCAAAATCGCATTCGGAAGCCCTTGAATTTTTAACACGGAATCGATTTGCATACATTTCTGTTTCTGTGCATGAATCTTAATTAATCTCGCGTGGACGAACCAGTTGTGTCCATCAATTAAGATCACTAAACTTAGTATTTACAGATCACTGATCCGTCTGACACTTATGGTGAGCATTCAGGCGCAAGTTATCCAGCCACGACATTAAAATTACTTTTTAATTGTGCTGGTCATTAGGAAATAATTGCCCCACATTAGGCTCTCGGCTTGTCAATTTTTCAAGAAAAACAAAATGCCTGTTCTCTGCCGGTATAAATGCCTTTCAGTCCGATTCGTTTAGCCCAAGATCACGCTATCCAGGATGTCAGCAAGGTGATATAATCGGAGTACAGAACAACACAATGCAGCAAGATAATTACTTGTCTCGATCTGATTTTAATGATATGCCATCGCGGATGACTAACCTCTTATTAACTTGTGGTCGGTCGGCGAAGGCAATTCTCTACTTAAAACCGAAAGGATTCGAGACATTCTCGGGGAAATTCCCCAAGGTGAATCGAAAAGAGAAAGAGAGTTTCTTGTTTTATTTTTCGGGGGGTTTTCGAAGTTTTTGTTTATCTGCGAGTTAAGATAGTTAAAAAGCTCCTACTCTTTGGTGAGTTTTAAGAGAAACCACCTTCAAAGAGATAAGACAACGAGCTTCTGGGGACTTTTGAATGGAGGGCCACTTTCAGTGACGATAAAAGTGGCCGCGGATCAAGTTGTTCTGCAAAAACTTTCCATACATATCATAAATTGTACATATAGCCGTCAGATTAGTTGACCCACAAGCAACAACAACAAAAAAAGAACCATGCTGTCACTAAACTGGCGACTCGGCCGGGGATTTGTTAATTACGGAGTTTGCCGCCAGAGCTTGAGAAACTTTGCAGCCGCTGGCGATAAAAACAAAGGCCCCGATAATGCCAGCGATGTGGACGAGCGACACCCCCTACATGGTATCCGGATTTTGGACCTATCCCGCATAATCGCCGGTCCCTATTGCACCATGGTTCTGGCGGATCTGGGGGCGGAGGTCATCAAGGTGGAGCGTCCGCACTTTGGCGACGAGGCCAGGAAGTGGGGACCCCCGTTCCTGGAGAACAGCAAAGATGCCGCCTATTTCCTGGCCCCAAATCGCAACAAGCGTAGCATCTGCATCGATATTAAGCGCGGCACTCAACTTCTTCACAAGCTGGCCGAGATTAGCGATGTGCTGGTGGAGAACTATGTGCCTGGTACTTTGGAGCGTTATGGTTTGGGCTACGAACAGTTGAAGAAAATCAACCCAAAGCTGATCTATTGCTCAATGACGGGCTATGGCTCTGTGGGACCGTATGCCAAGCGTCCGGGCTACGATGTGATTGCCTCCTCGGTGGGTGGCCTGATGCACATCACCGGGGAGCGGGATGGTCCGCCCAGCAAGGTGGGAGTGGCCGTGACCGACATGTCCACGGGGCTCTACGCCCATGGAGCTATTCTGGCAGCTCTCTATCAAAGGACCCGCACTCAACGAGGCCAGAAGATCGAGGTGGACCTGCTGTCCACCTGCTGCTCCCTGTTGCTCAACGTGGGCAGTAACTACTTGAACTCCGGCGTCGAAGCAGGAAGAATGGGCACCGCCCACTCGAGCATAGTTCCGTATCAGAGCTTCAAGACCAAGGATGGCTATCTGACTCTGGGCACTGGCAGTGACGTTCAGTTTGAGGATCTGTGTCGTCGCTTGAAGGTGGAACACTTGCCGAAGGACCCAAAGTTTAAGACCAACAAAGATCGTGTCTTAAATCGAAAGGAGCTAATCGGTTTCCTGGAATCGATGCTAGCTGAGGACACCTCCCGCAACTGGATGAAGCTCTTTGAGGGGGCCTCCTTTCCCGTGGGACCTGTGAACTCCATTCCGGAGGTTTTCGAGGACGAGCACATCAAAGCCATTGGCTTGGTTAAAAGTCTTCGTCATCCGAAAGACGGAACCGTTAAGGTAGTGGGTCCTCCTGTGGTCTTTAGTGAAGCGCGCAATGATGCCCGGACAGCTCCTCCGATTCTGGGACAGCATACGGACGAAGTGCTGGGGGAACTCTTGGGCTATGGGCCGGAGGAGCTGGCCAAGCTGAAGAAGGATAACATTATTCAGTGACCGCAGAAAATTATCCTAACTCTCAGATCCTTTAGATTCTCAGTTTAACGACTAAATATTTTTGTGATAATCAAGCATTTATCCTAAAAACGTCTTTGAAAATCATAGTGAGATATGTAAATGTACCAAATTAATGTTAGCTACACCAAATACATCACGGTTTTATTGCCATTTTTTGTTATGTGGTTTGGGTCAACATGAGTAGTATATGTGTAGTATCTTAGTTATGAGAAAATCATTAGCAACAGTTAACGAGATGTGATTTTATACTTGTGGTCGGATTACTTTTCGCACAATCATTTCTGAGTCATAATTATTAAACCTCCTAATCTACAAATAAGAAGCCTCTTCAAAGATTCTAATTTTTACCCCAAAGGTACAAAGTACAAGCTGTTTTTCAATAATCTGGTTATGGCAGCACTCAAAGCTTTAATTTTAAACAAGTAAACCTCCAAGTAAGATATTAGAATAAGATCGAAATTATGCCAAATTGGCTTGGTAGTTTCCTGTATGGTAATTACATGATATGCAAACGAGTTTTAGGTATGACTTGCGGAATTTTATAATAGGGCTTTTGGAAAATTTTGTATTTATCATATAAAGAACTGAGCGAGCAATGGAAAATTATTCTATACTTGTAAACTTATACACTTTACAAAGTAGTAATATACGGGCCACTCAGAGAACTTCGGTGGTTTACAATCTTAAATACGAAGTTGTAATACCACCTTCAAAGGAAAAATGACATAAAACTATACATTACTTATAAAAATATATAAATACATTTTGGAAATCATTTTAATATGTAATCAAGATGGTAAATTTAAACGATCCTATATTTGTTTAAGAAGGATGAGATAGAAAAGACTTTTACCAAGTTTTTATAAATGTGTCTCTTTTTAAAAATCATATAACTCCTACACATCGCCGCAAACTTATACTGACTAGTAGACATTGACCCTGATGTTATACGAAAAACCTGTGCAAAGCTACATACTTAAGAGTTTCCAAATGGACAGGTGCCGAGGATGCCGGTAAGCCGGACTGGATGGTGTCTCCTTCCCTGGACCTACTGATCCTGAGAGCCCCTCTGATCCCCATTGATCCCCCAGTTTTCCGGTCACCACATTCCCTGGCGAGAACGAACGCGTCGGCAGAAGCTGATAATCGTGATCTTCTATGGCCTGTTTTTGATCCTGATCATTAACGTGGCCGGTTGGCTGGCCTATCTGTGTGTGTTCCGGCAGGCCGAGAAGTATCGCAGCAAGGAGGTGTGATTAGGCGACCAAGGTCACCGGTGGTTCGCTTACCTGAGCCACAGCTCCTCCAGGTGCAAACGGACCACGGCAAATATCGATTTCAGCACTGCCAAAAGGGAGGAGGATGAGGATTGAGGGCAGGTGGTAAAACAATGGGTGGGAAAACTCACTCGCAAATCAAGCAAAAATATATATGTATATGTATACTATCCAGTGGCGCGTCCGCTCGCCGAGAACCGAAAACTAAAACTGAAACTACAACTGAAATTGCAGGTGCTGTCCAAAACTGAATAACAACAAATGTGCTGCCGACGCCGACGTCAATAACAGATTGTTTGCTTTGGCACTGTCGTTGTGTGCGCAAAGTGCATAGACCGCATCAGAGTCTTAGCCTCCAGTTTGGCCCCAACGTAGTCCCCCGAACACGAGCCCACCCCCGACCACGGTGCGGGTGTGGATTTCGCACTTAATGGGTTGAGTAGGGAATATGGGGAAAGGTTAGTTGGAGACGCAGTGGGCTGGTAATTAACAGTTAGTAAGTTTCCCAAAGTGTGACCAGAACCGGATTTTAAATTGGAGTTTAAGATCTATAAACATAATCCTTTGGTTTAGTAATATTAAATCCTAGAGTTTAAGACCCATAAACTAAATCCTTTGGTTTAGTAACATTAAATCCTAATATTTCAGTTAATTTAGCTTATGATTACTTTCAAAAAATTTCAATTTTTAAAGATACCAATAAGATAACATACAGATTTTTCTTAAAACTTAAACTATTCGAAATAAATAGACTACTTCAAATCAATATATAGTTGAAAATTTTAATAAAGCTTGGTCTTATAGTACTTAACTTTTGTTTAAATTAAAGTATCTTATATTTTTATAAAATGATGATGTAAACTATGAACAAATGTATACATTTTGAAACCTACTTAAACTAAAATTGAAAGTAAAACGTGTAGTTTACAAAAACTTAGCAAATGATTCTTAAAACTTAACTATTTACCTCAAGCTATTTTTACAATATAATAAAAATGTGCAACTAATATACCCACAAAATACAATATGACTATACAATGTAATGTCATTGATCTATTCTAACCACATCTGTTATCAAACCCAGCCACCGCAACGAGCTAATGACAGATGCTTATCTGCTAAAACAAGCCTAGACCCAGACAAAGACCCAAAAGTCTTTCAGTTTCCCATTATTATCCCCAAAAACGTTGGACTTTGTACCCAGCTGGGGGAGATAAAAACTTGATTCAAACCCAGCCGCTTTTCTGGGGCCCGGGCCCCACTTTCCGTTTAGTATTTTTCGTAGATAAGATTATTTGCGTTCCCCAATGCGGTCACATCCCCCATATTGTTTTTGATAGTTGTTAAATAATAATAATTTCGTTTTACGCACTTTGTAGAGATGTCCAAGCAACCCTCGTTCGTGTCGCGCAACCTGGTGGCCATTGTGATGATCCCCAGTCTGGTGGGGATTCATCTGGGCTGGAGCTACATGCAGAGCAACAGGAAACTGGTCACGGAGGCGGAACAGATCGACATGCCGCCGGTTACGGTACGTAAATCCCAATCCTATGGATAATTCTCTCAAGACAGCAGCTCCTCTTCCTCCAGTTTGCCAGGTTCGTGTGGAACAAGCTGTCGGGCGGCGGAAATTCGGCAGAGTGACGACCCTTCTTGTGATGAGCTTAAGACATACAATCTATTTATTGTATAGAATAATTAAAACTACATACAAACGGTATGGTACAATCAGCTACTGGCCGGGCGACACTTGGCCAGACCGGAGCTTGGGACAAACAGACACATAAAGCCAGAGACTACATAAACTAACCTAGGGACGAGGGAGATTACTGCGTGAGGGCCGAGTTGACGGTGAGGTTGTCCAGCTGGGCATTGAATAAAACATCGCTGATCAGCTTCTCCGCCACGATTCGCTGTGTGGGATTGATGGAGCGCAGCTTGCTGGCCACATTCACGCCAATTGCATCGTACTCGTCGTCGTGCCGATGCGAGGTGGTTGGAGCTGTGGTGGTGTAGGCAGTGGTGCCGGCATTGCCAAACAAAGGCTGGTAGTGATCGCGTCCTATTTGAATGGTGGGCACTCCCTGGTGCTGCCCATTGGCCTGCTGGAGGTGCAACTGCTGTTGGTGGTGCTCCAAATGGTTTACCGCCTGGGTGGAGAGAGGGTTTATAAAGGCACTAAGGTACTCCCGCCTATTCTGGGTTTACTAACCTGTTGTATCTCGCGCTGGGAGTTGGAGTCCAGGGAGGTAATCTCAAGGACCTTCACGGCATGTCCCTGAGCCGCCGCCGCCGCTATGGAAGTTTGGGCCGCTGCGTGGGCCACCAGCTGCTGGTGCGCCTGGGCTGCTGCAGCCGCCGCCTCGGCTGCCTGTTGCTCCTCGCTCTTGACCAGGGTCACGCATTCCGCGGGCGTTACCGAAATGGTGCTCAGCGTGGCGCCCTGGCTGCTGACCACCACATTGGTGGCCGTGGTCGCCACCTCCTCCACTTCATCCGGGGATGTGGGAATTATGGAGTCCATGTGCTGCGACTGGGTGCCCGTGTGATGTGAGTCGTCCTCGAACTCCATGGACTCCTCGTCGTCGAAGCTGATGTGGAGCTCCCGCTTGGGCTTGGTGCCCAGTTCGTGGCGCTTGGGCTTGTGATCGGCGATGAAGAGCAGCTTGTCGTAGTACCACAGTCGCGTTTCGTAGTCGTTTTTGCTGGTCGTCTTGCGGAATTCCCGCCGAAAAGCAGAGCGTAGCGAGTTGATTTTCCTGCAGAGGGCAAAATGGAGTCACAGGACACGAAGAATGCTTTGGAGAAGGGAATCTCACCTAACAACCATCGCCCTGTCCGGATTGGGCTCCACTTCCTTCAGTTTCTCAACCAGGCGGTCGTAGGACTTGTTCCGGGCTGCGTGATTGCTGTAGTCGTTGTGTTTCGGCTGCCACAGGCACTCCTCCTCCTGGTACTGCTCGATGAACTCCGTGAGCCAGTGGCGCGAGTACGATCGCAGGTCTACGTTCATGGTCCTTTTCGCTCGCTTTTTATTGGGTTTCCCTCAATTATTTTCAGTTTTTTTGTTTTCGGTGCGTCTCGCGTGAAGTTGGCTGCGCCAGCTAGGCATGGTGTT
Source organism: Drosophila suzukii (assembly GCF_043229965.1). Classification (NCBI taxonomy): domain Eukaryota; kingdom Metazoa; phylum Arthropoda; class Insecta; order Diptera; family Drosophilidae; genus Drosophila; species Drosophila suzukii. Next base: position 70,993,248 of record NC_092082.1, read on the forward strand.
GCCAGACCGCGAACTATCGCCGAGACGATGGGTACGGAAGTCTTGAGATTTGAAATGTGTATGTGGGAATATGAAAAACTTGTCGTTTAAAAGTAATTAATGTCAAGTAATTATCTCGATCTGAAACATGCTAAATTACATCCAAATTTTGTATTTTGTAATTTTTTTTAGACATGTTTTTATTTTATTTCTCTATACACTTAATTAAGGAAGATTCTATGTGTGTATATTGTACCATATACTATATATAGATCAATAATAAAGAAACTATGCAAAAATTACAAATTATCGTAGTTCTATGGTCTAAATTAAAGTTCAAACACTTATTCACAAGACGTTTTATTTGTATTCCCACTCAGCAAGGGTAATCAAGACCTTTTTAAAATTAAAAATGTTATGAAAAAATCACTAGGTTTTTTTGGCAAATCTTTGCTCTAACCGTAACATTTATTTGTTGTTCTTTCCCACACAGCCTTGTTGGTCAAGTATTTTTGACCACTGTGCAACCGTTGAAATGTTCGTTGGCTCTGGCAACGCCACCGGTCTGGCAAGGCCGTTCGTCCGTTCTCGATGTTTTTGTCAGTCGAGAATCGCGCGGAGAATGTTTATTAACAAATCGGAGGCTGTCGAAATAGTGAAAAAGAGTTTACCTGCGGTACAGTGAAAACAGCACCTGTGATTTAAGAAGTGAAAATTAGTGCGGGACAGCTAGCAACAGTTTTGTGTTGTTGTTATTGTTGCCAAGGCCGAAGGAGCGAAAGAGAGAGAGGCCGAAAAAAAAGAATCTGTGCTAACAAAAACAAAGGTGCGTGGAGGCCCCCACATAGAGCTACTTATACATATAAGTAAATAATTTGTTGTTCTCGTTTTGCCCAATTATATAAGGCGTCCGTGTGTGAGTGTGTTTTGGGTGTTGCAAGTGCTTAATCGGTGTAAACAAGAGAGCTAATTAATGATTGCAAAGAGAAGGGGTGCACATAGTACCACCCTCCCCTGACCCTCATTTTATCCAAAAGATTTAAATACAAGAGAAATAAAAGGCACAACAACAATACTTGGCAGGCAACAGCTGTTTTCTCCTTTTCCTCATTCCCTTCGCATAGCATGCACTCCAATCAGAATTAAGTCACGTAGTACGTAGTCTTATACGACTTCCAACTTTGTAAACAAACTACAAAGAGCATTGTGAATCGAATTATTTTCAAATCAAAGTGGAAAGAAAATAACATATGTGCAAGTGTAATTCCTGTGTTCTTTGCATATATGTATTTTCATTCCCCCCAGTTGTTTTTCAAGGGGTCCAAAGTCCAGTTTTGATGATGTTGTAGCTGCTTTACTATCTCTTGCCCCCCCTCAATCACCCCCCAGCTATTTATAGCAAACACATTTCAGTGCTAGAACCGAAATGGAAAACACTGGCTGGATAAACTGGATCCGTAGTAAACCTCAACCTTGACTGAGTGCAAGAGAGCAGAGAAAAAAGTGCACAAACACCGCCTAACGAGCTTGTTTACGTTTATCAAGCGCCGGCAACAACAGCATCCAGTGCACAGTGGTTGATAAAAGCGCTCTACTGCTCAGATTCCTTATCAAAAAGTGGTTTATGGGTGGACAGATATCAAATATCACTGCAAATCATATTTAAGCCGCAAAGCAAAAGTGTGGAGTATTTGCAAAACTACTTTTGGGCTTAACTTTTCGAGATAAAATAGCTGAAAACGTTAAGTACAGTGAATATTTATGGTAAAAATACATCAGTCTTTCAAAAACTTGATTGATTTAATTTCAAAATCTTCTTCTAAAAAACAGTACATTAAATTAGAGTCTAACTAAATTTGAAATGGCTAACTATTTTTAAAAGCTAATATAAACCACAATCATTTAGGAAAAAAAGTTTGTAAAATAAGTGAAGATTTGAAAATTGTTCTTTCCTTATAAAATGTCCATGGAACATCATTACAAGGATTACTTTAATATTTGAAAAAAAAATTTTGTTGGTTGGGCGAACAAATAAGAATCTTAGAAGATAACCCTAAACATTAGAACTTTTTGAGAAAAACCTTTGAGATCTCTTTAGTTTCCTCTTTGTGATCTATCTACAGTGCATCTCAGAACCTCTAGAATAGCCACAATCACGTTCAAGGCTGCAATTTTCTATTCGTTTTGTGTTGCGTTGATGAACGCACTGGCTCTCGCTCTCAAAGGTTTCCTGCACCGGCAGTTCAATGAAAAGCGTTTAATTTTAGCCGCGCTCAGCTGCTAAACTTGGAAAAGTGCCCAACCCCCAAAGAAACCGAAAAAATACCCAGCATCCCCCACAACACACGTGCTGTATTTCACGCATTTGGCGAACTTAGTTCGCATTTCAATATTCGGTATGATAATTGTTTTGGAGGTGTGTGCCACACATTGAAAGATTATACTATATACTATATACCCATTGTGCTGATAATTCGGTGCTGTTTGCTCTTTATAATGAGCAAACGAAACCAACCGGTTTTGCGGGCTCGTTTAGCATTTGGTGCGAGCAAACTGTGAGAGCAGATCGATCCATCTCTTCTATCTGGAAACCTCCTACTATCTATTGTAAGACGCAATTTGCAGCTGGGCAAACTCTTATCAATTCCGGCTGATTAACCCGGAGAACTTGATAGTGACCAAGTTTCGCACCCCAGTGGCAGAATGACTCGACATGTGGCCAAAACAAAGTTCAATTGCCAAGTTATTTAGAACCAGAAAACTCATTATTGGTCAATATTATCGTTTAAAAGCATTTTGAGTGCCTATTTTTGAACCTATGCCAAGGGAGAAATGCTTTTGTCAATTACGAAACAATTGTTAGATATGAAAATTTGCATGAACTGCGAAATGCTTTTTTGCTGTGAACCATAAATACACTGCTTTTAAAAAATTAGCACTTAAATTATTTTCTTCTCACAATCAATATCAGTAAAATGTGGTTGTTTATTTCGTTTTTTAATCAATCGGCACACAAATCACTTTCCACCGAATTACAAAGTTGTGTTTTTGTCGTGGATATGATAACAAATCAAACAACTTTATAGGAAATAACACCTAAAATATTAATTACTAAGATTAAAAGCCTGACAACCAGTGTGAATAATTTTTCAGTAATTTCGTAATTACTGACTGAGAACTTATTTTCAACGACGTATTATAGTTGTGGAAATAGTTTGGATAATTGACTTTGCTCAAATAACTTGGTCGACGATAAATTAAAGAGATTATAACTCAATAATACATTTAAAGTTTTTTTTAATATTTAATAATTTTAGTATCGTTTTGTAATTGTTAGTTTTGTCAATAAAATAGTTTTATCATAAGTCATATCCTATCACTTTGACCGCAGCTGTTTATGTGCACCCAATCATCAAATTATGTCTCTGCTGGGAAGTCTTATAAAAGCAAAGCAATTTTGGGATAGTTTAGATTAGATTTTTGACATATTGAGTTCTTATCAGTTGTTGCGATAAGCCCCTGCTTTTGTGGGTAATATACTCGGCTCGGATTGATATGCAAATTGATTTCAGGTCCCCAGCCAGAGTCTGCCATGAGCCGTCTCCTGGAGAAGCCCAACATCGCCATGTCCATCAAGTCAACGGGTAGTCAACTCTCGAGCACCATGACCACGGCCTCGACGACGTTTCCCGCGGACGTGGAGGACGCGGACACATCCCGCACCCAGCTGACCCCATCCGAAACATCAGGATTTGTCACCACACCCGCCACTACAGTCACTCCCAGCGTCAAAGTCACACCCAGTAAGTAAAATTCAAAATTATCCATGAAACATGAAAGAAAAACTAGAAGTAGTACCTTGCAACTAATTGCAATGTTTTTATTATAAATATTTGCTAATTTATTTATTTTTTAAAAACTAGAAGTAGTTCCTAAAAATCTACTTTAAATGGAGGTTCAATGTGATCATCATAAACTTCTGAAATTATTTTAAATTGCTTTCTAATCTTTAGATAATTGTATTGAAGGAATTTCTTAGTAGGCTAGTGCTAACATTTTTTAGGAGCCGTATAAAATCAAATTATATTGCAAACTCATAAATTTTAGTGTTATTAAAAACTATTTGTAATAAATATGATGTTAAGTAATTGTATAGATAAATGTATTCTCCCTTATTGATCTTTGAAATTGACGCACATTCTGGTATGATATTATGAAAATGATGAGATTATAAATTAAAATTTGTATGATTTTCACAAAATGCAACACATTAACTTAACTTCTTGTATTCTTTCAGTGCGCCAGAAAATCGACCAGGTGGTAATCAGCCTGATATCGGGAGCGGCGGCGGGGGCGCTGGCCAAGACGGTCATCGCCCCGCTGGACCGCACCAAGATAAACTTCCAGATCCGCAACGATGTTCCCTTCTCGTTTCGCGCCTCGCTGCTCTACCTACAGAACACCTATAACAACGAGGGCGTTTTGGCCCTGTGGCGGGGGAACTCGGCCACGATGGCCAGGATCGTGCCCTACGCTGCCATACAGTTCACGGCCCACGAGCAGTGGCGTCGCATCCTGCATGTGGACAAGGATGGTTCCAAGTATGTTATACCTTTCCTCTATATATATAAATACTTACCAATATTTTTCTTTTGATAGCACTAAGGGTCGTCGGTTTCTGGCTGGTTCCCTGGCTGGAATCACCTCGCAGTCGCTGACGTATCCCCTGGACCTGGCCCGCGCTCGAATGGCTGTCACAGATCGGTATACAGGCTATCGGACCTTGAGACAGGTCTTTACCAAGATCTGGGTGGAGGAGGGTCCGCGTACTTTATTCCGTGGCTACTGGGCGACGGTTCTAGGCGTGATTCCCTATGCGGGCACCTCATTCTTCACCTACGAGACTCTTAAGCGGGAGTATTATGGTGAGGATTAAAGATTAATAATATCATTTATGTAGAAAAATCTGTTTCACATTTAATAACGCTATAATGTCATTTTAAGGGAGCCTTTCTATATCTTGCAAATTATTGTTTTAACCTAATTAAATTCTAAATTCTAAGCTGAATATTATTCTAAAATCACAATTGTTATCTAAGGGAAATCTATTCGTCATGTGGTAAATGTTCTATTTTGGTATACCTGTTTTATAAAATGTTTTACAAAACGCAAGATAATCAGAGCAATTTTGTGCCAATTTAGACGATCATTCTGCGTCATTGCTTTTATTTCGATGTTTTTGAAACAGGTGCATGTGTTTCATGTCGGAAATTATATTATTTCATACATTAGATAATAACAGTTTATATTTTTTAAATACCTATAAATTGAACCACTACCACCTTAGCATGATACATAGTCTAATAATTATCGAAGTGCTAAGTGGATTAACTAATTTAATGATTTGATTTGCAGAAATGGTCGGCAGCAACAAACCCAATACTCTAGTCTCGCTGGCTTTTGGAGCTGCGGCAGGTGCTGCTGGACAAACGGCCAGCTATCCGTTGGACATAGTGCGTCGAAGGATGCAGACGATGCGGGTGAACGCGGCCAATGGAGAACGGTATCCGACCATCCTGGAGACGCTGGGAAAGATCTATCGGTGCGTAAATGTGTTATTTAATGAGTTAATCCTTATATTTAATGATTTTTTCATTTTTTTTCAGTGAGGAGGGCATCAAGAACGGCTTCTACAAGGGTCTCAGCATGAACTGGATCAAAGGCCCCATTGCCGTGGGCATCAGCTTCTCCACCTACGATCTGATCAAGGCGTGGCTCACCGAGCTGTCCAACTTGAGACGGGTCCAAAAGTAGCCCCTGGCCCCTGTCATCCACAAACACCACACCAAAAACGCACTGCTTTGTTCTTAAGTCTCGTGATCCATGGATAAGTTGAGGAGATAGGAGTGCAGCACCGACATGCTCTAATTGTTAGATATTTTTAGCTGTTAGTTGTGAGGGAAATGCGATAAGGAGAAGACACCCGAAAGCGCTTAACTTTGTTATTAACCATAATTGATTTATTATCGCCGTAAGCCGAAAGTATATCAGCCAATAAACTGTCTGAATAATGACTCGCCTGGCACCTACTGCTCTTAGGATCCTCTTTCCGAGGTCCGGATCGTATTCAATGGTGTTGCTTTGGACAATAACTTAACCGTACACGCCACTCGTTTACTCCTAGACTAATAATAATGATTTACCTTAAACATTTTGTATATTGTGTGTATTTCCACCTCGATGTCAATGCGCTGCGACTGTAATAATTGCCATGAATTTAAGGGTGTTCACCAGCGAAATCATCTTATGCATATACTATGTAATACTTGTATGTTAGTGTGTTTTTTATTATTAAAATTTACAAAATTGTTTAAATATTGGTATTTGTAGTTTCAAATCAGCGCGGCAATTATTGTGGGATGTGGCAACTCTGCCGATTAAGCGATAACTTTTCATGCGGGGGCGCTGTCTATCGAAATCTCTATTGGCTGGTCGCGTTCGCAAAAAAAGTACGCAGGAAAACGAAAACAACTTATTTTAATAGTGTTTAAAAAGTGCTGTTAAGGTCTATTTGCATTGCAGATAAAGGGTTAAACAGCCGCGTGCTGCAGGCGGTGTTTTTGTATGTTAAAAAAGGGTTTTTCCCCACCACCTGCCATCGCGAGAAGGCCATAACCAAAAAGCCAATCTATAGGTGAGTGCTGGGCCGAAAGTGGAAAAATTAATAATTTAAAGCCTATTGATTTGACGGGGCCCATCCTTAAAGCCCCCTTCCTACGAATATCAACCTCCTCTCGCGCAGATGGGGGTGGCATACCTATGTTCGCTTGTTGCTGCGCACAACAGGTGAAATCGCAGGACCTTCTGTTTACGTGCAGCATACACAAAATAAGTAACATTACTTGTGTTTTTCTGCCGCATGTTTAACCTTGACTTTTGGTGGACAAATCAATTAAGTGCAATTAATTACACCGCCAAATGTGCATTAGTGTGGGGCATATATTTATGTGTGTGTACGCAAACAAAATGCGCACTTTCATCTGAGGCAACACAAAAATAACAAAGAAAAAGATGTAAGCCCCCTTTTCTTTAAAATTGGTTTATTGCCATTAGCTAGGTGAATTGTTTATTTTATTATTATTAGCATTCGTTGCTGTTAAGTTAACAGAGCGGAATAGGTTCGAGTCTGTGCTATCCGATATTTCCACCTGTGTGGTTTTTTATATTTTGTCTCAATTCTATTGGGGAAATGAAAATATTCTTTTAAAATATATTATAAATAAACATTTGTATTCCTAATAAATCCCTTTGAATTATTGCAGAATGGAGTTGTAAAGATTTTTGATTTTTTTGACGACACAAGTTGAAGTACGAATATTGCTGTTCCTTTGCTAATTATCTTAATTAAACCTTTTAAATATTTAATAATTTATTTAACGAATGTTTGTTTTATCATGTTCCCTTGAAATTATTTGAAAGAGACGTCCCTGGTTAACTTAACAGAGGTAATCGATGTTTGCCGGTCAAACCGATACATCGATAGCACCCAGTACACAACGACTTGCATTCCAGCTCTAGGAACGCGACAGTCGTTTTTTAGCCACTCGAAGGAATTGTTGAAAAGCGGACCGATTTTCAAGTGCGCAACCAGTTGAATTCTTTTGCAACTGCACTTTGCTTTCGAGGATTCGCTTTCCAGACAGAACATATTTTTGCCAGGACTCAGTACTTCTTTAAATTCGGATTGCGTGCGTGGGTGTTCGTGTGTGTTCCGTCTCTATCGCACTCCGTGTGTCTGTGTGCGTGAGGCGAGCGCGATTTAAAAATAAAACGGCAAATACATAATAAAAAAAAAATATATCGAAGAGCAACAGCGGCAGGCAGCCCAACACAAACAAACCGATACCAGCTAGCCGTGTGTGTTTACACTGTGTTGTGCGTTGGTGTTTGTGTACCAAAGGTAAATAGAAAATAGGAAAAAAGAGCAACGAAAAAAATGGGGGGGATATTTATGCATGTGTGGGTGGGAGGACCCCACTGCATTTGTGCACTGCGCAAAAAGAGTGGGTGGTTTTCGGGGGTGGGTGGGCTAGCGGGTGGTCCTGTGAGGCCTTCGGGAAGGTTCTTTGCATTTTAGCCACGAAACCAATGCACCATCATCATGTGTTTCCACTTGAGGCTTTATTTATACACCAACATACCCATACCCATACACACATGTGTGTGTCTTCCACGCTCCTGTTTCCCATTCTTCTTCTTGCCCGTTCATTGTTGTTTCCTGGAAAGCCCATAAAAACAAAGGCAACAAGAATTTCGAGTGCAATAGCACAAATGGCAGCAACAACAACACTGATATCGAGTATATTAGCTGTTCCCCATCGCCCCATCCCGCTCGCACTCCTGCACAGGGAAAAAAAGATGATAAAATATTTATATAAATATTATCTTAAAATTTTTACCAATTCCATTAAACCTTAATGCAAATATTATTTTAAATCGTTCTTCATTTCCATACTCTTACCTTTTTTTTAACAAATACCATTGTTCGTATATCATCGGCTATACTTTATATTTTGTCATCAAAAATCACACAAAAATAAGCCAATCAAAGTGTAGAATGTCCTCCCTTGGTACAAATTTCAGGTTCAAGTACCAACGCTGCCCTATGCATTATTAATGTAATGTAATTTTAATGTTATTCCTATTAAATATTTGCTTAAAAAGTTTTCAAATACATCAAAACTTTTAGCTTTACTTTCAATTCAATTTACCAAATGTAACAACCTGTATCAATTTTTCTCTGTGTCTGGCGTACGGGTCCCTATCATTCTCATATTCACATGCTACTCTTGCTTTCATACGTCGCCGACTTCTGCGCGCTCAACACTTTTATCTTGCTCACTGTCGTCGGTCGTGCCCCGCCCCCTCCTCCTCCTCTCAACACCCTGACTTCTTGGCCTGGCTATAACCCGGCTGGCTCTTACCACTTCGGACAAATTACGATTGTCAGCGACGCCAGCGTTAACCCCTTGGCGTCTCACAGTTGATAAACCCGATGGCTGTGGGCCCAGTAGATTAATATTGGTCATAGTATGGCCTCTAATCGATGGCTAAGTGGACAGGGGATTTATGGGAGTTGTCAAAAAGGGTTTTCGTTTATGTTTCGGACAATATTAACGTAATTTTGCATCTTTTACTTATGCATAAACATTAGATAAGATATTTTAATTAGGTATACCATAAAATACAGATGTTTTATCTCTTAAAATTTTTTGATTTCTTTAACATAAAGTAACAACTCTATTTCTTATTAAAAATTCTATTTTGTAAATGGAAGTACCAATATTTTATTAGTATATTATATAAAAAAACTTTGAATTAAAAAGGACCAATTAGTACGAAACGTTTAACTCAAAGAACTTCCAAATCCTAGGGTGTATTAAGATCCGACTTTTAATATAATTTGCAAATTAACACGCGTCAGATGCGAACATACGCAGAAAAGTTTATCGCCACAAATTCAATCCACATGTGTTTAAAGTTATTTCTGGACTTTAGATATGGGCAGTGTTAATTATGACGCGTTTATGCGAATCTCTAGCGAAAATTCAGCTCTGCTTCTTATCGGCAACTCCCCTTGTTTACTTTATTACATTGACACCTCGTTATCAAAGTCGCTTATTGCGTTGCAATTAATCGTTGGTGCTGCAGTCGTAAGTGGAACAGTCCTTATAGATTGGGTGCCTACTGTACTTACATTTATTACGCCCGCTTATCGGTAGCTTTATGTTTTTCTAGTGTTAATCACAGGTCCCGGTTCCGGTGATGAAGAAACGAATCAAAAATGTAGACCTTCAAATCTATGGGTTCACAGTCATTCTTTTGTTTTATGATAATGTTCAACAATGTCAGCGACGCAAGCTGAATAAAAATTTTACCAAAAAAATATAAGAAACATTTTTATTTTAATATATATATTTTTGGAGAAACCAAGATCGTTAAAATAGATGCATAGATTGCATGACATTCTTAAACGTATTTTTCAATTCTTCAAAAAGTTATTAAATAATCAAATAAAAAATCTATAAATCGAAACGAGCAAAATGCGCAATCCAAATTTTAATGACAGGAGGTGGTTTATTATATTTATTGCAAAAGCTGAAATAATTTATATTCTCGAAAGACTTAAGTGTTTGATAACCTTACTGATCCCCGACATCCAGAACATTAATTTTAAGTACCCACACCCGCAATTCCTTGAAGCTCTATAATGTACACACATTTTTTGACAAATTTTGATATATATTTCGAAATTACTTTATTTCTTAACAAATAGACTTAATGTTTTTATTATGGGTCTTTTAAAACACAGTTGTTTATTAAAAGTAATTGATAAGAGTGAGGTCAAGAAAGTATGGCAAGCTTGAAAACAAACATTGAGATGTTTTTCCTGCAAAGTATGGTGATAAGAAGGCATGTGCTGGCAAACTGGAAACCGGTCTAGTATACCCCATTCGATCCGAACTCTTGGTATAGGAAACGAAAGCCGACAAACATCGTGCAAATGTCAGGCGAGCAACAACGATAAATGATTACTTAAATAACACTTGGCGGGGCAAGGGCGTCCGTTTGGGGGGATGGCTGGGGGTAGTGCAACGGCGGGGGTTCCTCTGTAGATATACGACGTACACCCACACATCCACAGGACAAAGAACACTGAGGCATGCTTATTAAACTTTTATGAGTGCAAAAACAAATACCACAAACGGCACTCTCCACACACAGAGGAGGAGTCTTGAGTGTGTGCGTTGTTTATAAAAAATTGAATAAGAAAAATATAAAATGTACGGCTGGCTGGCACAAATGTCGAAGCAGCAGAAAGCGCAAAAAGCGAAACGAACAGCCAAGAACAACAAAGACCGAACCCTCACTCTTGGGTATTCTCGAATAGAGGGTTTTCGGAGTGGTCAGGAGTTAGAAGCCACCAAGGGGCCGAGGAAATTGTGGTGGCTATATGGTTAGACATGCCATACAATCCAACTTCTTTGCCTCACCATCTGAAATTTTCTTTACCGAGTGCATGACGAATATTTAAATTGGGATACCGGCGAGTCTAGCAAGGAAAGCACAATTTAAACATTTTCACACAATAAAGCGTATATACTTTTATTTATTTTTTGATTCTATTTTTAATAATGATATTATTTCGGAAAAACATTCTTACAAGTAAAGGGTATTAAAGATAACATGCGTAGATAGAAATGCGACTTACATTTTTAGTATAATCGTTATAAAGATGGAGAAATCTATGAAATATGCATCGTAATGCTTTTAAATATTATACCATTTAACCTATAGATAGTTTTCCTGATACAGAGGTACCACTGTCTCGCCCAGTTGTCTCACGTTTTATGATACGTAGTTTCAAACCGACTTATCAGTGCCCGGCTGCTGCCATAAAACTTTCCACTTGCGGCACTTGGATTCCTTAGAGCTTTTCAATTCGCCTGAAAATGGGAATCTTTTCTATCTGGCCATATCTTGTTTATACGCCCACTTTGCAGATAACACGTTTTCCAGAATTTTCGCTGTGGCAATACGCCAAATGCTGTGTGCATACTACTTTCGGGGATTATACTCAATCTGTATCCGCAGACTGTTAGATTGTTTATCCCAAAGATTTCGCAGCGCAGATATCCAAAGATAAACAAAGTGGATCGCTGGTGGTGGAGTCAAGTTTGCCTGGTTTTTAGCGTCGATGAGTCATTCGCCAAATGCTTATCTAAAACGCGCCTATTTGGCCTTTTCTAGCTCAGCATTAATCACACACGGCTAAAAGTGCAATTGAGCTATTTTGTTATTCTCCCTATTTCTTTCGTATCTCTCACTGTATATATTTCTCTGTTTGTTTGTGAATCTCGTTTTGTTTGTCAAACTGGCAGCAAAAAGTCAACTTTTGTGTGGGCAGCTGGCCGGCAAAAGCTTGTTGAGATACAGATACCCGTGTTTATGTATACAGAATAGCCAATCCGTTGGTCAAGAATGCATTTATGTATGTGTGCCATAACAATTGGCACTCAATTGTAGTTGCAGATTACTATGAACTGCGGGTTTTTCCCCGGCGAACGCTGAATTGACTTACATTTTTCTTGGATCTGCTGCTTTACATACCCCACAAACGGATGCAAAAAACAAGCCCAACCAGTTCGCTTTTCACTGCCACAACAAAACCACTTTCCTTTGTATGGCACAGGTTTTTCATTGTGGAAAATGCAAGGCTCAAGGTCGCTGGAGGCACTGAAAGATTAGAAATTGACTGGCAAAATTGACATCCCCGACCCTTTACTGATTAATGAAAATTACTAATTTGCATTATCAATTCTGAGAATTCTCAATAAAATCTTTAAGTATTATGCAGTGGGTGTATGGTAGCTAATACTTTGTAAGATGCATAGTAACTGTCCCATTTCCGGGCCAAATCCAAAGATTTGCTTAGCTCTTGTTTGTGCGAATACTATACATAGTATATGCATTGGATATACGCGATTCTCCGAACGCTCGCCCAAAAGATAGACGTCAATGCAAATTCAAGTTTTGCAACTGAAAACATTTTCGCCGACGAGAGATCGAAATGAATTTATACATACATTTAAGAAATGGAAAAAAAGCTTCGTTACACATTTTGTTGTGGTTGAAATATACTTGTGTTTGCGTGTGTGACGACGCTCTTTTGAGGTCCGAGTTGTATACATTTACGTGTTTTTAACCCCCTGAAGCCGGCAAGCCTCGGGGTTTTCTCTTTATACCTCTCCAATTGGGCCCAGTAGCCCCCGTGTTCACTCGTGAACATTTACAGCGGCGTATAAATAACGCCGAGTAACGTGTGCGGCTGCAACTAAGTGAATACTTTTGCCCCTCCGAACTAACACACATTCTATATGGTCTATATGGCGCTATAAATCGCTAATGTCGGCTGTGCGGGTGAGAGGTTCAGTTGAGGTTTGCGGTGGGTAACTACCGGTTATCGCGTTTTTTGCGGTGGAGTGAATGCCGACTGATATACCATCAAAAGCAAAGCGAAAAAAAACAAGCATTATAATAAAAGATGATTTTCTTTAAAGATTCATTATATTTTGTAATTCGAATTTGCCATTTTCTCTTGTAAACCTATTCTTTTCACTAGTTCCGAGAAATAGAGTTACAAGCTTTGTACACGAACTTTTTCGCATTGTAATTGGGTTCGAATTAAAAAAAATATTTTTTTCGAACATACTCGTTGTATACTTTTACTCACTTTAAATGTGATAAGCAGTTTTTAAGCCTAACACTATTAAAACTATTGTTTGAAGGTTTTATCGCAGGAAGTCTTTGATAAGTTCGCTAAAAAAAATGTTTAAGAACTGTTCTAGTTATGGAGGTTGTAGTTAAAAGTCCATAAAAATGTGTAATTTATAATGTTTTGTTTATAATTTAAAAGTCCTATTATCTTCTTTTTCTTAGTTTTTCCTTATTTTTCTAATATTTTTCGTCATTCTATACATGTATTTTTTCCCAGTGTGTCTTCTGCTGACGTCACTTGTTGGAGATATTTCTCGCTTTTAGCACAGTCAATACCGAAACTTAAAATGCCGCAAAACTTTATCGCGTCTTGGTCCGTGCCTTGGTTTGTTTTGCCATTGTTTTTGTTTTCATCGGTCGTTGCTGCTCGTGCGGATGGCGGAACGAAAACTGGATTTATTTGAACCTCAGCATCGCAAAACCAAGATAAATTCGTCTCAGCAAAAGGATTTCTCTCGATATCAAAAAGTTCTGACTAACTCCCCCGAGGCAATGTGGGTACTTCTAGTAATGAGAAACTATTTTGGAATGCGATTATTTTAAAATGTGCCATAACGTTAGCAGAGCCTACATGGTGCCCCGAAAATTCAACATCCTTGTAGCTAAGGTCCCAAACGGCGACACTGGCCTCAAAACTGTTGCTATATGGAATGCTGATGGGAATTTCACGGCCCCACAGGAGGGGCGGTGGCCACCTAGTCATCCATCCATGCAGTTTTGGGCTTTAATTATGGGCCTGCGGTTAGTTATTTTTGTTGATAATATACACCAGCGTTCCCCAATTATGACTCTCGATGAGGCTATGTGCCTAAATTAACATAGTAATACCATTAACCGAATTTCATGATTATATGTTTATTGGTAGCAAACATTTTTAGCATACGCGGTCGGTCACTTGCTTTTGCAGTTCCTAATAAACGCGAAAACTCCAGTCTATTTTCCACGAAGCAGTTGAGGGCTATTTGAAATTCGCAAATTGACCTGATAAGCGTCCTTTTAGCTTGTTCGACAGGTTTTCCACCTAATCCATACGCAATCTTTCATGGCAATTGATTCATCGACACCTTTTGGTCATCGTCTTATCAGAGCATGGTAATAATATATGGAATAAGGCAAACTGATTATTCTAACTACTTCGGAGTAAGTTTCATATCACTCGTCTAATGGCTCGACATTCTTACTTTGCCATTCTCGATTTGGCCTTATCAAGTGAAAGGTGTGAGCTATAAAAGTAGGTAGTCAAATTAGCGTAGCCTTCAGTTAAGTTCCTTCGATCGATCGGTAAAGACCTGCATCAAATTTAAATATTACTTTTAATTGTTTGTTTTTCTGCGATTTATTATTGTTGGGCTGGAAAAGTGATCTGCCCAATGCGACAATATTATACAATACTGCTATCAATGGCGGATTGTTTGTAAACAGTCTGCTCGCAGCCACCTGACAGCCTCTGTTCATCTCAGATAACCGAAGTGGGATCAGGGAACTGGTTAATCGATCCGAGAAATCAAAACATCCGTGCTCCTGTTTCGCTGGAAGCTTTTCCATTGATAACCCTAACACCCCGAGTGGGTGACTCACCTCCGATGCAGCTGTGTGTTTTTAATAATATTTTCAGCTTTTCAAGCTGATAACAAGCAAAAAAGTACTTCTAAGGCCGCATGCCGGAGAGCTCCTAATAAGAACAAACGAAAAACTTTTGCCAACTTCACTGAGTTGCTTCTTCCAACTGACTTGGCACATTAGAGGCTACCACCAAACCAGAACCTTGAACTACTTTGCTCCGGACCGAAAAAGTGGCGAAGGGCAGAGAAACCGAAAAAGAAACAGCAGCAGCATAAACTTATGAATAGAAAGAAACCTGCCTGTGGCTATGGATTATACCAACCCATACTATCCACACACAATCATATTGGTTCCATCTACCTAAGCGACTGACTCCCTGACTCCCTCATACCTAGTGAGCCGCACATCCGAATTCGGTTCCTGGGGGCAGGTATATATATCTATAGCCGCGACCTGTTTTTTGATCATCCCAAAACTCTCCTTTGGCCTCCCATCCCTATCCCTTTGCGTGGACTGCATTTTCGGGCCTGTTTCGGTCATTAGATCCTTATCTAATTTCGTTGCCTGGACTGGTTTGCCTTGTTTACACTACCACCACTCTTGTTCAACTTCTTCGTTTTCTTGGGCCATTCATATTTGCTACGTGAGCGTTGCGCTGGCCTTTTTTCCGGGTAACTACAGAAATTAGCGTATCGACCACAAAAGCAAACATGCTTCGGTTCGGGTTCGGGTTTGGTTTTTAGTTTGGCCTGTGAGTCTGGACCTGCGTCTGGGTTACCGCTCATTTACGGTCACGTTTCGACGGCAAGAAACTGTCGCCGGTAATGCGGACCTGGCCAAGAACAAGCACCAGAACCAGAATAAGAACCACCGAGGCAGCCGATGGAAAGGGCTTGGCTTGGTTTGGCTTGGCCTGTTGCCACCGCCACCAGGCTGCCTTATCAGCACTATTTAGCATGGCCATAAAGAGTCATATTCCCCACGGATCGCAGCTCGCCCGGCGGTGCAATTAATTTTCACACCTGTTGTTCGGATCGTCTCGAATTCACCTCACGCGTTGTTTAGCTTCGTTTTTGTTTACTTTCTCACTTGCGTGCGAGCTGGTTTTTCTCGCTGTGTTTGCCATTTGCAATAATTTTTGTTATGGTAATTAAAAAGGCTAAAGCCGGCCTAGTCGGTCGCATTCATTTAGCTCTTTATCGCGCTCATAAAGTGAGGTTCTTCTGTGACCTCACGATACGACGGGGGGATCTGCTTCCTCCTCAGAAACTCCCCACTAATTATATTTCCATTAACCAAATTGAACGCATACCATTCTTTGGCAAGTTCATTGGAACTATTTTGGACCAAGTAAACAAACCATAAATATAAAACTATATTACCTATACAAATCTTTAATAACAACATGAATTGTAAAAATGAGCTAGTTTCGTTGGAAAAGCTTTAGTTTTTAATTGTGTAAAAAAGTTTCTAACGTAAACCACCACAATTATCAGTTTTTTATAATGTGTGATAGTTCTGGGGGCGTAACAAAGATGTCTTACTGATTACCATTTACTTTACCTTTCATTGTGACACAAACAACATTTTGTTTGTGTGCATTTGTGTATTTGACCAAGGGGAGACCCCAAACCTTGATAGATAAGTAAACAATTGGCTGCCTTTATGGGCTCGGGACTTGGAGTGAGAGTTGCAATGCAAATATTGTTAAAATCGCATTGGGATGTGTCCCTGTGGAGCCCTCGAAATCATAGCGTCATCACATCACATATTAATCAAATATTAGGAGACATTATCTTGCCAAAACCTCGCACTTACCCTCATGTACATATGCTTGTGTATTTATAGTTTCCTCCTAACCATACTAAATACAAACCAAATCACAAAACCACGATCTCGTTCGCATGTATGCCTATGAATTTTATGGACGCCTCAGACTCATTTGCCTGTGGAAGCCAGCCGGACATTGATCGGGCCAAGAGCTTGGTCAAAGAGTCCCAGAACAGAAACTGAAACTGAAATTGAAACTGAAATCGAAACCGAGCCAGAAACCAAATCCCAACCGTTGCACTGATCACCATACACATTCAGCTGTCACAGCTAAGCATCCAAAATCACAATACCATCATCATATCCATCGGGTAGAGCAAGATCATGAGCCTGTGGAAGCGCATCTCCAGCCATGGCGACTGCGAGCAGCGTATGGCGGCTTACTACGAAGAGAAGGGTCTGCTCGACCTGCGCCTCTGCTTGGCGCCCTGGATCGAAGACAGGATAATGTGAGTAGAGTGGGGAGTTGGGTAATAGGTTCATTAAAGCCAGCAGCAGCAGCAGTATTCGATTTACTCCGATCAAGGCTATTAACAAGACAAAATCTAATGAAAATTTGTATCTATCTTTTCCCCACAGGTCAGAACAGATCTCACCCAACACCCCCGACCAGTTGGAGCGCGTTGCCCTCAAGTTCAACGAAGATCTGCAGCAGAAGCTTCTCTCCACGCGCACCGCCAGCGACCAGGCCCTCAAGTTCCGGGTGGTGGAGCTGTGCGCCCTCATTCAACGCACCTCCGCCGTCGAGCTGTACACGTACCTGCGCACCGGCCTGCAAAAAGAGCTGCAACTGGTCACCGAGAAGAGCGTGGCTGCCACCGCAGGCCAATCAATGCCGCTCAATCCCTACAACATGAATAACACGCCAATGGTTACCGGCTACATGGACCCCAGTGACCTGCTGGCAGTGTCCAACAGCTGTAATCCGGCCGTGGTCCAAAACATAGGTCCCATTCAAAATGTGCAAAATACAGGCGGCATTGCCTCCCCAGCCCTTGGCATGGCCACGCCCAAGGTGGAGCTGTATGAGGTGCAGCACCAGATCATGCAGAGCCTCAATGAGTTCGGTGGCTGTGCCAACGCTTTGAAGGTGCTTGTCCAGAACTACGGTTACATGTTGAACTCCACATCCTCGCCGAACGCGGAGGCTGCCTTCAGAAGTCTGATTGATGAGAAGGCGGCCATCGTGATCACAATGCGCCGCAGCTTCATGTACTACGAGTCGCTGCACGAGCTGGTCATTCACGAGCTGAAGAACTGGCGCCACCAGCAAGCACAAGCCGGAAACGGAGCTCCATTCAATGAGGGCTCCCTGGACGACATCCAGCGTTGCTTTGAGATGCTCGAGACCTTTATTGCCCACATGCTGGCTGCCGTTAAGGAGACCATGCGCGTACGTCTCGTAACCGAAGAGCCGGAGCTAACACATCTGCTTGAACAGGTGCAAAATGCGCAAAAGAACTTGGTCTGCTCAGCCTTTATCGTGGACAAGCAGCCCCCACAGGTGATGAAGACTAACACACGGTTCGCGGCTTCCGTGCGCTGGCTTATAGGCTCCCAGCTGGGTATCCACAACAACCCGCCCACTGTTGAATGCATTATTATGTCAGGTAACATTAAAAGCAGCTTCTCCAGGCCAATATATGGAACTAAAGTTTGAACTCTTCCATTCACAGAAATCCAGTCGCAACGCTTCGTCACTCGCAACACACAGGTGGACAACAGCAGCCTGTCCGGCCAATCATCCGGCGAGATACAGAATGCCTCCAGCACCATGGAGTACCAGCAGAACAACCACGTGTTCTCCGCCAGCTTCCGAAACATGCAGCTGAAGAAGATAAAGCGGGCAGAGAAGAAGGGCACCGAAAGCGTTATGGATGAGAAGTTCGCCCTATTCTTTTACACCACCACCACAGTAAACGATTTCCAAATCCGGGTGTGGACCCTGTCTCTGCCCGTTGTGGTGATCGTTCATGGCAACCAGGAGCCCCAGTCCTGGGCCACAATTACTTGGGACAACGCGTTTGCGGAGATTGTACGCGATCCCTTCATGATTACCGACCGCGTTACCTGGGCCCAGCTGTCGGTTGCACTAAACATCAAATTTGGATCCTGCACTGGGCGCTCCCTGACTATTGATAACCTGGACTTCCTTTGTGAGTTGGATCTTTAGTTTTTGGTTGCAGAACAATTATAATTGTCATTGTGTTTATAGACGAGAAGCTCCAGCGTGAGGAGCGTACCGAGTACATTACGTGGAACCAGTTCTGCAAGGAGCCCTTGCCCGACAGGTCTTTCACCTTCTGGGAGTGGTTCTTCGCCATCATGAAACTCACCAAAGATCACATGTTGGGCATGTGGAAGGCTGGCTGCATCATGGGCTTCATCAACAAGGCCAAGGCCCACGCTGATCTGCTGCGTTCAGTTTATGGCATCGGCACCTTCCTGCTCCGCTTCTCCGACAGCGAGCTGGGTAAGTGTAGATCATTGGTTTAAATTTAAAGGTTAAATAAAATAGTAACATTTCCCTTGAACCTGCAGGAGGAGTCACCATCGCTTACGTAAACCCATTGGGAGAAGTCACCATGCTGGCCCCATGGACTGCCCGTGACTTCCAGGTGCTGAATCTGGCCGATCGCATTCGTGATTTGGATGTGCTGTGCTGGCTGCATCCTAGCGATCGCAACGCGAGCCCTATGAAAAGGGACGTGGCCTTCGGCGAATTCTACTCGAAGCGTCAAGGTATGGTTGGAATTTGAGATAACAGGGTCCAACACTCCTAATCAGAACCCGAACCCCTCGTTCTAGATCCCATCACCGGTTATGTGAAGAGCACATTGCACGTCCACGTTTGTAGCAATGGTGACAATGGATCCACTGTTGGAACACCGCATCATCACGGTGCCCAGGAAAACATGCAATTGGGAAAGTAAGTTTTGGATGCCGACGCCACAGCTCAGACACCAAATCGACAGCAAAAAGAAAATAAGTTATTTCTTAACTACTAAGTTTATCCTTGGCTTGCTTGAGTAGAGCGCTAATCCTTGGCCCGAGATGATCGATAAAGCCTCTATATCATCATGCCTGATCCGCCTTATTTGTTTCTGCTTACTTGCTTTATCTTACGTTGATTATGATTGTTTTTGACAAAAAGTTTAATCAGATTGCAATACTTTGAATTCGAAAAAAACGTTGTGGAGGGGCAAAAAAGGCGAACCCGAATGCGTTTGTTCCTGGCTAACCCAAAATTGAGGCTCTTTTGTTACCAAACTAATAAAATTAATTGGACACCTATGTCTGAGCTCCTGGATGAGCTCACAATGTCACTTTACTCTACTTATTTGTACTTACACAGAAACTTAACCATCCTACTCTCTGTTTATTTTCATTTTCAACCTTTTGCGGCTATTGATTTTTGGGTGACGGTTCAGTTTCTCACCACAAAGCGCCAGCACTTACTTTAGCCCAGCCCCACCTGAGGAATCAGATTCCGATGCTAGCGAAACGGCCGAGGCCCTAGAGAAATATGTGACAACCGCTCCACCCAACGACCCCCTGCTGGGTGTAATCAGTAATACCCTAATGAAGAGCGTTCACTGTCCGTACGTTTTTTAAATGTTGATCATATGCTGTGACATCGCTTTGTTATTCAGTCTATCCACAACTGATGGCTGGGTATTGGTCGCTAGTTGATTGTGGCACTTACCGAAAGGTATAACATTTTAGTTAAGATTCGCATTCAAATCACTCAACCCAAATCACTGCAACCCGTTTGCTTGATGATAATTCCCGAGCTGTTCGTCCGCATTCACTCACGCCACCAAATGCGCTCTCATCTGTCCTGACCACCATCTCCTTAACTCCCCCAACTGAACAGCCGATGGTCACTTCATGCTCATTCCATTGCATCGCCTCATCAGCAGCACATGCCAATGGTCACCCCTGTTTCATGAATTTCAGATGGGATCTCCAAGGAGATGACTAATTCTATTGATAGTTCGCAATCTAGTTTTAAGAAACTTAACCAACTGTTTACGTTAAGTGAGTTCATTTTATTGTTCTCTTTGTGTTCAAAGTATTGCCATCTTTTTAAACTTTTCAGCTTCAACGCGATGAATACTGTAAGAAACCAAAGTCAAGAAACTTTTCAAAATTTAAAATGATATCCTCTAACCGCTTTTCTTTGCCCTCTTCTATATATTTCGCTTTAAACGCAGCTTGCAGAATAGCACCATCATGCACCTGTAAATCTGGTCTAAACCGATCTGAGTTAAACGAGCAACCGATTTAGGAAGTTTCAGATTAACAAAAAAAAAAACGAAGCTAATCTATTTGGCAAATCTTTGAATCTTATTGACATACTAGATTTAAAATATTCCTGCATGCCCTTTTTGAGGGTTAATGTTTGATTATTTGCATGTTCGTTGCCGTTGTAATTTCGAATTACGATTTTAAATTCAATTGAATGTGATTGTTATTATATTTAATGTTAAGGGAACCGGTCTCTCTTAATTGTTAGGGACTGGCTAAATTTTCGAAATACTCAAATTTTCACTTGGCGCCGCACTTCTGTCATTCCATTCTTAAATGCCCTACATCTAAAGCATTATACCCACCTTTTCCCCGAGCCCGCCCGCATGACTTCGATTTATTTAATCCGGGTTTATTATTATTTATTAATGATTTTCTTTTCTAATTTTTTGTACACCAATTCGTTTGACCCCTCTTTTAGTGGTGACTTTGGAATGGCGGACTTCGATTCGATGACGAACTTTGAGAACTTTTGAAACTAACTATAGCAACTAGAGAAGCCTATGTATAAACGATATCAGATAGCCACCGCTATCTTGGAAGTCCGACGATGATGTGCACGCCACCACAACGATTGCAAAGATGTGGCGCCTGATTCATTGTGCTATTCGAAAGTTTTATTTAATGTTATCTAGATGTAATTATTAGATTTGCGAATGCATCGTAGTGGAAGGTTTTGTTTTGGTACGTATTTCATCTCTTGATATTGTTGTTACACCTAAACACACTAATCTCTTTTTGCACTTCGAAAGAAACGAAAGAAATGAGTTGTAGTTAAATGTTATATGTAGAGAAAATATCATATTGTAACGAAGAGGTTTACTATGCTACGTATTAAATGTTCATAATTGTTCAGTTAATTGTTAAACGTATTTTAAACGTTAATTGTTGTTTTACGCTATTTACGTACGTTATACAAAAAGAATTTTGAGAAAGGATAGGAACTCCGGCACGGAAGTAAGCTGGTTTCAATGGTCAAGGATCCGATAGCTGTTAAGGACTAGCTAGAAGAGTTGTACTCAGCACAGGGAATGAAACGAAATTACGAATTTACATGCAGATTATCTATATATTTATATACACATATATATGGACACAAGCGCTTTCTCGTCGCAGGTGGTGAAACTATTTTTGAAAACCAAGTTAGCTGCAGATTTTAAATGTTACTCGTGTACCTATTACCTTCTACTAAGAACTAACTATTTTCGTAGGATTTTATTTGATCAATTTTAAAGTGAACTTTTACCTTTATCCTTGCAGCTTTTTGTGAAACGCCAAACCACAGAAACAACATCAAAACAACAATAAGATCTACCAGAGCAATGCATGCAAATTGCGACACCTCAACACAAACACCTACAGCACACACAGCCAGAATACAGAATACTGTCTTTATCGTGATTATGATTGTGTCTGACCCATGCAGAATTTAGAATTTCTGTGTTGTATAAACCTTTGGAATGTGTCCGCATGTTATTCGTTTTATATTTTTATATATACCTATATATATTTGATTTCTTTTTTTGTACTACGACGTGTTCGTCTGTGACAAAGCATTACGTTTAATTGATAATGATGATATGTGAATCGGTTTAGTTAGTGAGTAACTATTTGTTGAATCTAAATTTTTGATTTTGATTTTAATTTTAATCGCCTAATTTTAACAATTTGAAATACAAAATACTTCGCGTGCTAAGCCTATGCTAAACGAAAGATGAAAACCAATCAACGAGAGCAGCAACGCAGGAGATGATTGCGTTTATTTTAGTTATAATCTAAGTAACATTGTGAATTGCTTTATAACCCATCCTTTATTGGCTTCCAATGCTGAAAATGCGCTAAAATTTAACGAATCCATGTATATTTTTTTTAAAACTTGTTTGTTTGAGTCATCAGGGCAGAGTTTGCAATGCATTTCAAATGCGCCAAATGCTATTGCCTTTTTAGTCAGTTATCAGAGACACACGTTTGTATGAGAGATCGTAAACATAATCATTTATGTAAGCAGCAACAATAACACAACACTACACTTAGCTTTGTACGTGAACCTTAAGAATTTTATAAGACTTAAGTACAACACCCCCAAATAAATAAACAATTCAGTAAACAATTGAAACACTTGAATGCGAATGGAAGCGGATTTCCTCTTGTGTACTCACAAATTGCGAAACAAAATGTAATATTGTGTACGTAAAGTTTTTAATGTTTAATTGTGAAAACTCTAGCACACACACACATTCCCCGAGAAATACACACAAACATCCGCACAACACAGATACACATGAGAAAAGCTCGCCAAAAACAATGTTGATATTTGGATACTATTTGAACGTCCTGTACTCACTGTGTACTTGAATTAATTGTGTACATTGTGTAAGTGTTTTAAATGTAATTTCAAACGCTAATTGGGTGTGCAATTTCTAAAACTAAAGTGGGAAATAACTAAAGAACTATTCTTGTCAAAATGGCCAATAAAGATTTGATTTTAAACATTAAATTGCAATGATTGTTGATTTATTTTGATTTCAAAAGAGGTTGTATATCACAAAAGGCCAGAGGAGTTTGAAGGGGATTTGTATATGTATTTAGTTATTTACTAGAGGAGCAGCATTTATCCTTGGGTCCGTTCTTGCAGGAGCACTGGCACTGCTGACTGCAGGCGCAGTTGTCGCCGCATTTGGAGGACGAGCACTGGCAGTCTGGGGATTAAACAGGATATTAATAAGGATATTATTTTATAGAAACCTAAATATTTGTATACTCACTTGTTCCACAAGCCTTGCAACCCATATTGTATTTTAATATATTTTCTTTGAAGAGATATAAACTTGATTGACTTTGCTGTTAGCAGAAACTGTTTTATGATGACCAGCTGTGAGGTCCAGCCTTCTTATAGTTACCCCAGTGCTTTGCACACCACCAAATGATTAATATTCTTATCAGTTCGTGCGCAAAGTTGCCTTATCAGTTGGGTATGAAAAATCATAATGTTTTTGCGCACGACGAACGAGCGCGACTGCACACGGCTTTCTTATCTTATCAACCAGCACGGCCCATAGTTTCAATGGGTCTGGATGGGGTATAAAGAGCGGAGTTTTTCCAACAGACGGCATCACAAAGTCTCAAAACTTCAAAGTTTCGGTAATTACTACAGCCAACCAACCACAAAACCAACAAGATGCCTTGCAAGGGATGCGGAAACAGTAAGTACCAGTCCTCCAAATTGAAGGAAATCGATCTATTAAAAGGCAATACTAATGAAAAATCCTCCTACCTTTAGACTGCCAGTGCTCAGCCGGAAAGTGCGGAGGAAACTGCCCCGGAAACAGCCAATGCCATTGCGCCGCCAAGACGGGAGCCAAGTGCTGCCAGGCCAAGTGAATACTGCCCAAAAATTAGACTTACTATAAATAGTTCTTAATAGTTGTTACAAATCTCCGACTGAAGCTGAATAAAAGCCATTATAATGTTGTAGTTAAATTAATTTTGAATTACTAAAATCCATTTGAAAGGAATATCATAATGATGAGGTGAATGAATATTAACACACAGTTTTGGATGGTTTGAACTAATATTCAAATATTTACCATTTAAAAATAAAAATGTAATAGATATATTAATGTTATCAGTTCTTTGAAGATATTGTACACCGAAAATAGCCTGATTATGGTAAACACTCAAATAAAACTGAATTAAAGAATTTCAGTTTGGTTTAAGTTGTATCCAAAACGTATCCACAAAACGTTTTCTGCAACTTGTGAGTTCAAGCCTTTAAATACCCCTAAAAGTTCGTCTGATTTTCAGCCAAAGCGGCTATTTAATCTCCATGAGTAAATGTGAAAAATGAGTGAAATAATTTCTGAGCATTTGTGGCGGAAGTTTTCATTCCCGGCCCGCACTTTGGGCATAAGTTTATAATCTTCGGGGTTTATTTAATTTGCAGTCGAGCAAAGCAGCTCGCAACCGCCTTCTATGGCCCATTTAGCCAAGTGTGGTTGGCTGTGCAGGTGGTGCGTTGGGTGAGGGCCATCAGCCGACGGAGAAGGGCACTCGAGTCGCCGCAGTCTTTAAATGTGCAACTTGGAGGGGCCACTACTTGCAACCACTGCAAGTAGTGCCGAGCAGCGAATGCATGTCTGAGTGCCACAGTCCTTGGTCCTTCAGGATGCGTGCCGTGATGGCATGATGGCAGCTTGGCAGGCAAGTGGGCAAGGTAAGCATCTAGCAGATTGACAGGCGAGAAGGACACGCTGTCTGCCTGTCAGTTGGCATCCGAAAGATGCATTAAGCTCGCTAATTGCAGTTGACAATCTTATTTCACAGCCAGCCAATCGAGGAATTGGCGCATCCGGGCATCCGTAAGGATATTGCTTCTATTTTCGGCAGCTTAGTTTGGGCTCACCCAAAATTTCAATTTCAATTTTCAGCACTTTTAATGACGTTAAGCGGCGGAAATGGAATCGCGCCAGGTAACTGCCTTTTGCCCTTTCCGCCAAGTCATCAAAGTTAATTCGTTTCGGGTGGCAAGTTCGAGCTATGATGTTTTTACAGCCATTTCCGGTTTTTTTGGTAACCGTGCAGAAATGCCAGTCAGCCTTGTTTTGCACTATTTGCTTTGTTTTGCCTGCGGGGCCGGAAATTCGTGTCACACCATTTGCCAGATTGTAAGCCTGATAAAGTGACACGTTGGCATTGAAAGTTGCAGGCTGCAAGTGGGTCACGCGATGCGTTTAAATCTAGGCTTAAGGGGCGTATGCGCGATTCAAGAGCGTACTGAGCGTATACGCGACTGGCCATCTTAAAGCTCAAACGCCAACAGTTAATTACGACATTAAGTTTTCATGTCGCAGCCAAGTGAAACGGACCAAAGAGGAAACAACTGCAATGCGGGCACTTCGTGAGGACTTTGTCGCCAGTTGAAAGGCGGAAAAGGACGAGGCGCCAGGACATCACTTATGCATAAGAACATTTTAACTTTTCGTTGGCCACTTTCGACCCTCGAAGGGATGGGGGATAGGGGACTCCCAGATTCAGGATTCCAGATTCAGGATTAAGTATACAGGTTACTGGATACGAGACAGGGGACATAGGACCCAGGACACCGGCACCACCTCGTGTTTATCTTTGCGTGTGAATCTCGCCTCCTGGCTGGGCAAAGTTTCTCCACGGAGAAATCAAATTATCCACACAAGTGGCGAGAAGTTTTTGGCAGGCAACGAAACATAAATTAATGAAATGCACAAAAACTGTGGCGCCCCTCGTCCTTAAACGTCCCCCCCCCCTTCTGATGGGCAAATATTCTTAATAATTTATTGCAATTTGTTTGCTAAGCGCTTGAAAACTTCCTTGAACTTTTCAACATAAATTAACAGATTAGTCGGCAGCCGTCTATGCGGGTGTGCCATTTCCCCCTGTTCATTTTAGCCAGGTGCCAGGCCACTTGGCCCAAAAGCCCCCCGAAATAAAAGACCCAAACAGACTGGGGCCAGACAGGTCCTGTTTTGGTTTCGGCTCAGCTGCTCCGGCTGTCCCTGCGTTAATTTCCATCTCCCAACGAGCTGGGAAAACTTTTCACCAGCACGCACAGAGGTGCGCCTGCGATCCAACCGCTGTGGCTAACACTATAAATCTTGGCCAATTTGCAAATCTCTCCTCTCCAGCCGCCTCCTGCGGTCCAAATCTATTGGGAGAGGCCGGCTTGGTTGGTCGGGTTTCACACATTTACCATGAAATATTCCTTTTAAATGGGTTTCATTCTGTTGACCACCAAAGCGAGGTACTGAATATGCTTCGAATATTCTAATATTCCAGAAAAAGATTTTCTTTAGCCAATTTTATTGCATTTAAATCAATGCGAAATGCAAATAAAAGAAGTTCAGGTTCTCAGTTTGATGAAAGATATGATTATTATATAACCAATTGCATTTTTAGTCTTTTAAAAATTTAGATTTTCTTCTTCTGTTGGTCTTGTTTGTCTTGCTTTAATTTTAAACTTATATATTACATAGGTGTATATTTGTGTTACATTACTGTTTCTCTGATGTCAAGGCAATCAATTGAATTATGTATCATATTTATTAGTATGTTTTCCGTTCAATATTTTCCTTTAATCTTTCACATAGCTAAAAAAATAACTAAGGATGGACTTGCATTTGGAATAATATATCATCATCATTAATGTCGCTAGCTTTCTCGTTAAATATTTTCCCTAAACCTTTCATCAATTTGCACCTGCATTTAACTTGGGAAAATTAAAACTGTCAACAGACACATTGATTTGATGTGCTGGCACACATTCGTGTGCAATTTGAAAGGTCCCAGGTGCGTAATCAAACACGCCCCTTTGGCAGTTGCCCACCACCCACCGATTGCCAGGTGGGTGGCCTTGGGGGCCGCCTGTCTGCCAGGGCGCTTATCAATCGCTTTGGCGGCACTTTTTTCGTTTCATTTTCACATTTCGATTTGCCATTGATTTCCCCAAGCACTTTAAGGCTATGGCTCTGGGGTTCAGGGGTTTCGGGGGTCAGGGGTCTGGGGTCAGAGGGCGAGTAAATGTGTCACCTCGTGATTGCCATAACTAAGGCCAAGCAAACCCATTAGGGCAGCACATCCTGCGGTTGCAGGAAGTCCTCTGCCCTTTGTTGACAGCCATTTCATATGCACGAATGCACCATTAGAGGATGTGTCATCCATGGCAAAGACAAAAGGCGGGCCGGGACACGCCCCCAATACCCGCCTTCCGCCCTTCCGCCCTTCCGCCTGTCAAACGAGCCAACAAACAAAATTACAGTTTTGTCCTTGTTGACCATTAGATTTATTATAAAACTTTAATGCAACTTTCACAGCACATGTATCTACGAAGTACGAGGTGTGTGTGTGTTAATGCCGTAATGTTGTTAATTAAGTGAACATGGCAACCGCCCTGAACAGGCAGCTGTCCAGCATGTACACATCCTGCCAACCTCCTGGCCGGAACCCCTTCCAAACCAGCAACCTGTCAGCTGCAACCGGAGAATGGGTCCGAGAAAAATGCAGAGTGTCGGCGACCGTTCCAAAGCATTTCCGAATGCCATCCGGCGGAGCTTTGGGTTCGTCCGTGCCTCATTAGCTAACCGTGCACGTGCACAAATCAATTTGGCTCTGCCGGACTCGCCCTTCTTCAGTCGAGCTAAAAACAATCATACGACGCGTTGTCCAAGCGGCAATCAAAATCAACTTCTTTCTCTGGAGAAGGTAATCCCACACCGAGGAAAATTATGTTGCACTTTTAAGTGGACCGGATAAGAAGTTGAACAAATGGGTACTTGAAGTTATAATATCGTTCTATCAAAGTAAGATTTTTAAAACGTTTAATAAGGTGGAAGGATGAATCAATTTCAGTCGAAAATTACGCTCCTCCACTAATTTAGTTTATTTTGTTGAGCCCTTTTCATTGCTCTATTATTAAAAAGCCTTTAAAATTGAAAAAAAGAGATAAATGTAGAATAAGTGAAATACTAACAAATATTAAAAAACATCTAATATTTCCAAAAGCAAAACTTTTGTAGGTCTATTGTAAAGCCAATGGTTTGAAAACGATAATTAATAAAGGAGCAACTCATTTTTAATTGTATGACTTTCCATTGATTTCTAAAGAAAAACTAACTTACCTTATGAAAGTGATATATAAGGTCTAAGCCATGCTCGATAGCTTTCCATTAAGCGTTCATAGGGAACAGCTCTGCCTGGTCTCTGCCGCCACACACACAGTGTTATAATTAATATGGTTGCAAAGAATATATAAACACAGCTTATGGAATGTGAATGTTTTTCCGAGTGCAAACCAAGGCAAACCACGGGGACGTCGTGGTATATTTTAATAAGCAATGGCTTAGGAGGAACCCGGGGGGATGGCACATTGGATGCTTCATCTGCTCAGCCAGGCAACCAGGCAGCCAGGCAACCATCAGGTTCCAAGATTGCCTCAGTTTCGGTAAGTATAATGCAGTTTTTGCCCAAACACACACACTCACTCAGCTGATGCTTATCTATGGCAGTGCTTGCCAACCAACGGCACTGATAAGTGCACTTCATGATGTTCAAATTATATGGTTGCCGGGGAACGAGCCCCATCGCCATCGCCATCAGCATTACGCCCATGAAGCACACACATTCACATTGTTGCATAGACTATTAAACACGCTGCAAGGAACGGGGGCGAAATGCATTTTTAATGCAGCGCAAATGTGGCAAGTGCTTGGCCAGGCTTAGAGGATGCTTGCTTTTAGTTAACCAGAATTCGTGGTGGCGCTATCCCCCCCTCCCCAGCTCGAAAACTTTGGACTGCTCCCCCATTTTGTGCCAGGAACCCAATTAAACACCAATTAGTGCGGGGCTAAAGTTTTGGCTTAGCCAAACTTTTGATTTTTTCGGCATTGATTTTTGAACTCTTGCTCTGTGCCTACTTAACGACCCTCGATTGGGCTCAAGTATAGGGCTCGTTTTCACGTAATCCCCGCTCTAATTGTAAGTGGCTCTTGAGGACAGCCGGGGCGGAAATTAAATCAGTGCGAACTACTCTAATGTGGTTGGAAACAATCACGTGACCTGGGTGCCCAATGCCGGATGATAATGTCATAAATTAATCAAACCAAGTGTACGCCCCGGAGTCCACAAACTAGAGCTGTTGATTGGGTGGGTAAATATAAAGGTCAAGCACCGAGAATAAAGGTTAATCTTAAGAAACTATGGTCTGTCATGAATTTCATCTGGAAATGTAGAAGTAGAAAATAGTATATTAAAAACAATTAATTAATTAAGTGAATTTCATTATTCATGGATTAGAACATTTTTTACATTATCTCATTATTAGTTTCGTTTAATATACCTTGAATTTTAAATTTATAATATTAATATTATAGAAAGAATATTATTTGAAAATAAATTAGTTTATGTATTTTATTATTCATTAAATAAAATATAAGTCCTTAACATTCTAACATTATCATATCCATTGAATATACCTAGAGTTTTTGATTTCTAATTTTACCTATTTTTTTAAAGTATCTGTACCGAAATTTTTTTTTAAAAATTATTACATTTATGTATTTTAACTTAACGATATAAACTAAGAACAGTACATCATAATTCTGTGTTTTTTACCAAATCTTTCTTTCCTAAAATGCTATAAAAGTTGGAATTTAATAAGGTATTTTTAAAATGTTCTTTTCCTCAGCTTCATTTTCCCGCAGTGTAGAGAAGCGATACCAACAGCCACTTGTGACGTTTTTTGTGGGTATGTGACTGTGTATTTATTTAATTGCCAGCCAAACAGCCAGCACGTTGAGTCAACACAGGAGACGAGATGCTGCTGGTAATCTGAATCCTGCGAACTCCGTGCTGCATACAAATCCCGGCCACGAAGTCCATTTGCATACACCGAGATATGGCCGCAATTGGGATTGGGTGCCTCGGTTCAGATGCTCCTCGGCGATGGCAAATTGAACTCTTCAGAGCCGCCGACTTCGCCGAATCCTCACACTAATCAGTGGCTGGAAAACAGCATGCATCACGTACTCGGGTGATTTCCACAGGAACCGCCAGGAGTCCACAGGATGCAATTTGGCCCGTATCAACAACAATGGCGGCGGAGGCCAAAAACAAACACAAATGCTCGGCAATAAAAAGCGAATCAGCCGGGGCAAAAGTAGATCAACCAAATAGAAAGGCACTTGTGAGACCGAATCAAACGGAGGGACAAAGGCACAATGTCCATGCCAAATGAGCAGGAAGCAGGAAGAGTGTCCTAGAAAGAAACGAGCTGGCTGCATTGTACTCTATTCCCCCAAATTTTTGGTATATATAGTAAGTAGCTGGAAAGCTTATCCCACAATGCTGGGATGTTTGGCAAATTTTGGGTTAGGTTGAAAATCCACCGACTCAAGTCCATTAAAAATTCCAATAAACTTTACACGAAAGTGCAAGCAAAACACCGCCTTCGCCGAGCAAACCGCAATTTATTTTTAGAACCCCCTGCCTTTATGGGGATATTTGTTTCAGCACAGGGCACATTTTTCGTCTACTTTCTCGGTTGCCCGTCGGGCTTTTTCCCCAGATGATTTATAAAGTGCAATATCTGCGCGACAAGCGGAGCGTGAATACAAACTTATGTGCCATCTCTCGCCGGCGGCTTTATGTGCCAACTCTTCCGGAATTCACTTCGCCAGAAAGTATCTCAGAATCCATATGGAAAATGCAAATCGCAGAGCGACTTTGTTTGATAGGCCGCCGTTCGAGTGGAGACTTTATTGCTTGGTCGGCGCGAGCAAATGATGTTCATTCATTTGCCAGCAGTTACTAAATAATGCAGCAAGTGCAAACTTTATTTTTGGTCTTTATGTGCCGCTGAAAAAGCCTCTCTGCGGCTGCCTCCTAATGAAAAATACATGTTCCACCACCTGCAATTGAAGATGTCGCCGTCTCATGTGCGAACATGGAAAGGCTTTCGCGAAGTTGCAAGGTGGAAAAAACAAACATTAATAGGTATTGTAAAAACAACAGCAGTTCGACCAAGAAAAACCGCAAGAAATCAAAATTACAATAGTTTTGTTGTCCTAAGAAAATATTTTTAAGGCCAGTATATTGTGTAGCTAACCTATAAAGTTTGATCCAAATTGGTTGGCTTTTTCTAAAATAATATTAAATTGGTAAATTGAGAAATTCACCGAGAGAAAACTAAAAACATATCACCTAGAATAAGTTTAACCGTATCCAATATATCAAACTTTTGGATAATTAATATAAAATTAATTTTGCATTTATTGTTTCAAGCTTAAACACTTTCCGAGATAAAGAAAAATCATATATTTTTAAAACTATTAAAATTTTGGACATTCAGAATTAATAATTGGCAAAAAACAAAGCAAACAGCTATAAAAAGGAATTGTTATATTTAATTTTTTATACAAATTTTAAAATGTAGATGCTTTTCTCAAGAATCATAGGAGATGTGGTAAGAAACAGATAAGTGCAACCGCCCTTTTTTAATACAATTTTTCGTATCCATAATTGTTGGCTTAAATTTTGCTTAAAAGCTTTTAATATCCCTCTGTGAAAAACCAAAAAATAGAAAAACCATGAGAAAAACCCTACTGGTATTCTGGTTCCTAAAAACTTAATTAAAAGAAGTGTCAATTATTTGCCGGCGGGTTCAATGCAAATGCATGAAATTCCTAGACAGCTGGACCAGCGTTCTACGTGCTGGTTTCAATGAAATGAAAATATAAAATATGCATTTACAACTTTTCGTGGCTGCCGGCGATGCCCGGATAAGTATGCTACGGGCAACGTGATGGGGAATTGCGCCAAAATCGTTCTCGTCCTGCATTCAAATGGAGCCCTGCTGGGGTGCCAAAATGGGAGGTAGATCCAATGGGTTTGCCAGTGAAACATAATCCCTGCAGTGGGTGCACTGCATCCCATCCCAGCTCATCGTTCGCCTGTCTGCCGAACGACAAAGCCACTCAATAATAAATGCAACGAGCGCATTTCAAACACTTATGGCAAGTTTAAAGTGCCGCCGCCGCCGCCGTTGCATGAGAAGTATGGAATGTGGCAGCGACTTTGGCCATATGCTCGAGCCAACTGAACTGTGTGGCATAAGCACTGACTGCCGCATAAATAATTGCACAGTTGCTGCAAATAAAATGGACATCAAGACACCAACTTAGTCAACTAGTCTGTGTCGCCAAGGGTTTCCCTCTCGCACTCCATCTCCGTGTGGCAAGTGAAAACTTGTCCAACTTTTGTATTGTCCTGGAAAAGTGCTGGCTTGGTGGTGGTTAAGGGGGGGCGGTTCTGCCGGGTCGCTTGCACTTGAAGTGGAAAAACTTTGCTGCATTGCGTTAGGAAAAACTTTCGACTCTAGTTGTAGTATAAAAGCAAAAGTTTGCCGTCAAAGCGAAAGTTAAAGCCGTAGCGAAATAATTTGAATAAGGCATAGTAAAATATAATTCAGCATTTACTTGGCCAAACATGGCTGAAATTCCAAGCGAAGGTCTCAATTAACCAAATTAAGGGCAACCATTTTGGGTGTAAAGTGCGGTCCCAAAAATCACACGTGAAAGTCTCAATTAAATAAAATTAAGAAAATTATTTTGCATGGTTGCAAAGTCATAAAGGGGGGTGTGGCTAAAAGGGGGCGAAATCGAGAGCGAAATGGACACAAACACACGTATCCAAATGGCACAGAAACTTTCTCGAATTCCCCCAGCAAGTTGCACGAAGCGAAAAAAAATCCCCCACAATTGGCAATCGAAAATTGGAAAACTTTTCCCTATATTTGTTTTGGCTTCATTGACTTGATAACCCCCTCTCCCACCATCATATGGCTTAGGTAGGGAGTCCGGATTCCAATGTATGTATATAGTATATATCCACATATAGACAATCAACTCCCGCTCAGCTGCTGTGCTATTATCAAAAGTTTTCCTCGGCATCGGCACCCAGTTCTCAGCTAACCGAAAGCTAAGCGACGTCGAAAACTTTAATGGAGCATCGAGCAGTGCGACGGGGGATCGAACATATATATCCCTGGGATTGCGACTTTAATTGCAAACGGGCAGTTTTCAATTCCTTTGCAGTGGCCAACGGAATTTCCCCCCCTTAAAATAGCCGCGAAAAATACGCGATTGTATAGTAAAATGCTCTGCAATTAGAGTGCAAATAAGTGACGCTTTATGGGTATGTTTGCGGAGTTTTCTCCTTGGTTTTTTGTCTCCGCCATGAATTATTTATAGACAGTCCTGGGCAAATATGCCGAAACAGCTGAAAACTGCGGGTATTCCGACGACTTTTAGCCAAAAGGCTGTACCACGCTGCGTATGCGTAATAAATGGAATGCCAAAAGGTGATTGTGCAAACGGAATAAAAACTTTGACCGCTCGAATTGAATCGAAGATGGTTGAAGGGTTTTAATAAATTTTCGCATGGCATTTGCTTGACAAATTATTGCTACGAAACTAATAGGAATCAAATAAATTTTTGAGTAAGTTCTACAATGTTGATAATAAATTATAATTTCACCTAAATGTATGTTGAATATCTATGAAATTTTCATATGTTTTAAGATTATGGCTTAAAATTAAATATTACT
The DNA here is from genome assembly GCF_043229965.1 of Drosophila suzukii. Taxonomy (NCBI): domain Eukaryota; kingdom Metazoa; phylum Arthropoda; class Insecta; order Diptera; family Drosophilidae; genus Drosophila; species Drosophila suzukii. The sequence continues at coordinate 71,027,401 of NC_092082.1, forward strand.
AATATTTTACATATTCTTAACTAAAATTTTAAAATGCTATCCTTAGTTTAAAATAATTGTAAGTGCCTTTTTTTTTGGTTTGTTATTTAAAGTATATCCTTATTTACAAATATTATTATCGAAATTACGCATATCTTATCAACAAAAATGTGCTGAACTAGAATTAGAATTTATTCATTAATAATAATTTACAAACTACTAATAATACATCCATATAATGTTCCAAAATTGAAATAACATTTTTACCAATATTTTCCGTATAGCTTATAAAATGATATAAGTTTGTTAAGTTCTAGTTTAAATAGATTTTAGTTAGGAATTTTGTAAGTGTAGCAAAACTGCGAAACCACCAAGGAACCAATCGACACGTTCTAGTTCACAGCGTATTAAAACCATATATATAGAATATCTGTGAGCTGCGTGATCCCGATTCACTTTGTCGCCGCCGCTGATTTCCCCAAGCAGCCACCCCTTGCACCACCCACCCAGAACCACCCCCTCTATAGCCACCCCTTCAAACCCCTCCTTATAGAGAGGGTATAGCTATCAAAGCGAGTGCGAGTCTGTCAATATGTTCGGGCTTTATGGCAAAAGCTTTTCGCTCGACTATGATTTAGGTAAGCGTCTCCCAGGACACCATCGATGTGGATGTGGATGTGGCTTTGGATGTAGATGAGGATGTGGCTGCAGATCCCGATGGTGACACTTGCGACTTGGACATGGCGAAACCAGTTAGTGATTTTATTATTTATTGTTCTGCGTCACACCGCAAAAGGATTTAACACATAAATATTTCAGTCCCTGGCTGCTCTTTTGCATTTGCTGGTGGGGGGAAAAACATTTTTGAGAGCTGTCAAAAATGTTTGGGCATTTGCATTATAATCGCCGTATACAATATAAATCTATGGCCCATGCATATTTTATAAATGGTCGTCGGACATATAACCCGTTTTTGCCCCTAACCCAATCCCATACAATCCAATCCAATTCCCATTTGCCATTTCCCATTTCCCCCGAAATGTGAAAGCGTTTTACTTGAACGAACGAATTATATTTCATGTGATAAATTCTAATGTCCTGGGCAGGGATCTATGTAGGTGGACGAATGTGTGTGGCTCTGACAAATTGAAATTAAATTTCGTTTGTTTGCAGATCACATTCCGAATTTCATGTCAGTCCTACGAGGCTTTTATTTAATTAGAAAAATGTTGAAATACGCTTTACATGGGAATTGGTTCTGCAAACTGTGCATGCCCTTCGACTCGATTAGTTGGATTAATTGCCTTTGACAGCATACACAATGGTTGGGCACGACTCACGACCCTTTCACAGGCTTAATATAGATACAACTTACCCAAGTAAATACACAGGAACAAAAACTAAAATGATAATTTAATTGTTTAAACTTATACAACCTATAGAATTTGATAGTTACCATGAAAATACTAATTTATCTAAAACATGTTTACATATAAAGAAGAAAGGTATTTTATTTGTATGATGATATCAAAGAAATAAAAACAAATTGTTTTGAGAATGCAGGAAATGGATGTTCTACTATTTTAATTGAAATAATATCTATACTATTTTAATTTTAAAAATAGCATTCAATGGCCCAAATAAATAATAAACAAGCTATGTAATAATTTTTGTATGATCAAAGATTGTTTTGAGTGTATGTATGTATACATCCAGGGGTTCGGCATTCGGCCAAGTCGTGACATAATTAAAATACAAATAATTGTTAATTAGTTAATCATTGCGGTGACCGCAGCTGAATAATCTAAATAGTGAAATCAAACTAATTATAATTAAAGGTAACTAATTGCAATTAGAGCTGACCGCAAATGGCAATTAATTAGGCGAAAACATCGACCCAGGCTGAGGTCACTCGACCCCGTTTAGAGCTCTGGCCAACTCTATTTTATTATAATTCTATTTGTGGACTTTTTTAATTTCATTAGAACGAACAGCACCCCCATCCCCTCCTGGTAGAGCCCCCCCCATACCCCTGGTAATTAGAATGCCACAAAGCGAGGCGACCTGAGCCACAGGAGAGCTCATCTTTTTGAACAGTCGACTGCGGATTGTGGACGCGCCCACGCATTTTCCTATTAAAAATTTCAATTGCCGCGTAAAAACGCGCGTGTCGAAAATAAACTCGTCCGAAATGGAATAATTAAGCAGGTTCAGGTTCATTCATTAAATTCTCACAGGCAAAAGTTAAATGTAGATCACCCTCCCCTCTGCAGGCTTTCAATTTTGGTTTAGATTATATTTTGGCATATTTTCATTTTTTATTTTACCCGTTTCTATGCGGAGTGAAAATTAATAGAGTTGCGGCAAAATTGACTGGCCACTCCCCTGTAATTACAGGGCACAGAGTCCTGGCCCAGGAATCGTGTCAACAGAATAATGGTAACGAAACTCCTTTCACCGCAATGGGGAACCAGAAAAAACAGGCTACCAAATTGCATAGGATGAAAATGAATTTTCCACATGAGACAGCACCGCTCGGAAGGATCCAGTTTCTTTAGCACCAGGTGCGGATTATGCATAAACATAAACCAAAAACCAAAAACAAGACCAAACTGGCTGACCGGGTGGAAAAGCAGAAAAGTCTCGTAACGAGAGCCCGGCAGACAACAACTGCAACTTCGCAGGGGCATAATGCATGCAAACTTGCAATAATTTTCCCTGGCTGAAATCGTTTTCATTTTATTTTTCCTCTTTGTAAATTTCACAACCAATAAATTTTATGCTTTCTGTGCAAGCGCCAAAGGCGGCACTCACGAGGACCCCTACATTTCGGGGGCGGGACAGTAAAAACATTTATGGTCCTTGGTAGATAATTAAGTTTTCAGTGGGTCTTCTCTCGAACCCATTGCAAACTGAGCAGCTGTCTGTATGGAAACTCTGTGCCTGCCCGAATGGCTGAAGAATTTTTCAATGTCTTTTGTAATAGAGGAAATAACGAACTGAATGGCATTTATTTTATTACCATTTTACAAGACACAGCTTAATATGATAGGTAAATTCTATAACAATAACAAGCCTAAATTAAAATCTTTCCTTTATTTCATTTAAATCTTCTTGAATACACCTAACATAAAAATTTAATTTTTATATTTACTAGGAAAACTAAACCGAAAAATATTTCAAACTTTTATATTTTAATGTGAAATCATTAAAAAAGAAGTCTAAAAGTATGCAGTAAAAGAAGAGTATGCAGTAAACTTAAATTTATTGTTGCATACTTTTGGAAACCTTTATAAATAAATCTGAAATCGTTAGCAAAATTCGTGGAATTTCTATTTTCTTTCCCAAAAACATTATAAGAAATGGTTAGAAAACGTGACCCATCTTAATTGGAAGTTTGTGTAACCTTGGGAGATTTTCAGCAGATCTGTTCCCGTAATCCAAAACAAACTGCATTTGTCAGCAGTTGCCAGAAGTTGGGTCAGCGAACAAATCTGAAGTGAATTATGCAAATCCATTTCTCCACGTCGTGCGATGCGCATGCATTATTTACCCAAATTTCGCCCACTTGGCTGCCCCCGAAAACTGAAGGACCAAATTGCAGGTGTCGGGGATGTGTGGGGATGGGATGGGTTTTGAACATACATACATATATGTGCGACTGACAGAGGGATTGGACTTCCCGGCCAAGAGCTGCAACTGCTCAAGGGTGCTCAGAGCTCAGCACAAATGTGGAAAGCGAACTTCACTTGGATGGCAGTGGGAATGGTAATGGGAGTGGGTATGTGGATGGGGATGGGTCGAGCACCCTCAATGCTCACCGCAAGCAGCCAAAATAACAGCAGGATGACGTGCAGCAGGATGAGCCACTTGAGCCGCAGATTCTGCGGTGCAGCAGTTCCACGCACCAAACTGGGTTACTCTGAAGCCAGAAAAAAAATGCAGAAATACTCTAACGGCGGTGGCAAGTCAATGACGTTCATGCGGAAGCACTGGGCACAACAATGCAGAAGGTAAACAAAAACACGTGCTGCAAAATTATCCGCAGTGGAGAAATGCTGGCCAACGCGCAGGTGCGGATACTGCGGAACTTTCTCTAGATCTCTGCAAAGAGAAAGTAGAGGAATGTTGGCCAGTGAGTGGATAAAAGAGAGTCCGGAAGGACACTGCGGCGTATACGCAATTGTTTATGTTACTTTAGCAAGCCAAGCATGCGGTCGGCTTATCCTCTAGTTGTAGGGTTTCTTTTGGGACTATCTTAAATGAGACAATTGTTTCTAGTACCTTACTTAAAGTATAAAAATTACATTATTTTTACACGTTACATTTTTATAAAAAATAATAAAATAATACATCATTTGAAAACCTTAATAATTTTAAATTCTCTTAATTTACTTGAGGAGTAATTTCTTATAAAACTATTTGCTTAGAACAAGTATTATGATCAGGAACCTTCTTTCCATATCTAAAGAATTTAAGAGTCAAGCAACAATAAATATAAAAAATTCATCATGGACAATATAACCAACACAAATGCGAGCTTTTAAATCATTGATTTGCATAAATGTAACCTTATAGAAATATAATGAAATTACAAGCGCAGTAAACCGTATTTTATAATGAACTATATTCAAGAAAAAAAGAGGAGCTTACTATATACTTTGAACTTTCCTTTTGAAATATTGATTCAATCAATCGTAACGACACAATGATTTATTTTTAGTCCCTATTCTTACATTTCTATAGTTTGTAAACCTCAAAGCAACCACAGATCATGAAAACTCATCTTATACAAACAGCCATTTAAATTCGAGCTTGTAAATCACCCACCTTGATTTGCATAGGTGTAAACTTTAAACGCCATAAAAATAGTTTCAAAGTGTTCATTGAAAACTTATTGAGGCGTAATGCCAGATGCGATATATTCGCTTTAAATAGCACACGAGCACCTGGAAAGTACGTACACACATAGCTACGTACACGTGTTTGTATTTTTGCACCTGTTCGAGGGAGAGGCGGAGTGTGTGAGTGTGTGTGTATGCAAACAGGATGCCTGCTGTGCGATGTCTGTGTCTGGGTGGCTTCCATTTATAGCCTACCTTTTGGGGGCGGCAGGAGGCTGTCCATAAATTAGATATTGGTGTGGCAGGAGGTCAGCTGTAAATAAGGCCTGTGCATAAATTGGAGCCACGGAAATCGGATTCATTTACTTTGAGAATTCAATTTCGATTTAGTGACAAATGCAATTTAATTAAGCGTTCAGTGCCGCACTTCGAATTGAGTCGTTTTTATGTTTGTACCCCTCGATGTTTAATGTTTGACATACTCGTTCATTTGATTCGTTGATTCGTTTGGCAGTGCACCCATAAAGACTCGTAATGCCCTCGTAAAGGCATGTCATATGGCCTGTGGCAGGCAGTCCATTAAATTTTCGTTGATAGCCCCATGTGCACATGCGATAAATTGACGCGATGCGGTCCTCTCGTGGTGGCTCAGCTTTTTCGGTCTGCCAATTTAATTAGCCTGCAAGCATGCGCCTCATATTTATTTTTAATTAAATGGGTGTGTCTGTGACTGTTGTGGTAATACTTACTCCACTTATTGACACGCAGCCAGGATATAATATATAGCCATATAAGCAATTTCAGGGGCCACACTGCGTATGATTGATATGGCCACAAGCTGTTAGAGGCCTGCATTGATGGCATCTCAATGGGAGTCTGGGAACTGCTGCTATTGCGAATGAGTTGAGTTATTCATGAACTTCGGTTTGAAACATTCTGTCTAACTATTGGGTTCGTTGACCCCTTTCAAGGACCGACAATTGCCCAGTTTTACTCCCTTTCGTCCCAGAAGCGATGTCCTGAATGTTTAATGAATTTGTTGCCAGCCACTTTTGTGTCCAGTTTTTGCATTCTTTCCCTTACTATCTATGTGCTTTGTTGCTTTTTGTTACTCATCTCAACACAGAGTGCCTGTTATAAGCCTTTCTCATCTCATCTTATCCCAGGATCATCCACTCCTCATTGGATGAGGAGGAGGAGAAGCTATGTGGCGGTAAAACGCATTAATTCATTTTAGCAGAACATTATTAAAACTTTGCACCACACAAAGCTGCAGCGAAAGTTCAGCCAGCACAGCTCACCTTGCCTTTGTGGTCGAGTCGAGTATCTGGGCGATGGCAAAAGTTGTGCACTAATTAAGCGCTAATAACATTTTAGCACAGTTTGCCGCTTGCCGTGGGCAACTTCTGCCCGCAGCATGCAAATATGTATGATCAACCGCAGAAGGGTTGGAAAAAAAACCGGGCGTGGCACTTGGGTCAGCTCCAAGCTCCAAGCTTCAAGCTCCCAGCTCCGCAATCAATTTCACACAGCCGGGGTTAAAAACATTTTAATTTCCATTTGGCCAGAATGGCAGGCTGGCCAAATTGCTGCGATTGCCATCGGAATCCCAGGGCACTGGAAATTTCTCGGCAAGTTTTTAGGCAGCTGCCAACTGTCACACAGGTGGGCGGGACCGAGGGGAGGCGGAGCGGCGGGGCGACAGCAGGCCAGGACAGGTTGTGGCCCCCGGCGATCTCGGTGACTGCACTGGGAGAAAAAAAGAAGAGTCGGACACTCCGCACTTGAATTTTTATATACTGGTCAACTAAGTTAAAGCCCCCACATTTATAAATATGACTTTTAAAAGTTATTTACCTAGTTTTAAATCTTTCTATTTTGGAGAAATATCCTTACTTACTATTTAAAAACTTAAGTTATAAATTGGATACAAATATTTTACACAGTGTCTAAAAATAACTCCTAAGATTTGAATTTTTATTAAAATTATTTGTGTTTAGTTTATATCAATACCCAATTACAAAACTTGTTATCATTCTAAAAAAGTTGATGTTATATGAAAGTAAACAGAACATAGGAAACCTAATTCCTAAACCTAATCATTTGACTAAATTTCACTAAGTATATCATATAAAATTGTTTCACCTAATCAAAAAGCTTTTAACTAAATATGCAATGCAAATACATTTTAAAATAAATTTTAAAATAATTTATAAAGGTGTTTAAAAGTATGCAAGAAAATATTTTGTTCGATTAAAGAGGACTTTATATTTTTACAGCATACTTTTAGACATCCTTTTAAATTAATACAAATTTTTTTTAGCTTTTGGAAGGATTTAAACATTATTTTTTTGTCTGTAAGGGTAGACAAAATAGGTACAGAGAGAATAAAAACGTTGTTGCCATCTCGCAGTCAATTGAGTCTGGGGTGTGCGAGTGTCAGTGCACTTTGCATGTGAGCAAATAGCAAGTCCCCAACTGGTCAGGGTTTAGTTTTCTTGTTTGTCCTGCCTCGTGTGGCGTGTGTTGGATGTTGCATGTCCTGGTGTCCTCGGTGCCTTGAGTAATGTTGTTTAGCCGCCTCTGAGTGAGCTGGGCTGCTGCTTTTGCTCTTGCTTCTGCTTTTGCTTTTGCTTTTGCTGCAATTGCATCAGTAGCTGTTGCAATGGATGCTGCATGCAGCAAATGCTGCTTGTTGTTCGGTTGTAAGCGTTGCTTGATTTATGGGCCAGCAAATTTCACTTGACATAATCTTGGGCAATTTTCTTCTGAATATGGCTCCCCGGTGACAATGCTGCTTGAACTGAATTGAATTCTAATTTCGCAGGGGGTGCAAACGAGGTCAGTTATATGGCCTTTTCCCTCTGGCCTCTTCCCCTTCTCTTTTGCCAACTCCCTGGCGGCTGTCCTGTCTGTCTGACAAGGCAAATAAACGCTTATTTGCACACTAATTGCACCTGCGACGTGCTTTGTTATTATAAAATTCTATATTTACACAAGCGGGCTGCCTGCCATCCAGCCATCCAGCCATCCTGCCTGGGATCCTGCCATCTCTCCCCTATTTTTGTTTTCGCTATTGTCACAATATTTGCCGTTGTCGTTGCGCCTGCTTGTTAGTGCTGAAAGGCTTTTCGGCTCCTGCTGAATAAATTTTTCAAAGTCTTGGGAGCCAACGTGGCGTATGATTAACCATGCGGATGTCTCTGCTTCTGCGGTTGCTGCGTGCTCGCAGCTTAATTATGCGCAAGGTTAGACCCCAGTCTTATATACTCGGGATATACGAGTATGTATGTATATATGGCTGACATATGTATGTTTGTGCATCCTTGACCCAGGATGCGTGTTCGCCCTGCAGCAGCAACAGTAGCTGCTGCACCTAAATTATGGTCATTAAAAAGCTTTCAGCTCGTGGACATATCCAATGACATTAAAACATGGACGCAAGTGCAGGATTCTAAATGAGTGCGACCTCTGGCCTTTGGCGTTTGTTGAGACCTCTTAAAATTCGAATCACAGAATGAATTGAAAGTGCAAGTTATGTTTAAACAATTAAAATACAAGACTTAAATTGTACAGGGCAAAATTCGATTAAATCTAATTTATGATTTAAATGATTTATTGTTTAATTCTCATTAAATTTAACTCAATATTAAGTCAACTGAATGCTATAATTAAATATTAAATATTATAAATATGCCTAAAGGTATGCAATAAAATAGTATATACCCAAATTTGAATACGAATGCATGGTAATTCCAGATTCATAACATATTAAACCATACTTTCACTGTTAAGAATGACTAAGGAGATTCCTCAAGATTGTTTTGTTTATAAGGATTTAATAGAGAGGACACTTCTGTAGCCTTTATTTAATTTAATTTATGGTAATGTATATTAAACCCCAAGCTTCGACAGTAGAAATCTGTGCAATCAGCTTGCTTTGAATTGCTCGATTAAAGCTGGGGGAAAAATCCTTGACTGCTGACCTCCTTCCGGTGTAGCCTACTTCACGGCGCTATCTGGTTGGCAATTAGGCAAAGTTTGGCTATGCAGCCAGCTGAAATATTTAAACAGCATCGCCAGAGTAGAGCACAGAGTCGAGTTGCGTTAACCTTCGGGGAATTACGTGTGTCCAAATGGAATGAAAATGAAATGTCCAACTGCCGGCGACTGGGGATCGAAGAGGTTTAAGACTTGTGCTTTTAGTTCGCTAGCTGCTACAGCGGCAGCTGCTGCATTTCAAGTAGGTAAAAAGCGCAATGGCACAAGACGCCCCTTTGGATCCTGGATCCTGAATCCTGAATCGTGAATCCCAGGGAATACAAACGAGTACCACCCAGCCACCCATCTTCTGTGTCCGAGCAAGGGCCTTTGTAATATGCGCTCAACTCGCTGCGAACTTTTGTCAACTCGAAATCAAAGGGGACGGCCCAGGAAGTTGAAAAGTTTCGAGTTTTCTACTAAAGTTACTAGCAGAAAAACCATTAAAGGCTCACGTAGTCAAAGTCAAAAGACAAATTTGCATTGGAATGTTTTTCTCCCTTCCTTTTTTGGCATTTTTTTTTGTTATTTTTTCGCCATTTTTCAGCTTGAAGGTGTAGCGAATTCGCAAAAGAAAAGCCCGCTTAAAGCATTGCAAGCAATTTTCTGGTTTTGTTTGTCGCGCATTCAGCTGAAATTGTTTGCACTTAGCTGCGTTTGCTTTGAGCGCACAATTAAAATGCAATTTGGCAGAGCAGCGAGCACACAAAGGCGCCAACAATGGAGCCACCGAATGCAAAGCGCTCGCCGAGCAGCAAATTCGACACCTGGTCCGAGGAGCTGGGAAAAATGAGCGTAAATCCCTCGACAAATGCTGGCATTTAATAGAGATTTTAGAGCTGCGAATGCAATTTGTTACCATTTTTTGGCTTTGCCTTGATTCGGCAACGAATCTGCTTGAACCCACTTTTTATTTCGGTGACAAACAACCCGGCCCCCAAAAAGTTTTAAATGCGAACACGACTCGGTTTCGATTTGCATTGGGGTGTGAAATGATCGCCCTTGGCGCTAGTTTAACCTGCATATGCATTTGTGTGCTGGTATGGACCCCAAAAATCAATTAATTGCAGTACACACATATCCTTCGAGGCATCTTGGTGGCGACAGGCAGCGGCAGTTGTCATTCGTCCAATCAATTCTGCTTATTTTCTTCCCGTTTTTAATTCAACATGTCCACATGTTGCTGTTATAGCTGCGTTATTTCTTCATTTTTGTTTTGCCAATACTCGGGGCCGGAATGTTGCAGTGTTTTTGTCACGTGCTGCAGCCGCTTGCAGCATGTAAATTGAGATGGCACACTTTGTTTATTTGTTCTGCAGCACGTGTGACTGCGGCAATTGTTTATGATATGTCCGTGCCCGAAAAAAGCGCAGCAGAAGGCTTAACTTCAATTCGCCACTTTTTCAATATTTCGATTGGTACACAGAGAGAACGAAAAGGTATTAACAATTTTTAGACAATTTTTCAAATCATTTAAGCTAATTTTTGCTCAGAGAAATTTTTTTATATTTTTTACAGTATAATGAATGCATAAATAGTTTATGAGAATCTTACCGCACTTGCATGGTATCTAAATAAAATACTTAAATAAATATTTTTTTGAAAATGTAATAATGCAAATCATTTTACAAGACTTTAAATTCATTTTCTTCATGCAAATGAGATATTTTTAACATCTTACACTTTTTCTCAGTGTAAACATTTTTTTGATATTATATATATTGTAGTATTTTTTCCTTATATTATTCTTTGTTTGTTGCAAAAATATTGCAAACGAATAACGGCAATTATTTCGGGCCAACGAGGCGTATACGTTATGTATACCTAATGGGTCAAGCAGAGCCGATAAAGCCCACCTGCTTTCATCTGTTAATCGCACTGCTTGCCGCTGTTAACATTCAATAACGCCCACGAAGTCGAAAATACCCCATTAATACCTATAAGTACCCATGTAGGCACCGCATGGTGCCGCTAATTAGTGACCTTATGAAAATCATATTAAACCAATGTCTTAGGATAATATTAAACCACTTAGAACTGGATATTTATGCAACTTCTTTGTTTGCAGATAATTCACAAGCAATTCGCACTTGCCAATGAAAATAGATGACATTAGTTAAGGCTTAGGAAACAGAATAGTCGTGTCCGATTCCTAACTGTTAATTTCTGCGGTGAGTTGCATGCTAATTTGTTTTTAGCACAGATTTGTTTACTGCATTTATATAGAAATAAGTAAAAATTTAAAATATATCAAATCATGTCATATGAATTTAATGAAGAACGCTATAAATAGTATCTAAAAACGGGGTAATTCATTTACATCCTCCTTCACTTTTTGTGATATAGTTCTTCACATTGTTGAATGTTGGTCAATAAAGTCAATTATGTTTGCTAATTTATTGACAGCCACAAAAACAGCTAATAAAGTCAATGAAATGTGTTAATTTAATCAAGGAAGCATTTTTTCTAAAAATACTTTTTTTTAAAAACATGATTTAATAATTATTGAAACAAAAACTGTTGTTAAAAAAAAGCATTTGAAAAATGATAGATTTATACAGTTTTTTGGGGAACAACTTTTTTTGTAGAACTTTATAAAGACAATGATTTTTAAATAACTTTTAATATTTTAATTGCTTTATTAAGACCTATAACTATTAATAACTGTAGCTTATAATACCTTCTAAAATACATAAATAGATTTAAATCTTACCCTCAAATCTTAAATCAGCCAACAAAACGGAGCTAAGTTCTAGCACTTTCTTCGATGAACTTCCGGTAAAGTGTCTTTCTAGATCTCAAATATCACGTATTCCCTTTGTGCTAAAAGTAGCTACCGAAATTAGCTGCAAATCTCGCAAATTCAATTAAGCTGGCAGAAACGCTGGCTGCGTAAAGCCCGTTGGACGCTGAAATTGCCGAAACAATTTATCTTTACAAGCGCCACATATTCCGCCTAATCAAACGATAAGCTTTATGCCGATTATTATCAGTGCTGGCGGTCTAATCACGTCAAGGTTCCTGCCTCTTTCTCTCGATTTAGCTCTGGCTTTATTACCTGGCAGTACCAGTGCCAGAGCTCGATCTCAATTGAAGTTAACTGAACTATGAGCGGTATGAAAATCCCAGCTCCCGCTCCCGAAAAAAACACAGCTGATTCGATCGAGCTGCCGGCGCTGCCGAGTTGAGCTGCTAAATCGAAAGCGGCTGGATATTTCAGTCCGCTGCCAGCCACCGGCGACTTCACACCTGCCTGTCCGCCCACCTGCTCAAGGCCCCTAATTGCGGCAAGCAGTGCTGTCGAAAGATCGGATCCGTCGAGACCAGTAAGCAAGCAGTTTTTGGATTCCAGTTTCCAAGAAGCGCGCTTTTAAGTTTCAACTTTCATCGGTGCGTTTTCATTTTTACTCTCGTTTTTCGCCTCGCCAAAAGTTTTTGCCGCAGTTTTAAAAGTATCTTACGTTTTTACAAAGTGTTTTCGTGCATTTGTGTTTATTGAACCATCTGTTTGTTCAACTGTCTTCAATGAAGTTTTAATTAAAGACATTTTGCCGCCTTTTCCCTGGGATGCAGCTGTTGCAAACCTGATTCTTGTTAACCGCAAGTGTTGTTTAATAACATAATAATTCATGTGTTTTTACTAGACTTATCGAGCCTGTTTTTTCAGTTAGGAATATTTTAAACATTTTTATTGAATGATTCCGCATTTACGCAACTGTTTCTTGCAAATCGCAAAAAGTGGTATTTTAACGGCATTCAGCTTTCGCAAAAACTTTATTGTCTTTTGCAAGTATTTGTTAAAAAAAACCTCAGATTGCATTTTTTTTTATTAGGCTTAGGTATATGACACTTAAAATAACTGGTTGTTCATCACATGTTATGTTTTTCATAAATCTTTTTAGTAAGCAACTTTTTTAAGATTAAAAGTAAATATTTTTTTTCCGAGCTGCTACTTATCAGAGGCCACAGGTTTCTTATGGGGCTGTCGAAAGGGTTTGCCCCTGGCAATTCTATCAGGCGAGGCAGGAATTTATGGTACCCAAAATGTTACTTCATAAAACAAAAATCTCAGCAGGTTCTCTTGTTATTCTACGTCCGAAAAATGAAATTTGAAGTCGCTCAAGATAACCAAATGATAAAAGGCCAAGACCAAGCTATATATATCATTTGATGATCCCTAATCTAGAAGTATAAAAAAAAGTTTAAAGTATAGCTGTCAGAAATAAGTCCATTAAATATCAATTAGGTTTTCAACCCGAGCAACGAATTGTTTTATGGTACACCTTGTGGAATTATTTGATAACATGGAAAACTTTCGGGAATCACTTTCATTTGGATTATGACGGGTTATTGCACAGTAGTTGTCGTAAACTTATAATGATAAGCGGCGTGTAAGCAGATATCTCTGAACCTAGAAGTACTGGTACACATAAAAAAATGAATTACGTTTCTCCGAAAAAGTTGTATTCAATTCACTTTCTAAATAAGTTAGTTAAAATTAAAGAATTACTCTTTTTAGCACTATAAAGAAAGCCTGACTGAGATGGCAATGCCAATGCACTTTAAGACCCCAATATCCTAAAAATTTGATGAAAACTTAAGTTTCTTTTAGTGTAGAACCGGGTACTTTCACTGATTGCAGATCGACCGGTTCTCAACACGTGCGTGCTGTGCAATTGCTTCAATTTGGAATGACATTCAAAAGCAGCGCGTGTTGGCATTGCCGAAAATTCGTGCAATTTGCAAATCAAACCGAATCAACTCGACCAGACTTGGCTCACTTACGCCACAATTATTAGATTATGGCATCCAGAGTGAGGATGAGGTTCTGTGCGGGATTTCGCGTGCCACAATTGGCGAACCATTCGCTTAATAGGCTAAATGGATAATTGAGTTAAGATGCGTTCCCGTGGCGGATGCCCAGGTCACAGCTCTATTCTAATCTCGAATCTCGCATCTTTGTCGTATTATGTTTCCGCATTAGTGGGTCACAAATTGCTTAGCAAAATGTTTGCTCTTCGCTCAGTGTCAATGGCGATTATACGACCGGCACGCAACAGATATATCCCCTGGCTATAAATATATATAAGTAGTTTGGGGCGCTATTCGAGATCTAACAAATCGGGGAATTATAACACTCTGTTGTGTGAGTGTGGGGGGAGGTATCATCATCATCATCGGCTTCGCTGCACTTGTATTGTTGGGTCAATCAGCTTAAATTCGAGTTTAATGAATCGCCAGCACGCACACGAGTTGCCAGGCCCCACAATTGCCGTATTGTATAAACAAATTAAATGTATTTCAGGCTCACGTTGATCGGCTGGCACAATGACCGACTTGGAGTCTCCGAAGAACGGCAAGCACCTGGAGCAGGTGCACCACAACAAGTGAGTACCTATAGGAAGGCAATCTACTTCTTTCTAATTGGTTCCGCATAACTCAAGAGCCCAAGAAATGCTATACCAATGCTTGGAATGCAAAAAAATAGTTTGTAAACTTCCATTTGGTAATAACTAAAGCAGAATATAAAAAAAAAATTATTTTGATATACAATTTGGTATACAAAAATTATATTACTGTAATTGTTTTGACTTATAGATTTTTTAAAATTAATAATTGACTTTAAACTTTAAATACTTTTTAAGAATTTTGGTTGGATACTTTTTATACCAATTTTCTAGTTTAGTTGTTTAGTAAAACATGTATCAAGATAATGATACAACGGATTTGCTTTTGTTCCTACGAACAATATATACTAAAGTTTTACAAGTTTCAATTCAAACAACTTATTTTATTTTTTGATTAATAACACAAAAGATAACTAATAACCCTGCAATACACCGCATTATGAATATATAAAGCTGTCGAAGTAAATAGACTCCCATATGCCCCGCAGCGATATGGGTTGAACAAACCAGTCGATAACACAACTTTAAAACTGGTTCCGGGGCTAGACGCAAAAAAAAGCAGACCAAGACCAACCAAAACCGCCTGCAGCAAATGCTGGGCAACCGAAAGGGAAAGTAACCCCGCCGGCTCCTCATTTGCATGGCTCTTACCTTTGCCGAAGAACTCTATTGACCTTACCAATTTTTCATAAACTTTTCAGCAATGAAATCACGGAGAGTGAACCACTCACCTGGCGATTCTGGCGAAAGCAGCGCTACATTGTGGTGCTCCTGGCCTTCTTTGGATTCTTCAATGTCTACTCATTGAGGGTGAACCTTTCGGTGGCCATTGTGGCCATGACAGAGAATCGCACAGTGCTGGATGGGGATGGCAACGTGTCCTATGTGCAGGACTTCCCCTGGGACTCCAAGCAGAAGGGCCTGATCCTCAGCTCCTTCTTCTACGGCTACATCCTGACTCAGTTCCTGGGCGGCTACATTGGCACCAAGATTGGTGGCAACATTGTGAGTTACATTGGATTATATGCAAAACAGTGTTCGAAAAACTTGAATCTAAATGAACTTTGCTTGGTTCTAGCTATATTTAAAAAGAAAACTAATAACATCAGATTAATCAAGTTATTACAGCTATATATTTGCATTAAAAATTAATTACAGATTTATTAGCTATTAAGCAGTCAATATTAAAATAGGGAATTAATCATGTTTAAATACAATTTTTAATTACAAGTTGATAAGGTATTGGATTAAAATAATTTTGGAAGTAATAATTCATGAATTAAATCATTTAGTGTGCCACTAAGGCAGTTAAAAAAAATAACGTGCTTAGATTTGCTTAGGAATCAAAAGATCACCTGTATGCATTAAAAAAAATCTTACCTATATTTACTTAATATATTTTGATGTGATGCAAGCACGTATAATTTAAATTATCTTATATATAAATCCTAGGTATTCGGCACTGGAATTGGTACTACTGCCATTCTGACCCTGCTCACCCCGCTGGCTGCCTCGCACAGTTTAGAGATGTTCCTGTTCATCCGCATCGTCGAGGGCTTCTTCGAGGGCGTTACCTTTCCCGGAATCCATGCGGTGTGGGCCCGCTGGTCTCCACCCTTGGAGCGATCCCGAATGGCTTCGATAGCCTTTGCGGGCAACTATGCCGGCACTGTGGTTGCGATGCCCTGCTCCGGATATCTGGCCACCAAATACGGCTGGCAGAGCGTGTTCTACGTGTTTGGAACCATCGGCGTGATCTGGTACCTAACCTGGCTCATTTTCGTCAGAGCCGGGCCTGAACAGGATCGTTTCTGCTCGAAGGAGGAGTGCGATTACATACAAAAGACCATTGGCTACGTGGGAAGCAAGCACATCAAGCACCCCTGGAAATCCATCTTCACATCCATGCCCTTCTACGCCATTATGGCCTCGCATTTCTCGGAGAACTGGGGCTTCTATACGCTGCTCACCCAGCTGCCAAGTTTCCTCAGAGGTAAGTCCTTTTGGGGAAAAAAGTACTCTCAAATGATTTACATACACACACCTGGCACATTTGATTACACTAAGTATTACTATGTTTAAACAAATATGTTCAAAGATTTCTTCCATTTAAAATTAAAATTAAATAATATTTTTATTCCATGCCATCAATAGTTTTATAGTTTCTTGAAAAACCGAGTTTAAGCTGCTCTTTTTAAGAATTAAAAAAATTATTTTACATTATAAATAACAAAAAGAACAGTGAAAAATTTTTGCTAGTGATTATATATTGATTTAAAATTTCGTATTTCATTTGAAAATTTTTGAACTATGGTAAAAAATATCAGATACGATGATAATCATGTTTTCATAATCAATTTTAATATTCTTTTCATAAAAAGGATTGTTAACTATTTAAACTTTTTGGGTAAAATCTAATATAAAATTGTTTGCAACTATACTTATCACATTTACCCCTGCCATTGCAGATACGCTCAACTTCGACCTGGGCAAAACGGGCATCCTGTCGGCCGTGCCTTACTTGGCCATGGGAATCCTGCTGGCCGTGTCTGGCTATTTGGCCGATTGGCTGCAGGTGAAGGGCATTTGGACGACCACCCAGGTGAGGAGGAACTTCAACTGCGGAGCCTTCCTGGCCCAGACGGTGTTCATGATGCTGACGGCCTATCTGCTGGATCCCACGTGGTCGGTGGTGAGTCTGACCATTGCCGTGGGACTGGGAGCGTTCGCCTGGTCTGGATTTGCGTGAGTTTTGTTTGCTTGGACAGGGTGGAATCTCTACTAGATGTGGTAATCATTCTCGTGCCTCATTCACAGGGTTAATCACCTGGATATTGCGCCCCAGCATGCCAGTGTGCTGATGGGAATTGGCAACACGTTCGCCACCATTCCGGGGATCGTGAGTCCGCTGCTCACCGGTTACGTGGTCACCAACCAGACGAGCGACGAGTGGCGCATCATCTTCTTCATTTCGGCGGGCATTTACCTGATCGGATGCGTCATCTACTGGTTCTATTGCTCTGGCGAACTGCAGGAGTGGGCCAAAACACCGGAGCAGAAGGCCCAGGAGGCCGAGGAAAAGGCCCAGCTGCAGTTGACCCAAACTTCAGGGTTTGTCAACGCGGCCGCCGAATTGAAGGACTAAGCGATTCAGTTCGACGTCGTCATCACATCATGAATTTGTGCTCTAGTATTTGTCGTTGTTACGTTTTTGTGATGCTAGCGATATGCGCACCATTGTGTCTTTATTTATGTATGTTAATCCATTTAGTCTTTCCCGACACTCAGTATGAGTGTCCTTGCGAATAAACAAGGCATTTTATTACAAGTATTTCTGGGATTTTTGTGACTGATCTAAAAAGTATGCAAAGTAATGATTTTAGGATAAGTTGGTTGGGGGCGTTACGTTTCAGTCTGAAAGTATGCTATATAAAGCTACATATCCGCTTATAACAGTATCTGTTAGGTTTTAACAGAACAACTTAAAATCGATTTGTCTTTTGTATTACTTTATGTCATAGTATATCGAAAATCCTTATAATATATTATGAAATGATTGTGTTGTTTACTTTGCATACATGTATCCTAATATTTCGTATAGCTTGTTCATTAGACCAAATTGCTTAAAGTTTCATAGCCAACATATTTTGGGAGCTGTTTACATTTAAAACTGCTCCAATTTGCATACGCTTAAAAACTGTTTCGCTTCCAAATAATTTATGTGCGTTTATGATTTATGAACAATATTCATAAATTTGGTAAGTTTAGCCAAAAAACTTTATTCTGTAGTGAGCTACACAAGCAGATCGTTAAACTCACGCTGAGTTTTACCTGGTTGGCCTAATTTATAGAGCGTTTTGTTGGGAGACTAATTTTTAGACGAATTTTTAGCCGTTATAATGGTTCTATTTATGGTTGTTTTAAAGCATTCTAACTTTACGCTTCCATTTTTTGGGAAAAAAGTTTAAGGGTTAAGCGTTAGCTAAATTAAGTGCTGAAATTTAGTTTATTACATTTCTCTTTTCATCTGTAATACTGGTTAAGCAAACCACCTTTTGGTGGTGTGCTTCTGGGCTGAAGCCTGAGTCATGATACACGGCGTATACGCAACGTACACCCGGCGTATACGCAATGTGGCCAGCTGATAAGCTGATGGGTAGGTCGTGTGCAGCGAGTTGGCTAGTAATCGCGTGCGCAAAACGAATTGCCCAGCCTATCGTCTGATAAATTGCGAACCACTCGCCCCCAAGGCTTGCACACGACCTGATAAGTCGGGTCAAACAAACAAATTTGTTCTGGATTTGTGCAATTTTGCACCCGTTCGAGTGCGAACCCAATCCAAATGGGTATAAAAAGAGGGGGAGTTGCTGGATTGGGTCATCAGTTGAATAGCCAACAAGCAAGCAAGTGAACTTCAGACTTCCTCAGCCAAGTAAAAGTCAGAGATACATATACATACCTACATACAAAATGGTTTGCAAGGGATGTGGAACTAGTAAGTGATACGAAACAGCAGCAAGCCGAGTAATTGACAAGCTTTCTCCATTTCTCCAAACAGACTGCCAGTGTTCGGGGCAGAAGTGCGGGGACAATTGCGCCTGCAACAAGGACTGCCAGTGCGTATGCAAGAATGGGCTTAAGGACCAGTGCTGCAGCAACAAATGAATTACTATATCTAACTTCTAAACTAAGGCTAAACTCCCCACCGAGTTGGCCAGAAAACCAATAAAGTTTATGAAGATTTTGGGCATTTAAAAGTTTTCACAGTTAACTTTCGTTTTGGGTGGTCTACTACAACTATTTGACAATCCGATAATTATATTTATGGCATTTTCGAGCTAAAACCAATTATGGTGAAATAATAAACGTGAGCTGGCATTTCAGTTAAGCAAACCACAAAATAGAATTACATGAAAAATAAACAAAATCCAACGCAATGCGACAATTTGGCTGGGATTGCAAATATTTGTGCGCTCGCTGACATCTGCACCGGAATTAAAATCCAATCCATCAGCGGTGATTTTGTTGGCAAGCGAATTGAAAGTCCGCTGAATTGTTGCCTAAACGAGACATAAACAGAAATAACATTCAATTTGCCTGGCCTTTCGAACTGAAACCAAATTATTTAGCCGCTTCTACAAATCTGGTGGACTGAACTGTGCATTTTATTCGCAGAAAATATAACCCATTTGTCTGCGGGCATAAAATGTATTTGGCTTTTGAGGCAATAACCCGAAAATGTGTTTCTGCCAGTTTTATTGCATTCCAAAAAATATTTAGCCCCTCCTTCAGGCTGCCCAATTCTCCAACTTTAATGGTCTGCCAACTGAATTGATGTGTTTCCGTATTGGCTAAATAATAACTTTCCGCACCAGGTTTATTTATATTTAAAGAGCGGTTGAGCCTTCCATTCGAGTGGCCAAAGCCCGTAGGCCCGAGCTTCCAGCTGTCAAAACCAAATGACCAATTAAAATACAGGCACTTGTGGACAATTTCAAGCGTCCGTTTCCGGTGCTTGAGCTGTCAAAATATTTATGAAACAACAGTGGTTCAGATCCATTAGCATAATCAGAGGTGCGTGATTGAGGCGTTTCTCCGAGGGTTTTGTTGCGTGCCGAGGTCGCTTTGTTTCATTTTGCCCTGTTCTTGTGGCCGGAAGTGAGTCGCAGCCTTCTGGCTAATCAGGTGTGAATAATGTGACAAGAAAACGCTCTCCAACTTGGACTAGTGGAAATGTATACTGTGTACTTTATAGGTCATAAGATGTAACACAATTCCTTTTTTTTAACCTACAATATAATGTTATGAGCACTTCAGTACAAAGTTGCTTTGCATTGAGTATCATATATAAACAGCTCCTTAAAACACTAAAATGGATCAAAAGTTGGACCAGAAATTTACAATGGAACTGTCGACCATCGAGAATGGGCTACCAGAGTCAGTAAACTTAATAGAACAAGGTGAGACTGGGTTCATATCAAGATATTGCTTAACTTTCGCTGACTCTTTCCAGATGATATTCCAACTAATAACGATCCTATCAGAGCCATAAGACTTATTATAATGGTGATAATATTAAATGTTTGCTTAATTGTGGGAACCGTTCCCATCTTCATGTATATGAACACGCTAACCGAAGTGATTAGAGAACGGTTTTTGGACTTTATACTTGTTGGCGGAGGTCTTATTACAATTCCGATGTTATACAGGATGGGAGTGAGTGATATAAAACATAATTGAATTCGGATTTATAGAGGATTGCTTTTCCTAGGATCTTTCGAAGGGCCGCCCTAATTTCTACTACATTTAATCCATAATCAACGGATTTATGTAATACAACATGATTTGGCTCCAAATTCTAATTTACTTTGACTTTATATTCAGCTTTTCCTTACGATTAAAATTCCATACCAATCATACTACCAGTGCCTTTCAACTCGTAACTTTTAGGGGCACTTTACTACATTTTGTCCTCCCATACACAACATACAAGTAGATCTCGTGTTTAATATTTAAACTAAATTTAGTGTAAAAAGTTAGCTTATAAAACCATCAAGATGTCGATCAGGAGGACTGGACTGATGTCCTATAATCAGAAGCGCATTGCTCGCTGGTATTTTGGGGGCGTGGCCAGTTCTATAGCCGCCCTCATTACACACCCGATTGATCTGATGAAGGTGCTCATGCAGACACAGGCGGAGAAGTTGTCGATGGTGCGAACTACTCAAAAGATATTACGGGAGCAGGGAGTTTTGGCCTTGTACAATGGAATATCGGCCTCGATGTTGCGTCAATACACGTACACCTTGTCACGTTTTGGGATTTATACAGTGGGCTCTGGCATGATGGACACCAGCACCATGGGACGCAAAACGCTCCTAGCGGCGATTGCCGGAGGAATTGGAGGATATGTGGGTGCTCCTGCGGACCTGATCAACGTCCGCCTGCAGAACGATGTCAAGCTGCCCCAGGAAAAGAGGCGCAAGTAAGAGATTTTTATATATTTAACAAAAGAAAATATCAAACCAAACTACAAATTATAAAAAAATAAAATTATAAAAATAATTTTAAACATTTATAAGAACTTTAATATTGTATTACCAAAGATGTACATTATTAAACCTTTGTATTTGTTACTACCAAAAACTCGGAACTAACGCCCTGATAAGACAGTTTAATAGGTTTTTTTTGTATTTTCTAGTAGTTTCAATTGTATAATATATTGATCCCTTTCCTTTAGCTACAAACATGCTATAGACGGTCTAGTTCGCATAACTCGAGAAGAGGGCTGGCGCAGTCTGTTCAACGGCTCCTCGATGACCGCGCTGCGAGGAATGCTCATGACCGTGGGCCAGATCGCCTTCTACGAGCAGAGCAAGTCTTCTTTGGTGCACCTGGGAATGCCGGAGAATATGGGCACCTACATCACCGCTTCGATCATCTCGGCCACGGTGGCCACCACATTAACACAGCCGATCGATGTGGTTAAGACCCGGCGGATGAACGCTGCCCCTGGTGAATATTCCGGTCTGGCGGATGTGTTTATTAAGACCTCTAGAGAGGGTCCACTGGCCTTCTTCAAGGGCTATACGCCCTCCTTAATGCGATTAATGCCGCACACCGTATTACTGTTCCTGGGCCTTGAGTTCCTGAGGACCCATTTCGGCTATCTGCCTGAACCTAAGCAGGTTGGGCCTTATTATCGCTACGATGATGTCGATGACGACTAATCTGTTCTTGTATTATGTTCCAAATTATCTGTCTCATTTAATGTCTACAGTTATAGAATTGTGTGTCTAAAAATTAAATTACATTGGTTATAACAAGATATCATGGTACAATAAACATTCAAGCTACCAAACAAAGCTTGTTTTAGTGTTTCTTAAACTCAAACCAAAATCTATCAAAATACTGATAGATTATAGGTTTTAAGATATATTTTAAAAACATTTTAAAATCTTAAAAAATCCAAATCAATTGCTTTTACTTGGCCAAACCTTTCTGCGACGATTGGGAACTAATCAGATTATGTCGTGCTAGAAATCTCCTGGAATTTTATGAGTAAATCTAATGGAATGCTTTTTGTTTGGCAAGGAAATTAAATCTGGAATTTGCAATTTGCATTTTCTTTGGGTGAACATTTTTTTGCAGCTTTTTATTCCGCTTTCACGATTCAGTTCTCTTTATTTTGGCCTGGCCCCGTTTTGTTTGGGCTGGCATACTGAATGAATGCTTTATGAGGTGAGCTACTCCATTACCCAGATGAATGCTTTAATGGCCTTTAAAGCTAATGAAGCTGCCGTGTGGCAGTGGAACTTGGCGAGCATTTCAGCAGGGAAGTCGTAAGGCGAGCGCACAGGGCCGATGTCGTGTAATCGCATTAAAGCCATTAACTGGCTACACGAGAAATGGGGAAATAGAAGCGAGTAGCGAGAGTGAGTGGGAAAAGTGAAAGGAATGGAAGGGAAAGCCCATCCGGTGTGGAGACACGTTGTGTTGACACGGGAAAACAATCATACGCCCCGTGTGTCGGACACAGGACTCAAGGTGAGTGCCATTCCGGCTTCTATCGATGCCATCGCCCATGCAATATTGATGCCGG
Source organism: Drosophila suzukii (assembly GCF_043229965.1). Classification (NCBI taxonomy): domain Eukaryota; kingdom Metazoa; phylum Arthropoda; class Insecta; order Diptera; family Drosophilidae; genus Drosophila; species Drosophila suzukii. The sequence goes on from NC_092082.1 coordinate 71,050,275, forward strand.
CCAACGAGCTTTCAATGTCCTAAACAGTGTTTAAGTTGTTCTGGCCAAAAAAGTAAGGCAACTTTTCAGCTCTTTTTCAGCCATTCGAGCCCAAGGCAGTTGCCGCTCCGAAGTTAATTACATTTCGGAAACATTAAAAATTTAACGCATCCCAAGCTTCTCAGAATCAACTGGCTCATGTGAGTGGTTGCGGAAATTATAATAAATAATAATTATGACAAAGAATTTAATTTCACCGGGCAATACACATGTGGTATGTTCAATAGCCGTATGTGTGTGCGCACATTAAAGCACAATGTTGATGGCAAAATTGAATTTAATCGGAAACTCTCGGGTTTCATAACGATTGCGGTGTTATTCCCTCTGTAAAAATAAATGCCAGGCTTGTAAAAGATTTTATGGCATGCTTTTCGGTAGTTGATAATCGTTTAAACGGTGTCTGTGGTGGATTAATTGCTTTGAAAGATGAAACGGTTTAAAAAATCAATTGTCATCAACACTAGTGGTTATTCCAAGCGATGGAAAAAAGAAAGGAAATTAATTGTTATTTTATTGGACATGGAAATGGTTAAATAAATAAATGCAATGAATATGTTGCTATGAATACGGAGTTAATTTTTTTGGGACTTAAGTCCTCTTTAAAGTTGTAGAAAAAATTCAACTCATGATCTGCAAAGAATTTCGTTAAACATATAATAAAATTAGTTAATCAACATTAAAAAGGCTTCCTTGGTTAATAAATTATTTTCAAGGATGATAAAATTATGTTTTAAGACAGTTGTTGTTAATTTAACCACTTTCTCGCAGTTCTGAGCGAAGTACCGCCCTCAAACTTTATGTCGCCGATTTGATGCCCAACCGAAGTACATAATAAAAGTGCCATTTGGCTGCGCAAAATTTATGCAAATTTCCCATGTGCCTGTGTGGCATCAGTAGGCGGGAAAAGTGGGTTGAAACAAGAGTCAAAACAGCGGCAATAACGACCGCAACGACAAATGCATAAATCAGTTTTAATGCAAATTTCGTTACATTCCATGTTGTCGTCTCAATAAGCAGCCATTAATATGCTGCGCCTGCTGCATAAATTGTGTGATTTTTGCGGTTTTGCTTAATTGTACGCATTGTCGCAAGGACTACGGCCAATCCTGGTACTCGTCCTGCGCAATTATTCATACGATGGTCAAGGACAACAGCTACCAGTTGCCGCACATTTGCGGTCTGCATTTTGCGTAGCAGTTTGCGTGGAAATTACTTCAGTGCAGTTAAAGAAAACCATGCATATTCTTGATATAAAATTGGAAAATATACTTTACTAATACAATCCGAAAGTAAACCCTTTTTCATAACCCTACTGCCTATCTCAAATGTAAGCCAAAATCAATTTTATGTCAAAATTGAACAAAATTGAGAACACTTTCTTCTTGATTTCAAGAAAGAGTATTCTCAAATAAGTGGGAACATGAATTCTTAAATTAAGTGCTTTTTATCTTGGCTTGTTTTCGTTTTCAAATTTTTTCTGGACTTAGTAAAAGTATGTCAAAATATAATTTCATGATTCATTTTTAAGATTAGTTGGTACAAAATGTTAAGTATTTTTGTTCTTGATAAATCTTACCTAAAATCGTATAACCTTTGGCGCTATGTGTATATTATTTGAACACCGATTTCGCATTTTTCCGAGTGCATTTATGATGGAACCGAGTCGCAGTAAGGCGTTCGCAATTGTCGGCCATTTAAATGCAGGCCAATAAATTCAGGCGCAATTTGAAGTGGCGCTTTGTCTGGCCGTTCATTCCGGCATTATCCTCTTTATGCACGGAAGTCCATTTATATTGCCAGACGGCGACGGGCGAGACACAAATGAAGTGGAGTTCCCGGCACGGAGCACGCAGAGGAGCCTTTAAATACCTTCGTGGCCAACTCCATTTCCCCGAGATGCCAGAATGCAATAAACTTCTAAATCAGTCGATTAAGCTGCGAACTGCAAATGCCCCTAAAAGCACACGGATACGAGTACGAATGTGCGTGCCGATGTGCGAGCACAGAAAGTTTTTGAAAAATGTCGAGCAATTAAAATAAGTAGCGTGAATCTCGAGGGAGTGAGTTGCCATTGGAAGTTGGTTTTGCCTCGGTTTGGTACGCTTTGTTATCTTTCGTGTGGATTTGGCTGTCAGCAGAGTGTGCAGCAAACCAGAGGGTTAAATTAGCTGGGGGGTAAAGGGACAAACAGTGGATTAAACAGCACATTCTGGACCATTTAACTATGCTTTAATTTAATTTTAGGGAAAACATTTTTGATTGGGGTCACAAGTGCTCTAGGGAATGCACAGGTGATTCAAAAAACGATCTAGTGAAAAAATAAAGCATATTTCCACTGCTTATTAAGCTGAAATCATTTATGGTAGAAGGCTATTAAGAGTTTAATACTTTTATGTTGCTGGAAATTAAGGTAAATTATTTCTTTTAATGAAGATGATATCAATGTACATGAAATTGTAATGCCTCAATACAATTTATTATATTATATAATATTGGTTGTAACATTTTTAGTGATATTGATGGGATTTTTTTGCAATCAATCAATTTATGTAAGATTTGTGAGAATTGAATGTATACATTTACAATCTAATTTAATTCCTTGAAAAATTTTTTATATCGATTGGTGATTTAAAAGTAGATTAGTTACTCAGTTATTTTTTTACATTTTTAAATATTCCCGTTTACCTAGCAATGGATTTCCCAAAATCTTTATTCGTTCAAATATCTTTAAAGCCAAATCCATGAATATGTGAAAATGAACTGAAAGTCCTTGATTTTCAGTGTTAGTTGAAGTCATCAATTGACAGCATTTCTGTGAAATGATTTGGTTTTGCATCTAGTGAAGCCATTTTACAAAGTAATCTGAATCGCACGTTCACAGATTCGAAACACATTGGATGTTATTTGGCATCTGTCTGCCGGAGATTTGTTGGCCATTTGAATGCTTGCCACATACACGAAGGGCAGGAGGCATAACAGTTTATCTTTATAATTAGATCTCATCGTATCTATGTATCTATGGGGCGAAAGTAGTGCAGAATGGCAAAAACCACTTCCACAGCCATTTGCTTCGTCACGGGGTCATGCTGTCTGGTTACACGTACTCCGAGCCACTCCGGAGGATATGGCCATAATGGGGGCCCAAAACCCAGAGGCATGGCCAAAAACTCAACGAGAACCGAACCGCGAATCGCGAAACTTGGCTCATTAAAGATTAAGACGCATTAACACAAATGGTGTGAGGGGCTAGCAATTTAAGAGCCATCAGCATAAATATTTATGCAAATTGGGATTACAAGTATTTCGTAGGGCCGCCTCGGTGGAAACTTTCTGCTCTGCGACTGCGATAATGCCCGAAATTGAAATTTAATTAGAATTAAAGCCGCGGGTTTCGCCGTTTCGATTACCCAAAGTTTTCTTAAAGCTTTGCCTTTAACCAGTGACCTTGCCGATTTTCCTTTTCGGCTGCACTTGCACTGCTGCATCTTTGAGTTTTTCCCCACTCTCTTTCGATTTTCCCGCTGGCTGATTTCGCTGCAGCTGCTCTTTGTTTCGACATGGTAGTTTGCATTTTCCGCACTCAAGGCCACCGCCGCCTCGGCGAATAAATAAAAAAAAAAACACCAAAAAAACTCTGGTCAAACAAATGCATGCGGTTTAATTTATGCTGCCACGGAGCGAAACCAACTTCCAGCTCATAAAATGTCGAGGTAAGTTGAGTTGAACGGCCAAGGCTGCCAGGATTTAGATAAATGAAATGCATAAAGATCGCGCTGCCTGCAGCCGAGGTCAACTGCCATGCATTCCATTTCCAGCTGGATGGCCATAAAAGGTCGCAGATTTCAGCGCTCCATGGCACACACAAAAAATATCAATTTGAAGTGCATGGCCACCGTTGAAATTTCAGCATTTCATTCTTTATTTGTGATGTAAGAATATTAAAACTAGTCAAATATGTATGCGGGCGATTTTTTAATTAAATTCGAATTTTTATATAAACTTTTGTGCAGAAGTTCAGGTGCGATATAGTTAAATTTAAATGATAAAGGATTTTTCCTTTCTAGGTTTTTTACCAGCGGAAACTATTATAAATTCACAAATGAAAGGCAATTTGTATAACTTACCTATATGAAAAAGTACCAAAGTAGTGGACAAAGAAGCTGGTTTTATGATTATATTAAAAATATGCTACATTTATATTAGAGCACTGCATTTTTTCAGTAATTTAACACATTTACCCAGGAAATAAATGCCAAGATAGCACCAATTTGAAATATTTTTTGTGCTATTTTGCTTTCCATCAGCGGATTAGCTCACTTATCGCATTTCGCTCCAAGCTGAGCTCATCAATATGCATTGAATTTGAATTGAGTGGGAAAACTTGTTGGGTGCTTTGATGTCTGTCAAATGCTTATTGGCAACATTGTTTCCTAATGCAATTAGCCGCATTTATGCGCAATTTCGGTTGGCCCACTGCCCCGCACTCCGCACCCCGCACACTTTCTACGTAGACATGGCAATTTCCCAGCTGCTTGTTTGTTGAAATTTCATTACTTTGTGTAAACAAAGTGCACGTGCTGGATGCGACTCCTCCTTCGGCCTTCCAAAACCTAAAGGATTCTCTCTGCGAAAGTGTGGCGCATGCGCGGATAAACCCGAAAGAGTTTGCCTGGCAAACAGCATGAGATATGGCATTAAATCATACTACGTTTTCCTGTGTTTCATTCAATTATCAAAAATAATTTAAAATAATTTTATGTGCCACAGCCACACACAGAGAGACTCCCAGACAATCGCAGTCGCAAGGCAATAGACTCACTCATTTTTCCCGCCTGGTCACGTCGTAATCAGCAAAAGGTTTCGCCTAGTTGCGGCTGTAAACTCGGCTACGTGACTCAAATGGCCGATGAGCCAAAAGGCGTTCGCATAAATACAAAAATTCCTAATTTATGTAGTTTACGTTTTGGATTTATTGCGTCTACTATTCGGCTGTTGTATATCATTTATCTGGATGCTGGTAGCTGGTGGCTGGATTCGAAATGGATATGGATGGCCTTCTAAGCGTTTAAGCATTTTACGCTCCACACGGCGTATGAGCAACGTGCTTAAAGCCTTTGCGGCCCACATGGCGTATGAGCAATGTGCTTGAGCAGCACATTTAATGCGTGTGCCAATTTAGCGGCCTGAAGTGCCACTTCACTCGAGTGCAACTGCTTGACTTTTGGAGAGTGCGGCTCTTGGCCAGAAACAAAAAAAAAAAGAGGGAATCACCCAACTGCAGGCTGTTCATCAACTAATTAAGCAAATTACCACGGCTAATGGAACAGGCATAAGATGTGGAGATGGAGGCCTTGACACGTTTTGGCACTGGGACTGGAATCGATCTTTGGGGAGCCCTAAAGCGACGACATGTCGAGGCGTATTCGTATTCCCCACAAAAAGAAAACACTGGAGTCACACCTTCTTTTTCAGGGGCCCCGCATGAACAATCTCATAATCAGCATAATTTTCCTGTAAATACCAAAAGTCAGAGGCACTTGACTCGCCCGGCTGACTGAGATTCTTGGCCCTAGGGCAAGGCAACCAGCAAGATCTTGGCCCAGATTATATGCACTGAGATAATTATCTGGCCACTTGCCGCTCATCCCGGCGATGCCAATTCCAATTCCATTTCCATTTCCACACCCGACGCTTTATGCCCCTCGTCGACGGCTGTTGGCAAGTTGGGCCCTGGAGACCAGTTGGCCAAGAATAATGTTAGCCATGTTATTATCTTCTGCCGGCCGGCTGGTGGGCGTGGCCAGCGAGTGTCATAAATAAAATGGCAACTATAGTATGTGCCTCCACTTTCCCCACTTAAGCACCATTATTAGGCAAATATATGTAAGGATATGGTGGGGCATTTTGCTTGGACCGCCCGTTGGTCGGTTTGCTAGTTTACTTTTATTGCCGCTGCTCAAATTTGATTTCGTTTGCACTAATTGCTGGCAGTGTAGAAATATGGCCAGCCATTAATCACAGATACAACTCCTGACATGCCACAGCCAACAAAAGGCAAACAGTGTGCTCGAGTGTAAGCCAATTGCCGAAGGGCGGTGGATTTTATTGGCTGTACTACGTGTAAACAATTATAGTTACACACAATAATATTTGCCCGCCTCGAGGCTGTTTAATCAAGATGTGAGGTGTGTGTGTGTGGTGAGGTGAAACTGCCACGGAGGCACATATTAAATATCAGATCACTTACCAATTTCCTGTCTATATGCATAACCCATTTCTTCCGCTAAAGAAGCCGCGTCACTCTCATTTGGGCAGACAAATGAATCGCAGGAATGTCAAAAAATTCATTAGCCCTAGGATGAATAATAAATGGGATTTCTTGTTTACCGCTCATGTGAGTTAATGGCTAAGCAGCGTTTTATTTGAACATTAAAAAGTCAAGCACATCCAGGGGAAATAGAAAAGCTATTTTCATGGGCCTATTTTAAAAAAAAAGAGGGCCAACGAAGGATGTATACTCTAAAAAAAAGTATTTTTTATGAATATTGTAAACCCATCCCTAGTTTTAATTCTCAGCATTATAAGAAAACATGAAGAGCTATATATTTTTAATGATTATATCATATCTATGAATATAAAAGCTATTTTCATGGGTTAATAAAAAATAATAAAGGATCCTCAAAGGTTGCATATTCTTATAAAATAATTATGTTGAACATCGTAAATTATTACACAAATTTATATTTTTATATATTACCATTTAAGGGCCCCATGGTAAGTTTCATATTTTTAGTGATTATATCATATTTGTAAAATACGAATAGTTTTTTTTAATTTATACAGTTAACCCTTTGAGGCACTTAAATTTTATATTTACATGGTGCTATAGCACAAATCATATAACTTAAGCGACCACCTTGTGTTCCCCTTCACACGGACTTGACTTAATGTGGACTCATAAATTGCCCATAAAGCAACTGACTCGAAATCCTGGGACCGAAACATACAGGCAAACTTACATTATTCTTAATTGTTGGTGGGGATAGTACAAGTCATGCGGCCAAACGATTTCATGCTCGAAGTTTTTCAGCCGTGGATTCGTGGATTCCGGGAACTGTTTGTCATGCCAGAGTCAATTTACTCCATTCAAAGACACTTTATTGGTAACTCGACAAATGCAAACGGCGCGAAAGGATGTGCATGTCCTGCGGGCAAGGGAGAGTTAAAAGTTTGCATGTCATTCGAGCCGCACTTCATTTCATCGCCCGGCATCCGTGCTTTTCCACCTTTTTTGGCCATTTTTCCTCTTTTGTGGGCCACCAAGGTGTGAAACAATGTGTCAGGCACTGTTGGCCAAAAGGCGGAAAAGGAGAAAATTATTTGCACTTTCAGGACTCAGAACTCAGTACTCGGTTTCTGCTGCTGCTATTTTTGTGGGTCTGAGCAATTTTAATGCATTACCTTTTTGGGGCAGATTTGTTTTGCTTATCCCAGAATGTAATGTTCTTTACAACATGTTGAAAAGTTTCAGCCGAGAGTGTGTGCTTCTCCACTATTTTGAAGTGCGTATATGGCTGTGTGTTATGAGCTAATGCACCAAGGAATTCGCTCAGCTACATTTTCATATGCTCAATTATTTAATACGCCAGACGAACAACAGCTTCACTTGCAGGTCCTGTTCGCAACTTTATCTGTTCTTGTTTATTCGAGGGAAACAAAGTTAAATTGTTTGCTCTTGAATGGCTTTAATGTGGAGCCACGTGGTGGTGCGGTGGTTAGAGGGCGGTGGGTGGTGTTCGGTTTATGGTGGAGTACTAGCAATTATAATGCCGGCTGTATCGCCTTTGAACAGCTCGTTGTCTGTCATAGACACGCCATCGATTGCAGCCGTTCCGCCCGGTCCAACTTTCTGCCCCATTTAGCTCCTATTGCCTCTCAGCACTTAGAAAATAATAATATAAAACGAAACATGGCGTAATCATAATAATTATAATGGTAAACCAAAGATATTATCAGTGAGAAACCATTTTCTACTTATGAGAAACTCAACCTTATCCACTTTTTTTAAATATTTTTTTAAGCCAATTTTTATGTTTTTATGAGCTTAACATGAGAAACCATTTTTTCTTATATCACCATTTTTTCCTTACTGCATAAATTTTTTTTTTTAAAACAATATTTTTTTATAACTAATTTTATAATTTTTTTGAAGTTTAACATGAGATCATAGCAGCTGTATTCTATATTTCAACTTCTGTGCTAAAATAAAAAAAATATTTAACAAGGTAAACCTTTTCATGAGATTGTGACACATTTTCTACAAATTTGAATTACGCGTTAAATTTTTTGTCATAGTCATTAAAAATTGGATATTTTTTAGCATTTGAAAAACACTTTTTATATGTTATCACTACATATGTTAAATTTATTTTGTTTTAAATGGCAATTAAAAACAGAGAAACTGTTATTAATAGAAAAAAGCTTTGAAAGTGATTAATCACTTAAATAAATACTCGTAAAACAATGATTAAGAGCATGAATAAGAGCACCCAGTGATTTCGTTGTCAAACACTCACACTTAATCAAATGTACTACTTTTGAATCCATTTTAAATCGCTTTAAATTTATGTGATTTCATTGTCAAACAGTCACACTTAATGAAATTTACAACTTTTCAATCCATTTTTAATCGCTTTAAATTTATGTTTTTTATTTTTTTGTTGGATCTAAAAAAAGGGGCCCTATTTGTTTAGTGTAACCCAGGCAGCCACAAAGAAACGTTGGCCAGAAGAACAACGGCAACAACAAAGAATAAAGGCCGACAGCTGCAGAGCTTAAGTAACATAAGGTGCCTCATTGCCTCATAGTTTGCTTTATTTATGGCCTGCTCCGGCTTACTTATTGTTGGTCCGCCAGGCGGCATGGAAGTGGCTTTTAAAGCCAGCTCCTCCATTGCCCATTGTTTGCCTGAATTATTGATTTTCATTAGTGTCTTGCCCGTCTTCGATTACGGCGACAGTTTCGGTTTGTTTTGTTGGCGCCCTTATTTCCACCTCTTGGTCACCTCTTGGTCACCTCTTGGCCACCCAAAAAACCCCATCCAGCTGGTGAATTGTGTATTTGATTTCCTTTGAAATCACTGCTCAATGGCTTCGCCACTTGGACCGACCCATGTGCCGTGGTGCTGATTTAATTACGGCCACCACCGCCGCCACAATTGAAATGTTCGGCAGGCTTTAACCTGGCCAAAACCAGCCAGTCGGCGAATCTTGAGACAGCCCAGACCGGCAACTGGGAATTTTTTAATTTAATTAAAATGTCTACGGTGACGGTGAACAGCAAACGGAGAACAGAGAACGGCGAACGGCAGACGACTCCTCGTCTACCATGCTGTCCCAGCGGCCACAATGCAATTGTAAGGTTTCCATTTTAATTAAAGTTTTTACGCGCATTTCACTTACTCGAAATCGCAGCGACGACAGAGCCGCAAACAGCGCCCAACATCCGCCGCCGACTGGCAGCCAAAAGTGGCAAATTTCATATTCCGTTAGAGCCCAGGCAACCTGGATTCAGGTTCCGGATAGAGTCGGAATAAGCCGGAGGGGAAAGACGGCAAGAGGGGGCTATTTAAATAGGAAAAGCGTAAAAACAGGGGACTTCTGATGCCGCACTCAGAGAAATTAATATAATTAATTACCACATTCCATAGCTTGAGTTATTGGACCCCAATTTAGACGTGTGATACCTCTATGAGCTTGAGGTTGAGTTCTCAAATATTCTAAATTAATATGTTCCTCTTTTAAGGGGGTCAAAATTTTAACCCATTTTCATGTTAGATTTTTCCGTATTTCAAAAGGTTTTCGGAATGGGAGCCTAAAGTTCCACTTCTAGATTTCATAACTTCTGTTATTGCACTCCGATTTTGAAGTGTTATACCTCTATGAGTTTGTGATTGAATTCTCTAATGTTCTACATTTAAATTTTCACTTTTATTGAGGGTCCAAATTTTAACCCATTTTCATGTTTGATTTTTGCGTATTTCAAAGGGGATTCGAAATGGGAACCTAAAACTGCACTTCCAGATTTCATAACTTCTGTAATTGGACATCAATTTTGAAGTGTGATACCTCTATGAGTTTGTGGTTGAATTCTCTTATGTTCTGCATTTAAATTTTCACTCTTAAAGAGGGTCCAAATTTAAACCCACTTTCATGTTCGATTTTTCCCTATTTTAAAGGGGTTTCGGAATGGGAACCTAAAACAGCACTTCTAGATTTTATAACTTCTGTTATTGGACTCCGATTTCGAAGTGTGATACCTATATGAGCTTGTGGTTGAATTCTCTAATGTTCTACATTTAAATTTTCACTTTTAATGAGGGTCCAAATTTTAACCCATTTCCATGTTCGATTTTTCCGTATTTCAAGAGGATTTCGGAATGGGAGCCTAAAATTGCACTTCTAGATTTCATAACTTCTTTTATTGGACTCCGCTTTCGAAGTGTGATACCTCTATGAGTTTGTGATTGAATTCTCTAATGTTCTACATTAAAATTTTCACTTTTAAAGAGGGTCCAAATTTTAACCCATTTTCATGTTCGATTTTAGCGTATTTCACAGGGGTTTCGCAATGGGAACCTAAAACTGCACTTCCAGATTTCATAACTTCTGTTATTGGACTCCGATTTCGAAGTGTGATACCTCTATGAGTTTTGGGTTGAATTCTCTTATAATCTGCATTTAAATTATTCTTTTTAATTCTGGTTCAATTTTTAACCCATTTTCATGTTCGATTTTTCCGCAATTCCAATGGTTTTCAATATGGGAGCCCAAAACTGCACTTCCAGATTCCATAACTTGAGTGTTTATATTCCGATTTTGACGTGGGATACCTCTATGAATTCGTGGTTGAATTCTCTTACAATCTGCATTCAAATTGTTCTTTTTAAAGTGGGTCCAAATTTTAACCCATTTTCATGTTTCATTTTTCCCTATTTCCAATGGTTTTCAGTATGGGAGCCCAAAAACTGCACTTCCATTTTCCATAACTTGAGTAAATAGATTCCGATTTTGACGTGGGATACCTCTATGAATTTGTGGTTGAATTCTCTTATGTTCTGCATTTAAATTTTCACTCTTAAAGAGGGTCCAAATTTAAACCCATTTTCATGTTCGATTTTTGCGTTTTTCAAAGGGGTTTCCAAATGGGAGCCTAAAATTGCACTTCTAGATTTCATAAATTCTGTTATTGGACTCCGATTTCGAAGTGTGAAGCCTCTATGAGTTTGTGATTGAATTCTCTAATGTTCTACATTTACATTTTCACTTTTGAAGAGGGTCCAAATTTAAACCCATTTTCATGTTCGATTTTTGCGTATTTCACAGGGGTTTCGAAATGGGAACCTAAAACTGCACTTCCAGATTTCATAACTTCTGTAATTGGAACACGATTTCGAAGTGTGATACCTCTATGAGTTTGGGGTTGAATTCTCTAATGTTCTACATTTAAATTTTCACTTTTAAAGAGGGTCCAAATTTTAACCCATTTTCATGTTCGATTTTTGCGTATTTCACAGGGGTTTCGAAATGGGAACCTAAAACTGCACTTCCAGATTTCATAACTTCTGTAATTGGAACACGATTTCGAAGTGTGATACCTCTATGAGTTTGTGATTGAATTCTCTAATGTTCTACATTTACATTTTCACTTTTGAAGAGGGTCCAAATTTAAACCCATTTTCATGTTCGATTTTTGCGTATTTCACAGGGGTTTCGAAATGGGAACCTAAAACTGCACTTCCAGATTTCATAACTTCTGTAATTGGAACACGATTTCGAAGTGTGATACCTCTATGAGTTTGGGGTTGAATTCTCTAATGTTCTACATTTAAATTTTCACTTTTAAAGAGGGTCCAAATTTTAACCCATTTTCATGTTCGATTTTAGCGTATTTCACAGGGGTTTCGCAATGGGAACCTAAAACTGCACTTCCAGATTTCATAACTTCTGTAATTGGACTCCGATTTCGAAGTGTGATACCTCTATGAGTTTTGGGTTGAGTTCTCTAATGTTCTACATTTAAATTTTCACTTTTAAAGAGGGTCCAAATTTTAACCCATTTTCATGTTCGATTTTAGCGTATTTCACAGGGGTTTCGAAATGGGAACCTAAAACTGCACTTCCAGATTTCATAACTTCTGTAATTGGAACCCGATTTCGAAGTGTGATACCTCTATGAGTTTGGGGTTGAATTCTCTAATGTTCTACATTTAAATTTTCACTTTTAAAGAGGGTCCAAATTTTAACCCATTTTCATGTTCGATTTTTGCGTATTTCACAGGGGTTTCGAAATGGGAACCTAAAACTGCACTTCCAGATTTCATAACTTCTGTAATTGGAACACGATTTCGAAGTGTGATACCTCTATGAGTTTGGGGTTGAATTCTCTAATGCTCTACATTTAAATTTTCACTTTTAAAGAGGGTCCAAATTTTAACCCATTTTCATGTTCGATTTTAGCGTATTTCAAGAGGATTTCGGAATGGGAACCTAAAACTGCACTTCCAGATTTCAAACCTTCTGTTATTGGACTCCGATTTCGAAGTGTGATACCTCTATGAGTTTGTGATTGAATTCTCTAATGTTCTACAATTAAATTTTCACTTTTAAAAAGGGTCCAAGTTTTAGCCCACTTTCATGTTCGATTTTTGCGTATTTCACAGGGGTTTCGCAATGGGAACCTAAAACTGCACTTCCAGATTTCATAACTTCTGTAACTGGAACCCGATTTTGAAGTGTGATACCTCTATGAGTTTGTAGTTGAATTCTCTAATGTTCTACATTTAAATTTTCACTTTTAATGGGGGTCCAAATTTTAACCCATTTCCATGTTCGATTTTTCCGTATTTCAAGAGGATTTCGGAATGGGAGCCTAAAATTGCACTTCCAGATTTCATAACTTCTGTTATTGGACTCCGATTTCGAAGTGTGATACCTCTATGAGTTTGGGGTTAAATTCTCTAATGTTCTACATTTAAATTTTCACTTTTAAAGAGGGTCCAAATTTTAACCCATTTTCATGTTCGATTTTTGCGTATTTCAACGGGGTTTCGAAATGGGAGCCTAAAATTGCACTTCTAGATTTCATATCATCTGTTATTGGACTCCGTTTTCGAAGTGTGATACCTCTATGAGTTTGTGGTTGAATTCTCTAATGTTCTACATTTAAATTTTCACTTTTAAAGAGGGTCCAAATTTAAACCCATTTTCATGTTCGATTTTTGCGTTTTTCAAAGGGGTTTCCAAATGGGAGCCTAAAATTGCACTTCTAGATTTCATAAATTCTGTTATTGGACTCCGATTTCGAAGTGTGAAGCCTCTATGAGTTTGTGATTGAATTCTCTAATGTTCTACATTTACATTTTCACTTTTAAAGAGGGTCCACATTTTAACCCATTTTCATGTTCAATTTTTGCGTATTTCAAAGGGGTTTCGAAATGGGAACCTAAAACTGCTCTTCCAGATTTCATAACTTCTGTAATTGGACATAGATTTTGAAGTGTGATACCTTTATGAGCTTGTGGTTGAATTCTCTAATGTTTCACATTTAAATTATCACTTTTAAAGAGGGTCAAAATTTTAACCCATTTTCATGTTCGATTTTTCCGTAATTCCAATGGTCTTCTGAATTGGATTCCAAAACATCTAATCTAGATCCCATAACTTGAGGAATTGGATCCCGATCTTGAATTCCTTTTTAGTCTTTATTAAAAATGTTTATTTTAAATGACATTCAAATATCTACCCCCAAAAGTTTGAGTGTATTGAATAGCATTGATTTCCCAAGTTCAGTGGATGAGCTTCCCCTTAATGAGATCAAGTTACTCGCTCCATGGGAAGTCAGTTCCTGCGGGACCATCTGCTTTTCACACTCATCTTAAAGTTTAAACTGGCAATTGGCAATTGATTAAGCAAGATTCGCACTGGCAGGTGCTTAATTCGTTATTGATGTGTTGTGCTGACATTGCGCATACGCCGCGTGGAATGCTTGGATCGCCTAAGAAGCGAATCAACCGGGGATAAGATGGCTTGGGGAACAGTTGGGGCTTCAGCGGCTCTTCTCGCGTAACTTTTAAAGCTTCCCAAGTTGATGGAGAAAATGCCTTCCCTGGCCACATATCTATGTGGAATTTCCACGTCATTGTCGTGCATAATCGAGGCAATTATGCGGCGCAATGATCTGGCAAGGTCTCTGGGCAGGGCGACTTGAACTTGTCATTAAGGGTCTGCTATCTGCGATGCTAGCATATTAATTGGCAAGCCTTGTGCAACCTATCCCCATCGGTATAACACCCACCTCGGCAATTACCCCTTTGTCTTTCCCAATTAGACCAGTCAATGACCTCTCCTTGCAGTCAGCCGGCTGTTGATGGCAAATAATTGGCGCAGATAAACCGGCATTAAGCCACATTAAATTATGCACTGAGGGATCCCTTTTGGCCCCGGCGAGTGGAGTGGAAGTGGCTATGCAGTTGGGGCAGGATCAGGAGCAGGAGCAGAAGCAGGAGCAGGAGATGGAGGCCAAACTGGAGCGGTCCTGGAGTTTCGAGTGTGTCAGCAAGGAGCGGCAGGCGTCGCTGGTTGTGCGGCGATGACGGCAACGCAAACGCAACGGCGGCGAATAGCAATTAAAATGTCAATTGAAACGCCCCCCGGTCCACGAGGAGAAAGCAGGGAAAAGGGGCAGAAAGTCACGGGAGAAAACTGTTGCACAGTGGATCAAGGACCCTCTTTACTTTCCATTCAATAGAGAAGTATGTGAAGAATGTGGGCACGTTACTTTGAAAACTCATTGGGTACAAAAACTAAGTTTGAAAGGGGGGTTTGAGTGAAAAGCTTGTGAGTATTGTATAAGAACTTTGAGACTTCAATAATATTATTCGAGTTTAATGTGCACCAATGTTAATATTTTAAAATAGGTATTTTCTTAAAGAAATATATATAAAAAATTGTTTTGATAATATGAAAATATAAAAAATGTGTAAAATACTTCAAAACAAATTTGACATTATTTCTCGTAAGCCAAAATCAGAACTGCCTATGTATCTTAACTAATACGTTTAATAAAATGGTCTTACTTACAGAATTTTTTTATAAAACTTAATGTTTTTTTTTTTTTCATAGATATATATTTTATAAATTGAATTTTCTCCAGCCGTGGATCCACTGTGAGGCAATGACTGATATTGCAAACGGCGGAGCCTTCTGGTCCTTGTCCGTGTCCGGGAATCGTTTCTGGTTGCGGACTAAACAGAGGAGACTGGCAGGACGCAGGACGACGGTGAGGACGAGGAACAGGCAAACTCAAGCCAAAGGCAAACATTCCAATTTCATTTGGCTTGCTTTGGGGACCGGGTGGCTTGTTTTAGCCCCTGTTTTAGCTGCCAACTCCAGGCCTTCCATTGTCAACTAATTTCGGAGCGGTCGGAATCAAAGTTGCATTCGCCGGGGCCCCAACCAAGTCCATTATAAACTTTCGCTTTTGGCTGTACCAGTACCAGTACCAGTGCCAGTGCCACCAAACCAAGTCGGAGCAAAACAATGGGATCAGGTGAATTGCACACGGCCAAAGGAAGTCCCCGTCTCGCAAAATGGGGCCAAGTGTGGGGTTATTATGGGCATTGTTGGCCTGACAAACAGCCAACACGCCAAAGGCTCAAATCCGTGCCGTGATGTGGAGATCTCGTGCCCTTGGATGTGTGGGTATAATTAAATTCGGCTTTTAAGTGCAACACTGCTCGACGGTAAAAATAGTAACTAATGTGCCAAACGAGCCAGTCGTATCCCATTTTCGTGGCTCACTGGCTCGGCTTAATTTCATTTAAAATCGTTAAGGTCCTAAAAATACCGCTTGGTTGGTTCACCGAAATGCGAAAGGTTCAGCTTGTCATAGGTCACGGTTTGACCCGAGTCTGGATTCTCGGCGCCCTTTGCCATTTTCCCCCCTTATAGAGTAGCAGCAGGTGGGAAATCACATTACACATACGTGGGATTTATTTTCTGCCTTGCACATTTTGAGTTTTACAATTAAATTAGAAACTTTGACTGTGCTCCGTAAAGTTTTGGAGGCGACGCCAGAGCTTCGCCAGTTAGGCGGACAGTTTTGGTCCGGTTTTCCCCCTCTCGATCTCCCAGATCCCTCCGATTCCCTGACATCTGACGAAATAAAGTACGTGACACAATTCCATATGAGAGAACAAGTGCCCGAGGAGCAACAACAGTGGCAGCAACTTCTGGTGTGCCTTGTACCATATAATCCCTGGACTTCAGCGGAGTTCAATGAACTTTTAAGTCCGGCTAGCACTAAGCCAGCTGGGAGTTGGCAGCAAAAATTGATGTATCCATCGGATACAGGGTTTTAGGAATATAATTATGCTTAGCCAGTTGTTTGAACTTATATGTAAACTAATTGAGAAAGGCTCTTAGTTACAATAGTTATTAGGTAATTAAAAATAAATACATTTTATACGATTGAAAGATATTTAAAAAAGGAGACTTATTGAAACTTTGATAACTATTAAATATGCAGTCCCTAAAAATATTAAAAACCCATACTACTTGACTTTTTTCTTTAGCCATCTACTTTAAGAAGTTACTTTTTAAAAGCCCACTCCAAATCTATGGCTTTTCCTACTTTATTTATGCCGCACACTCCACCAAAGAGTTCACTGAACCATAAATGCATAGGAACTCAAGTCGTACATATGTATGTTTAAGTGTGGCAGGTGGCAGATGGGGCAGACACTTGGCCCCATTCTTTTTCAATTCGTTTTCGTAGTCTTAGCTGGATTTTATTTATTTATATGCCCAAATGTTGTCTTTCGATTCGGCTGCTTTCATTTCCTAGCCGGCTTCCTTGTTTGCCAGGCCCCCATCTAAATCTTTTCCTCCTGCTCGCTGCACTTGCGCTCATTAAACATTTAGCTACATTGTCTGGCGTATCTTGGAGATACCGAAAGGGGCATTGGGATGGCAGTTTCCAGGGGAAACTGCTTAGGCGAGCTGCAGACAAAAGATATGAGGCAAAAGCGCAACGTCAAAAAGGAAATTGTACGCCTAATGGTCATTGCCGGGGCAAATGAAGCTGCCATTGGGTGCTGGGAAGGCTCCTTCTGGCTATTGAAATATTTAAAAGGATTTCTTTTTTCAGACCAGCTGCCTCTTTTAGCCATGTCTCTCCATTTCGCCCGCTTGGCGAACGATCTGGGATTAAGCAAATCAAAAAGTCAGTGCCCCAACATCACTTTGGACCACCGACATCGACAACTGGACCCGTTCTGTGCACTGGAAAAAAATAAGTTACTATTAAAAAAGGAATTATTACCTTAACTAAGATAGAACATTAATGGATTAAATGAAAATAAGTTATTTAATTAAAAGGAATTAACTTAGGTAAGATAGACTATGAATGTAATAGATTTTTTAAACATTTTATTTAAGTATTCCAAAATAAAATATATATAAACACACTTACAAGTGTAGTTTATAAATTCAGTAGGTATTTTAAATTGTAATGCCTTCAAAAATGCATATCGCGATTATCGAATATTATTCAATATTGTTCTTTTAGGATTTGTATTTTAACGAAGTCTACAAAAAACAAAGCAAATCCCCTTTGTAAGTATATATATTTCCGATATGGTAACTAATTTTTTAAGACATGTACCAAAAATGTAAATAAATGGCTTTTATCTTTATAGACACTCCAATCCTCCCATCACCATCTCATAAAATAATTTATAAAGATCTCAAGTTATAGAAAGTTCTTCTCTACTATTTCAACGAAACTTATAATTTATTTTTAGCAGATCCAAGTTGATTTTGGTTTAATTCATTGGATTCCCACCTAAAATTAACATGTTTTTTCGAGTGACCTTTTGGACCTTTTGGGGGCGGGTTAGGGAACGATTCGCTGTCCCTGTCATCGGCGTCCCAGTCGCAGTCGCAGTCACAGTCACAGTTGCAACTGCACTTGCTGCCTTGTCCGAATGCAATTAAAATGTCAGCGATGCAGAAACGGGGCTGCCCGAGGGCGGGAAAAATGGCTGGCTAACATGCGAGGGAAAAGAGTTCCAAATGGAGTGCGAGCAAGGGGTATGCACTCCGCCGCCCGCGGGACTCTGGCCAAACACGCATTTGCCATGCCAAAAAGACTGGACACTCGACTCCCACTAGGACGAGGACCTGGAGCAGGACCAGGACCAGAACCAGGAGCAGTACTCACTCAACTGGATTCGCAAAAACCAAAAAGGGGAGTGGGCGGCCAGCGGCCACGCCCATACACGCCATTAAGCGCACTTGTGATATACGTAAATTAATTTACTGTCGGCCATTTATGTTCGCCGGCAACCAATGAAGGAGCTACAACATCCACATCCATATCCACATCCACATCCACGTCAACATCAACATCAGCCACACAAAGATGAAGAACCAAGTGCGTTGTTAGCCGCTTTATTGACAGACAGAAATTTGTAGCCGACAAAAAAAAAGAGAAGAAAAGTTGCACAAGCCGCAAAAGTTTGCTAATAAATAACATTTAGCACCAGGAGTTTGCCATAAAAACACGACCCAACTGTGAGAGACACATCCCACATAATTATTGATTCGACAGGCGGGATATATGTAAGCAGAATTTATGATTCAGGTTGATATATGTCGGGGGATTCTGATTCCGCACAGCTAAGCTTTCAGAGCATGGAAAATTTACACACATGGTATGCGGAATATCTGCAAAAAACAACCATCTAAGATCATAGACTAATATTTTCTTTGAGTTTTACTTAAAGTTTATTATGTTTATTTATTTATTAAACAGGTTTAAAGCTGATCTAAAGACTATACTAAAAGCAATATCATCTAACACCTTTGGCTAAATATTTATAATATTAAAACTCACCAAAGATACGAGCTTTACGATTAATACAGTTTATATGTCAGGTAATCCGTTATACAAATAAATCTAATTAATGGAGTTTTTTGATGGTTAACCGTTTGCACTTAAGTAATTAACATTGCAATTCGATCAATGCGGTCAATAACTCACAATAATCTGAACACTACTAAAAACACTTAATATTTTAATTAAACCATTAAAGATACTAATAAATTTTATTGTAAAAACATATTTAATAAGAATTATATTAAATCAAAAATTAGATCATTATGGCATTATGGTTAACTTAAATGTGTATTTACTTTCTTGATAAACCTGTCCAAAAGTGAAAGCAGAGCAAATAATATTGTTGGTAAATATGTTTTTCTAATAAATTACAAAACGGTAGTGCAAGATATCTATAAAATAGAACGTGAAACCTCTTTTTAAAGTGAAATCATTGAAAATAATATTATTGGTAAATATGTTTTTCGCATAAATTATAAAAAGGTAGTGCAAGATATCTATCTATATATAAGAACATGAAACCTATTTTAAAGTGAAATCATGTTGATAAATATATTTTCCTTTTAAATTTTAAAAGGGTAGTGCAAGGTATGTAAGGGGTTCAACTCCTTCCTCTGTTTTTACTATGCTCTACATTGCCGTCAGCGCTGCAAGTAGTGATTATCAACGCTGTTATTCAGGTGGGCCACGTGCGTTATGAACGTGAGTGTGTGTCGCGAATGTCGGCCGCAAGTTGCGGATATTATCTGGAGGGTGTCACCTTGTCGGCAACAGATACTTAAGTGCTGTCCGGCGGCCCCGAGCGCCGCATTCCGGCCAAGTCCAACCGGACTGTCGAGCGGAAGCACGCGACTACGGCGGAAATTGCTGCACATGCAACGCACGCAGCCACTTGGTAAGCCCCCTTTTCAACCCCCTTTCTTTTTCCCAAACACCACCCCTGGCATCGAGATGCCATCATCAACAGCCGTTCGGTATCGGCGGTATGGCGTTCACCCACTCGCCCACTTTTTCGAGTTAACAAATTAAAGTAAAAATTACAATGCATGGCATGCCATAAATACGAAAGTTTAAGACCTTGACAGCCATGACCAATTGACCCAATTGTTTGCCTGTTTTTCCCGCACTTTGCATGTGCGGAGCTCAGCGGAGGTGTTTGTGTGTGTGTGTGGGCGTTTGGGGTTTATAACTGGGGTATATGGGAAGGGGGGGTTTATTTTCGGGGGCCTTCGAGGGCCCGAAATTGCAGCAGCCAATGTGAGAGTGGCCAAATTGAATTTGAAGCGCCGGCCCAAGCCGAAATAGGGCCATTCCCAAAGGGCCTTAATCGCAAGGCCTTAAAGTTTGTTTTGAAGCTAAGAGAGTGGGGTAAAATTCTCTCTTATAACCAAAACTTCTCTCTTGGCTCTTTTAGCCTGTTTTTATCCGGCCAAGAGCTCGGCTTTTTTTGTCTTCGGCTAATGGACACGACCTAGGCGAACGGAAAATGGAAAAGCGGCGGGCTTTCCTCGCCTGTCAGTTTGCCGCAGTCGAGCAATGAACACGCAGCGCGCGGTTAAAATTTAAATATCCAACCAAACGCGGGGATAACTCAGCCAGGATAATCATATATTGTGCGATCCTTCGAGGGTCGGTGAAAAGGTGAAAGCACTAAATTCACGAAATAGCACCATACAACAAAAAGAAAAGTGATAGTGTGTGAATGTGAGTGTGTATGATGCACTAGCGGGGTCACCACCCACCCATTTTGACCCCTACCACGCAGCTTGAACTTGTGGCAAAGCCGCAAATGCAACGGCTAGTTTGTGAATTCGCAACGTGCCACCGGCTAAACACTGACACCTCCATCTCGTTCGGTCCCCCCAAAAAAAACGAAATCCGTGTCCATCGTAACCCGTTTTTAGCCATTACCCGTAACCCGTGTAACCCGTTTCGCATCCGTATTCCGCGTTCGCGTCGCGGTTCGTTGAGCTGGCAGCCAAAAATGTCGGTTTAGTTGCCCCATTGCAATATTATCTATATGCACACAGAGAGCCGGGAACTCGGCTTGCAGATATTGCATCCCATATCCGCGGAACGTGTCGCCATCACCATCGCCATTGCCATCGCCACACCGCTGGCCATGTAAGTGATATCCGGATGGGTTTTTGAGTTGCCACAGAAACTCTCTGTGTGTGCACCACAATAAATTACCTTTGCAACTGACATGTTTCCGAATCGAAATGCAGTTGCGCCCACCGCCCCTGGTTTGGGGGCCCATCCGTAATTAAATTTCGGTGAATTTTATCACAATTTACGACACTTTTCCAGCAGCAGCAGCAGCAGTAGCAGTACCAGTAGTTGTAGTAGCCTTCAGTCCTTTTCTTTATCCTTCCGTGGCACTCTCTGTTCAATAACAATGGGAGCATGTCGAAATCGAGCCGCGGGCCATTTTGCGATGCTCAAACTGATACACGTTTTTGTGTCAGGAAAAATTCCGCAAAAAACTAAAGCCAAACTCCATTAGGACGTAGCAAAAGCCGCATGATTTATACATGGGTCATGCATCATATTCCTAAACACGACAACATATGTAAGGCTTTGAATATATTCGGACAGTCACCTATATAGATAACGTTATTGATCCACTTTGACAGACTTTTTGTCGGTATTAAAGAAAATTCAATGGAGATTTCAAAACAATATAATATATTCTATCTCAGGAAGGACATTTAAGAGGGTTGGTTCCCCATTTCAGGACTTGTTTCCACTGCTTGCCAGCCATAAATGTAGGCCATTACTTCGGTACTACCCCCAAAAACTCGCAATAAATCAAAGTTCTGCTTGCTCAAAATTAGTAAAATGCAAATAACATGACAATATTAATGCTTTCGCTCAGAGACATGCACACACTGCACATAATAATAATAAAATATGAAACAAGGCAAATACAATTCGTCCGTATATATATAGTATATGGAATGTCTTAACGATGACTGGGCTGCCTTCGCAGTGACGGGAAATATCGAATACCCGGTGTTTTATCAATTGCCATATCGCGTGCTCGAGCGCGCAAAAATAAAAAAAGAAATACATATATTTTTTGGGGAAAATGAGTGTAACGAAAACAAGTACGAAATTGTTGCGAGTGGCAGCCATCGAGGGGAACAATGGACTTCTTGTCTCGAGAAGTGTGTGAACCGTTTGGCCAACAAGAAACCTGATAGCGACCCGCACAAAAGAGCACTTTCAGTTGCGAATGGCACGGGCCTTTCGCCATTTGATGGCGGCCATTAGGTATTTGCTGCCGCTAATCGAAGTTTATGTTTTGCATTCATGTAACTCCCTTCCAAAACCCCCTTCCAAATAAAATTTTGGAGGCAGGTGGGGGTGTGCAAGGACACGCCTTTGATCGACCCACTATCAACCAGGTTCTCATGTTCCGACTGTCAGTTTAATACAAATGAACTGTTTATGTTAATAAATGAGCTCACCGGTTTATGCCACATCCTGGTGTGGGGCAAGTCTCCCAAAGGGGGGTATTACATCATTAGAGCAACACCTGCTGTGTGTGTGAGTGTGTGTGAGGGTGAGTCGCGGTGTGTGTGTCAATGTCAGAGGCCCCCATCCCACCCACATTCCAAGTAACGTTGCAAGCAAATTAGAGCTAATTAACATTTTCCTTTTTTTCAATTTGTGCCACAGATATTTGGCCAGCATTCTCTAAAGGCCTACACTTAAGAAAATGAGAGTATAGGAATAGAGCAGATTTTCTGAGCCTTATTAAGGCTTAAGAACTTGATAAACTGAAAACCCCATACAAAAGGAAACAAAAATATTATATTCTAGAAAAATATTCAGTTTGCTGTTTGAAGTTTACTTCATTTAAAGGACATTTAAATTATTAAATTTAATTTTTTAATTAGTGTTATTATTCTATGACTTTAAAAGTTGCATTACCAAAACAAAAAAGAAATATCGGATTTTCCACTTTAAGCTAACTTCAAAAATTAGAATACTCTTCTTTACAATCTTGACAATTTCAGACATAGAATTTAATTACCTTTTAATGAACATATTTTAATTAAATCCGTTTACAATATAATTAAATTAAAGTAAGTTACAAATTTCTTATTGCATTTTAAAATATTTTTGTATTTTAACAGCAACGTTTTTGAATTGAGACCTTTGTGAAAGTACTTTTAGGTGTTGAGTTATTTTAATTTAACTAAGAAACTTACAACTAAAGTACTTCAAAGTTGTGAACTATATATTTTGTTCCAGATTCCCAATTTCTATAACTTAATTTTACAATACTATAAACTATATTTTTGTTAAAAACCGTGGTTTTTCGGTCAGTGCTATCAGCTGAATGCCGACCGTGAGAGTCTTTGCCGCTCTGTTGGGCGTTTAATAGCCGGAAATCTGTCTATTTCCGCTTGCCGTGGCGTTGATTATACTTAATAGATGACCGGCTGGAGCGCCCCCTTCTTGGCAGCCTGCTAATTTTTCTTTTCTGCTGCTTTTTGCCTGATACTCGAGTATTAGTCGAGCTGTAATTATGCTCTAATTATATCCCATATGTGTGCAGGCGAGTGTGTGCGAGTGTGTGTCGGTGTGCCTGTGGCGCAAAGAAAAATCTCTGCTGTGATGTAATTACAACCCAACGTGTAAAAAGCTGGAGTGTGTGGCCCTCTCCTCCATCCTACTGCGAATCCTGGTTTAATCCTGGTTTCCTTTCCTCTTTTTTTTTAGCTGCTCACCAGGGAATCCTGCGGCAGGTGAGGCCATCCAGATAGTGGAATGGTGGCCCAATTGAAGGTCCTTTAGTGGCGCCGAGTGGCCTTGCATGTGTTTAATTGGGCTGTCACTTGTGGGAAATGGCTATAATCATTGTTAACCACATATAATTGTCTATATTTAAACAAAAAATTTCAATTATGTTTTTTTCTCTGTTTTCTTTTTTTTGCAGGTGATCTGTGAAGCAAACAATTTAAAACTATAAAACCAATTAATAACCAATTGAAGAAAAAAACCAAAAGCAATTGATGTAAAAGAAGAAATTTAATTAAATCCATAACCTTAACGATACATATCAATGTTAGTCTGATTTTCTTTTAATACTATTAGATTATAAAAATATCAATATATACATATCAAAATATTTAAAGTGCTAAGATTGATTAAAATCAACAAAGTTTAAAGCATATCCCCGAGGGCAATTGAGACGATTTAAAATTCCGAGAGAGAGAGAAGCAAGTGAAGCGTTGAAAACAAAAAGGCCGGTGGCAAAATAAATCTTTAATTAAATCGACTGTGCAGAAGGATGCAATTTAATTGAATGGATATAACGAAACACGCGAGTTTTGCCCCTCGAAAAAACACGCACATCGGTGTGGCGTAAAATCGCTTTGTCATGTAATGTCTTTATGCCTCTCGGCGGATCAAGTGCTTAGGCGATAGGGAAAAGCAGCTGTGTGGCGTCTCCTTTCCGGATTTATATGCATAAATGAAAGCACGCATGCTCCGGCCGTAAGCCAAAGTTGAAGGGGGCCTAGAATTCCATCGCACGGCGGATTAGCTGCAACATAAAGGCGCAAACACAAAGGTCTTGAAAAAAAAACGCCCGGGGTTTTTGCTCCCAGCAGGAAGCCGGGATTTGGCGCCCTCCATGACGTCAACAGTGTGTAAATGGGCAAGCAATTAAGCCGTTAACGATGTGCCCGCTCTCAAAGGCTCCACGCAGGACCTCCATGACCTCTAGGACAGCCAGGACCTCCACGATCCAGATAGCGATAGAACGCCCGATAGAGTCCTTTACGAGCATAAGCGAACCAATGAAAAATGCATTCAGCTGTGCTGTGTCCAATGTTGCTGATTAATTCCAAGTAAGTTGATGAACTGCTGCTTTTACGCTCCTCTTTTACGATTCCACTCTGGGACTTTACGCGACTGCCAAAGAACCAGCCAACGCGTTAATATCTGGTAATCATCATGGCCTTAAAAAGAAAGGATTGGGTTGAAAGAACTTCGGGATATGTAGTGTCCGTCCCCTGATAAATTTTACCTTGCTGAAATAGTCTGGGAAATGGATTAAAATCGGTAAATTAAGACTTTGCCTATGCTCTTCATTCAATATTTCCTTTTTAATTGCAAGTAAACCCAATAGTTTACCAGCCTTCTTTACGGAAATAAGAATTTATAAGCTACGGTAGCTAAAAATTCAAGAGGATTTAGTACTTTGTTGCATGAAAATGATTTATTTGGTAAAATAGTGAAATTCTACAATCATTAAGATCTAAAAGTTGCAAGTTTTTTTTGCATATAGAAGGAAAAACTGCTAGACTTTAAAGGAAAACAAGAATTAATTGGGTCGAAACTAGTTAGGTTTCTTCGTTAAAATTAAAAAAGAGCCATCTTTTATACAAACTGCTTCACCTCTTTAGTATTCTTTATGAACAACATTGCAATGTTGCAACGAAATCCTCTGCAAAAACCAGCAGCATGTCGAACTCATAATAAATTCTTATCCTTTATGCTCTTGCAACCAGCAATCAAACAATTTTCCGGAAAATGTTCCTCATTTTATATATGTAATTTCGTTTTTAAAATTAGATTACAGACATTTGCCTGTGGGTAACGTCCAAAATAGCAGCATACTCTTCAGCGCTCATCAAAAATGCGAGCGAATTTATAAAGAGATAGCAACGTGCCGGCAGCGGGTTGGGTTTTTGGTAGCGTTGGCGTTGCTATTATTGTTAGCCCGGTTTGTTGTACTAAAAATACAACACCGAAAATACAAATAATTTTTTTGGGGGCAGGCAACCGAACCGATCCAAAAACGAACCGAATGGATGGTTCGGAGGCGAGGCCCCAAGGTCCAGGCTTTCATAGATTCTCTGCGTGAATTGTGTGCGGTGAGTGGTCCTGGCATTTTGTTTGCCAAAAATCGGATGGCCAGACAAATACAGGCATAACTTGAAAGGGAAATCTTGGCAGCACGGCCTCAGAAAGTCATCTAATTCTCTCAATTCAAACACTTTTACCTAAGCCGCACTCGCACACAAGCCCAAACATCGGAGCTTGTTTGTTGGCAGCCATTGAAAAGTGGGTAAACTGAATGCGAAAGCTGTGCCCAGTGATGTCTGCACTGGGAAGAAAAATGATGAATACGGAATTAAGTAATAAACAAGATATTGTCGCTATAAATAGATAAATAAATATGTACGTATTTATAACCAATTGGAAATTACAATTTCTTTCTTTCAAATGAGTTTAATTAGTTGCAAGTTGTAAAAAAATTAAACAAAATATTGGAAAATATATATTAGGCAGATTAAAGATCATAAAAATGTAAGTCTAGCTTTTTTTTGATTCATTAATTTTTATTCGAGAAGTATGCGTTTGATTGGCATGCTGTTTAACTAGGCGTATACTTGATTTGATATTAGAGTTATTAGATTCAAGATAGATCTGATTATTTAAAATAAATAGTAAAGCTTATATGAACCATTGTAAGATATGTTTTATTTTGATATACTACATATTTAATATCATACTAATTTTCAGTTTATAAATAAGAAAGGCTTTCATAGGGTGTTTTCTAGCCATTTTTCAATCACACTTGCAAAACAAAGTCTGTTTGTAGAACTGCAATCACTTAAAGTTGCTTATAATGCCCTGAAATATTACCTTTAACTATGAGATACTTGTTTTTCTTGCTCTGTGTTCCGATACAAAGAGGCGTGTAGTAAGAAGCCCGGCCTAAAACAGGCAATTCATAGGCAGCCTGGCTGCCAGCTTGGATTCAATGGCGCTCATTCACCGGCTTAAAAGATACCCATGCATTGAAAGGGGGTTTGGGCTGAAAAGTGTGGCATACATATGTGGGCAGGATGTGGCTGTTGGGGGGTGGGGGGTGGTGTATAAATCAAGCTCACACACACAAATACACGGGTGGGCGGTCTGGTTTTTCCCACCCACCAATGCTGCAGCCGATGGCGCTTAAAGGCATTTTCGCAAAAGTTTTTGACTTGAGCATTTCAATCGCCTGTTTTATTGCTCACATATTTTATGCCGTTTATGCTCAAAATTCAGCTCAACATGCGCGACTCTTTGGCTTCACACAAGGCGAATGTCGAAAAGGAGGTGGAGGTGCCTTCTCAGTGTATTTGTGTCCTTGTATCGGTGTGTGTCCTGCGGCGTTGAGCAAGCAACTCTTGCCAGCGCTGAGGAAAAACCGCAATGCGGCACATTATGCGCGCTGAAATTCCCTCAAGTCCCTTTCATTCCCGAAAGAAAGTCGGTTGGAAACGCAGTCGCGAAAGAAATGCGCAAACCGCCCCCTCTTCCCTGGGTTTTCCTCCTCCCTTTTTTTTTTGGGGGCGTGGCCGGCACTTGGACATGGCTATTTGGCTGCACTTTCCCGCCAACTGATAAACTGATAGCTTCCTTGCTTCCTGTTTGCCTTGCGGTTTTCCGTTTGTTTTTTCCCCCAACTGGCTCTAAAAAGAAAATACAACTAATTAATGTTTTTGTGCGTGAAAATGTATTTTAATTGTGCACCTGCTGCTGTTGCCGACATTGCGGTTAGGTAAATATTAATGTGGCTTTAAGTCCCCCATTCCAATCTCACTCCCAAACTCATTTTAGGCCCTTTTTGCTGAGCCTGGGGATTGGGCTTTTGGTTTTTCAGTTTTGATTGAAATGTTTGTCAAGTTTATTTGCCCCGGGCTGGCCAGAAATGATTTGCCCCCCCCGACAACAATGTAAACACTTTTGTGTGTGCCGCCATGTCCTCAGCAGAGATGAGATGAATCCATGGGGCAGAACGGCCCTGGGAAAGACATCTCAAAGGCATCTCGGCCTTTGCTCGGTTCAATTAAGACAATGCCTTGATGGCCGGACTCTCATATATTGATTTTCATTCACTAATGAAAAGTGAACATAAAAAGCAAAAGACACTTAACCCTTTTATTGAATCGGCCACGCAATCTGCCGATGACGTCAGATAGTGCCTGACTAAGGGGCAGACTCACCGATTGACTGACTGACTGGCTGAATGGCAAACTGACAAACTGACAAACTGACAGACTGGCGACTGACTTTCCCGACAGCACGGGCAACAGCTTGGTTCAGTGCCTCCCAAGTGGCGGCCCTCGCCCCCTGAAATAACACTTTAAAAACAAGGCAGTGTGTCAGCTGGGGAGCGTGCTTACACTGAGGGAAAAATATATGAGTTCTTGGGGTATTTAAAAAAAAGTAGGTCAAGTGGCGTTTAGAAATTTAGATCCCTTTAAATTCTCAAGCTCACAGTCCAAAAGAAGTAAATAAATATTTTCATTTTTATAGCATTTCAAGAAAAAAACCTTAAAAAATTTAATTTAAAAATTGAGGATTCCTTTTTTATTGATCTATAAATTATAAAAAAATTAATTACTGCAAAAAAAATAATATTAACAATTACACAATACAAAGATCAAAGATTTGATAAAGCATATGCATACATGATTTTTTATTATGAACCTATTACTTTCTTATTAATAACCAGAATAATGATATTATTATTAAAAAATGTTATCATTTAAGAAATGGATTTCTTAAAATATAATTAAGAAATGATTTTAAAACAGTATAGTTTTTTATAGGGAGATTCTTTAAAACGATGGGTGCTGATTTCATAGCTATATTTTATAGTGGTTTAATATAAGTTCGGTTTCTAGTTGTTGTACTTTTGTTATTTAGTTTTATTGATTTGAGCAATATTGATTGTGATAGAATTTTCGCTCAGTGCCCTTGGGTGTCGTAGTTCGTGGACGTGTTCGTGTCTGCCCGGCTCTCGAAGCGCACACAGCACGCCCCTGGTGGGAAAGGGGGCTTTTAACCCACATAATAATTACTGTACTGAAAGGTTACCACGGTCGAATGCGAAAAGTTGGAGTCGATAATTGCAGCGGCTGTTTGGGCGGTGGTAAGCGATTGTTAAATATGAGTATTTGCACAGGGGTGTCTTATAATCGGCACTACTAATTGCTCCCGGCGTTCCTGGTCCCCCTTAATTGTCGATCCACGCATCGATGGCTTTGAATTCGGTTTTCCACTTCTCCTTTTTTTCGGTTTTTTCGGAATTTTCACGAGAATTTGGTATTTCACATTCGCGATTGAGTGAGTAAGCAATGCGCGGTCGGCTGCATGTGCCACTTCCGCTTGATAGCGTCATGGTTCCGGCTCCGTATCCGTATCCGCAGCGGCTATGTGGGTGGTGCTTGGCAGGACGAAGGACCAAGAACCAAGGACCGAGGACCAAAGGACCCGCAGGGTTTTTTTTCGCATTCCCAAACAACTGGCTGCACTGGAATAGAACAACGTTTGCGTGACATTCGCACGTTAGTCGCGAAATGCGTTTGTTTTGTGAGGAAATGCCACATTGAGACCGCTTTCGGCATAGCACACTGTGTTCCCAGGACTTTATTAGTTGTTTGTCTGTGGGACAGGCACACGCCAACTTTTATGATATGCCAGCTATTAATAGCTCTGCCAACAAAAGCGGGCCAACTTTGCCTGGCAATTTGTATAATTCAAATAATTTTGTTTAATTTTTGAATGGTACTACTGTGGCATTTGTTTAAAAGCTCGCTTTCGCCGAACTGCTGACCACTTGGCGCTGAAAAGTAGGCAACACTTTAATCTCGGAGTCCCCAAGGAACCACCATGTGGTTTAAAATGTGTGTGTGTGTGTGTGCGTTTGAAAGCAGAAAATGCATTTAGTATGCAAACAAAATGGGCACAAAACTGTCGTTATTTATGCAAACCTAACTTCTGCTCTTTAGAAATTATTATTTCGCTCCTTTCACATTCGCCTCCTGTGTTCTTTTTTTGTTCATTCCAGCCCGGTTTGTTGTTTCTCTTGCTGTTGCCAGTTGGTTTGCATTTCCGTCTTTATGTTTGCTCACTCGCACACAGACGCAGCGCCCACACACACACTGGCAAACTCACACATACAGAGACCACACGGAAGTGGAGACGCATAATGAGCGGCCGGAGCATTTGGCCCGCTTCCTTCCGTCTTCTGATGCCATTTAACTTGTGCAGTCTGCGTGCTGCATCCCTTCGCCCCAATGGCTTTAACCCTTGACGCATCGTTAAACACGATTATTACATTACGAAATACGAATAAAAATAACCGAAATAAATTGTATTTACTCGTAATATAATGCCTAGAGTATTTCATTGTAAACCGAGCCACATTCTTCATTCAACTTGGTTTGACTCGGCATCTGAACAAATATAATTATTTTCATTTTAGACATCAACATTTTAGGCATCAACAATGAGTACGCTTTAATTGGCATCCTTGAGGAAATTAATACTCCTTAATATTCGGGGATATAAACCTCATA
Organism: Drosophila suzukii; assembly: GCF_043229965.1. Classification (NCBI taxonomy): domain Eukaryota; kingdom Metazoa; phylum Arthropoda; class Insecta; order Diptera; family Drosophilidae; genus Drosophila; species Drosophila suzukii. Next base: position 71,080,652 of record NC_092082.1, read on the forward strand.
AATCCTTAAAGAGCAGAGATCTTAAGCATTCGTGTTGAATTCAAATAAATAAAGTGGTGTATTTAATCTCTTCATATTTAAGTTTAAGTAGGCGCCAAATAATCCTATATATAGTAATTATTTCTAAATTCCATTAGCGGCTAAAACAATTTTGGTAAAGTCAGAAATGAAATACCATATAAATTACTAATTACAATATTTAATTAAATGCGTTCCCCAAAGGGTTAAGCTGGAATTAGGTGAGCTGGCCAAGGGTAGGCTTAAAGACCTCACCCGGTGCCATCAATTAAAGCCCGAATACTTTGTGCCGTGCGCCGGGGAAATAAAGAGCAAAAAATGTATAACGCCCATTCACGTGGCCCCCGGTATTCAGTATCCAGGATTCAGGGACGAAGCTTGTCGCGCCGTCACCAAATGAATGGCCACCTGACAGGCATCTATTAAGCCGGCGTGGAGTGGAGTTCAGATGGGCTCTGATGGCTCTGATGGTTCTGATGGGTTCCGATGGTGGGGGACTAGGCAGTTGGCCTGGCTAATTTACCACAGGTCCTGTGGCCATTCACTGGTTGTCTGCAACTGTCCCAAAAGGGGGCGGGGTCGCCGCTGGAAATTATATGGCGCGGTCATCATCAACGAGTCGCCATCTCAACAATCACTTTCCAAATATGTCAACATAATTAATTTTCAATTATCCCAGTGACATTTCCCCACACACACCCAGACCCATTCCGCTTTGGAATCGAGCTAATTGGGCGGGTCCGTGGGGGGCTGGAGGGGCTAAAGGGGCGACATGGGCGTAGTCTATTATTATTAATGGCAGAGCTCACTTTGCCGGCGACCCTCTGGTGTCACTTAGTATAATTGAGCGGCGTTTGATGGAAATAATTCACAATCCCGCTGGCTCACAATGGAGAAAGTGAATTATTTTTGATGGTCGTGCTGATGTTGATCGATTAATCACGATGCATAGTTTTTGAGCATCATCAGCTTATTATGTACTGACCCCCCAACCACCGACCCCTGACCCCTAACCCCTGACCACAGACCACCCATTGACCCTGACCCAAGGCAAACCGCATAAAGGTGACAAGTCTGTGGTTTTCCATTTCCCAGCTGGCGTGCGTGTGTGTGTGCGCGATTTAATGGCAGGCCATCAATTTGTCGCCTTCGAATTGGGCCAAAAGCACAGGCAGCCAGATATAGCCAGAGTCAACAATCATTTCGTGCCGCATCTTCATTCCGAGTTGAAAACGTGTCGGCCTGTTTTTCGGGGGCAACAGACACAGAGGAGGCGACATGGCAGTGGCATTTACCCAAATTAAATTGAAGCTTCAAAGACCTTTTTATCACCTGGCGTTAATCAAAATTCAAAACCCGGCAAATGTAGCGGAAGTAATGAGAAACGCTCGAGGAGCCGGATCGGATCGGATTGTATCCATTCCGGCCCACCGCCTCGTTTTTTAGCCCCTGTCTGAGGTAGTTGGCTTAATCATCGCCCCCGGCCTGGTGTTAAACCGCAAATGTATTGCAGAGTTGAAGACAGAGCTTCGTTGCCAACTTGGCTGCACTGGGAAAAATACGAAGAAGGTTTTTTCATAGCATATGATTTTTATTAAAGACTTGTTAAGGGTGAGATAGGTCAAGAGCAAGGGAAAATGTATGCAGGGGTATGCTGAGAATGTTGTGTGTATTAATGAACATAAGTTCTTTACAAACCTGTTGATAATTAATCAAATCAACCTTAATTAAGTTGTTAAATTGATATATTAATTTTTTTTGGAAAACGGTGAATAAATTAAAGGTATTTTAGACATAAAATCGCCTTAAATTTATATTTAAAAATTTTAATATTAATTGAAAATTTTAAATGTAAAAAAATGTTGATAAAAAAGGCTTGAAATGCTTTAAAAATCTAGAACACTAAGAAATATCAGAACATGCGTGCGAATAGTTTAGATACTTACGGATCTTAGAAAGATACACAAATAAAGGGTAGTAAATAGGTGTTATAAGGCAATAAGAAAATCATAAAAAAATTTAACACTTCCCTTGAATTTTGTTAATGAAAATAAATAACATAGATTGAATATGTCGAAAAATTCGTGCCCTATAATTTAAGCCTTAAGCTGGGAATGAATAGGCAGCTTGTGAATCGTTTTGTGTAGTGTAATTACCGATGGCCCAAGCTGCTTGTCTGCCGCTTTGCTTTCCGGTTTGCATAATAAATGTCACAGCTCACGACTGCGAAGGAGAATGGCATCGGGAATGAACTACAATGGCTATGAGGACGGGAACTTGAACAGGAATCAGAATGGAAATGGAGTGAGCAGTAGCTATAGCAGCGGCAGGAGCAAAACAAGTCGCTTAACAAGCGACAGCAACTACTTATGCTCAGGTGGAGCCCCACAAAAGGAGCACAATGCGAATGGGACTGAGTGCGGAAAAAAATGGCAAATGGCAGAGAAGGAATCTTAACCGGAATTATTCATAATGTTCACGAGGCACGCATACATTTGCATTTCACGGATGCGAGTGTCACTATCGAGACGAGGGGCAGGACATATTAACATGAAATGGAACCGTCGAGGGGAACAGGGGGCACAGGATCGTTGGAGACATAGAGTTGCAAAGATATAACCCCGATTCGGGCCCAGCCAAGCAAGTCATTCAATTTAGCTACCAGACATTCACACACACACACACACAAAACAAGGACACCAGCAGATATACACTAATAAAAGTGAAAAAGGACGTGAGCAACGCTCTTGGAATTTCAAACATGTTGCATCTCCTTCAGCTCGCAATCAGACGAAACTAAACGCGAGTGTTTTCCTTTGTTTTTTTTTTTAAGGAAGGGAAAGGGAATGGAAATGCTGAAAGCGACAGGACAGTAACAGCAGAAGAAACAGGAAGCTAAACATCCAGCGGAATCAGCAAGACAAACACAAGGACAGCCAAGTAGAAAAAAATAAAATCAACAAAAAATTCAAGCGCAACAAAAGGAGACAAATAATTAAAGTAAAAGTTTCCCTCATCAGTTTGCTTATTTCGTATTCATTTTTTTAAAGGTACACTGTCAAGATGTTTTTTTTTTTATTTTGTGCAGAGATAAAATGGCGGTACTTGGAAATACTTGAACTTCAGCGGACATGACCTTCTTTTTAAAAATGTTTATAATTTGTTCATAAAAAAAGATAACCTCTAGAGCTTCAAGACCTTCTTGAAACTGAAAATTAAATTGTGACTTTATACAACTTCTTATGAAAATATAAAAGTGTGATAAAAATAACTTTTAAGGAAACTTTAGTCATATTCGTTGTAAGCTTTTCTGATAGCCTTAAAAATAATATTACTGTTATGACAACATCAGTTAATTTATTAACCATTGAAGGGAGATCTTAAAATATCCTACCAAAAGTGTATTTAAGGGTATTTCAAATTCCTCCTTAAACATTTCAGCCCTGTTCTTATTCATTTCACGTTGATTTTGCGGCTGGGTCAGAAACTTTTATCAGGCGGGCCAGGAAGAATTCATCAAGGTCAAAGCGTTGATGGCCTCTGCCTTCCTGCGCCTCCTGCTCCTTGTCCCATCGCCATGGATTCGGTGGTTAGGTCAGGTTCCGGAACTTTTCCTTTTACTTTTTTTTTTGTGCTGCCTTGTGGCTTGTCTGCCTCGCCTGACTGCCTTTGACAACGGATCCAATGACTGGATGGCAGATGGCTTTTGGGATGGGCTGAGTGGGCTCTAAACCGCGTCTTGTTCTTTCCTCGGGTTCGGTGTTTATCGGCGGGACCGAAAAAGTAATTTCTTAAAAAAGTTCACCATGGCCGGGGCCAAAAGGGTCGAAAATCGGCAACGAGTGTCAAGTGTTATTGACGATTTGTTGATGATGTGGCACAAAGAGTTGGCGAAAAGTTGGGCAAAAGGTATGCGAATGGAAATGGGGCAAGGGTTATATGCAGCCTTTTGTCGTAACTTGAGTGACGCTGCCCGTTCAGCTCGCAGTTTATCCTGGCTCCATTTTCCAGATCCGGCATTTCCATTGCATATGCTTAGCGCACAAAGGGAATTTTCCGCAGCTCTGTCTTTCACCACTTTCTTCGTTATAATGCTTAGGATGGGGTAATAGGGATAAGGTTTGCCTAGGACTTTGTTTTTTTGACAAGAAGGTAAAAGATGCGGCTAAAGATGGATATCCTTTTTTTATATTGTTACTCATAAAGAATGAAATGAATTAGTTTTCTTGATATTAGGAACATTTTTTATATCAATACAAAAAAAAGTTTAATATTTTAGAGAGCGGTTCTAAAAATAAATATAGAGCAATATAAAAATATTCAGCTTTATAGAAATGTGATTTACTTTACCTTACATTAAACATTACAAAATTTCAGAGGAGTGAGATTTCGAAAATCCAAAATGCTTTGGTTTTCAAGAAACCAAGGTTGCAGATGATATCCACAAGAAGATTACAAAGTCGTAAAGACCCTTTCCTGCCTGTCACAAACATGTAAGGGAATAGGATATACCCAATATAGGACGGCAAAGAAAAAAATGCTAAAACGAAAGCAATGTCCAAGGTAAACACGCAGGGCACGAAACATCTTTTCAGTGCGATAACAGGAGTATTCCTCCATTCAGGCGGACACGGGGCACGTAACAGTTTTATCTCTTATTCAAAGTGCTGGCCTTGCTGTGGGTGTAAGTAAACTTCTGGCTGGCAGTAAGCCGCCGCCCAAGAAACTTTTCAAGTGTTGAGCAATAATCAGAAAGGCTGGACGAACCTACGCCCCCCTTTTCAGCAATGCGTTCCCCCAAACTCAGGAAATTCTGGTGGAAAAGTTTTCGTGTTCCGGGCATTGCCTAAATGGGTTTATGGGTTCATTTGCAGTTGTAATAGGCGTTGAAATGCTGGGGATTGTGGCCTTTCAGCCGCCGCCTCTTTTGTTTCTTTTCCTTTCCGTGGGATTTCCGAATTCCGCACCTCTAATTCGCTCCTTCATCTCCTTGATGGGCTGCAAATGAGGGGCTAGCTTCAAAGTTAATTACACTTTGACCCCAGAGAGCGGCACGCAACCAGCCTTTGTTAGCTGGAATTTTTTAAAGAAATGCTTTTTTCTTTACGGCTCTACCAAGTTAAGAGGACATAAACAGTTTTGTATTTCAATTAACCGAATGGACACACGCCACGAAATCAATCGAAATGTGAATCATGGGCTGCCAAGGAGCGCAAGTCTCGACGAAATGAATCAAATCAAATATTTATTGTTTTCGATCCAATAAATTTTTATCACTCACCGGGGTAGCTGGCGAATGGCCAGATACATTGGGCGTGGTAGGTGCGAAATATCCGAGTGACAACGCCGTTGGCACACTCGCTTTCACTTACAGTGGAAGCCGAGCTACAAAAATAATAATCATAAAATGGCGGATGAAATTCACAAATAAATGCGAAAGCGAAAACGAATACAAATCAAGACGACCTTCTGCATATGAGTGGTTTTTTTTTCTCAATTTTTTTTCCGGGGTGTTTATGTGTGAGCCGAAAATGCGAGCATAAAGAATTTGCAATTTAAAAGGGATTTACTGCGCCTCGTAAAACAAACACAATAAAAGATCAAACGACATGACAGGCTAAGGCCTCTGTCCCTGAACCCTGACCCCTGAATCCCAAGCCCCCAGGCAAAATGTCAAAGGATGGGGCGCCACCGAAAGGCAGAGACAACAGGCACGAGCCGAAAGATGACAAAATAAAAGTAAAGCCGAATTTGGTGTGACAACTTTGCAGGCAACCAGATCGAGATGGATATGACAGGGCCAATACACACACAATATGCGTGTGTGTGAGCCAACTCCCCCGCACACATACACACATGTGGGCCCGTTCTCGAATTGTTTTTCCTTGGCTTCAGCTGCCTGCCACTGTTGACGTTTTAATCGAATCAATCCGGCAGCCGAGCGTGCCGAAAAAAAGTTATAAACTTGTTGGCAGTTGGATTGAGAGTTCATGTTCTCGTTCTCGTCCTTGTTACATTCCCCCACTCCGTATTGCCACTGTGGTTTTGGCCAGAATTAGGGCCAAAAATCTGGGTGGCTGGCACACATGTGCTGCTTCTCTATTTCTATCTGGCAAGCTAATTTACCCAACAATATAAAAGTTGTTTGCTTGTTTTTCCCATTTTGAGCAGTCAGCCTGTTTGAGCAGAATTCGTTGGAAAATCAAATGATTTTCGGCAGTCTGTCTGATCCGAGGCCAATGTGCAAATGAAAATTACCAGCATAGCTATGATTTGATTTTTGCATTCTTCCTGACCAGATTTGGGGTGGACCCACAAAACCACAAATCGAAATACCAATGCCATTTTACCTTTCAGATTTTGAGTTCTTTTTTGATTTGATTGAAGCATTGATACTTAGTCAATTAAATTTAAAAATGGCTTAAACAAAACTCCCTGAATTTTAAAAATGTTGACAGTGATTTTTGTGATTTTTTATAAGGTTAGGTTATAAGTTACCTAAAAAAATTTTTTTTATATAAAGTAAATTAAAACAAATTAAATTAAATACAAAAAGCTAGAAGCCAACATAACTCTTTACTAGCTAAAGGTTATAACAATATTTGCCTTAGTTCTAATTTTAGATATTTCTGGATAAATACATCCCAGGTCCACCCGTTCATCCCCACTAATGTCCATATTGATTTTCGCCAGTGATAGCAAAAATAAATTTAGAAATCCAGGGCAAGCCAGCTTAGCTTAAATGGCAAATGCAATATTGGTCCACAGACAATGCCTTATCGACCTGGCCATTAATCAAATTTATCGAGCTCAGAATTAAATTTAATTGACATCTCATTGAAGCCAGCTTGCGTTTCAATTATTTCCACTGTCTACCGCAGAAGCGCCCAAAAACAAATGTCAAATGATATACATCGTACGTGCATATCGGTCTGAGCCACTGGGCTGGTGATTTAATTTGTAATTTAATAAGCTTGTCTGCAATTATGCAAAATAAATAAATTAGAAATCATGTGAGGGGCATACAACTTTGCCGACATGGGGGCATTATTGCACATGAGTGCGATCAGTATGGGAGTTGCGCTCGAGTAAACAAACTACAGACTTAATCCAATTAATGTCGAATTTAAATGCTCGAGACGATTTGGCATACACTGACAGGCAGCCCATCTCGACTCTATTGGCCATGGGCAGTAGGGGGTTAAGGGTGTTAAGGGGGCCCAGGATATCGGGGGCCTCAGAGCCACCGATTCACATTTCAACTTGCAGCCACAACCGCATCGTGTACAAGTTACTCCTGGGAACGTGGGGGAAAAAGGAAACTTTTTCTGCGACGTAGATAGTTTTTGCCAACAGCTCATGTGTGTGAGGGCGGAGCAGGGGGCGTGGCAGCATGCAGACTCTATACTCTACTCAGCACGTAGACAGCCTCTCACTCATGCACTTGCAGAAAAATAACAAACAGAACTCTTGAATACACTGGAAATAACTATATTTTAATGATATTAGGACATAAATAGGTATACAAATATTTTGTAATATCAATATCAACATAAATATTAAATGCTATGTTGGGATTATTAAAAAAAAATTGTATACTGGTCATTATAATGCCAACAAAAAAAAGCAGGGATCGAAAATAAGAGTTATTTGAGTCTTTCATTTTAAAATACTTTCTTGGAGACCTTCTTGGCAGACCAAAGTAAATATAGTTTGATCAGCTTTCCACAGTTTACAGGTATGGTGAGGCTATAATTCCCAACCAGTTCACTAACGATTTTGAGCTGATCTCAAACCAATCCTAAAGTTTATGGCTTAAGAAAGTTCTTAGAGATTTATGACAAATATAGTAAAAACAAAAACAAATTTGACCCCGAAATGAAAGAACCTCTTAGTTTAATTTAAATTATCACAAACATGCGAATTGCCTTAGCCACGATTTTTTTTCAGTGCAGATGTGTAGGGAGTGGGTGGAACCGTAATGCGTCATGTTCGAGTTTATCGCTTGGGCCCCGAAATTGCCATACTGGGTGGGATAGAATGTCCAGATAGCCTCTATCCGAGTCGTGGGCTGATGGAACGTGAGTCGAACCTGGTCGCCTGATGGCTGGGCTCTGACCGGTCATGGAAAGGGGGATCAGCCGGCTGGGGGATCTGGCCGTGGCCAATGTCGGTGGCAACTTGGCTCAAACTGACAGCCCAGGGATGTGGGATGTGGGATGTGGGAGGGAACTTGGCTGAGCATGTGCCAATGTTCTGTTAGTAATGGAACCGCAAATTGAACCCACCAGGCTGGGCGAAAGCGGAAACGGAAGCAGCCAGCTGGCCGCCTGCAATTTGCAACCAGAGACCTTTTGCAGTTCCAAAAACCGATATGCCTGCTCATCGCTTTGACTCACGAATCGTTGTCCGCCAAAAAACATATTTTATGCATTGGCCTGGTCGCAGTAATTAGATTTCCCTTTTATTCAATTCAAATTGAACGACTGAGTGCACAGAATCCATCGCATAGACGCAGCGATATAATTGTATTTTGGTCGGACGCTAAATGGCGAAAAAGCGTTCGTGGCTTTTAGTCAAAAGGAAATGGCCCAAAATATATTGTTTCGTTAAAATGCATAAATTTCGAAAATTAATTTTACGGCGAGAGCTAAATTATGAATTTAATTTTCCATGATGGGATGTTTTTGCTTTAAGAAATATTATTAAACAATAATTTTTACCTGATAGATTTTCGCATTTTAATGCTTCTCTATTGTTCCAAAAAATATAATTACTTTCATTATAATTCACCTAAATTAATTTACTGATAACTAGACGGAAAAGTAGCAAAATTAGCATGGCTGGGAACTAATTAGATTTCGCATCCATTTGATTCCAATCAATCGAATGAATGCACAGAATCCATCGCATATGCTCACGCATTTGATTTTGGGCGGAAACTAAATGGCGGAAAAGCGTCGGCGAAGCGTGATAATTCGCAGAGGTCGAACGCGTCCCGTTAGTCGGAAATGCGGACGTTCACATGCTCGACTGCCGCACGGTTTTCCCTTTTGCAGCCACCTGTCTTAGTTTCTGCGGCTAGTGGGCCCCACCTGTCGCACTTTCCCCACCTGACTCACCTTCAAAGCGGATGTACAATGCCTGGCTGCACACGGACGCACCTTCACGCACACAAATACAGCAATTGTCGTCCTGCGGCCGCTTTGTTTTCGTCCTTGCCACTTGACTTTTGCTTTGCCTTTTACTTGTGGCATGCGACTATTGCGGTTGCCTTACACTGCAACAAAATTTTTATAATGAATTGAACAGATTTATGTATTTTATTTCCCTGAATTAATTTTTCTTATAATTTTGTATACTGCTGAAATATACCAAGAAGTAGAAAATACTCAAAAATATGTGTATTACAATTTAAATAAAACAATAAACAATTTTTAAGTGGTTTCCTCATTCTTTTATTACAATGTTTTTTTTTATAAAGTAAAAAGAAACATAACAGTAATTCGAAATATAAATTTATTAAGAATTAAACTCAGTTTAGATTCATTTTTAAAACGTTCCACTATTAAATTCAAATAGGAGTGTAACTTTAGACCACTTTCTCTTCAATTATTGTTAAATTGCTGGCTTAGCAATAATTTGTTTTTTAATGTGTAACAAAGGGATTGACCATTCTGTGCCGTTGTCCCGGCAACAGGATTTATGCAAAGCAATTTTATTGTTGTCTCGAGCATCCAACTTGAGTCCTGGCTTTTTCTTGGTCGATTGTTGACTTAGTGGTTGGCCATGGCTCGTAGGATTGGGCCAGCTGCTCGGTCACTTTAATCACTCAGATGTTCGTGGCTCATAAAATTAAATGCCCCCCAAATGCCGAGGATCCAAGAACGCTGTCAGCAGGCCTGTCCAAATGTAAAGCATCTGAAAAACCATCTGGAAACCCTGGCCTGAAAGTTGTAAATGTGCTAAAAAGCAAGATGAATTGCCTGTTATTATTGCCAACTTCATTTGCTATGCACTCAAAACGGGGAGCTAACTGGGCCAAGAGCCACTGGATGAGGGCCATCTTCAAGATGCCAAACGAAATGAAGAGCGGCTCCAAATTAAACCCACCTCGCCGAATGGTTGGCGGCGTTACAAATGAATATTAATTATGTATGGCATGCTAATTCCACGAATCCATTAATCACAATTATAATTTATGCTGTTGTTTTCACCTTTTTACGTGCATTAATTTTCACATTTTTATCGAACAGAATTTTCATTGCCACTTGGCTGCCCTTTTTGGCTCATTAACATTCGCATGGATAATAGAAATTTAAGTTGTAAAATCAATAATATGCCACATTAATTATTACAGCAACAAAAATAATGGCAAGGACAATGCAATCACGCGACACTAATAAATCCCCGGGGTTATGTACAAATCTGCGAATAATTAATGTGTGAACTCAAAATGGCATTCGTAATGGCCCATACCATTATGGAAATTATAATTGCATGAGGTCTGCTGAGAGTGTCGACCTGGTATTAGCATTAGCTTTAGCCAAGGGTTAGCATAATCTCGGTTTATAAGTGCTATAATTACAATAAATTTATGTGGCTAAATTACCAGGAATTTATTTCGGGGGCTTTTTTGATTTTTATTTAGCTAAGATAGCGCCTTAGGAATTTTACATGAATAATTATTTATTTGTTAGCAAGGATAGAGCATTCGCATCTCACCATTTGAATTTATTAAACACCGTCAGAAGCCATTTTTAAACAGCAGCATAATTTTATTTATGCTAGAGTAGTTTGACAAATGAATTTTATGCACTTCCTGCTGACTTTGGCCCAATCAAAATGTGCATAATTTACATTTTGCGATTTACATTTGCATTTTGCCAAGATGCAGCCGGCCACTTGGATGGCTTGACACTGGCAGCATAATTGTTCAGTTTACATTACGTATTTATTATTTGATTTTCTGCCATTTCATTATCCTCGCGAACAGCGTTTTCCGTTTAAAAAATAGTACAATTGTAAATATTTTTCCGTGTCACAGTTTACTTTATTTTCATTTGGCAATTATTCAGCCGTTCGCTTCAATTTCAATAATTAATTGAACAAATTGTACTTTCCTCTCTGTTCGTTGCAGTTGAACAGTAGACAACGTCCTCTGGTATCTGGATTTCATTTGTGCTACAACCAATGACAACATGCTGAAACCGTTGGCCGTGATTATTGGAATTTTTTATTTAGGTGAGTCCCTCGAATGTCCCATCTTCGCCAGTCGTACGGCATGTGTTATTAATTACACTCGTTAAATGAAATCCCGACATCTGAAATATGCGAGAAAAGGAATGTTAATTAATCACATTTGCCGTTAAACGATTTGTGTTCAAAGTGTTTTTGCTCATTAAGTCGATTCAATTCGGTTCGATGAGCGTCGAGTGCCAAATACATTTTTGATGGTATTTAATTTTTTGATGCTCACGAAAAGAATATTATTAATTCAGTTGACATTTAATCACTTACGGAAATTGCATTTACAGTTTGGGAAGGATTAATATTTGCAGTATTATACGAGCAAAAATGGTTGAAAAAAGGTTTAATTTAATCAGCACTGCTTATTTTACCAATGGCTTTCAAACTAAAAAGAAGCAGTGCAAATATAGTATAAGTAAATTTTCCCTTATGTCCTTTTGAAAGCCTTTAAAGCATGTGCTAAAAAACTTATAACTATAATATTGGAAGTCCTGTGCTTTTAGATCATAGAGCCAAAAAAGATGTTGTATAATTTACTGATGCTTTTTGTTCGACTTCATTAAAAGCTTTTAAGCTTGTTTTGGATGTACTAAAGTTAAATATAAAGCTTATATTTTACGATGCTTAAAACATTTTTTAGTTCATAAAAAGCTTTTGTGCTATATTTATAAAATTTAGTCTTGTAAGGTAAGGACCTCAACCTTTGTAAAAAATGTTGTTTTTTAAATGTAAGATACATCATATTACATGACTTCATGTAAATCGTTTTTAACATGACCTTCTACAAAAGGTTTTTTACATGACCTCCTGTAAAGGGTTTTTACGTGACCTCCTGGACTTAAACCATGTTTTAAAAAAATCTCAGAATTTAAATTTACTCATTTAAAGACTGCAGCGTTGCCAGGAGCAAATTAAAAGCATCCGTACTGCCAGACCGAAAATATGCTGTCTCATCTAAAGGGAAACGGAAATGAGAGGTTGGTGCTACCAGACCAGGAAAAATATACCTCATATCCATGAAAGAGGAAGACCGCATGGCGCCCTTTTTAAAAAAATGTTGCAGAAGGGAGAATAGAAAAAGTAGGAGAAGAGAAAGGAAAGAAAGTCGCTAACAATTTTATAAAGATCAACAAAAAATTCGCCTCCGCAAAAAAAAAAAAAAAATTTTAAGATTCCTAATTAATCGATACGCAAATAAGTTCATCAGCTAGTTCTAGCTACTTGTCCAATTTCCGTTCCACCACTTCACTTCAAAATTAGTCATGGCTGGAGACAACCTATTAAAAGTTATATTAAAAAAATAAAATAAGGTTCATTGGAGGAGGCAATTTTGGACGTTAAGGCATAAGAGTTGGAGCTTCAAGAAACTGATATGGAAATAAAAATCCTTAAGTTCCGCAAACATTTATCAAGCAAATCCATCCAAAGCATAACTTTAATCTCCTTTCAATCGTCAGACCCCCGCGATTAGAAAGCCACAAAGTCGGCGGTAAAAACCAACACATAACGGCAAACTATAATTATGTTTATCTTAATTATATTGCGTGACGTAAGTTTCTTATTAACCGGCAACAAAGTCACAAAGTCAGCAGCAATTTACCATGTTTATGGGCGGCGGGCCCAATGCCCCAAGGAATTATTATTACATGACGATGGGCCCCAAAGTCCACCCACAGCCTTTTCGAGTCGCGTGAGCAATCAGAACACAGGTGGTCAAATCACCAGAAAACCAGAAAGTGGCCAAGTCGAGTGGTCAGCGCCGAGTGGCGCCTTTGTTGGCCAGTTCTCCAGTTCGGCCACTTTATTTGCATATAAAACGTGTGATGAGAGCAAGGGGGGGTAGGGAAAACGCGTTTCTAATGGAGCCACAACAATTGCCAGGACGACTACGCTGTTGTTCTTGATTCCTAGCGCCTTGCAGCGCCGAAAAGTATGCTAAGAAATTAAGCACATTGGTCATTTTCATTTGCGTGCCTGCGAGTTGTTTTGGGGCCACGCGGCGTATGCGCAATGCAAAGGCAAATGCCTTGAGTCCAGCGACACACGCAAAAAAATAAAAACTGCACGTCATTACCTTGATTTGTGGCGACTTTTGAACTCCACCCCCTTTTGCCCCTTTACGTAAGCCTTACAAATTTCGAGCTTAACTTTAGCAGGCCCAGACAATCATTTATGCTAATCAAAGAACGCTTTTTAAGACCGCTCATCGATAGTTCAAGTATCTGCTTTGGCGATAAATCAAAATAATTAAGTCGCCTTAAATTGACTTGAGTCGATGCGGGGTCCATAAAGTGACTGGCATTAACCGAAACTCCCAAGTGGGGCTAATAAGCTTGAGACAGCGCTAATTTTACCCTCATTAAACAAGCTGACATGCCAGGCCCAGAGACCAGGACCAAAACCCAGGGCCCAAACCAGGACCAGATTGGTGGCACACAGGACGATGCCAGCCAGCTAACGTTTTAGAGAGCTCAATAAACTCAAAGGGCTGGCCGACGTCGTCCTTCCTCGGTTAACCCTTCCTGCCTCTCTTTTAACCCACAAAACCCCCACGATTGCCATGCCAGCAAGCGTCGCCATTTTGGCAGTCATTAACGGCAAACTGCTTCATCATTTAATAACCCAAAAGTGAGCTGGTTAAATGCCGAGCGTAGCGATGCGATGGGGCTCTTTTGGCCCAAAAACTCCCCCACAAAAACATACATACAGACACTCAGACTACAACAGCTTGGGCTGGCAAGAAGAAAAAAAACGAAGAACCCAGAGTGGCACCGAACATGCCACACTTATTTTTATAGATTTCATTTTAACACCGAAAAAGGCAAACGCATGGAAACTTAACCGATGCCGTTCCAGAGACCCTCGTTGCCACGCCCCCCGCCTTTCGCTTGGCAGGCCCGAGACTACATAAAATTGGCAAGGCGTCAAAACGGGCGGCCACGAAAAAAAAGGGTTCATTATGGCAATTTGCTTAAACTCATGGCGGATGCTCCTTTAGTTTTTTTTCTTGTGAGTATCTTAAAGCCCGCAATGATTTTTGGGGGGTTAACTGAAAAATAGCGGCATCATTTGACGGTCTGGCTTTCACATTTCACATTCGCCACACTTGGCGTGTCGAACGGGGTTCATAAAATATAATGAAAAGCAACATTTCCCGACTCCCCAGTTAATTTGAAACTCCTGTCACCTTAAAGCGAGCAAAGTTCAATGTACTTCTTTGCATTTTCTTCTCCCTCGTGAGTTTTTCCAATATGTGTGCTTAGTGTCGCTTTGTTTGGACATTGCCAAGAGGGGTTGTCAAGCCAAAGGACTTGGATTTATAACATGATTTCACTGCGGCTGGGGCTGTACAAAATTTTTAATTGAGCCTCGATGGCAGTGCCACAAACGACACGCAACCAGGCAACTTGGCCAGGACTTGAGCCTCAATTGGCATTAGTAAAATATTTCAAAAAGCACTTAAACTACGGTCAGCCTGGAAGGTAAGGCACCCACTACAAAAAAACCTACACGAGGGAAAACTATAAGGTTATAGGATCCGGAAGGGTTAATCAAAAATAAAAAGATATTTTGTAAAATATTTCTTTTGGAACATTTGACATAAGCTCCAAAAATTCAAACTCAAAAACTACACTGATCATTTTCATGATTTTTTGATTAATTAAAATACGAATAATTTAAAAGTTAAATTATACATTATATTTTTAGGCAGTACAAATATAAAAATTAAAAAAAATATAAAAGTTTGACAGCTCTCTAATTTGGGATTTTATTTTATGTTTATTGGCAAGTGATAATTGCAGTGAAAACCAACAGACAACAAAACCATTTTATTTCGACCAGTGACTATCACCAGTGCTCATAAGTAATCGAATTTGTTCCATTATTAAAAGTTCCAAATTTCAATCACCACAAGAAAATTAAAAACTTTATTCTCTCTCTTCGATTGGGGTATTTTTCTCCGTTTAGAATTTGCCTGGTCGAGTTCCCAGTTGTCGTCGCTGCGGCCGGAAGTCCTTGCTTGGGGAAAGTGGCAGGAGAAAGGAGAAAGCCGCTTGGCGTGTTGACTTTTCATTTTTCGTGCGTGCCTAATTATATTTGCGTGTGCATGGCCAATTGCAGGCCGCAGTGGAGCCTTGGGCACTGGCCGACTTTAAAAGGATATTTAAAAGGATATTAGCAGTGAGGCATCATCGGCGGCAAGTGACAAGTGACATGTGTAGGCGTCACTCGATCTGGTCGCCATCACCGTGACCGCTTCTGTTGCCGTTGCCATTTCCGTTTCCGTGTCCTTGGTGCGGCAATGTTGACTTTATTGTCGGCAATATGATTTGTCACCTCGCAGGACAGCTCTCCTGGCCGCCTGACAGATGAGTGTCTGCCAGCGGAGTGTAGTCCACTTGGCACTCGGACATGGCGTGTCGGCTTTGTGGTCTCCGCCAGCTCACCAGCTCACCACCTCACCACCTCCACCACCTTGATCGATTACCATTACATCCCTGTGCCAGTGAAGAAGAGGGTCCTTAATGGGTAATAAGTAGATTGCGTGATTGTTACCAGAGCTCGTCGCATTTTGCAGTGATTGCTCACTTTTCGACACTTTCGGGCGATGGCTGGTCATGGCAGACAAAGGCCAAAAGGTCGGGGGATTAACAGGAACTCCTGGTCTCTAGTCCCTCGGACTTTGAACCTCGAACCTCAAGTGGGCGTCCATTAATCAAGTTGGACAAGAGATGTGGTTGCCTTTCGATGGGCGTGCTTTTCGTTGCGGAACTATTCGTTTGCATTTTATATTATTATGAAGACATTCCGTGTCGTATGCCTAAGTTTTTTGTTTATTTCTGTTTTAGTTTCTGCCCCACCATGTTTGCCAAGTAATTAGTGGCATAAGGCAAAAGTTTTTTGAGGCAAATGTGTTGGCATTTGATTTTTAGGAGGGCTTCCTGAGGTAAGGATTGAGGGAGGAGTATGTGCCGCTTAATTTGTATTCAAATTAAGGTCAAAGGCCACGCATATTTCTAGAATTTATTCCTTTCAAACGGCATTTAATCAGTCGTGCTGCTAGGAAATTTACACATTTATCGCTGCTGCAAATCGCTTTCAATATCCATCCTACCATTCGATCTAAATGGCACCCTTGCCGAATATGTTAAACAGATGAAATGGGAATGCCATTCGTTGGCCCTTTTTGGGTATTTTTAAATTTATTTGCAAACATTCCGGGCCCGTAATTGTTTCACGCCTGAATTTACAATTGTTTCGCATTGGGTTTCTTTGGTTTGCCATAAATTTAAGGCCCAGAATGTTTTGGGCGAAGGGGTGAGGGGGTGGCCGAGTGTTTTGGCCAACTTGTTTTGCATGAAAAAGTGTCAACAACAAGCGGCGGGTGGCGAGTCCTGCCTCAGGCTGTGACACCAAAGCTGACAACACTAATGAACGAGCGATGGGCCACGCCCCACGCCCCACGCCCCACGCCCACTTGCCCTTTGACCCCCGCCCACCACATTGCACCGCCTGCAACTTTACGGCATTTGTTCTATGCAGTTTTCACCTTTCCTTCCCTTGGCATCTTTTTTTTTCTCCCCAGTTTAGTTTTGGTTTTTTGTTTCTGCCGCCCGCAACTTTGACATAATTCAGGGCAGAACTGCCAGGCTGGCCAAAAAATATGAAAGTTTGCAAGTGTCGCTGCAATATTCTCTCACATTTTTTGCCATTGCTGCTGCTGTTGTTGTTGCCGGCAAAAGTTGATAACGAGCAGGTGTTAAAATGTGACCAAGTGCTGGCTGGCTTCTGGCACGCCTACTCCCGCCTCCGCCCACTTGGCTACCTTGGTGATTACAAGTTGTTGACACTTTTGCAGTTTGCGGCAACAACTCAGTTCAGGGCAGCTCACATCGGCTCAAAGCGAAAGCCAAAGTTGGCTGGCTGGCTTGTGACCATGGCCAAAATGCCGCTGGAGCTGCATTTCTGCAGCTGGCAACTTGGGCGCCACTCGATTCTGCAGTGTGGCCAGATTTTAATAGTTTTAGAAAAAGAATCAGTGCTTAAGATCTTTTCAAACCATGTGACTTTATTCTAAATGCCATTCGTAGTATCTTAATTCCTTTGATTGGGTTTTAACGATTTTTGGTTTTATAGATAGAACATCTAATATACATATTGGGTGGGCAAGAAAGTCATGTCGTTTTTTTTAGTAATCGTTTTTAATCTAATTTATTTACGACTAATCGAGCACCAGGGTCACACTTTTTAGTATCGTTTTAAAGCTTATTGTCTTAGGTACTATCGACGAAAATTTGGTAATTATTCGATAACATTTGTGGAAGCTATAGCAAATTAAACATGGAGGACCAAAGTGAGCATTTTCGGCATATTTTGCTTTTTTACTTCCGAAAAGGAAAAAAAGCGGTCGAAGCTCGCGAAAAATTGTGCGAAGTGTATGGTAAAGATGCCATGAGTGATCGCCAATGTCAGCGCTGGTTTGCCAAATTCAGGCTTGGAGATTTTGGAGTTAAAGACGCCCCACGTTCTGGTCGACCATCGGCCGTTTTTGACGAACAAATTCAGGCTTTGCTGGATGAAAACCGGCGCTATTCAACGCGGGAGATGTCAGAGAAGCTCAGTGTGTCGCATACAACGGTTGAAAACCATTTGAAGAAACTTGGCTACGTAAGCAAGCTCGATGTTTGGGTTCCGCATAACTTAAAGGAAATTCACCTAACTAAGCGTATCAACATCTGCTATTCTCTGCTGCAACAGATTAAAAACGATCCTTTTTTGAAGCGGATCATTACTGGCGACGAAAAGTGGGTTGTTTACAATAATGTCCAACGAAAAAGATCATGGAGCAAGAAAGATGAGCCAGCCCAAGCCACATCAAAGGCCGATATCCATCAGAGGAAAGTTATGCTGTCTGTTTGGTGGAATTGGAAGGGTGTAGTGCACTTTGAGCTGCTGGGACGGAATGAAACCATCAATTCAGATGTGTACTGTCGCCAGCTATCCAATTTGGCGGAAAAAATTAAAGAAAAGGAGCCGGCACTAGCTAATCGCAAGGGTATAGTCTTTCACCATGACAACGCTAGGCCCCACACATCTTTGGTCACTCGGCAAAAATTAACGGAGCTGAATTGGGAAGTGCTACCACATCCACCTTATAGTCCGGACTTAGCACCTTCAGATTACCATTTGTTTCGCTCTCTTCAAAACTCTTTGAATGGTAAAAACTTTGATTCAGATGAGGCTGTCGAAAACCACTTGTCTCGATTCTTTGCTGGAAAAGACCAAAAGTTCTTCGAGCGCGGAATTATGCAGCTGCCCGAGAGATGGTCATTAGTGGTCGAACAAAACGGCCAATACATAATTGATTAATTATAAGTCCTGATATAAATAAATCATCTTTGAAAATATTGAAAAAAAACGACATGACTTTCTTGCCAACCCAATAGTTACACAAAACTCTGTCAATATAGGAGGATTGTAAAAACCAAATCCATTCCTTGATTTTAAAAAAGTTGTTTTTGGGTCTTTGGTAGTTGTTGCTTTAAATGTTTTGAATAAAAAGTTTAACCCATAAGATTTACTTATATTTAACAAAAGAGAACTTAGATTATTCCTTACTGTCAGTACTTATTTTGTTTCTTTGTATTTCAAATTTAGTTAATTTGATTAGTTGATTCCTTTAAATTTTTTTTGGGAAAATTACAACACATAAAATGAGTTACCATCATTAGTGGCTAAATTTGAGTATCTATTACTCTTTATTTTCCGAGTGTATATGCATAATGTCATAGCCCCTTGCCTTCCCCTATTCTCCTATTTCCCGGTCATATACGACTTTACGATGCTGGCGTTGACTTTTTAATGAACACGGCAATTTGCCGAAAGGTAAGGTGGAAGAACACTGGCACACACACTTAAGAAGGTGGGCGTATGGAGGCGGGGGCGTGGCATGGCCTGGCATTTTTGATCAGCCTCGAATATCATTTCACATATCGTTAAAATTCGTTTAGGCGCAGCATACAAATTGCTACATTTTCGCCAAACTTCAAGGCATTGCCCGGGACTTTCCACCACGACCTACAGTTCGACCTTCCCCCTTCACCTTTCCATCCAGCTTTTCCGCTTTTCCTGCTCAACGTTTCGCTGGTGGAGTACTTTCAAAAATTTCCTGCGTGCGTCTGCGGTGGGCCTGGTGTAAATTGAATGAAATTGAAAAATTTAACGCAACAGCAATTCCATTACGTTTGCCAGGCTCATTTTCACCGCGTTTGGTCTTGGCCCTGTGCCCCCCAACCATCGACACCCATTCCTATCTTAGCCTTCCCTCGAAATTTATTCATTACATGCAATTTTTTGCGCCCTCTTCACTTTCGTTTATCTGGGTTTCCTCAACATTTTCGAGCGCATTAGGCTTGGCAATCAGAAATCATGTGTGAAATGGGAAAAAATGTGTGAAATAAAATGAAAATCGCGCTGGCAAGTGGGTAAAAACACTGGGAAAACATCAGCACACAACTTGGGTCCCACTGGCCTTCAGGCATTTGTCTTCATACGTGTGTGTTTTCAATTACAATGGCAATTGTTGTGGTTACAGCCATTGCCTTCGGGGCCTTCGGGGGTAAAATGAATAAAAAAAAAACCGAATCAATGTAAATAAATAAACGCTTACAAACAGAAATGCACAAATAGATTGTCATCGGTCTCATCAGGCTTCCACAGATTACGGCATTAGCCCAAGCAGAAGCAAAAAACGAGGCAAACGTTCAGATACAGACAAAGATACAGATACATAGATGGATGGCGGTTGGGCTGCATATTGTATTTATGCAATCTGCATTTTATAAATATTTTTATAAGCAATCAACAATGACAGAGGGCGAAGTCAGCCCCAGCC
Source organism: Drosophila suzukii (assembly GCF_043229965.1). NCBI lineage: Eukaryota > Metazoa > Arthropoda > Insecta > Diptera > Drosophilidae > Drosophila > Drosophila suzukii. Next base: position 71,100,816 of record NC_092082.1, read on the forward strand.
AGCATGTTGAGCATGCCAAGTGCGTTGTCTTCGCATTTCGCATTTCCCGTGTGTTATGTTAATGTTTAATATAAATGCCCGCTGCCATGTATTGGCTTCCGTCTGCTCCTGGCTAAGGAGCTTTTGAAAGCCAGGAAGGACGAAGTGCTTTGGTGCACTGAGAGAAAAGGGTTGAACGGATGTAACGTCTTGGATTTAAATATTATTAAGTTTAAGAGAATCAAATTTTACTTGTTTTAGGGTAACCCCTTTGATCAAAATCAATAAGTTTCATCAAGGATCAATATCCTTCTTGATATTACAACTTAAATGAATATTATATGAGGGAACATTAGGCTTCAGAAAATCAAGAAAAAGGGTCTTTCAAACTTTGGAATAAAGTACAAACTAATAGAGAATTAAAAGTGAACTGTTACATCCTTTAAAAATATATTGACATATTAACTTGCTAAACATGTTGGCTCAACTCATTCGGTTTAGAAATGGTGTGCAACTTGGCTTTAAGGGGTTTATTTAATTTATAAAAGAATCTTATTTCTTTTCTCTCCACTTATTTTTCCAAGTGCACGTTCATCTTCTTTGGGATGCCAGGCGCATAAGCAAATAGATATTGCAGTCATCTGACTTGACCAAATCCAAATCCCATCATTTCGATGTTTATTCTGTAAGCTGCAGCAGCCGCATTGAAATTGACAACGGGAGCGGATCGCAGGATATCCCTGGGAATACAGCATGAAAACGGCTGGGTTATTAAATTTTAAAGGACGAACATTTAAGTTTTTTTGCATCTGATGAGTGTGCATGTGTGTGCAATTTTGGTTAGTTGATGTCGCCAACAAACTTGCATACTAAATAAGCCGCTGGCTGCCACTATCTCTCTATCCCATCTCTGCTCTCCATTTCTTTCCACCGAATTTACCACCCATTTTTCCACCCTCTTTTCCAGCCTCTCCCCCCCCTTTCACATTTTTCCCCTCCCATCCAGAGGCCTCATGCATTTTACATTTGCAGTCGTCAGCCGCCACTCATTTGTTTTCCTTGCGCCCAAAGGCAGCCAAAAAAGGAGGAAATGTCCTCCCACAAACACACTCTCACGAGCACACACACATTTACTCACACAACCACATGTTCATGCAATTACATAGACCATACACACACACAAACACACGCATTGTTGCAATTGCACGGGAAATAGACTTTTTGAATGCGAATGCGTTGCACATGTCAGATGAAATGCGCTTAGAAAAAAGCAGGAAAAACGTGGCGAAAAAGAAAAGAAAGTGCGAGAAGAAAGCAGACAAAATCCCGCAGCAATTCGAGGTTTCCTTTTTCGCCTGCTTTTCTTTTACTTTGCAATTGCAAGTAAGTTTTCCTTCCTTTTTTTATTTTTTTTTCTGGTTCCAGGAAGGACAACTACTTGCTTGCCATTCGAAATGCAACCCGCGCACATTGGCAAAAATATATTTTTATATTTTTACGGGTCTTAGGTTTATTTCATTCTTTCGACAATGATTAAGAATAAAAATGATACAAAATTTCATTTTGTAAAAAATAGTTCTATAACTATTTATATACATATATATACATATATATATATTTGTATATCTATATACATTTTAATAAGTAACTGAAGATATTTTTGCGATTTTTTATATTAAACGATTTCTTAAAAACGTTTTTAATAATTTATTAATAAGCATTTCAATACATTTAAATAACAATAAATGTGAATCGAAATGGTTTAAAACTTTTCCCACATATTGATATACAAACGTTTTAAATACCTTAACAAAAAGATAATTGTTAGGAACATATTTCTTAGATGTCTTGTTGCTTGGCTCAAAATAGTTTTCCCTTGAATCTTGTAAATGTTCTAATCAAGATATATATATATTTTTTTAGAGGGAGTTTTAAACGCAGCCACTGTGCCTTGTTGTATTTGCTGTTGAATTGGCTCTTGCATTTATTGTTGTAGTAGTTGCCATTGTTGTTGTGCTGTTTGTGGGCCCGTCTTCATGTTTCCCCATGTTGTCAGCAGGCTGCCCTGCAGTGGCAAGCATCTGCTGTTCCGCTCACTAAATCCGTGCTACTTAAATCGTCCCTAAAATCCTCGTGGCAATTCTTTCGCCATGGAGCACATGCAGCTTTTGTGTGCTGTATGAGAATTTAATGACATTCTTAAGTTGTCATCAGTGGCTGACTGGCTGCCTGGCTGGCTGGATGGCTAAAATGCAGTGCAGGGCAAGTCTAGTCGCCGGGGACAGCGATTGGGCCAACTATCTTGGCAGGCTGACTGCCTTCAGCACTGAGCTCCGACTTGGTGGCATCTTATCCTGTCGCCGTCGCCGTCGCGATTCCATTCCTTTCAGCGCCCCAGTCCCATTTCTTCCCATTGTCGTGGCAGTGGTTCTCGTTGTTGGCGCTGCCGGCATGGCAGGAATATCAAATTGAGTAAGACCAACAAAATGAGTTGAATCATTAGCGTACACAACCCACACAAACAGACAGTCGTTGGGGATAAACAGATGGGGTCACAGCCATAGCCCAGGAAGTCTCAATTTAATTTAAAGTATATTTTAGGTATAACAGAAGTTTAGGGCTAGTTTGAGTTAATAAAAAATATCATGACAATATCCTGGCACAATAAAAGGTATTAGAGCAGCCAGCAATAGGTACTTTTCATTTAACTTTTTCATTATTCATAACCTGCGTGTCTGCATTTTTACAGTATTAAAATCTTAAGTGAATAAACAGTGGCATGTTTATAAATATTAAAATTTAAAAAGTAGCTTTGCTTAAAAATAAAAGTTAAAATGACCAAAAAAGTTTCACAAAATGAAGCTATATATTTCCTATAATTATCTTTTACACTTCTAATTATTTAAAATAACGTGTGATTTACTTATAATCCTACTAGGAAATTTTAATATATAGAGTATAATAAATATTTTAAAAAATCAATAATATTTTAATACACCTAATGTTTTCATCGCAACTGTTCTTAAGAAGGGGAGTAGCATCCTGAAGGCACCTGGCCCTCACCCCCACATCCTTTATCCTACATGCCACATCCCACATATTGCGCAATCGCTGGCTTTGCCGGGAACCCCCGCGGCAACTGCCGCCGCTGGATGCATTTTGCCTTTTGAGAGGATGAAGCCATATCAGCATTAGCGTCTGATGTCTCCTGCCTGCCCTTTTTGGGGACATTTCTTTGGGCCCCAAATCTCCCAAGACAGTTCCCCTTCTTTTTTCCAGGTCAGGTCGGGTCAGAGATATGAGGTATGTGAAAGCCGATTGTGCAACTCTTTTTTTAGAGGCTTGGGGATGGCGAATTTAATTTTCAATTTTGGGCCAAAACATTTGCGCCTTTCATTTCACGCTGTCTGACAGTCAAATGCGAAGGACCCTATATACCATACTCCATAGTCAGGCAGTTATTTTTGCGCTGCATGAGCAAATCTTTAGTATTTGTACAAGCGACAGCCGCAGACTGGAAAAAGCCGCCGCATTTGAATATGCAATTTGCAATTTGACTTGGCTCTGCCGCTGAAAGGAAGGAGGCCAAAAACCGCGCGATTCTGTTGCCTGTCGACAGCCAGGACCCTCCCTCCCCTTTGGCCCCCCATAGATCCTCCGCCCCCTTCTCCTTGAGTTAATCTGCGAGCTTAAGAAACCCCAGACTGTAACGAGTGAACTGGGAGTTTTCAGTTGCTGTAACAGTAGCTGGCACTAAAAGAAATCAAAAAAACTATAACTAAATAGAAAGGATTTCAAAAGTTTTCTTCATCGTCTGAAATTCCTAAACTTAACTAGATTATATAGGTATTCGTAATCCTTGAAAATTCATTTCGATAAACCATATAGATTTAAGTAATGCCATGTGCATAAAAGATCCGATTGGATAAAGTTTAAATAATAATACAATTCCGAACTTATTTAAATTTTGAAGTTTTATTAGATATCTTTGAATAAGTATTGGATTTCTTTCTAAAATATCAGTTATAAGTTCATGATCAGCTCTTTAACTAAAATATGTTAAGGGATTTTAGGACAAACAAATCAAACTTGTATAAGAAATATTTAAAGCAACATAAAATTAATCAAAATTTGAGATTTAAAATTCAGTAACAATTTATAAATTTGTTTCACTTATATTATATATTTGAAAAGCTAGATCATTTTGGAAAAGAGTTTTGAATATGATGGGAGCTTAGGAACACTCATAGGTACATTTTTAAATTAAAGTATTCCGATAAGACAAGATTGCTTCTGCCAGAATTTCGTACCTTTTCTTTTTAAGTAAGCTGATAAGGCGAATAAGATCAATATCAATAAGTTACCCTCGGTTTTTTCGAGTGTAGCTAGCAGTGGTGTCATATAAGAGCTGCACGCCGGCCATTTTATCACAGTGCTGGGCGCGTTTTTGTCGCCCGTCCTGCGCTGACATTTCCGCGCAAGATTTATGCACTCGGGCTGCAGTTGAAGACAGCTGTCGTTGGCCCGGCTGTCTTTTCTCGTTTTTTCCCAGCTCCACGCCTAGCCCTAATAGCTTTTTATTCTCGTGCATGAAATATGCCCCGAAATGTGGAATAAAACAGAGCCAGAGCGCAGAGTTCACTTTGTGGAATATGGAAAGTGTCAATCCGGATTTGCCATATATTTTTTAGGCACCCCTGTGCCCCACTTTCAAGTTCATCAATTGTCAGCCGCAAGTAAATAGGATCGTGGGAAAAGGGGCGGGAAAAGGGTGGCGAGGAGTCAACTTGAGAGTACAACAAACTAAAGCTGAGTTCACCTGACACACCAATGACAAGTACACCCACCCATCCACACACACACACACACAATTAGGACTTGATAAATTGCTTTTGTATGCTGTTTCAGTCATAAGCCAACGCGGCAGCAAAATGAAACAATAAGCCACGTCCGTCAAGTCGGCTCTTGAGGTGGCTAAAAGTCGAGTCGAGTTATGAGCGGAAGTCAGGACACCCTCGCACACAGACACAGACACATACACACTGTTGTGCAGCCAGGACCCTCACACACACACTCACAGACAGCACTTCGTCACACTTGCCAAGACAATGGGACTAGACAGCCAGACAGTCAAACAGACAGACACCTTCCTTGCTAACAACGCGTCGCAATCCCAAAGCTTTTGGCTAGGGACCTGCACTGTTTTCGGACTGCATTCAAAAATACTGTCTAAAATTAGCCATTTTTAATGGGGATCCAGCAGCTTAAAAGGAAATGAAAGCACTCAAAGGACACCTAAGCTTGCACACAGCAACGTGTTGATTACAGTTTTGGTGATTTTTTTTTTGCACTTAATAATCACATAAAATCGTTGGTTTTCTGCTTACTGTGAGCTTAAAATTACAAACTAAAGCTACAGAGAGAAAGAAAAAACAGCTATTGCACCTTTGGTTTTTAAAAGACTTCGTTGTGTTCAAATATATATTTTTATTATAATTAGTTGCTCCATTTTTTTAAATTTTATTTATTATTTTACTTGGTATAAGGTTTCATTGTATTCCTCTAATTTCTAATTATAGTTGTACCTTTTAATCTTACAGTAAATTGATTATGTTAGGTTTTTAAATGAATGATATGTTAATAATGGTAAAGTATTTTAATAGAAACTTCCTTTGTAAGCTGAAGCTTTTTTCCATTTTATCCTATATCTTTTCGAATTCACTTCGTTTTAAGGTTCTCAAGAATTCCTGAACAGAACTCCCTTTGAGTCATCTCTGTTTTGTTTTGTTGGCTAAGTGGAGCTCAGTCAGCGGCAACTTTGGCTAATTGAAAACGCGGATTAACACATGAATAGAGCTGTAGAGGGGAAATCAGTCCGTATAACTACCCTCCGGCAGCTCCAACAACACTTCATTTTCCCCCAGTCAAAGGGCTGTTTAAACTTTCACAGCATTTTTTCGATAGCTTGTGCTAGCAACACCTTTGGTGTCTAAGGGCTGATAACTTTTCGGCTTATTTGCCGCCTCTGTGTTGAAATGTGTGTCCTTTTTGAGGCAACTAACTGGCAATCTATTATACGTGTCCTTTGACCGTAACCAAGGCACACACATAGGCCAATGTACATACATATATTTGGGCCAATGTTACCTTTCGGCCTGGCTGGCTGCCTTGTGCGGGCCTTTATTGAAAATTGTTCAATTTGGAAGGACACTTTCGCACCCCCTCAGGTCCCGGCTAATGCACACAATTTGCTTTGTATATCCGTTTTACGGAGCTTGTTCTGCTCTTGGGCCTAAAAACATTAACAATTTCTTAATGGGAGTTTTATGGAGCAAAAGGGTTGAGCTGAGCTCCAAAGAAAAAGCAGAAAAGAGACGAGAACAAGGCGACAATTACTTAGAGGATCGCAACTTTAACTTTCACTCCAATCAACTGGCGGCGTGACAGCGGCAATTGTCCTGGCTGACATGGATGCGACAAGAGTCCTGTTCTGTTTGCAACATGCTGCTTCCGTGTTGCGGTTTCGAGTGCCTGGCTAGCTGGCTTCTGCCATTGCTACTAATTATGCATGGACTGCAGGGCAACAAACCGCGCTGATGTTGACACACAGCCAGAAAGGGTTCTGCCCTGCTATGCGCTGCTCTGAATCTGAATCTCGAGATGAAGATGGAGATGGAGATGCAGACCGAAACCGAGATGGAGATGCAGCCAAGGAGCCGCTGAAGTAGCTCGCAACTGTCACACGGACGACTGGAGATCCCTGCTCGTTCTTCAAGACATAACTGCGTGCTGCCATGTGTGTCATTACGCTGAGAGAAAATATAGGAGCTAAAAATAATATTTTCCAAGTTTAATTAATGTTCAGAGCTTAGCTCATGACTTAGTGTATTTTGAAGCGTTACCTTGTCTTTTGGTTGTAATTGAGATTATTATTTTTACTTAGAACTAAGCATATGGATACTTATACTTGCTTTAAAATTCTCTAAAGATGTCTAAAGATTGATTTGAAATAAATATATTTTTCTCTACTCTCTAGATTTTAAAATATCTTGCAAATATATTGGAAACTTTAAACCTTTTTATAAAATCTCAAAAACATTGCTATAAAAAATTTTTATAAGTGCTTACCATTATTATATTATTGTTAACATCTTTGAAAGAAAATCAGTGAGCTTGGAAAGATTTTTTTTAGACAAGGGTAGGATTTAGTTTAGCTTAAATTTTATTTCCGTGTTGCATCTTCCCTATTTTTTTTCCGTGCATTCATGAAGTGGTATGAGGGTTTTTGTGCGTTTTGTGATATTTTCTAATTTTCACAAAATAAGCAATTCTCACGTCTTTGTCCTTCTGCCTCGTTCGCGCATTTCTCCTGAGCCGCTGGCCCGTGGTGTATGTGTATCCTTCGCTGAGGATTCAATTCCATCCTGGGCTGTTCTGTTCTGTGCTGTGCTGGGCATGTTGTTGTTTAGCCAACGGGCTGCAGGTGGCAACGCCAAATGCTTTGTACTTCAAAAGCAAGTCAATTTGCAACTGTGGGCACGTGTGGAGGTGTTCCAACCTCAGGAGCCCTCGCTACACGATTGTCTCTGTGCCCCCTGCATTGTTTCTCTGCCACATTGGTTCATGGTTTCCTTTTTTTTTTGCTTCGAAAAGTGAAGTAAATTTGTTTTATTTCTGCTGGCAATCGATTCACATTTAGTTATTTCGTTGGCTTTGATGTTGGAGGGTAAACACCCTCTTAAATTTCCCGCCAGCAGCAGTTTTTTCCCCCACTCGCCGCATGAATAATATTTTCATCGTCTTATTTTCTTTACAGGTAAGCCCCAACCACAATACCAAACATAGTCCCCCACTGTTCAAAGTGAGTAACATGCATTTGTGCCCTACTATAAGTGAGTTACTTCTATTTAATAAAATAATTAAGCAAATTTTTAAATGGTATTAATATTATTTATATCAAAGGAGAAGCTCAGTGCGGCAGGTAAAATAAATCGCTACGCACTAAGTATAAATTAGCAATGGCAATGTAATTACACTTTCATTAGATTAAAATATCATAAGTGCCATAAAAATTAAGTTATGCCGGTGGGCGAGCACAATGGAAATGAAATAATCAGCTTAGCTCGACTGCGGGCAAACATAAAAGTCCGACCACACAAAGGAGCCTCGTTGCCTTCGAGAAGCCTCGTTGCCAGGACACCGGCCAGGACTCATTGTTTTGGCAGGGCATTGGGTCCGGCATCGCTTTGATTTCACGCGATAATTACAACGTGCTCTCCGAAGAAATACTCCGGCTGGGGTTCGTGCAGCTATTCAGGTTGGGGAAAGTCCACCCACCGGTTCAGTGGAGCGTTTCTCGGAGTCCATCCGAAGGCCTGTACAGATTTATAGCCTCGGCGACATGTTGACATGCCGCCCGTGCCGACGTCGGGGCCAATTTCTTGAGATCCAGTCAATCCGAAGGCCAATTTCGAGCCATTGTTTCAGGGCTTACACAAAGCAAAATGCTATTTTTGGAACTAGTTCTCATGAATATTATTATTTTCTGGAATAGAAGAACAATAATTTTTATCAAAACATATTCATAGTGGGACAAACATCCTTATGAAACTATTTTTTAAATATATGTATCTGAATTATAATTAAGTATTATATAAGAAAGTATTTTAGGAACTTTTTGGGTAATTCCGATTTTTTCAGCTACTATTTTTCCATATACCCCTCAAACCCTCAAAGGGTTAACCTTATTTCCTTGTGCTTTTATTTTTTGCCAATTACCGCACGCTTCGTGGCACAGAGCCGCCGCTTCGGGCACTCGCTGCGTATACGTAATTTTTATTGGACACTTCCACGCGTCGTCATCCATCGTCTGCCGTCGTTTCCAGCTGCCAACCATCCGTTTGTGTGTTTGTGTGTCAAGTCGTGAGCTTTTGGCTCGTACGCAGAGTCCTAGGCCAACACGGCGAGCTTTGCTCGGCGAAAGTGCAACCAAAACAAAAACGGATAATTGCACGGCCACCTGAAACTCCAACTATCTGAGTGTGAGTGCGATTGTGTGTGTGTGTGCCCCTCTCTTTCGTTCTCTCAGCTGGAAATCTCTCCACTTGGCCACCTGTGTGTGTTTGCTTGATTGTGTGAGTGCTTGCGGGCAATGGATGCTGATATTACCGCTACTTCATAAACTCACACAGCTGCCGTTAGTAATGGCTTAAGCCATAAAGTATGCTATCATTTGCTAAAATAATGCTAATACAAGTGTTAATATCATACTGGAGATAATATGAAGTTGGAAGCTGTTAAACCAATCTATAAGTTCAGTTCCTAATGTAGTTCATAAATAATTTAAGTATTAATGCAATACTTTTAAAGTTAGTCTATACTTAGACATAGCAAATTTCTATCTTTGCGAATTGATTTATATTATGTTAAAAGGATGTATTAGGAATTATTTAATACCTTATGTATTTAAGCCCTTTTTAAAATGGAAAGTTCTTAGTTTTCTCTGGCCCTTTTCTAATTCATTTTTAAAATTGCTTGCTCCTAAATAGGGATCTTTCAGTGATTTTTAAAAATGCCTAACAAGTTCTTCAAATTAAGTTTGCTTTTTAAGATTACCGAAACGTCAGAAAGTGAGTATGTAACGTATAATTACCCATAACTTTCGATGCGAGTCCTTGCGGCTTACAGTTTGAGAGTCACACTCTCCACAGGAGCCAGGAATTGGCGCCAAATGCTTCTCTACACACTCTCTCTCTCTCTCTGTCTCATTTCCCCCGACGAACGAGCCTAGCCGATGGCCCAGAGCCGAGCACTCGCAGCCGAGTCCTTTGGGCCAACGTCGTGCGTTGAAAGGACCCGAGGGCTGGGGACTTCAGCGGGCCAAGCAGTTTGCGACTGAGACTCGTGACGAACGGACGCGCGGCCAATGGCAAGCGGGCAGTGCGACTCAATCGGACCGCTTTTGGGGCTTCAATTCGATGCGAATTCGACTCGAGCGGAAGCGGAAATACGAATGCCAACGAATTGCCAATGGCGCACGGCTGGCATGTGTGCGTGCCGCGTGCGAGGATCGTCGAGTAAATAAAATTGCCACAGAAACGCAAAGAAACGTGTGAAATCGGAGCTTAGAGCTGTAAATCATAAAGTGTCAGTCAGCAAACGAAATCAGAAAATCAGTCGAGTGTGCTTTCTTCGCCCGAGATTTTGTGCCATTGCATACTATGGCCAAAGTGTATATAATTTAATTTGGCAAATGTGTTGGTAAATTGTATGGCCCGGCGAAAGGGAAAGGAAAAGTGGCATGGAAAACTCCGAGCAGCAGCAGCAGCAGCTGCTACTGCCGCACGGCTTACTGCTTACTGCTTATGCTGGTAATGGGTTAATGCGGTTGAGCACTCGCATGCCTTCACCCTTAACCCTCCACGGCAGCCCCAACGATCCACTCTGCTCCGAAAAAGCAAATATTTCATGTTATTTACCTAGGTGCGCCACTTTCGTTAATTGTATGCAAAAAAGTTGCCAACGTTCGCTGTGTGTGTGTGAATTTCTTGGCTCAGGTTTATTCGCTACAACAACTTTTGGGTGGCGGGTTCAATTACAACCCCATCGGCCCATCGTCCCAACGCCACATCGCCTGCCGCACTATTTCCGCTCTAAAATTTGAGCCAACTTTCCGTAGCTACTGGCAGCCAGCTGGGCTCCACAAAGTCCTGGTGCCACAGCCGAAAAAACCTGCGACGTTGCTGCGCCTCAGTGGCGTTCACTTAGTAAATAAATTGGCAATCGCATTTAATGTGAGTTTATGTGCGTCGCTACCTTGGCTTCGCCAGGTAGTTATTTTGGTTTTTTTTTTGGTTTTGCCTTCCATTCCTTGGCTCGTGCTCATGTGCAAATCGTAAATTCACGTTAATGCCGAAATTTCACGTGATAATGACGTGATTACCTGGCGCACACAGGCCCAGAATGTTGCGATCCCTGCACATGTCTCCATGTCTCCATGTCGCCTGCCTATCCTTGTCTGCCAGTAGCTGGTTATAAACTATGCCTAAATACGTAACATCCACAGCCAAATGGGGCAACTGTGGCACTCACTCCGCTGGCAACTCAACTGAAAAATGAGTGCCCCCAAAATAGTTGCAATGCATTCAACTGAGCCAGTCGAGTGCGGAGTGGCAGTCCTGGCCAGGAATTTCTGGTTAGGCCCAAGCGTAACATTGTTGGCGTACTTTCCAAGTGCTGTTCAATGAGTTGGAGTTGAAATTGCTGCAATTGTTTAGTCTCACCGCGCCCATTCGTAATCCGAAAATTAAAGTTGAAAAAAAAGGGTTTTGTCTTTTTAAAGCGTTAGCCCGCCAACTGTCTCAAAGTTCCTTTGCAATCGCGTAATTTGGCCGTATTCTTTGCGTTTTATTTGCAACTTTTTAATTACTTTTGAGCAGCGATTTGAACTTTGCGCCTGTCGCCCGTTTACACTCTAATTAAGCGGCCCATTCAAGAGCCCTGTTTTGTTTTTTTGTTCTCCTTTGGCCCCACTGCTTATCGGACGAAGAAGAAGCAGAGGACGAGCAGAAGTTCTCAGGGATCTTAAATGTAGCTGTCCGAAGTTGGCGGCGCTTTAAACGCTCGCTGGCATTTCCGTTTCCGTTAAATCGCTCCTAAGCCAGTTTGATAGTTTTACCTTGACATTTTATGCAGTTTTTCTCGGTGTTGTGTGTGTATTTTTATTCCGGCTACCTTTTGTGTGCTTGTGTTTTGCTTGTTACCTGCGCGCAGTTTTTTCTACTTACACAGCGAAAAGCGTAGATCGTTTAGTGGTTTATATTCAAGTCAAGTGATAAAAAGATTTATGTAAAAACTTATTATATTTTATTTTTCAAGAGTCTAGAGAATACATAATATTTGACATAGTTGTGATCTTTTTCTTTTTTAAACTCCAAGATTTATTTATTGGGGAAATTTATTAATGCCTTTGAAGAAACTATCCGTTATTAAATGGAACTTTTAAAGAAGCACATTGGTATATTTTTTTGAGTAGATCTTTTTTTATTTTACGATTTTATAACTTTAAAAAGTTGCTTAGAAATTATAAGATTTTTGTTGAGAATTGTATTTAATTGTCAGTATTATTGAAGATGTAGCTAAAATATAAATTAATTAATGCCGAAAGACTAGTTTTCAAAACTCGTTTCCACGCAGGTTAATTTTATTTTTTATAAAGAGTTTTATTATCTTAAATTAACTAAAAATGTATGATTTCTTTGGAACTCAAACGTTTTTCTTCCAGTAAATAATCAGTTTAAGGTGAATAATTTTTCCGTGTGCAGTAGCAATAGCAGCAGCTGCTTGTCGAGCAACTTTAACAATATTTGTTTTGCTGCAACACTCCCCCACCTTCCGCCCAGCGATCCATTGCCTTTGTTCGTCGCGGGCTCCATTCACTTTGAATTCCCCGCTGTCCGCGCCCGAATCATGAATCATTTCCACCGCTGCACCCACACTCACAGCCACATCGCTCCTTTCTTTTGGCCACATCTAAGTGTTGTTTAATGCAGCTTTTCAACTCATTCGCTTTGACATACACGTGTGCCCGGCTCTGGCTTCCACTTTCCACTTTCTACTTTCTATTTCCTATTTGCCTTTGTAACCTGCAACCTTCCTGCCCTTTTTGCATGTGGCATCAGATTTGCTTATGCAAATGTGTCGCTGCGAAGGGGATTTGCCATTTGCACCGCTCGTCCTCGATCGAAATGTTTACGATTTCTATTCGAGGAGGTCTGATGTCATGGCTTGTCGATGGTCGATGAACGGTTTAAATAATTGCCACCGCAATAAATTATTAAATCAACAACAATTACTCACCGGCCGGCCAAAGGGAATCAATCACTGTTTGTGAAGGGGTCGAAAATCGGGTGAAATGAGGTGAAATGGAGTGGATTCATAAGCTGACAAAATGCCAGCTCAAACTACGCCGCAGAAGGTGTATTATAACGAGTTTCATGACAGCAATTATGCGAGGTAGGGGTACGCAGACACACATATATGTATCATATGAGCACCCCCCCCCCCCCCCCCCACTTATTAATACGCATACGCAGTGTTGCCCGCGCAGGCTAATATGTAGTTTGGGGCGTTGCTTTTCGAGGGCTTTGTAATCGATATTACAATGGCATTGTGTTAGCTCCCCGATATGCTGGTGGGACAGGTATTTTTCCGTTTTTTTTTTATCGTTCCCTGCATCGCTTTCAGTATAATCGAGGGGGTTTTGTTTGCCCGGGGGAGTTGACAATGCATGTTTAATGTACTTTGCCTGTAATTTGTAATTAATAATACATGGGCTGCAGGATGCCGTCTACCGCCGCCGCCTGAGATTTTATCATATGCCAAGTGCAATCGGCTTTACAAAGCTTTGGTACCCACATGCAATCCATGGCATAGAGAACTCTTTCCCATCGTTGCCTACTTTCCTGCGTTCCCCTATTTGCACTCCGATTTTAGCCGAGTCGAGTTGAGAGTTCAGTTCAATTCAATTCGATTTGATTCCGTGTTACATGTCGGCAGTTTGCCATGTGCCAGCTGCCTGACAGCCAGATCACCATCACCGAGCCAGCTGCTGTTGGTACACTTTATGTCATTTTTTGATTTATGTGTGATTAGTATTGGCCGTCCTTCGTCTGGCCCTGTCAGTTGGAGCCCAGAATGGTGATGGTGGGATTTGTGCGGGGGAAAAAGTGAGATTTTCCATTTGTCTGGCTCTCTTGTCAGTTGTCATTTCATATGAATACATTACGATATTCGAAGTATAAGTCTGCCTCGATGCCAGGCACTTTCAACAGCCTTCGGTTGACTTTTTGCCAGCAGTGCAGCCGGAGAAGTAGGATTCTGATTCGGATTCGGATGCGAGTCAACCCTTGAATTACACGCCTCGATGTTTCTGTAAAATGTGCAAATGAAGTTGCCTTGAGGAATTCTCAGGCTGGCACACATGGGGCGAGAGATTTGAACAATATAAACAATGACAGGCCATAAAATATGCAAGCACCCTAAATACCTGCAAGGCTCTAGGAGGTCTTTTTTTTCCTTGGCAGCCATGTTTGCTCGCCTGATTCCGATTGTTGATGTAAATGTCAGAATAAATAATAAATACCAATTTTTGGCGCCACTCTGCCAGTGAAAATTCCATAACGCAGGGTCGTTTTCGTTTCGTTTCGTGACTTTAACGAGGCTTTAATTTCAGAGATTATGGATTTAATCCGCTTTTAATTACAGGCAGTGTTCCTGCTGCCACCGCTGCCGACGGTCGTGTATAATTAAAGTATCAAATGTGTTAATTGATTATGCAATTAGCGGACCAAGCGTGTTAGTTAATTAAACGTCGATGAATAAATTTATGGTATTTATATATCCATCAATGGATCGCTGTGAATGGGGGGAAGAGAGGTTTATTAAATTACGAAAAGTCCGCAGATGAAGGCACTTGAACTATTAGTTTATTTGCCGTAAGCACTCATTCATTCCCATTCAGATGGGAAACTTCTTTGGTTCCTCTTCCTGCTTTCCGCTTCCTGCTTTCTCCGCTTTCACCGCTCCCTTTCTCCGCTCCCTTTCCTTCTGCTCTGCTCCGCTGTGCTCTCATTTATTCATACGTGCGCTTATTGCAATGTTCATTGCTTCATATTCATTATGGCAATGGAGCAATGTGCGTTCGCTTCTTCAGACAAGAGTGCCGTGTGTGTGTCCGTTCGATACGTTCGATAATCCAATAAATATTTATGAAGCACTTTATTGGAACAACACTGAATTACTTTATGGCAGATGTATGTATGCATGCCCATCCATACGTGTCTAGAGCTCCTCCCACTGCCATGTGCATCAGATCCGGGAGCAGATCCTGGAAGCAGGACCAAAAAACTAACAGCCAAGCAGCTCTGTTTCATGCGGGCAAGGAAAACATTGGGAGGTGTGTGTGGCTCAAAAAAGGAACTATATTTGGCATAAAGTGCTCCCTCTTTCGCATATTGCTCATACGCACCGTAGTGCGCTTTGATGCGGTCAGACGTGGCTTGTTGGTATTTCGGTATTTTTGGTTTTTAATATTTTTAAGAGCCCCGTCTGTGGGGCTGAGGGGCCTTCCAGCCACACTAATTGCCTCTCGTTCACTTCATATGTGTTGCCTGTGTGTTGGCCTTACTCATGTTTAAATTATAGACTGTCGACTCAAGTGATTTGGGAGGGTAAACTCCAGTTGCAGTTTGTTGACCCAATTAATCCGTCAATGGCCAAGACACTGGCCCTGTTATCTATGCACAGTTTGCATTGTTAACTCCCCGCCAGGGGTGTGATTGTGTCGAAATGACGTTTGCTCTATGATCCCACAAGCCCTGCGATATATACACCCAATATATATATATGGCCATTGACAGCGGTTGAAGGATTTTCGTTTCTAACTCGCTGATAATTTCATTTGAATCCATAAGCTATGCAAATTAATTTAGCTCGCAACGAGGTGCCAAAACAAACACATAGATACTCACAGTTGGTGTCAAACAAACGAAGCTTGAATTAAACATTTTCAACTCGATTAAATATTCTTTATTGTGATTTTTATTTTGCCTAGCTTTAAAGGTTCTGCTTGTAATTAAATTCAAAATTTATTGTTCTTTCTTTATGCTAAATAAATACATTTTTCTGGTTTTATGTTAATTTAATCGCGAGTGCTGTGCAAAACAAATAAGTTATTTAGAATAGAAATCGTTCTAGAACCACATTAGTCTGCATTTATTAGCACTAAATTAGTTCACAGTGACCATAAGTAATTCTATCAATTTGACCGCAACTGTGACTGTGTTTTTTTTATGCCTTTTTCCCGCTGCTAAACAAATTTAAATGCAAACACAAGTGAATGCACAAATGAATGCGACAAAATCAATGCAAGTGCAAACATTAAATGGCAACACGACAATGACGAACAACAAAAGCGCCGAATATGAATGATGTGATGGGCTGTGACAGGGGAAAGTTTGGGGTGGGGGTCGTGAATGTGTTTGGGGTTTGGCGGATTACCGCCCATCAGCCCACAAACACCCTTGGCAGCGAGTTTAAAATTATTGACCAAATTTTCGGGCAAACACACCGCAAAAAACGAGCACAAGAGCAAACTATGGAAACAATGCATAACTGGGTCAGTTTGACATGTCGTTGTCGCAGCAAACCCTGACGGCTTCTTGCCCTCTCTTTCGCTCCACTAGCCCCCTCTCTTTCTGGCCCTCTCCCTCGCACTTCCTCTGCAATATTTGGCAATGTGGTGTGTGGGTTCTAGCCGACGGAATGGGGACGAATGTCAATGCATAAAATTCATTCAATGACTTTTGCAGCTATTTTTCTTCTACTTCCATGATTCAAGGGAGGGTACTAAGCCATGGGCGTCGAAGGGGGGACTGTCCTGGCAGGGCAGACAAATAAATTGCAAGACATGCAATAAGACGAGGACGAGCCAAATGTGTGTCTAAGTGTGTCTCTGGCTTGTCTAGCTGCCCTCCTGGTCGCCTTCTTGTATGCAAATAAAATTGTACACGAAATTGACTTTATGCAGGGGCCCATCTGCACACACACACTCACATGTCAGTGTGCATTAGGGTGGGCCAGTAGTTTCATTTTGGGAAAGTTTCAAACAGTTTCCAAAAGCGGTTTAAGAAAAATGTTTCTTCAACGTAATATTTTGGCAGTGAGAAAAAAATTAGCTGATATTGTTTAAGATAGTAGCAGTATTCTGGTAAAAACTATTAGAAATAAACCACTAAAGAGGTATTGAATTTCAGAAGGGCTTTAAATTTAGTTTTATGTTGAGTTCTACATTTTATAAAAAAGATTAGATTCGAAACTAAATGATTCGTTGAAATTTTTAATATAACATTTTTTTCTAAATCAAATATATGTTGAAGATTTGTATAGTTTCTTCTACTTTATTCTTTGATTTTATTTTACAAACTAAAAATCAATACTTAAAAAATCGAGTATATATAATAAATATTTTTCAATAATGCCTAAAAAATGAATGTTGAATTTATTCCTGGCTTGAAATATCTTTCCCAACTGATTTTAACCTAAAATTTTGAGATAACTATACCATTTCCCTATTTGCAAACGAGTTTGAATATTGAATAATTCTGAACTGAATTTATATAGAAGCTTACCACGTATTCAAATGCCAGAGGAGCACCTTGCCAACGAGGGTATGTGGTATGTGCATATTGTGTGATACCTTAGTGCGAGACATGACTTTGACTAACGTTGCTGCTGCATGTAAATGGCACCATGCCATCCCAATCCCAATCCCGATACGATCCCCCATACCCAGACCAAGCCCAAGTCCAAACCCAGGCCACATTGGAGGAGACCATGCCACACGTTTCCCCGTAATCATCCATTATCCTAATGCCAGGTCCATGCCCAGGTCCCCCGAGTCTGAAGGTCTGAGCCATGTGTGTATGTGCACTGGTCGATTGGATTATGCCTTTAACCTGCGTCGTACACTGCTCGACTTTTCGTAGCCTTCGCAGCGACATTTATTAATGATGCGAGGTGAATTTGTATTTTGGCCCATTTCCATGCACTTGCGCTGGCCCAAAACGATTTGTGTAATCGCTTTAATTGGCCCATTAAGCGGGGCAATCAATCGATATTTGTAAAACTGTAAAATCGGAAAGGGCAAAGCACCATTCCCGACTTTGTGCGTCACTCGAGCTGCGGGCAATTAGGGGGAAACCACTCTGCTGGCCTCCACTCACCAGGTATAATTTAAATGTTTGATTCGTTTTCTAACCCATCCTGCCATCCAGCCTAGAAATATTCGTGTACCTGCGATGACATCTGCTGCGATTCACAGACCTGAAATCAATACTCATAAATTAAAGTCATAAAATGGCAACATACCTACCATACAGTAAATATAAATAGAGGCCAGACACGAATTTTCAAGTGCCACCATCAGTCTGCACGGTGGAATCAATCGATTCTGTCATTTTATGGCTGAACTTTGAAGAAGGATATAGTGGCAAAAGGGCAGAGTTTAAAGAGAAAGTTGGTAATCAGTCGCTCTAAATCGAACGTGATTTCGCAATTATCATATGTGCTGATGATTGAATTAAGGTGAGACGAGACGAACTGGCTGGGAAATCAAGGCAGCAGGACAGGTCGGACAAGTTCACGATGGGAGGGCACTTGACAGCATCCGCAGACGCGACCTCCAGCCCCATTTAAACTTTCACAAACAATAAAAATCGCCCTACATAATACATGAGGCCGTGTTACGACCCCGTGACAGGCAGAAAGACAGACAGGCCAAATAAGTTCCCAGGATTCGTGGCTGATTTCCAAACAAGTCGGCGCGCAGTGAAATGGGGGAAACAAGTTTTGCATTTGAAGCGGCAAACATTTGCGCACTCATTACGTATCTGATTGTTTACCCACGGACTGCCCCAACTTTCGCCCTATTAAAATTTCATTAGAGTTTCGCTCGGGCCTGTAATTATGAATAGAGTTAGGCAGACAGCAGTTGACCAAAAACTCTGCGAAACTTTTCCCATGAAAGAGTTGGCTGTTTTTGTAATTAATCCTTTTTAAAGGACTCCTAAAGTAGATTTTTTTGTGAGGTTATAATAAAAAGAAAGTATTTATAGATTTTTAAAATCGTTTCTTAAAACGTTACACACATGTGTAAAGTTTTTAAGCATTCACTATATAAAGAATTACTTAAATGTATTGAAGAACATAAAGATATTTTAGCTACGCCTTTTTATTAATTGTTATATCTGATAGATACATTTTAAATATATAACTTTTTTTTGAAAAAATTCATTAAAAATGTCAAGGTATTTCAAGGGTTTTTGGGGGAATACATTTTTAAGATTTCAATTTTAAATTTATTTTGGTTGAGAAAGATGTTTGTGTTGTGGAATAGGTGTGTGTATCTTTAAGGCTGACGACAAGGAGATTAAAATTGTGTATTTCTGTTTTCTGTTTTCTTGATGCCCCTTCACTTTAAGGAAGTTAATTACCCTGGATCACAATTAATTTTGCCAGCCGAGCACTTGGCGGCTCCAATTGCATTTGTCATGCATAGAAGACATTCCGAAGGACAACGACTGTCACTCGACACCGCATCCTGTTGAGACGTCAAGGTGCAACCGCATAAGGAGGAGCCCTCAAAGGAACTGGGATATCAAGTTGTTATGTTGCACATAATTATATCAGAGCCGCGAAAGTTTCCCGGCAATTTCGTTGACTGCCAGTCAGCCAGTTGGCGAAGGAGGAGCAACTTTTATGAGATCCCGACACTGGCAGGCGGCTAATTAGATATTCTATCGTTCTATTTAATGCACTTGACTCGTCCTGCATTCCCGGGATTCTTCGCCAAGTGTTGTGTCACCCTCTCAGGGCCCCCACTTTTACCCCTTTTCTGGACTTAAGAACTAAAGAATTCCAATTTAAATCGAATTTTCGGCATGGCATGTGAAAGGCATGTGGCATTCTCTCTATTTTCCAGGCCGAGGACTGGCCAAGTGTGTCGATGCAGTGACTCGGAGAGCTTGACATACAAATTTGTGGTACATTTATTGGCTTGTTTGGTCAGCCCACACACACATCTATATGGGTTTGGGGATAGCGGAGGGTCAAAGGGCAGGGGATATATTTAAATGCTAAGCTGACTCTCAAAGTCGGGGGCCATTGACACAGATATTTGCACAGCTGGTGAGCTGAGACCGGACTTTCGGTTCCGCTCTAGGATCCTGGCCCTGGATCCTGGCCATGCGGTCTATGGACTCTGTGCGCTTTAATTTGCTTTATTTATTACACATTACCAGCCCAATTGCAGGGCACAGATGGCTGGATGGCTAGCTGACTGGCTGCTGGCCGCCTTTTGGCCTCAACGATAACTTATGCAAAAAGTTGAAACTTTAAATAAATAAACTTTGAGGCGGAGGCTGGCTCCTGTGCCGTTCTGCTCGTCTCTGCTCACACGTAACAATTTGCGAGGTAAACATGGCTTTATTTTAGTTTCAATTTTCGCTTCGTTATTTTTTCCACACACACACACACAAAGGGCGACTGTTTGTTTTTAGATTGCAGCAGCGCGTTGCATGTTGTCTTTGCCCGTCGTCATAGTCGTCTTTTTGCCGCCATTTTACGCTCGTTATGGCAACACTTTGGCTCAAAAGCAAACGACAGCCCTGAAAACACATCTCAAACGGCGGCCGCGTTTGCACAGCGAGAAAAAAGGGGGTGGTGTTGGGATGGGAAAAACTGCGGGCTGGCTGGAAAAAATCATTTCAAGCAGAAACAACAAGGGAAATGCGGAAAACGCCTTGGCGCCTCTCCATTCACATTTTCCCCCGGCCGTTTGTCGTCTGAGTTTGCCTGCATTCGCTCCGTTGACTGGCAACTTTCGTCGCCTCGGCCTTCGTCCTTCGACCTCCTTTGAACCCCCCGCCACCCACTCGACGCCCACGTGATTGACTGCACTGCGACGTGTCTCTTTCGCAGGGAAAAAAGGTAGTGGGTCTATAATTCTGCACTTTAACATGCTTCTAGGATTACTCAGCAGGATTTGGAACTACACCCCTGAGATACATTTGAAAAAGGTTGATAAGAATTCCAGGACTTTTTTAAAAAGAAGTAAAACTTAAAAGTGTATGATCAAAATGATCAGAAGATATGTTGTCAAAATAGAAATATTTATATTATGTTATAAAAATAATCCTTTGTTTTAAAATACACTTTCAAATTTACTTAAATACGGTCTTGAAAATGGATCTATAGTGGTAAGAAGTGCATTTCTATCTAGAACTTTACTTGATTGCCTAATTTATTTGCTGAGTTTGAGTACAAACATTTTATATTCCAACACTCAGATGGTAAATATCCTTTGCTTTTTCGCTGTGCTGTTTGTTTTTTCTATCATGTCTGGTAATAATTTTCCCAAGTCGCTTTTCCTGCGCCAAAGATGCGTGTTGCATTTGCCTGTCTGTCGTCAGTCCTCTGTCGCCGGGATTTGTTTACATGATTGTGCACAGGAGCAGTGTTTGCCCCTCCACATTTTCCGTATTCCTCAACACCCATTCCTTATCCTTATCCCTAGCCTGCTGCATTAGCACTCGAGTGTTTGCATTTCCTTTGAGCCAAATCGCAGCAAATTATATTTTTATTGATTCGACAAACATTTGAGCTGCGCGATTTGCCCGATAAAGGCGCTGCCAAAGTGGCAAAGTGAATTAATTTTCCCAGCTTGGGATTTTACAGTTTGCCTTGGTGTGCATACTGCATATTGCGCATACGCCGCCGAAACGCTGGATTTAGATAGCGGAGCGGTATAAGGCAGAAGCCGCAGAAGGAATAACAACAACAGCCAGAAGAGGAGCCACAACTTTTCGCATTTACCAAAAAACTTTTCAACATTTTCTTGTTACCCGCTTGTCTTCTGCGTTTTCGCTACATGGCCATAGACCCACTGAGCAAATTGTAAATGAAAAAGTTTTTATGTTATTCAGTGTTTGCAGGGGGCGGAACCATCGTCTAGCCCCCCTTCTTTTTCTGTTGTTGCTGTCGTTATTGCTGCATTATGTCTATTGTTGTCTATATACATTTTTGTCGAAAGTAATTGTAAATGCTGTTCATAGTTTGACTGTCGACGTGATGTCCCCGTCCTCTGTATTTTCCCCCCTGCACTTTCTGTTCCACTCAGTTCGAGAGTTTTCCATTGCCCAGTTTTCCCGGCTTTCACAAAGCCAGCACAGTGCTAGACTTGTTTTAAAGTCAACATTTTGGCATTCGGCGAAGAGAGTTTGTTCTTGAAATGTTCAGCTTTAATATCTGCATTTATTTAAAGGCAAACAGAAGTGATACAGTCGCAAAAGTAAAATAAACCCAAAAGTATGTGAACTGCGAAATATGAAAATAAACCCAAATTAAGCCACCGACGACAGTGGTGAAAGCAAATAGAACGAATCAACTTTAACCAACATTTGAAGTGGCGGAAGAGGAGGATACGGCCACAACATGACCCGCTTTCGCATAAAAAACCTGAAAATCCTCTCCAGCTGCCTCAGCCTGTGGGTGGTGCTCTTCGGCGGTGCACTGCACCTGGCGCTGGGCAGCGAGTTCCCCGAGCGCGAGTGCTGCGACCTGACCACCACCTCCACGGTGGGTCCGCTGCCCATGCCGCCCGCCGCCCTGCCCACCGACAAGTCGCTCTCCTCGGCCACAACGGCCTTGGAGACGGATCTGGCCATCGGACGATCGGGTAAGTGGTCACTGGGGACCTTAAATTTATAAAAAAGAACTACACAAATTGGTAAACTTACTGGAGCACTGGAAAAATGCAGTTAAATCAAACCAGTCGGGCATTATAATTTAAGTAATATTATAATTATATAATAAATTAATATCTATAAGTACCAAGTTAATGGGTACCTAAGCTACTAATGAGTTTAGCTGTTAGGGCTTTCGGATGGCTAAAATTATATTATTTTGGAATAAACTATAAGGACATTTAAAAATGGTAGATAATCCCAATAAACAGACGTTAATAAAGTAATACAAACAACTAAGTAATCAATATTAACAAATACTATTTATTAAGTTCATTTTTAAAATTATTTAGCTTACACTCGACGTAAACGAAAATTTTATAATATCCTTAGAGATAAATGTTGATCAAGTTTTTAAGGTCCTTTTAATTTTTGTAAACCTCTAAACCTTTGTTAACTAAAAGTTCTAAGAATATCTGTTAAAGTTATTACTTTCTTAATATAAGAGCAAGATATTCAAACCCTTTTCTTTAACAAGATTAAAGTACTATAAATGTTCTATTTCCCAACCTTTCCTAGCCGACCTTCCTAATAATATGTGGTTAATAATAAAACCACATTTCTTCGACTGCATCGGACTGCGGCTTGTGGACCATTGCCTATTCATAGTGCCACTAAAAATGGCCAAGTCTAATTGCCAAGCGATATTTAATGGCTCAATGGGCAGCAGGACTCCGCCCGAGGGTTTGGCAATTGAGAGATAGTGGAGGACATCATCATCACTTACGCTCCAATTAACACAATGACCTTTCGCCAGCCATCGATGCAGCTGAGTGGTCCCAAAGCTCCCACGGGGTCGCCAGGGGGTTAACATTTTGCCATGCTGTCGGTGTGGGAACAATTTGAAATTCAAAGCAAACGTCAGCTGTAAAACAATTTATATTCACTTTGAATTGAGGTTTTGTTTCGCATTTTATTGTGTGGCAAGGCAGACAGACAGTCTTTGTGGGGGGTTATAGAAGGGCTTTATAGAGGGGTTATATATAGGGGGTTATGGGACGTGTGTGTCTCAGTTTCTTGCTGCCAACTTGACTCGAATTAAATGTTTGCTGAGCGTTGCTACGTGCCGTAAACAGCAGCAGCAACAACTGCCTGCAGCATACTGAGTAAATATAGAATTCGATGGAGTTGTTGCCCAGGTTATAGAATATTTTCTAGTCTTGTAAGCTGCGCTCTGTATGTGCTCGTAAAAAACTGTCAAATTAAAATATGTTTAAAAAATCGAATCGAATGCGGAAAATGTTTACTAGCCATTTAATTGCCAGTTTTTCCATAGCTCAAAAAAGTTTTTCAGCAACTTTTTTGTCCCACACAATTGCAAGCTTTGTATGCATCCTTAAATGTCAAATTAGCCACGAATTAAAAATGTCAGTTGGAAAAGTTGAAGGCTCCACTCCACTGCACTCCGCCTGACTTTTAGCCCTGCTCCCGCCAGAAAACTTTAACTATGACGGACATTCGATTGGTTCGAGGAACAGGCCAAAGTGCATTAACCCCACAATTGCAGCGGGCTGAAGGAGGGGAGGGGGGATCAATACACACGCACTTAGTGGGCGGTTCATGTCCTCGTAATTGAGTTTATTAAATAATCACAAATATCGATTGGCTTCGATTCATTTTGCTTGGCCCTCGACTTCAAAGGGCCAGGGCATTCGCATGAAAAAGGCCAATTGGCCAGCAGAAATGTTAAAAAAGTTTATTATGCAACAAACTTGATTGACTGAGTGAATGACTGACTGTCGGACAAACACACACACACACACAGGTTGCCAGGACAAATTAGTCATTAAGCGATGCTCTCAAAGTGCCAGACGCATTGAGTGCATTGCAGGTCGAGAGAACACTACAAAATCGATGAAACTAGGATGTTAAGAAAGCGCTGAGCTTACACAGGGGAAAATAAAATCAATTTTGAGGTAATACTAGATGTTGGCTTGCAGGATGTACTAAAAATAGTAATAGAAATCGATAGCACGATGATATATTTACAAAAGGAACAAGTTTCTATATTTTTCCTAACTCCTTTATCTTATTTTTTACCTACTGTTTTGATAACAAGTGAATTTGAAAGCAAAAACCCATAAATTCACCTTTAGAGATGGCCCAACTTTTCAACGTGCATTTCGCAGGACGAAAGATGAACCAACCGGCAAAAAGGACATAGTCCTTACTGCAATGGGTTTGACGTTGAGGGACATAAAAATTTCCGTTCTAAGTAAGCGGCTTGCCTTTTTTTCCTTCTGCTCCTAACAATGTTACTTGGACATACATATGTTGGGTGGCTTGGTGGGTTGTTAGGCGGAAATGTAGGTGAAACGTGTGGAACGTCGAGAACATCTTGCAGTTTATGTATATGGCCTTTAGATTGAGTTTGCACGAATGTACACAAGTTGTTCGAATTCGCATTTGAATGGGGAATTTCTTTTAGTGGCCAACGAGGACGACGGACGACGGATGTGCCTCCTTGAGCTGTGGACCTCTGTGGATCTGTGGATCTCAGTCTGCATGTCCATCTGTCTGCATGCCTGTCTGTCTGTCTGTCTGTCGTTGGGCTTGGCCATGACATAAGATTTTAATCAGCATAAAATTTTCGTTATTCCGTTATTTCTTCGATTGGTTTTCCCCCTTTGACATAAGCAAATAAAAAATGAGAGTTGGTCAATGGAAAATGGAATTTCATATTTAACATTCTTGCCTGTTTGCTCGAGTCCCCGCTGTTTAACCTATGTGCTTTCGATTTTGCATTGATGTAAAAGTGACTAGCAGTTTTTCTATTAAAGTTGCAAGTTGTCTTGATAATATACTTAAAGCGAACAAAGGTTTTGTTCTCTATTTTAGAAGACCAAATCAAATAGGTTGAAATAGTTTACATTTTTGTCTAATGGCTATACTGATAATATATTAAATTGACATCTTTATTTACATATTTGCTTCACTAAAGTTTAAACTTTTAAAGGAATTTACTTAATTTAAAGTTATTAAATCTTAAAGTCACAAGATACCTTGTTCAAGTTCAAAATTGCAGTAAAATACTCGTAGGGAAGAGGTGGTTAAATCTGAAAAGAGGGTTCCATTTAAAGGGCTGAACCATTGTGTTGGCTAAAATATTGTTGCAACCGCATTTCCTCGCTAACACGCTTACCCTTAAATCGCATCAATTTTAAACGCAACAGACACTTCACTCCGCACACAGACACACGAGCCCGGGCACAAACACTCGTAAGTTATTCCACCTTAATTATATTGCAACACCCCGACTCGACCCTCCTAACCCCGCCCCCTGCCCACTTTCTCCACCGATCCAAGTTGAACCGAACAATTCCAACCCATTCTGAGCCATTCCAACCCGTTCTGGCCCATTCCAACCCATTCCGACCCAATTCGAGGCACACATCGCGCTCAGGTGCCTGAAGGTCCATGTAACACAATGTTTTATGTACTGCCCATGTGTGTGACTCTCTCTCGACGAGTGTGTTAGTGTGTGTGGCATGCCGGTGTGTGCGTGAATTAGTTATGAAGCCAAAGTCAAAGTGGGTCAGCAGCAGTTCTTCTTTTCCCGCTGCAATTCCGCCTCGAGTTGCCGCTGCTGCATTCGAGTGTGGCCATATTTTTAGAGCTCCGCCAATGCCAATTTAATGTTATTGCGTATACGTGCCGTTGGCCGGCATTATCAATAGTCGGTGCGTATTGTGTGTGCACAGCGAAAAAGACAACAATATCTTTACTGCAGCCTTAAGTATTGCACTTACATTTGAGGCATATCACGGATGTATCTTTCAGAACATGTTGGTTTAATAAATGATTTGGGAAATAGGGAACTTAGTAGAATAAATTTATGAAACAGAAACAAGTATCTTACAAAATCAATACCCAATTTGTAATATAAAACGCTTGTTGAAAATTGATATAAATATTTTGTGTATATATTTAAATGTATATTTAATACATTTTTTGAAACAGCTTACAATTGTGTTTATTTATTGTATTCTAAAAATAACTTTACCAAATGTAATTCAAGATGCGGAAGCCCTACATTGTCTTAATTACAATCAATTTGAATACAATAAAATAATATATAACCAATGCGAATTCGGTTGCTTTTGCTCTCAGTGAGTTTGTGCATCATGGTGCATTTGCAGCAGTTGAAATTGTAATTAAATTCAACACCCGCACATGGGTAATGTAAATTATGTATGCGTGTCAGAGCCGGCCTGCCACAATAAAATGCAACACGGGTTGTAAGAACGACTGCAGCCAACATACATTTCAATTTGTAGGACACTCGACCAAAAAACACAGCCCAAGAAGAAGGTACAAGCCCTGGGCACTTAACCTTCCGCCCCGAAACAGACCAACTTGAGATGGCGATGGTGATGGCGATGGCGATGGTGATGCCATATCCCGCTGCCATGAGTGCGACCTTCATCAAATCAGCGAAAGGTGGCAGTAGTATCCTTCGCTTTCGCCTTTTGCTCCTCGCTGTTTGCCAGGCAAATTAAAAATTCAGCACAAGACTGAGGGACCGACGACTGCGACGACCTCAGTGCGATGCCAAAGGTTGTTCGCGGCTGCTGGTCGGTCTCGACCTGTCTCGATTTCACTTCAAATGGAAAAAAATGCTCACAGTCGGCGAGCTCCAAGGGCGCAGTGCACAGTAAAACAGAAAAAGGTAAATTAAAATTGTCTGTTTATTTGCACAAAATTCCGGCAAAAGCAAAGACTCAAATATGCTGACTTGGCGGCAGTTCTTTAAAGCCAGCTAGGTGTGTTTGCCTCAGTGGCAGATTAAGGTGGTTTTTTAAAGGGAAAACAAAATATCCAAGAAAATCTCTTAAAATAAATATATAAAAAAATTTAATGTCATAAAATCATTTATTAGATTTATATAACAATACACCCTTTCATATTATATATTAAATCAGGGTTTTTCATAATCCTTAAGTCTACTAGTTCAACTTTCGTAAATACCGACGTTAATTAAATATATCTTAAATATAAAAATTATAATTACTATTTAAAATATACAAATTGAAAAATATCTAATGCAAAACTGATACCTCCATAATAAATATTGAATATTAAATGATCACCAAATTTATTTGAATTTTAATAGACCCTTAAATCCCCCAAAAAAACCTAAGGACCCGCCCCTGGCAAGAGTGACTGTGCTGAAAGTCAAGGCTGCTAATTAAGTGCTTTTTTGGGGTTAAATACATATGTATAAGCTGCTTCCGTCACAGTTACAGCTCAGGCTAAAGCCGGGATTTATCCAGCCGATTCCGACTGTGCCGGGCCGCAGCTATTAAGAGTCTCTTTCTTTCTGACTTTGTGTCTGCGTGTGTGTGTGCTGGCTGGATCATGTTTTAAGCTGCAGAGCTTAACATCAATTTTTGAGAGCTTACTCTTTGTGTGCCTCTGTGTGTGTGTGGATAAAGGACCTCGCCAAACGAAGAGAACATATATTGTTGCACTGCCTGGTATCTCGAGGATTTTCTCATTATTAAACTGGAACCCATCTAATTAGGATCCGCTACACACTCATATATACATATTCATCTCGCGTGTGGCATTTCGTTAATGACACTTTAATGTGCTACAAAATCAACTGACACAGCTGGAAAAATAAATCAAATTTTTTTGTGTAGCAGCAACATTTTGAAAAAGGGCCTCGGCAGGGCGCATATATCACATATATCACTGGCACACGCCCACACCCACACCGAACACTCGTCATCTATCAAAATTCACTTTTCATATAGACCCTACCTGGGCTCTGTTTATATGTCTGAATGTCGGTCCGTTTGGCTGACTGGATGGCACACATTTAACCCGCACGTAGTCGCAATTTTAATATAATGGCGGGCTGAAACGAAGACGGGTCGAGTTGAAGGCATATCAACGACCTAGTAAGCATCTTTATACAATTTCATGAGGCTGTCAGCACACGCACACCACTAGACCAAGACACCAACACAGGTGTACTCACACACACACACGGAACACACCTGGCGACGCGACCGCGCACTTTGCATAAATTTGTTATGCATATAAAATTAAAAGCATATTTTTAGGCGCCCGGAACACACTCATGCCGACAGTCGGCAGTGTTGATATTTTTATGGCAAATACTCGTAATTTGTAACTCTTACACAACTCGAAAACTTCAAAGATACACAGATAATCAGGCGAACGGAGAGCGGAATGAATGGGATACAGATACGCGCACGCACCGCGGAATTCAACGGGCCTACAAATGAGCAAAGTTTTACTTTTATTTGATTTGCACGAGATCCAAAGCGAAAGTAACAAAATTGCGGCTGTTTGTTGGTTTCTGTTTCTTTTTTGTTTTGGACCCAAGACAAACGCCAGAAAGTTAAGTTCAAACGAGGGAAAACACAACGAAAAGTCATACAAATTTGCCGAGCAAATGGTGGAAATATTAACACGCGTGTCTGTTTGCCACTCGCATGTCTGTGAAATTAAAAATGAACTCACAGCCACTGGAAATAAATAAGAACATGTATAGAATGTTTCAGAATCAGTATTTACTTGAAGTAAACTAATATATTTACATAAATATAACCTTTTAAAAATAATCATTTTGAACTTTTTAATGACTTTAGTTTAGGAAAAGACTTTTAATGTCTAATGTTGTTGAAAATTTGTTAAAAGGTATTTTTGCATGGAAGTTATACAAATATTTGGAAAACCTAAAAAATAACAAGAATATTTGCATTTCTCCTAAAATTTGTTTTAGGTATGGCTCAAAATATATATGAGAGATTAACTTTTGATTTCAATTTCTAACATAAATCTAGTACATTTTATTTTACAATTCAAGGAAACTAAAAATCAAGATTAAGTATCAGCAAAATGTCTTATTTCTGAAATATATTGATGTATTTTATGTAAATTAACAAGGATTTCTATTTACAATTCAAGGATGTTTTTCTTTACTGTTAATAACCGAAGCTTAATTTAATAGGTTACCATTTTTTTAAAGGTAATTTTTGAGTAAATTAACCTTGATTGTAGCAGTGCAATGAAAAAGCGAAGGCAGGCCTAATGTTGGCTGCTTTTGGGCCTGAAATCAAAAAACATTAACGCGTTGCGTGCCTGAGACTGTGTGTGTTCTCCATGTTCGTGTGTGTGTGGGGCAGGACGAGTGGGTGAGCCACTTCATCACCGCGGCAGGACCAACGGCATATGCAAATATTTCAGGCAAACCAAAGCGACACTCAACATTCGTTCCGACCCGCCACTCCATCGCCATTGCCCGCGGCTTAAGTTTGCGTTTTTATTTAATTGCGGAAATTGTGGCTTCGCCCCGCCACACACACACACGCTCATACTCATGCCAAAACGCACACAGATACAGGTACACATACAGCTACAGCACACGAAGATTCTTGAGAAAGCGTTGCCTTTCTAATTTCTTTCATAACGCAACCAAGCATTGTAACATATTTTTATGGCCTCACATTTTTCTGCTTTCATACAGTTTCGTGTCGGTTCCTTCTGGGGGTCCTTCTCCCCCTCCCCTCCCCTTAGCGGTTCTTAAAAACATTCTCGGAATTCCAAAGCAGATATGAGTTTTGATACCGTCGAAGTGGTTGCAGCCTCCCCTTTTTTCAACGCTACCACCACCACCAAAAAAACTGAAACAAATTGAGTCAAGTGCGTCTTCCTCGATGGCAAAAATGGAGAAAATGAGTGGTAGAAAGTTGGCGATGGGGCTGGGGAACACATCCCGACTCCCCTGACAAGCCAAACTAATTAGAAAGTCACTTTAGACGCCGTTTCACCGCTCCCACAGGTCGAAAGTCGTTGAGCATAAAATTAAAACCGACACAAATGTGATTTCTCCTCGTGTGAATCTTATGAATGTTAATATATAGAAATGCCTAATCATAACCCAATTACGTTCTAAGCTAATGCAATTCAAAATAATTATATCCCCATTTCGGTTTGGCTTTCCCTTCAGATATGGTTTCCCAATAATTGCTGATTCATTATGTCGAAAATTGACTTTGTTGATAACAATTAATTGCCAGGTATTTGGGTATGAAGGAAAATGGTTCTTATGGTCGGAATAATTAACAAACAAGATTATGATATGCCAAATACTAATCCCAAATTTTAAGTTAGCAAACATATATTACCTCCTAAGAAACGTATATATTGTTTACGAAGCCTGTAACTTTCTTAAATCTTTTTTGATATTTTCAATTACTATTTTATATTTCCGAAAACTTTCTCACCATTACTGGTTAATAAAGTGGGTCATAGAAACATGCTTTGTTTTCCGAATAATTGCTGAATCATTAGGGGCCACGCGTCGTATACGCAATATGCCATAACTTGACTTTATTGATTTCAATTAATTGCCAGTGGAGTTCGCTGGTGCTGGCATTTAACAAAACTGCTCATAAATGAATTGGAAAAGCGTCGAACGAAACAAGCCACCAACAAATGGCGGGCAATCAGCTAGGTAAGTGGCTTACGCTTACACCAGGCGGCTCAAACCGAATATCGATGTTGGCCCCTTTTCCCCCGACCAGCTGGTAATGTGTTCGAGCGCGGGCCCATATCAAAGCATTACGATCTAAATGACACTTTGACAGGAGCAGGACCTGGCACGGAGTTCGGGGTGCGGCATTCAGCTAGGATGAGGTTCCTCCTGCTCCTGTTTCAGGTGGCCTGCCGTTCACCTGCACGCAGGCGATGGCAGCGGCGATAAGGGGAAGAAAAATCGAGGCAGCCCGCTCACATGCTCGCGACACACGCTACTTAACTGTTAATATTTAAAGTTGCAACGGGAAGCGGCAAGGCACTGAGAAAAATCCTGACACTAAGCCGATAAGACCGAAAGAAAGTGCTGTGGGAAAAAGAAGACATTAAATCATAAACAATCAGAAAAAAAATCTATAAAATTAAAATAACTTTGTCAAGCAGAAAAGAAGAACATTAGCAGTTCTTAACACTATTTTGGAGCATAAGAAAAATAATAATTTTATTTAAAAAGTAATTATAATATAATTAAAAAAGTTCATCAGCCAAATAATTGGAATACCGGAAAAATTATATTTAACAGAATTTTTCTCTTTAAAGAATTCCAAATATTATACAATTCAAAAAATAAAAACATGTCTTCGGAGTGCCTGGCAAATTACTAGGGCTCCGAAAAAACTTTTATATGTAATTGTAGGTGTCTAAAAGTATGCAGCAAAAAGGTATACTTGCCCTTCTAAAGGATATCATTGTACTTCTGATTTTAAAATATATTGTTGCATACTTTTCGGGATTGCAAAAATAGATTAAAAAATCCTAGCGATTTTTGAGGTACCTCCGATAAATCTTTTTTCTAAACTCTCCACCATATTTTCCCCCCAGTGCATTAGCAATCGCAGCAGCAGCAAAACAGCGAACCGGAAGCGGAAAGCTTTTCGCCTGCGGAAGTGTTTCGTGCGCGCCAAGTTTATATAAGCGTTGGCGATACGTTCGAGCATGTGTGGGTGTGTGCGAAAAGTGTGTGATCTGTCTGTGTGTGCTGCTGTCGTGTGTGTGTGTGTGTGTTTGTGCAAATTGCAAGGAGTTTAATGACAAAAGCAGCCACTACAGCCATGCACAATGCGTTTAAGCAGCCAGCATTTTGTTGTTCCAGAGGTGTTGCTATTGGTGTGTTGCCACTGCCATTGTTGCTTTTCACCCGGGACTCTAACGAACCGACGACAGACCAGGATTTCGCGCCTTTTCCACCTCGCGGCTGCGAAAACACTTTCACTAGAGCCCGGCAGCTGGCTGTTTGCCTCGCAGCTCGGGTAATCGCCAAGAACCGATTGGGATTCTGCAGGATACTCCATCACACTCAGAAAAAATAAATCTAAGGGTGAACAGAAAATATTCCAGTAAGAATAAAAAATAAATTAATTATTTTTAAGATCTATTCATTTAGTTATTTGTTTATGTGTTTTAAATCTTTTGAATAAACAGATGATAAAGAAATTTGATTATTAATCAGACAACCTGCGTTTCGAAAAATTCTATACAGATGTTACAAGCGGATTTTAATACCAAATAAATGTTGTATGCATATTTTGTTACTATGCCTTAAATGTATATTTAAACTCTGTGAAAACCAAAGTGATCTTTGGATGAAATTAATATACTTTAAACAATGAATTTAAATTAAAATATTTTTTATGAAATCATACATTTGTTAGTCCGATTTCAATATATATTTCCTTATTTAAATGAGAGAATGACTTTTATAAATATATAAACTAGCTAATATAATTTAAGTTTTTTTTTAATGTAAATTTTTTTCAGTGTACATCTCCAGCTCAGCAGCTTTATTTTGGCCCCACTGCACTCAGCGATTGCTTCTCATTTCGCCCGGCTTCTAGCTCCATTTCCGTGGCAGTGGCAGTCGATGATTTCAGTCGACATCTTGTTGGCCCGCTTCCGTTTGGCTAAGCTGAGCTGCCCGTATTTGCCGTATCTGCTGTACATGCTGTATCTGCTGTATCTGTGTGTTTGCTGCATTTGTTGTGCCTGTTGTCGCTCGTAAGCGCTGCACAATCACCGCAGCTGCTTTGCATTTTTCAATGGCTTTTCTTTCGCCTCCCCTGGGCGACCTGGGCAACTGTCGCGTGTCTTTGTAGATTGAAAAACATTTTCCCGTGATTTTTTGTTGTCTGCGACTGCTACTGCTGCCGCTGCTGTAGTTTTTCCTGTTATTCTCTTGGCATTTTCACATTTTGCATGTATTTTGTTGACAGGCCGAAAATAATCTAGGTGGCTTTCATGCATTTATTTCTATTCCGTACAGGATCTCAATTCACGGTGGCATTCAAATGGCTTGACTACGTGACTGAAGTCCCGGATTTGAAAGATCTAGTTTAAAGTGATTTTTTAGCAAATGTTGATGGGGTTAAAATATCTATATATATATAAAATATAAGATAAATATTGATGGGGTTGCTTGCTTCATTTATACCTACCATTTATTTGATATAACAATAAACTAAAATATTAAAAATTATCTTAGCATATTAACTTTGACATTTTTAAAACAAGATAGTTTTGTATACGCTTTCTTATTCCTCAAGTTACGCGAATCACTATGATCAAGTTTTTTAATAATGTTGCTCTTCGCTCCATAATCTACTAGGTTAAGCCTTCGGGAATCATTTTAACCAAGAATACAATGGAGGATATCGATTGCTGGGCGAGGACAATTAAACCTATGCCTACTGACCAGACTCTGAACCCGAAATGGCCCCATTTATCGACTTAACCCATTGTTCAGGACCTGTTCGTCTGACATATGCTAATTTGTAATTGCTCGTTTGTGTGCACCTACTCAACCCTTTAAACACGTCAGTTTGACTGTGTGAGTGTTTGGGCACACACAATTAGATGCAACAACAACGGCCACCAAATAACAACGATGTGTAACAACAATTGTGGATATAATATGCATAATTTATAATTCCTGCGGTCACTTTCATGCGCGCTGTTAATTGAAGCATACTTTCCCGAGAGCCGACTGAATTTATTGACATTTATATGATTTAATTAAAATGCAACGTATAAACACACCGATAGGCAGCCAAATCAAAAGTGGCCACATTATAAATATGCATAAATTAATGGCACTGCGCAAGTTAAACAATTTAAGCATTAAAACTGTCCATCTCACTGTCAATTGGCCAAATTGAAATATAACTATATATAAATAATTGAGGCAGTTTGCTTTGCCGATGCTGCTGTTGATGTTGCGGCAATTATGCGACTGCAAAGTCGGGAAAATCTTTCGGTAAGCTTCATAAAAGCTTCCGCATTATGTTTACAAGCTAATAAATGTCAGCAGCAAACTGGAAACGGCAAACTGCAAACTGCTAACTGAAACTGCAAACAGCCAACTGAAAACTGGAACTCGAACTCCGGCGATGCCCGAAATGCAAAGCCAACAAATGACCGGCAAGGACAAACAAATTAAGCTCCTGAATTTTGCATGAAGCCAATTGCATTTTGGGCAGCCGGCCAAAGGACATCCAATGGTCTGTTGGCCGGCTTTTTGGCCAGATCAAGTTGTAGCAAAGTTGGAGAACAGCTAACCCACACACACACACAGGGTCACAGATTATTTGCAGCTGAGTGGAGTTGGCCTAATTGATTAATGATCCCCCACCGATAGGTCCTTATGATGATGAGTCAGCTATTCGCTGAAACCAACTGCTGACCTTTAATCCAGTGACCCAAGTGGGAGCCAAATTTTGAAAGGGGTTGGTAAATTTCTGGGGAAATTGACTGGCATTAAGGTTAAAAATAGAAAAAATATATTTTAGCTTATATTTTCTAATTTATTATGATTATATAGCATAAAAAAAATTATAATAAATGCTGCCAAAACTACAATATCATTTTAAATCAATAAATGGAGAACTTACACTTTTGAGAGGTGCTGTTCAAACGATTCCTGGGGAAATTTACTGACATACAGGTTAAAAACTTACAAAAAATGTATATATACATAGTCTAAAATAAATAATAACAAATGCTGTCAAAATTAAAATATCATTTGAAATCAATAAATTGGGAAATTACAGCAAATAGATAAAAATAAATATATATATATAAATCATCTTCCTGAATTTAATACATATGCCAAAATTGAATTCAAGGATCACAGTGTTTCTGATTTTCAGGTATACAATTTCATCAGTGAGCATAGCTTCGAGTATAAATTGCCATTTTCTTGGCGTGTACGTGAGCGCTTATAAATAATAACGATTCGGCTAAACCGGAAGCCAGAGTAACAACTTCCTTTTGTGCGAATGTTAACCCATTCGGTCACATGCCACTCACACGGCTCCTGCACGTGTGTGCGTGCATTCATTTATGATTGAGTGCGCTTTGGGGGTGAGTGGATGTACGGCTGTATGGCTGTATGGCTGTATGGGTAATGAGCCTGTGTGCCACACACTCACGAAAAAAAGGTCAAAAAACGCAGAATGTTCAAAATGAAACGTCAAGAACAACAACAAAATTGCGTGTATGTTGTTTTTTTGTTGGCGTTTTTTTGGTTTTTCTTTTTTTTTTTACCCATATAGAGGCCTACACATCATCATCAGCGTGTGGTTGTTTTTGTTGGCTCGCTGGCAACCCTTTTGGAGCCGTTTTTTGTTGCTCGCTTTTTGAATTTCCGTCTGGCATGAAATATATACCTTGCTTTCTTTTTGTGTGTGTCGCAAAGTCATGCAGTAAAAATTACACATGTACACATTTGTCTGCTCATGTGTGTGTGTTGTTTCAGCACACGCAACAACACCAGCACAAAAATTTAATTTGAATTTGCACATCAAATTCGCATATAAATTTTTAAAGCAACCGACAGTGGGAGCAAAAAAAAAATAATACTGGTGTGTGTGGTGTTGTAAAAAATTTAATTTATTAAGCAAAACAACAACAAAACAAATGTTGAACAAAAAGCGCTCGCGATTTAATCATTCATATGACCATTTATGTGTGGCACGAGATGCCACAATATCGCCGTCTCTATGACATAATAAACGTCATCATTTGACAGTATTTTCGTTGGGTATGTGAGAATCACGGCGACATATTAATTGGCACGGCCAACCAACCCCCACCCCAAACTAACCCCCACTCCATAAACCGAAATTTTCGGTTTGGGCCCCAAGAGATAACCGACGTATAAGGCACAAGTTTTTTGGCCCGCAGTTTGGCTTTTACCAGATTTGAACGTTTGTACGACTTTCAGTTAGTGGCGTCACCGAAAATTCGTTAACTGCAATGGTTTTGGCCAAGGCACAACTTTTACAAAGTGATTATTATTGTATGGAAACTTTTGCGGCCTGGTCGAAAAGTCTGTCTAGTTCTAGTTCTAGTTCTCCCACTCTTGTAGTTACATATGTAAAACGAAAACGAGTCAAAAAAAAAACAGCATACAAGACCGAAACGAGGGAAAACTTATGGGCACAAAGTTTTGGTAGCATTTTCATACCCCCTGCTAAAGGAATATCGCCTGACACGGGCAACAACAAACTGGAAGAGCTGAAGACAACGTGAACTAACACCAATTAAAAGTCATTTAACGTTCACCCTCATATAGGGCATACTGCCCATAACAGCGGTCAAAATAATAGTGGAGAGATTGGTTGTAAAAATGTGAATTTTAATGGCTTAACACGATAAAAGCATCAAACCGTCTTTAAAAAACCTGTTGTAAGAATACCCTTTGATAATATGGTTGGATACTTAGACATTATTTATTCCTTAAAATGTTTATGTTCTGAAATATATATCTTTAAGATAATCTTTAGATTTATTTACTTTTTATAACAAGCTTTCTATAGATTAGATAGGTGTTTTTAGATCAGTTGATAGTCAGAGGTCTGTTCCAACATATTTTCGGATGATATATTACCTTAAAGCTATGCGTTTAACGTTTTCTTAGAGTTTGTTTGATACAATCTTCCTAACTCCTAAAATTGAATAAGCAAAAGTGGAAACCGCTAATGGAGTTAATCTGTAGAGCTATCAATACTATTACTTTAACCGCAACTGTCTTTTGGCGTTCAGTGGGTGGGGAAAATTAGGGTCTTCGGCCAAAGACTGCCTCTGACAGCTTCTGGTCATACAAAGTAAATGGGTTCAAGTGTTTAATATTTCAAAAGTGTTTTCGCCAAACTACGTGGTGTGATGTGGGTCGAGATGCTACCCCCTTGGACCAGGGTGTGGTTGTGGGGCGAGATGCTATTGGAAATGGCCGGAGTTGGAGCACGTGTCGGTTTAGTTGTCGACAAGTTTACTATCACAGTTGGGCAAGCAAAACTTTGCCCTGTCCTTCATTGGCCCGGAGTGGGGGTCATAAATAAATTAACTACTTAAATTTGCCTGCGGTGCAATAGGAGCGAGGTGGGGGGCAACTTAGCACTGGGAAAAGAAAAACTATTGAGTCAAAAGGGTTTTTTTTTGGAAATTATATCTAATTTAGTCCCGTAGAATTAGGATTTTAAGGACCTTTTTAGAATCTTTTAAAATAATAACTTATAATATTTCATATATTAATATATAATCAGTCTCTTGACCTTTGGGTATCCTTTTTCTCAGTGATTCAGTACCATTTGCATGCGTACTTCCACCAAGTGGTGTCAATCAGCCTTGGCCGAAATGGAAACATCTTTTACTCGGCCTTTCAACCAGAGTCTGAGCCAAAGCGGCAAAGTGGCCATTACTCTAATTAACCTTATTTCATTCTCAATTATAAACGACCAGAACAAACAGTACAAGCAAAATACAAAAAAAAAAACGAACAGCACTAATTGTAACAAGCGGAAAAACAAGAAAAGTCGGGACAGCAGTTGGGCCAAAGGAAAACCGAAAGGAAAAACCAAAACAATTGCCTTAAAACATAATTGTTATTTTGCGCCTTCTCCTCTTTGATTTTCCTTTTAGCCAGTTTGCCGTTTGCCGACTTTTTGGCTCAACCCAAAAACCAAAAAAAAAAGGCAAATTAAGTTTTTTGCTCTAATTTAGTCTGACGCGCGTTGGCAAAACAACAACGAGGGAGGAACAATAATAACAGGCCGCCTTGGCTTTTGCTTTGCCTTTGCTTAATTTACCATTTTTCACTCTTATCGCCCCTCGAGAGCGAGGGTGGCCATAAAAATAAGGCCAAAAGCAGCACAGCAGTCGGACTGTTGGCTGTCTTAAAGTTTAAGCTGCGAGCGTAACAATAATTTAATGCGGCCCTTAAATTGTTTGTAAAATGTTCAACAACCGCGCTGCGTGCTGCTCAGTGGCAAAGTTAAAAAGTGGAAAACTTTTTCTTTTCTATTTAACGTAATTTTCCCTTATTTGCTGTGTCTGATCCGGGGAAACCCCCTCTTCCCTGCGCCTCCAGCTAGCTCATTTCCCCACGCAGATTTTCCGGACTGTTGTCGAGCATATGTTGCCCTTGCCTCATAATGTGGCATATTTGGCAGCTCGAGAAGCTCGACAGCCGCGATTGAGTCCCGTGCCATGTGCTGTTGTCTTCATTTGGAGTCCTTCCTTCCGTCTTGGCTTTCCCTTTTCCCTTCCGTCATTTTCTTTGGGGGGAAAATTACATGGCGGGCGACACTTCGGGCTTTCTCTTTCGTTTTCGTGGTTAAGCAAATGTTTAACAAACCAAATCTGAGATTTGCATTTTATGCTTTCTCCCCCACTCTCCGATGCTTTCTTTCATGCTCGGATAAGCCCAGCTTTAATGCTTCTAATCGGGCTTAAAATCAAGGATGTTCGAGTAAGGAAAGTGGGGCATAAAAAATAAAAATCAAACAATTTAAAAGAACTTTTTGTCACATCAATCGCTGCTGACGTGACATGGGAAAACTTTGTGGTCTGACTGCAAAGCTTCTTAAGTGCCGGGAAACCCTTTTTCCGGGGTACGGGAAAATCCTTCGCTTACTGGCTCATTTCTAATTCCATTTCCACTTGGCTCTTATTCACACTTCACCCAAGCCAACAAAGAGCCCGGGACAAATTATTGACAAGCTCAAAGGACACAGAACACAGAACACAGACCCTTCCACACAGTTGGCCAAATCCATTGCTCAAAGGCATGAAAATGAAAACATTTTCACTTATTTGCCCAGAAATTGGATAAGAATCGAACTGAAATTGGATCTCACTCATTGTCGATACACTTGCCACAGCCTCCGTGGAGCGTTGGCTTTTTGTTTTGCTTTTAACTGCCAGCCGCTGGTGTTGTTGCCTTTTTGGCCACATCAAGCATTTTCCGGCTATTTTCCCACCCGCTGCCGAGCCACTGGTCCGCCCCCCTCTCTGAACTCTTATTATCGTAATAGAATTTGCCAAATTGAGGTTGAAATACAATGGCTTGGTTTGCCTTCCTGCAGGGAAAAAAATGGTTGATCATCTTGTAGGGTAAAATTAGTGTACTATTTGTACTAATATATAGAAAACTTATTTTGTTTTAATATTCCAAAAAAACCTTAAAAATCTAGGGAGACATAATTTAACCAAGAAATTTCTAGGTGATAAATATTTTCCCTGTATAATAATAATATTTAATACTATGTTGTCTATATTTTAACAATAGTCATCATAATTGATTAGAAGTTTATGATATATTTGAAGTTTTTAGATACTACTTTTTATAAAACATTTAAAGGGAGTAAAGTATTTAAGTTTTATTAATATTTAATAAAAAATTTCTCAGGCGTTGGTATATTTTTTGATGAGAATATATTATATTGATTTGGTATTTTAATAGCAATCATCCTATTTCTACCTACTTATTTGTTTTAATCTTTTCTAAAGCCAACACAAATATTTTTCGAAGTGCATTTGCCTGCCTTTCTCCTTTTTTTTTGGCATCCGTTTATCGTTTGATTGTTTGTCTGCCTCGCCCTTCATTTTGCCAGTGTTTGTTGGGTTTGTTTGCTTGTTTGCTTATTTGGCGGGACTGCTGCTGGTTCGCTTATCAATTGCTGTTTTTATTGCCATTTTAGCCCTCCCCCTGCTGGCCGCCTTTATTGAGTACGACAAAAATTCATTGCCTGGCCCAAGGGCGCGTGCCAGTAAACAGCCTCAGTGGCGGATTGTCGGAGGAGCATTGACTAGCCTGCGGTTTGGGCCCACTTGGCCGCCGCTTTGCCCCCAAATTTAATTGTTTACTTTGTGGCAATTGACCTTTTGTGGCATTGCGGTGATTGAATGCCAGATATCGGATTTCGCCTAGGCTATTAGGGAATTATGATA
The DNA here is from genome assembly GCF_043229965.1 of Drosophila suzukii. Classification (NCBI taxonomy): domain Eukaryota; kingdom Metazoa; phylum Arthropoda; class Insecta; order Diptera; family Drosophilidae; genus Drosophila; species Drosophila suzukii. Next base: position 71,140,952 of record NC_092082.1, read on the forward strand.
TTCTGATTGGGTTGTTGCGGGGGCGAAATTGCTCATTGCTCGCGGTGCTCACTTTTCATATTGATTTGTCAGCAATTCCGTTTGAGCAGTCAGAGGGGCCAGGGAAAAAAGCAGGGGGATAAGGATAAGCCCCAGCTGGGAGCAGCTCATCGGGAATATGTCAAGTGGACCCACCTGGCTAGAAACTCATCGGGGCCCACGCTGCGTATGAGTAACGCGTTCGTCACGGCACGTCATCAACTTTGTTGCTGCCATCGTGCGAATTTCGCATTCCCCTTCCCGTCATACATTGCCACTTTTTTTTTCCTCTTAGCCACCATGTCCTGGCCTTTTGTTCTTTTGTGTTGCACCACAATGTAGCTGTGGTTAGCAACAAAAGCCGCAGGGCCCAAAAGGGGGAAGTTGCCGAAGCATTCTTTGTTTCTAGGCAATTTCAGTCACTTACCCCGGCCGTTGTTATTGCGACTTTGCCTTTGCCTTTGCGTTGTCGCCGGCGATAAAACTGTTACTGCTACTCGCACAGCTACTGCCACAAAATACCGATGTCGTTACTGCCGTTCGGTTTGTTGATGCTGCACGGAGCACAAAATTGGGGTTTAAAGTCTGGGATACGGTCCATAATTCTGGGATGATTAACATTTCCAAAGCTAAACTTAAGAACGGTTTAAACTTAACTCAAAGAATTACGCGCAATAATTTTTGAGTTACTTCTCGAACCATTTTCTACATATTTTCATTACTATAGTAATACCACTAGAGTGTTATAGGCCTTATAAAGATATCACTAATATAGTAAGTTTAATAATACAGAATAATAAAATAATACTGATTGTAATGCAATTATTATGATAAATATTAACAGCTGTAATAAATGATGATGATGAATAAATGATGAATACAAAACATTTATTCTGTAGGGACTGACATACTTTAGAAATAGTACCAGAGATAGTATTTTAATTTAAAATTATATTTTTAATATTAATTAGAAATAGTTAATAAAGAATAAAAAACACTGATTGTAGAATTTAGTTATAATAACATTTTAAGATACTTTCTTAAGCAATCTATAAATGTCCTCTGGTTACTTACAAGCAATTTAATCCCACGGGTTGCACTCTCCTTTCTAGTTTCAATTCTGGGATCTGAAATAGGGTTTTCTTTTTCCGAGTGTCCTACCGTTTCGTGTTCGCTGGGAGCTTAACCCAGGCCTCACCTTGTATCGGTGTCGTGTGTGTTGTCTGTCTCCGCTTGCCATAACAGCAAACTTTGCTACAAAACTGCTGCCGTAGCCCCAGCCGACACACTCGTGTCCTTGCTAACCAATCCATACAGGACGACACAGACCCACACACACGGATGCCATGGCAGCTTCACCTTGGGCATATTGATGAGCCCAACACTTTAATTAGAGCGTCAATAAAATGGATAAATGCAGTCCCTGTCCCAGTCCCAGTCCCCAGTCCGAGGTCCTGATGCCGACAGCCGCCTCCTCGTTGGCAGAAATTTAATTTGCCATTCACTTACACGCCACTTGGTCCTGCGGCATGTTTGCACCAATTAACCGGGCCTGAATCCTCACTGAAAATTACAATTAATAGTCCCGGCATTTTTCACTCCCTTTGTAGGTGGCTGACATGTACGTGTGTATGCCCTGCAGGTCTGAGCCAAGTCATTGGGCTGGACAGGCGTGCAAATCGCTATAAATTATGGTGTCAACTCAGGCCTAAATTAGTCTCGACACGCAGACAATGGCCAACACCTACCACACATACAGTTGAGGCTGAGAAAATAGTATTCATTGATTATAATGTATTAAAATCTTTAAAAACTTTCACAGGTTTGTAATTTAGAAAATTATTTGATATACAAAGAGAAATATCCAAGAGCATTGTACTTGAAATGAGAGCATTCGTTTTTAAAAACCGTGTAAGTACATTTTGGTATCAATGTTCTCAATATTAGAACGAAATGGTTAGAAGAGAAAACTTAAATTGAGTTTATTTAACAACTTTTAGGTATAGATATACAATTTACATAAATACTGCCAAATCAACTTGATTCGACCAAAATAAAAACATTTTCTGCTTAAAAATGTCGTTCTGTTTTAAGAACATTTTCAACTCAGATGAGAGCGTCAGAACTTTCTCTGTGTAGAGATATACCCACATATATTATAAATTTATTGCTTTCCATATGCAAATTAAATAAATGTAATATTTTATAATATACATTTTATGGTATAATAACTAAATGTGCTGCTAGGTACCTTAAAACGTTATCATTATCATTGGTGTGATACACAATTGCCTTCCATATATCACCTAAAAACTGAGATGCTTACTTATTTTTACACCATAGGCTTACTTATAAAAGATACTTAGATATATTTCTGACCTCTGCTGTAACTTTGTGCAGTGTCCTTCAAGTGAATCGATCTATAATTAAGATAACTCCGATACAGTGCTGTGTAGTTCGTATGTCGGCCTGCCTGGAACGGCTTCATTATGGCCGTTCGCAATGGGCTGGCATCGCACTCTCAATGGAATCCAGATAATGCCGCCTTATTTGTTTATGAAATTGACCTGCGATTATCGCTGCAGCGGAAACTGAAACTCAGACAGGGACAAAGCGGACTTATTGCGTGTGTTCTGCCTCATGAATAATACATATGGTATGTCCGATGTGGGCGTGGCAGTCTGTCTGTCTGTCTGCCTGCCCGCCCACACTCATACAATAAAAGTTTTCCAACAGCGCAATCGTTTTGTTAACTTGTTCACAAGTGTCGGTATGTGTGGGCCAACAATTCGAAAGTCTCGGTAAAGTCATTCTCTACTCTACCAACGATCCCGCATTCTTGTCCTCAAGGATCTGCCATGAAAATCCGTTTACACAATTTAACGCACAAGTTCGACAAAAAAAATAAAGTTTTCGCAAATGCATAAAACTTTTGTATTGACAATAAACGCCGACAGAAGGCTTTTTCGAATATGGAAAACGCTGAGGAGTTGTGGTAGCCAAAGGGCCAAGGGATAAAAGTGCATATTCACATGTAGTTTAACTCCACATACTTGGGAAGATAAAACCCGCAGGCTGCGATGATGCTCTCAAATAGGTTTAGTTTGTTGCCAAGTTGTTTAAAGCCAGTAAGGAGATGAAAAAATGAGAAATGGAACTACATGAAACTAAATAGTAAGAAATTTGAATACAATATCTTCATTATAAATGGATATCTTAATTATTAAATCATACTTGTACAATCTTTTTCATCGTATTTACTCACAATTAATTTTTAATCCTAAGTAGCCTTTGAAAATGTTTAGAAGTAATTTTATAAAAAGGATATAAGAAGGTCCAAATAAATAATGTTAAAAGTCATTTCATCGCGTTTTTCTAACAATATATAATTACTTTAGAGACTCAAAATGCTTGAAAGAGTATACTATTTTTTTGTGTAGATCCTGGGAGAAAAACTGCATCCACTTTTATGGCATTGGCATTGGCAGACAAAAGCGTACGAAATTCAATGAGCTGCAAAAAGCATCTAAAGTCGCTGCTGCTGCCAGATTTACGCCAAGAAAAATGTCAGACCGGCAGCTGCGGGCAGCCAACCTGCATTTCCCACACTTTCAACCTGTTCGGAGTTTTCTCACCCAAAAAAAAATGTTATATATATATTTTTGGGAAAAAACACCAAAGTTTGGAATCCAACTGGAAGTGGAGTTGACTGTGGTCTGAGCAGGCGGCAGACAAATTGCGCTCGTAAATGCTTTAAATTGTGCACTCCGCCCGTTTTCAAATTGAAGTTGAGAAAGAAAAAGTGAAGCCGCGACGCGAACAAAACATGGCAAAACAAAAGTTGGCCAAGAAGCGTGCAAAAAATTGCGGAGCGTGTTAAGAAAAATGTTTCCGTAAGCTGCGAACAAATGCGCGACAATATTTTTCTGTGCGGCCAGTGTGGAAATCTTCGCTTAAAGTTTCCGAACACCTTTACCTTCTGAGTGGGTGTGACAGGGGCCGAGTGGCTGGAATTTTCCCGCACTTCGCGGCTGCAACCGAAAACGAGAAATGCCAACAGCAACACTTGCCATTTTCCGGTTTCCTTTGGCGGCTTCGCCTGGGTTGATAACCCAAAACCGAGTGCCACTTAAGACCAGAGCCAAAGGGCTAGCCACAGAGAAAAATGTTCTACAGACTTTTTGAGATCATAGCCTCATAAAGAGTGCTATGATAGCTTTAGTAAGCTAAGGCAAATTAAATATCGTCATATCTTTGTGCTTTTATACTAATGATTTTCTCACAATATTTTGTTTATCGTGAATAACTTAAGCACTAAGGACCGATTTCTCAATGTCTGGTTAAATATCTCGTAAAATTTAGTTGTTAGATAGTTATAAAGGTTGTTAGTTTGTAAAATTAACATCACATTGTGATATGAAACTTGACTTTCCAACAAATTTAACTACATGTTCGGTTCCTCGACAGATAACAAGAACCTTAACCTGACATTGTGAAATCGTTCATTAGAAGTTTTGTGACTTACATCGCTTCTAGCTTTCTTGGCTGCTAAAAATCGCTTAGAAATGGCTTAGAACTGTGATTTAAGGATTCTATGTTTTTTGTATCCAGTTCATCTAAGGAAAACATATTTTTTTTCAGTGCTTGCAGTGCACACTTGAGTTCACTGCGGCTGCAACAGTTGCGAGGTGTTAGATGTCAAACCGTTAAGTTAATACAGCTGCCTCGACTTTTCAACTCCTGAACTCTACAACTCCGCTCAACTTCTTTTGGTGTTGGATTTTTCAATTTACAGCCTCTGGTTTCCTGCCCTAATGACCGGTTTCTCAACTGATATTAAGTGGCATTAGGACACCGCTCCAGTTCGCCGACTTATTTAAGACTTTTGAGCGCTTTAAGGCCACGACAAGGTCATGAAGGGCTGACAGTCTGATAAGGGCGGCGCAAATTCAATAAATTCGCTGACGTAAGTCCTAATTGGCCCGGTGAAAGTAAACCAAGCGAAGCACTTAAATTAATTAAAATATCATTTCGAAAGACGGCGGAAAGTAAACACAGTGAAATCACCGCCTCAAAGAATCCTTCTTTTTTGTCGCTGGCCGGCAAAGTGAAATCGAAATGGCAAACAGAGCTCGAAATTAGATGGTTCTTGGCATTATTGTGAAAATAACATTTTACCCTTGGTTGCTGTTTTCTGGTTTTATTTTTTTTGTTGTACGCCTGCTGAAGGTCGTAAATAATTTATGTAAACTTGAAGGTGGGCGGAAAATGGCAGTGGGAATTGTCGCAGACTCCTTTACACTTTGATGCTGCTGTGTTATGAATAATAACTTGGACTCGGTCCGCCCGCCGCCTGCTTTTTGTTATTGTGCGTTCGAATTTCACGTCACTCTCGTCCCGTCTCTCTTCTGCATTTGGCAAAGCTTTGAATATTTTACGCAGGCATAAATAATTTAAAACAATGGAACACACGTAAAAAGGGAAAAGGATAATGCAGCAGCAGACGGGCAAGGATTTTTTTGCACACAAACAGGACAAAAGTGAGAGCGGAAGGCGAAAAAAATGGGCCAGAAGAACAGGAAGATAAGAATAAAAATTTATATATATTTTCCCTTTTTTACCATGGCCCAGAGATGCTGGCCCAAAGACCTGCAGCTCACACTCCCGCTGCAAAAAAAGAAAAAAACACCCACCCACTTTCGACCCGAGCGCAACACTTGACATATGTGCCGCCCTTTGACCTCTTTCCCCAACTGCGGGGCGTTGGAATTCCTTGTAAATGAGACGGCAAGGCGGCCAAAACATTTGACGAACGACAAAAAATGAAATGTAAATGCTGAAAATGTTGTCTTTGCCTCGTGTGAGCCCTGTTTTTTTCCCCCTCTAAGCCAGTGACTGATGGCGGCTCAAAGAAATGTCAACACACACAGGGCTCACGCACAGGCAGCCGCCCTTAGACAATTTCACTTTGACTTAACAAATAGAAAATCATTTATTCTGCATGCGCGAACGTGGACGCACAGCCTGGCCGGGATTCGATTTCCCACAAAGAAGGCTAGCACTCGAAAAATTGTATGGCTTAAAGTATTAAAAATAAAGTGAAAAACGGGAATTTATTTTTTAAAAAAAGTTGTACTCAATAATTTGTATAAACAAAAGTATTAAAATGAAAGTAAAGAATGGGAATATATTTATTTTTAAAATTTTAAACCCCTTTTTTAATATTACCTCCTTTTTTTAATATCATATATTCTTTCTCCTTAATCCAAAAAGTGGGTACCCGTCAGAAATCACAGAAAAACAGATGTTAAAAAAATGATGATGGTGGTGTTTGTAATATTCAAAATAAACCTGCAAAAAACTTATAAGTTAAGTGCTCTACTTCAAAATGAAACAATAAAGTGGCACCTGCATATGTTGAATTTATATTATTATAAAAAATTTCATTCTTTGGATTTCTTTCGTTTAAAATACAAATTAAATTCTTAATTTAAATTAGAGTTCCCTTTTTTATAAAGTACGATGTTTTCTTCCAGTCTTAGTCAAAGGCAGATACCGCCTCCGCCGTGATTTCCGTCCTGTGTCGAGCCCTTAGATTTATGCGCATTTTGCATATTTCTTTTCCTCCTCATTTCAAAAGCAACAAAAGTGACTTTGCCGCCGCTCCTGATTCAGCAGCTTTTTTCCTCATTTTTTTTGTGAGGGATGCTGCTCCAATTTTCATTGCGCGACTTTTATGACTTTGCCTGCCGCTGCTTTTGACTTTTATCGAATGCAAATTGTTTTATAATAATGCAATCAAAATCTTTGTCAACTCTGTTTATTGATGTGTTTATTTTGTTTTGGTTTTGACTGATAATGCCGGCAGCTGAATAACATTTAAGAAGTGGAATAAATTTGGAGAGGAGCCACTTGAGTGTCGAAGCTAACAGGCTTACAATGTGTACTAATAGGTTTCCCCCGGGACTTATGGGGGATACTCCGAATAATTTTGTTTGTTAAGATAACAGGATTCTTTTGTTGAACCGCTTTTGGAGGTTCATTGTTGGGAATGAAGTAAAAACGTATTAAGTGATACGGTAATATCCCTGTTTTAATAACTCTGATTATTATTATTAAATTAAGCATAATTATTTTAGTACCATTTCCCCAAAGAATACAAAACATAACATGCAGTACATTTATAGAATAGTTAGATATATCCCTCAGCATGACTTACTGGTTGCAAGAACTTGCCAAATTCCACACTCAAATTACTAATAAATACAAAATTGAATACTTGAAGCTGGAAAAACCCAGTGTAACCCCTTGAAATCCCCATCTTGGCAAGAGTTGCACTGGTGACGTGACTAAGCCAGAATAGAAGAGACCTCCCAGTGATTCCAAGGCATTTACTGCAGCGTCTCTGCAAATGTTTCCTTACTTGTACTTACACTTCTTTTATTGTTTCCTGATTTCATTCCTCTTTTTTCCTGTTTTTTTCCTGGCAATGTACTTAAATCACGGGAAACGTGCCAAGCAACCGAACAAGGACAATAACAGAAAATATGACATTTATAAGGCAGGCCAGGTCACTAGATGGTGTTTTAAACTGGGCCGTTTTAATGAATCGATCATCAGCCTGGCGTCCTGTGAAAATAACAAATTTTATGCATCGCACAGCGGTAACTACAATTATGGAAAAACATCAATGACAATGGCAATAACAACTCCAACAACACCAATACCCTGCACGACAATAACAACAGCATGAAACAGCAACAACAATAACAATAATTGTATTTACACATAATTGACCATAATCCCCAGCAGCATTCTCGTTATTCAGTCCCTGTCCCCTCGAACGACAGATTTTTATACCCGCTATTTGTTAAGGTTCCAAGGGTATACTATATTTACGGAAGTGTTCTCTAGTCATGGGTATAATAATAGGAAATCATAAATATTTAAAAGCAGGACCTATTTGTTCAATGATAAATTTAATAATATTTAATCTTTAATCTTATACCAATTCTTAAATAGTTCTGATAATCTGATATACATATAAAAAAAAATATAATCTAAAGAAGTGGTTTACCTTAACAACTACCTTAAAAAGCTAGGTAAACTTATATTTCCCGGAAACCCTAATAATATATGATCTTAACTGAGTAAAAACACCTACTAAAATAAGGGCCTGATGTTCTCACAGAAGACTAAAGTATAGAACGGTTTTCGGTCATAACTAGAGCTTTTTTAGAAAGGAATTTTATATATATTTTGAAAAGGTTACCTATAATGTTATGCCATTCAAAATAGACAGAACGTAATTTTGGTAAGGACATGGAGTACCAGGTATCCATTAGTCGAATCACTCCCCAGGACCTTCCTCCGTGCTTCCTCTCTGGGTTGTTGTTTTCGTTGTTTTGGTTAAGGCCCAACACCAACTTCAACACCCAATTCGGTTGGTTGCCCATGAAAATGGCCGCAGGCGACATTTTATGTTGCTGTTGCTGCTGTTGGTGTTGCTGCTTTTGGTGTTGTGTTGCCAGTGTGCTGTTGGTAATGTTGTTTTCACCGAGCTCTGTTCGCATTGTCTGACTGTAGTTAAATTTAAATGCCAGTAGGCGAGGCGGCAAGGACTTCCACTCGGGGCATGGCCATAAATTAAATAAAATGAAATGAAATAATTTGGTCACGCACTTTCAACTGTTGACATTTGGCCTTAACGGCTCCGCCCAGAAAGATTGTTATTACGGATAATCCAGGCGCGGGGGCCTTTAAGTCGCTACATTGATCCCGCTGGAGTCGGGAAATCAATGTTTTATACGCTGCTCGGTCCATGCAAAATGGTTGCAACTCGATGCCGTTGGCAGTGCTGCATATTTATGGGCCACCGAATGTCGGCAACATGCAGCCATGCGAAATCCACTTCATGACCGAAAATTAGTTTTTAACCCACAAAATAATCCCGAATGACATAAGGATGGTCGCCGGTGGCGGGGAGAAAAGCGCGAAAATAAAAAGCCGGCAGCCACAGCGAACATATTACAGTGGCGGACCAGGACCCTTCGTCCTGTGGCCCTTAGTCCATAGTCCTTGCTTGCCGGAAGTTGTAAAGCTGCCATTTCTCGGCCATGTTGTTGATGTTGCCACTGCCACCGACTTGGCTTTTCCAGCAACGATTCGCGGCCTCGTAATGCGGTCATTGTTATTGCAATTGTTGTTTCTGCCGCTGCTGCTGCCTGGCAGTGGTAGTTGTTGCCGCGTTGTAGTAGCGCATTTGTTGTATTAACTTTTTCCAAGTGGCATGCAGGGCCAGCAGCGGTGGCAGCCCCAACAATACCTCTCGAACGCCACCCCCGACGTGGGCCATAATTTATTAAAGCCTGCACCAGAGTGCTCCAGCGTCGGGCCAGCGCCCCCGGCACACAATTGAAATTTAAGCAGCAGCAGCAGCAACAGCAGGGTGGCAGAGGGCAGAGGGCAAAGGGCAGCGCTCCAGCAAAGTTGCAGAAAATGCGAAACACTGGAGGAATTCCCCATCCCTCCGATTTCACCACTGCCCCGCCTGCAACGCGCCACCAGGGAAAATGGTAATCGAAATGTTCGCCGCACGAATCAACGCAAACAAGGCGTACAGTGGAAAAAATGTATAATATATATTACCACAATCTTTACAATACTTAAAAAAATATTTTATTAATAATTTTCTTTAATATTTAGGCCTAATGATCGCTTAACCTTATTTAAAAAATCCTATTTATATAGGAACTTACTATTGATATCTAGAGCTGTTATGTCTATATCAAAACTTAACTTGAAATTAAATCAACTTTAGAATCATTACATTTAAAATAAATTCTTCAGGTGATTGGTAAAAATATTCCCATTAATATAAATAATTGTATTTTCTATGATTTATAATATGTGAATCAAATGTTTCTGTTAAGTTCCAACCAAAACTAAGGATTTACACAGAAACACATCAAAACCTCTATAAGTTCTGTGACAATTTAGTAGGCTTTCAATCCAGAGAAATTTTATTTTTGATTATTTAATACTATTTCTCTCAAATCATAATGGATTAAAAAAGAAGCATGACCCATTTAGGAGACCCTTTCCCCAGTGCAGCGCTGAGCAGCGGTGGGAGTTGGCCTGCAACACTGGCCAGTTTCCAGTCAATGTCTTGCCTCCTCCGCCGCTTTTCCCTTCTTTTTTTCTGGCCTCCTTCTGCAGTCAAAGTTTTTGGTCGAAAACTTTTTGGGGTTCGGGGAAATAATTCATGAAACATGGCGAGCGCGAAACGCGAAAAGCGAACATTTTTGTGCCTGTGCCGAATCTGATTGTGACACAAACGAATTGTTCTGGTTGTCGTCGTCGGAGTTTTGGATGTGGAGGAGGTCCTGGTAGGTCCTGGTTGCTCCTGGTAGGTGGGACAAGAACAGGAACAGAACCGCCGGTCGGTCGCATATTTATGTGCCTATTTCGCGTTTTTTCTATGTGCCCGGGAGCATTACTCTTCTTGGCATGCAAATTTATGGTGTGTCCCAAAACAATTGTTATTGTGTTTTCAACTTTTGCTTGATTTGTGTGTTTTAAGTGATTCCAAATGGGTCGCCGGGGATTGAGCGGGGTGTCCACGGGGTCTGTTGGCAATTTGCGGCCATGAGGAGGTTCCCGATCCCCAAAAATCCCAAAAAACCCCCAAACCGCCAATGGCTGATAATTTCTTGGCTGTCATCGGGCCAGACGCGCGCCGCATATCTCAATGCAATTCTAAGCACCCAATAACCATAAAACACTTTAAAGTCCAACCGAACTATGGCTATTTCGTCCGCTGGATTCCCCACTGACTTTTGTTTATTTGTATTTCCGCAAACAATTCGACTGGCAGGGCAGTCCTTGCAAACTTCTGCGGCCATGCAATTGTTGCCACTATTCTAGTTCCCTGGCTTTCTGGTTACTTCTCGGTTTTGGCAGTAGGCCACTTCCTGCAGTCGCCGCGGAGTAAGTTCAGCTGCGTCCGCATGCAATTCGTGAATTTTTGAAGGCACTTCTTTTGTTATTCCGGCTCCGGAATCCTCCTCCACCAGCTTTTCCCCACCCGACTTGCAATATGCAAACGGTCATTTCGTTAATGAGCGTGGGGCAACAGGAGGAGGAGGTTTAGGGGGTAAAAAAAAAATAAAATAGGAAAAGTCAGGAGCAGCAGCAGCGAACTACAACTTTTACGGGGCATCCGGCGGATGAAGAGGGTTTTTGAGATAGAAGAGGAGAAGGAGGTGGCACTGGCGGAAGGACCATGACCGGTAGGCAATGGCTATAAAGCCGACTGCTTAGATAGACAGCAGCCCCTGTGTTCCCAGTCTGCTGGCCGGATGACTTGGTTTATTTTACGTAATGAAATGAAATTGAAATGAATGTTTTATAAACCGCCAGCTCTGTTTTCCCCACTCACCTCCCCACTTGCAGCTATCATAAAATTATGATAAAAACTAAGAGCTACATATAAACATAATTGCAATGTTTTTTTCCAAGCCCCCACCTTCGTGTTGGATTTTTCAATACAAATCATTGTAAATGCTTTAAACTGTTCACCGTGAATTAACATAATTAAAAGACCCGCATAAATATTTATGAGCAATTTGCAATTACGTGTGTATAAAGATAAATACGAGTGAGCCGAAATAGTTGAGGGACTTTACACATTGAATTTGTATGCAATTGTGCGACATAAAAATACATATCGAAATCCTTCGTATAAAAGAATTGCAAGGAGCAGAGTCCAGGGATTTAATTAAATTTGGCTTAATGTTGTCACCGCAAGAGAGTTGCTGCTGCTTGTTGCATGTTGCTGCTGTGGCTGCCGGCTGGAATTCGGTTATTAAACATTCTGTGGATTCTCCTCACGGTTTTCATAGGCCAAGAATTTATCGAATTCAATTAGTATGGAGAGCACAGTCTCGCCTTGCCCGCTGCGAAGAATTATGAGTCTGATATTACCCAAAAAGGATATTTGACTTACCTATTGGTTAAATCTTTGAGGGTTATTTTAAGCGGATCCTTGGGCCTGACCATGTCAAATATCTCATCCTTGAGGTCCTGAAAATTCACGGCCTCCGCCTTCAAAGTTTTAAAGCGCGCTTCAATGCCAGCGTAGAAATATCGCAAGGTTTGGGCTGTCAAATATCCCTGCTGATTTATGTCTAGGATACGGAAAATATAGTGCAAGGCTGGGAGAGACTTTAAGGCTTGATTTTTAAAGGTTTTCAAAGGAGTATATGAAAGGACTTCTTACTTTTCGATTTTCCATTGCAAAGTGAAAGTCTAGAAAGGTTTTGTAATCCATTTTTCCACTATAAGTACGACACACCTCAAATGCTCGATCCAGAAAAATAGAGGTTAGACTACCAGAACCGTATTTAGACAGCTCCTTCTTGCTCAGCATACCGTCATGGTCCTTATCCAAATCGAGATACTTTTCGTACACCCCCAAGATAGCGGGCATTGAAAAACAGTTTGTCGTCTCGTTTTCCTTTGCATCTTTATAGTTTGGTTTATCACTTAGGGCTAGTAACTGCGATAGCAATCCCGAGGATACTATATCCCTAATTCGTATACGTCGCATATGAAGATGGTCCAGGAAGAAGAAAAACTTCTTTACCAACGTACACACGTAAAATCTCTCGAAAGAGGGCTGCAAACAATCTCGGATTTGTGTCAGCTTGGGTATAATGTCTGTGATATAACTCTCGAGATCGCTTTCATTTAGATATCCTTGCCCCAAGTCATCGTAAGAAGAAAGCCCAATGCGTCCTTGGATGACCGAAACCCTTCGTATTATATGATTATAAATAGAGACGATATCCAGCAGGCCAGGATAATTAGAGGATAGCATCAGTTCGAAAAAAAGTGCCACTGTCATTAACTTTTGACACTTGGCACCTACTTTCGAAACGACTATCAAATAATTATCCAAGTTGATGAGTTGCCGCTTTGATCTCGTAGTTTTAGTCACATGCATTTCAAGGGTCCTCCACAGATCATTTAAATCCTCCGCATTGAGAAGCTCCTCCGCCTGATCCTGTAGAAAAAGCGAATGGGCCTCTCGACGCAGCAACTGACGGGTTTTATCCTCTGGTTTTGGTGGGGGATCAAAGAATTTCGGTATTTGGTTATACGAAGGGTGATCCATGATCCTAAGATCCTTATGTTCTGTATTCTTGTCAGAACGATTATCGAAAGCCTCGACGGCACACATTTCCAGCTCCATGAAAAGATGTTTTTTTCAACGAAGCAAAACAAAATAATCAACATCTGTTTACATATATGACAAAGTTTGACAAGTGAATTTTCTTCCAATGAAAATATATTAGTTTAAAATACAAAATTAGAAACCAAAATATATTTTAATATTTTAAAAACTGAAACAATATAGAAAATAAAATATTCAGGCTAAAAGAAACAAGCAATTTTACAGTGAACTTTCAACGAATAAATTTAACATGGACTCGATTTAATTCGCTCTTATTTCTAATTTCAGGTTCCACCATTAAGGGCGTCGTGGCCATACTGAATTGTATCCTGGCACGTCAGCTATGTTTCGAGGATCCCTCATGTTCGGCCATATTGGAAATAATACCGCGCGTCTGCGGGCCCATACCAGGTAAATAAACAAATAAACCAGCCTGCAAAACATCATGCAAATCAAATCGATACTTTTACCGCGCACTGATGAAATGTTTACACAAAATCTATGGGTTTTTGTGTCAAGTGTTTGCAGAGCTCTCGGGAACTTGCGGCGACCAACGCTGATTATGCGCAAGTTTTGGTCATTTGAGAATTAATTTCCGCTGCCAGTGCGAGTCGGTTGAATATATTATATTTTCCCTTTGTTTTTATTTGCTCGGGGGCTTTTTGTGTGTGGGGCCGCATCGACAACTGTGTAATTATTTCAGCAATTTTTGTGTGTTCCGTGAGCAGGCGCGCGTGCCATAAAACAATAAATAACAGTGTACACTTAAAGCGCAACAGAAGGCCAGAAGGAGATCGGCCACGAAACGCCAGCGAACGGCATTTGAATATTCAAATGCCCCAGAGAGTCGATGGCCTGTTCCTGCAATACCCTGTACGAAAAGGAGTAATGGGGAGTGCTGGGGTGTATTGCACTCTGGCCTACTGTGCGTATGAGTAATATTTGGAAACACAAATACTTGCAGGAGGTGTTCAGTCCAGCGATAATGATATTAAAGTTATTTTAATATGATTTTTCATTATTTTAAGTAAACAAATGTTGAAGTTTGGCGATTTTCTTAAAGGCCAAGCAATTATAGTACAATTTTTAGTAATATTATATGAACTTTAGTATCTGTACATGTTAGAGATTTTCATAAACCTCCCGAAAAGATGACCTTAAAATATTTTAATAAATTTAAAGCTTCGTCTAAAAATGTTTATAAAAAGCAAAAACAGAAAATTTAAAATAATTATAATAAAGGAACCCTTTAAAAATGTATATTTTTCTTGGAATAATCACATTATATTAGCTTTAAAAATAGGAAAAAGATACCATTTGATAAATGATTATTTAACCTATTATTCTGCTTATTTTCACTTAAAGTGCCAACAAATCAAGCTGGTGGGTATTTCTTTTTCCAACATTTGACTTTTAATATCCTGTTTGTTTTTCTCCGGCGGAGAATGTGTGCGGTGGGCGCACATGACCTGAAGGTGCAAAATGAAAAAGAAATGCGTGGCTGGCGGCGTCCTTCTTATCCGGGTACCCACATTCACATTCACATTCACATCCCCTCCCACTCATTCACCTGGGCACCTTGCCACCCACTTTATTCACCTGCCACCTATTCATTCTGCCGCTCAAACAAAGGCCAGCGACGAACGAATGAGCGCGCCGCAGAAAAAGTTAATTTATAAATTATTCAGTAATTTGTTTTAGACTCTGCTTTAGCCGGTGCCCCACCCACCGCGACGGCAACAACAATGGAAATAAATTTCTTTTGTACCTCGCTTTGATCCGCCCTCATTCAAAATGTGTATCTAAGCCGGGACTTTTCCGCGAGCACTATCCACCGACCACTCATTCCCGGTTCTGTTCCCCGTCATGGTCGCGTAGTTTGTGTCCTGTTTGGAGGAGCTCGAAAGCCCGGCCCCGAGTATCGTGCGCATAAGTCCGCTCTTATATTTAATTATTAATGTTCATTCAGTCCGGCCAGCGTCTTGTGGCATTTCTCAGCTTTTGCCAAGCTCCTCCGCCCGCCGACCGCCATGCCAAGCCATCATCATCCGGCACCACGTTGGCTTCCATTTAAGTGGCTTTCACCTTTGTGTGGCTGTGGAGGAACACGGCGAAAAAATCGCATTTAAAACGGAGCATTAACGGCTTTAGTTTGCTCGAGGCCAGCCTTCTCTTTTCTTTGTGCACTCGAAAAAAATAATAAACATTGGAACCCTGAGTCAATCCGGCAATCAACTTTCAAAAGATTAAGGTTTTTAAATTTTCTTAAAACTTAATAACTGTCACTTAAAAATAATTATTTTTTGTCCAATTTTCGTGTTTTTTAGGGGAGACATCTAATTTTTTGCAAAAAATGGCAAAAATAAAAAATTTCTAGGTTTGAGTGCCAGCGGATTGGAATTTTAACAACGAGCTCAAAGAGGTATGACATTTCTCACTCGGACGTTTGGTTGCATTATGGCGGGCAAAACACTGATTTTTTAGGTCGAAAAAATTCAATTCAAATTTTAGTCAAAAATACAACATTTTTAAGCGGTTTTTTGATCGCAGTTTAGCCAAATCAAGGCGTACAGCTAAAAGACCGACTGTTTTGAGCAGCTTGCTAAATATGCTAACGATCCTTATCACTTTTAGAAAAATCTATTTTTTGACCAATTTTCTCAATTTTTGTAAAGGTTGCATCACTTTTTTGCGAGAAATGGCAAAAATTAAAAATTTTTAGGTTAGAATGCCAATCGATTGGAAATTAAGCAACGAGCTCAACGGGGTATGACATTCCTCATTCTAACTTATATTTTTGTTATGGCAGCCAAAAAACTGAATTTTTATGGCGAAAAAAGGGTAAAATTTTTTGTCAAAAATACAAAATTTAGATTTTTGTCAAAAATTCGACATTTTTTTCCGGTTTTTTCATCGTAGTTCAGCCAAATCAAGGCGTACAGCTAAAAGACCGACTGTTTTGAACAGCTTGCTAAATATGCTAACGATCCTCATCACTTTTACAAAAATTTATTTTTGGACCAATTTTCTCAATTTTTGTAGGGGTAGTATCACTTTTTTTCAAAAAATGGCAAAAATTATAAATTTTCGGGTTGAAATGCCAATCGATTGGAAATTAAACAACGAGCTCAACGAGGTATGACATTCCTCATTCTGGCTTTTATTTTTGCTATGGCAGCCAAAAAACTGAATTTTTATGGCGAAAAAAAGGTTAAATTTTTTATCAAAAATACAAAATTTAGATTTTTGTCAAAAATTCGACATTTTTTTCCGGTTTTTCCGTCGTAGTTCAGCCAAATCAAGGCGTACAGCTAAAAGACCGACTGTTTTGAACAGCTTGCTAAATATGCTAACGATCCTCATCACTTTTACAAAAATTTATTTTTGGACCAATTTTCTCTATTTTTGGAGGGGTTATATCACTTTTTTTCAAAAAATGGCAAAAATTAAAAATTTTCGGGTTGAAATGCCAATCGATTGGAAATTAAACAACGAGCTCAACGAGGTATGACATTCCTCATTCTGGCTTTTAGCCAAAAAACTGAATTTTTATGGCGAAAAAAAGGTTAAATTTTTTATCAAAAATACAAAATTTAGATTTTTGTCAAAAATTCGACATTTTTTTCCGGTTTTTCCGTCGTAGTTCAGCCAAATCAAGGCGTACAGCTAAAAGACCGACTGTTTTGAACAGCTTGCTAAATATGCTAACGATCCTCATCACTTTAATTTAATAATTTATTTTTTGACCAATTTTCTCAATTTTTACATTACTTTTTTTCAAAAAATCTCAAAAATTAAAAATTTTCAGGTTGAAATGCCAATTGATTGGAAATTAAACGAGGTATGACATTCCTCATCTGACTTATATTTTTGTTATGGCAGCCAAAAAAACTGAATTTTTATGGCGAAAAAAGGGTTAACATTTTTGTCAAAAATACAAAATTCAGATTTTTATCAAAAATTTGACATTTTTTCCCGGTTTTTCCGTCGTAGTTCAGCCAAATCAAGGCGTACAGCTAAAAGACCGACTGTTTTGAGCAGCTTGCTAAATATGCTAACGATCCTTATCACTTTTAGGAAAATCTATTTTTTGACCAATTTTCTCAATTTTTGTAAAGGTTGCATCACTTTTTTGCGAGAAATGGCAAAAATTAAAAATTTTTAGGTTAGAATGCCAATCGATTGGAAATTAAGCAACGAGCTCAACGGGGTATGACATTCCTCATTCTAACTTATATTTTTGTTATGGCAGCCAAAAAACTTAATTTTTATGGCTAAAAAGGGGTTAACATTTGTGTCAAAAATACAAAGTTCAGATTTTTGTCAAAAATTCGACTTTTTTTTCCGGTTTTTCCATCGTAGTTCAGATAAATCAAGGCGTAAACCTAAAAGACCGACTGCTTTGGGCAGCTTGCTAAATATGCTAACGATCCTTATCACTTTTAGAAAAATCTATTTTTTGACCAATTTTCTCAATTTTTGTAGGGGTTGCATCACTTTTTTGCGAGAAATGGCAAAAATTAAAAATTTGTAGGTTAGAATGCCAATCGATTGGAAATTAAGCAACGAGCTCAACGGGGTATGACATTCCTCATTCTGACTTATATTTTTGTTATGGCAGCGAAAAAACTGAATTTTTATGGCGAAAAAAGAGTTAAATTTTTTGTCAAAAATACAAAATTCAGATTTTTGTCAAAAATTCGACATTTTTGTCCGGTTTTTCCATTGTAGTTCAGCCAAATCAAGGCGTACAGCTAAAAGACCGACTGTGTTGAGCAGCTTGCTTAATATGCTAACGATCCTTATCCTGTGTTGAGCAGCTTGCTTAATATGCTAACGATCCTTATCACTTTTAGGAAAAATTTTTTTTTATAAATTTTCTCAAATTTTGTAGGGGTTACATCACTTTTTTCCGAAAAATGTTAAAAATAAAAAATTTCTATGTTTGAATGCCAGTGTATTGAAAATTAAACTACGAGCTCAACGAGGTATTACACTCCTCACTCGGACGTTTTGTTGCCATATGGCAGCCAAAACACTGATTTCTTAAGTCGAAAAAATGAAATTCAGATTTAAGACAGCAAAATATAGCAACTCTTGAAACTTAACTGAACAACTCATATTTTTTTTGAGTGCACATGTATTTTATTTTGATTTATTTTCCACTGCGGCTCATTTCCGTTCTCGAATAAGCAGAGGAGTCGGGAATAAAAGGCCATGCCCTTTACGGCTGGGGTTTGGACCACTCGACGCAAAGGATCAAGTGGTCATAGCCATGGCCATTAAGGACTTCAATGGCGGCGGCTGCATCCTGACGAAACTTGAAGTGCACATAGGCGAATCCCTTGCAGAGACCGGTGTTCTTTTCGCGAGCCAGATACATCTTGGTGTGGGGTCCGATTTTCTTCACCAGCTCCTCGAGATCGGCCTCGGTCATGGATTCGGATAGGTTTGATATACGAACTGCCGACGAATCGTCCCGTTCGCGACCCCAGTTTTTACCAGAGGCGCCGACCCCGCCGTCCTTCATGAAGGGCGGCACATATTTTCCCGTCTTGCTCGGATCATTGATGGCGGCAGCAGCCGCCGCATTGGCCTTGGACTCCATCAGTGTCTTGCTGTCCATGGAGGTGCCTTTGTAGGGACAATTGACACTCCAGTGTTCGCCGTTGCAAATGCGACACTTGGCGATGTTCTTGCCGGCATCCAGTTGAGTTTCGTGGGATTGATCAAAGTCCTTGGAGCCAATGAACTGCATAAAGACCTCCTCTGAGGCCATGGTCGTCTGGGAATTGGGTCCGGGCTTGTCCAAGCGGGAATCGCCGAACTTCACCCAGCTGCGGCGACGGGCCACCGCCTTCGGAACGATCTGCTTCTCGATCTTGAAGGTGCGCACCACCTTCACCTTCTTGCCATCCTCGTTGAACTTGTACTCCGTCACATACTTGTAGTCACCCTCGATGTACTCATTCGAAGGAGGCAGACCATCCACGTAGTCCGCCTCCACCTCATCGGCCCAGGATGTATTAAAGGTTTTCATTTTTCGAGATATGTAACTTTACTCCGAAATTGATCAAAAGTCAGTGAGACACTGTGGTGTCCTACTTGATTTTCATTTGAATTTTACAGGGTAGCCTTCTTGGATGTATATTTTTCAAATTTAAAGAAATCTATATTAATTTATTTACCAGTCTAATAATTACCTCTAAACGTTCACCTTAAAATATTTTATATATTTATTATTTATTTTTAACCATATTTTATATTAAGTACAGAGCTATCTTGATTTTAAAGTTTTGTTATTAAATAGAATATGCCACTGTAAGGGAATCCTTATCACCGGCTTAAGAGATAACGAGAGACAAGAAAATCCAACTATAAATATTTCCTTATCGCCGGCCTTACGGAGAATGAGAGACGATTGCTCTCTCAACTGATAATAGTCTTCTTGGGTCTGACCTGAACTCAA
This sequence comes from Drosophila suzukii, assembly GCF_043229965.1. NCBI lineage: Eukaryota > Metazoa > Arthropoda > Insecta > Diptera > Drosophilidae > Drosophila > Drosophila suzukii. The sequence goes on from NC_092082.1 coordinate 71,160,676, forward strand.
CTCAGCATTTGTGTTATTAGTTTACTTTCACTTCTCTAACCGGTCGGTCGTTCTATTTTCTATAAAATGCTGCTCTTAAAGCATCCGAAAACCGGTCAAAGCCTGGAGATCTATGAGTTTTGGCTCCGTGATCATTGTCGCTGCGGGGAGTGTCTGAATTTGGATACCAACCAGCGGCGTTACGATATTTTGGATCTGCCAGCGGATGTAAAACCGGTAGAGGTTAAATACGAAGGCTTGAAGCTACAAGTGAAGTGTGGGTGGAAAATATATAACTCTATTCTCAGCATCATTTAATATATTTATAAAATCTTAGGGAGTGACGACCACCAGTCTAGCTATGACCTGGACTTTATATTCGAGTCTCAGCTGGAACAGTTGATAAGTCGGCGATCAAATTCCACTATTCTGACGCCCTGGAATCGCAGCATTATCTTGCAAAACGAACAGCACTTGCGATTCTCCTTGCCCCAGCTGATTTCCAGTGATGATAAAGTGAAATCTTTGGTTGAATCTCTGGTTCGATATGGCATTGTCTTCATTGATGACGTGGCGCCCACACCAAATATGACCGAGCTGGCCCTGCGAGCTGTTTTCCCCCTAATGAAAACTTTCTTTGGTGAAATGTGGACCTTTAGCGATAAGCCCGATCATGCGGATACCGCTTACACAAAACTTTACCTGGGCTCCCATACGGATAATACCTATTTCTGCAATGCAGCTGGACTTCAGGCCCTACATTGCATCGAACACTCGGGTTCGGGTGGCGAAAATTTCTTTGTGGATGGTCTGTATGTGGTAAACGAATTGAAGCGTCGATTTCCCGCCGCCTATAATCTGCTGTGTAGAGTTCAAGTTCCTGGGGAGTATATAGAAAAAGGGGAGCATCATCGCCACACGGCTCCTATTATACAGGTGGATCCACTGACTCAGGAATTTATTCAACTCAGGCTGAATGTCTACGATCGCGCTGTGTTCGATACTATTCCACAATCCGAGATGACCTATTTCTATGCCAGTCTTCGTCAGCTCTTGAAGATTGTTAAGGATGAAGAGCAGCAGTGGAGTCTGAAGCTAAATCCTGGAAGCATCGTGCTTTTCGACAACTGGAGAGTCCTTCATGGTCGCCATGCCTATACAGGAAGTCGTACTATGTCTGGTTCCTATGTGCAGCGTACCGATTTTCTCAGCAAGGCTCGTGTCTTGGGAATTATCGAATAAATACTTTGAAAAAATATAAATATTATAACTAAGTACTAAATAAAATTAATGAATTTTTTAGGAACAACTATTGTCTATGCTAAATATTGTTATATTCACCACAAATCATTTAATCATCAGAACCGAATGTTATACATGAAATACTTTGTGTTCTGCAGACTAGACATGATGTAACTACGAATTCTTCGTCTGAGCCGAGTTCTTTTCCAATTCAATTTCGATTGCAAATGCCAACGCATCATAATAAAAAGTTACGATTACAATTGCTGGCCAGCGTCTAATTTTTGTCATAGGGGAGGTATACGAAGCGCATACAAAAAACCGGCAACAAAAATCATTTGGCATTTGTTTTTATGGCCAACGTCTCATGCGTGAGTGTGTGTGTGTGTGGCATAAACAAACGCACTTTGAACTTTTTCATTTAAAAGTGAAATTACTTTTTGTTGGCCGTGCAGGTTAATGGCTGTCGCGTTGCCGTCCTTTAAATGTCCTCCAAATATGGATGTGCCTTAAAGAGAGCGAACGAACAGGGTCTGAATATTTATGATAATTGCATTTCATGCAGGTTTTCCCGCCCGCTTTTCCCGTATTTCAGCCATTTCCCTCTCATATGCGCCGGCACGACCGGGAAAAGCCTTTAAAAGCAGCTTCGATGCCCCAGCTGGGCGATAAATATATATATTTTTGTTCGCTTTTCCTTCGCCGGAAGTTGCAGCGCAGCAGTCGTGCCTTTGCATGGCATACTTTTCGGCATTCCACTTCCGTTTTAAAACGCTGCACTCACTTTGAGCCACCAGCCACCGGGGCACTTGTCGATGTTTCAATAAAATCAACAAGCACACACACACACACACTGCCACACGGACACAAAGGACACACACACACACATGTGTGACTGGCCAGGAAACAGGACATTCCAGCCGAAAATTGTGCAAACACAAAGCGCCTGCTTAAATCACTCGTAATTAATATGCTCGATAATAATTCATATGCCCTTGAATGGCCAGCTAAACTTAATAAATGACTCATAAATTTCACCTACAGACGGCCATAAAAAGCCAAAAAATAATAAAAACAATGGTCGGGGCAGGGAAAACAAATGCCAAACTAAAATCAAATAAAACAGGGCAGAAAAAAGTGGCGGGCAAACACACATAGTCACTCCGGCAACAACAAACAAACAAACAAAGAAATCATTGAACCAATTCAGCGACCAACTCAACAACCGGAAACGCGTTTCGAATAAAAACGAATTGAGGACTTAACAATAACAGTAAAAGGCAAGGGCAATGGCGGCGGTAGGGCAAAAAAAAAAGAAGAAAAACAGCAACACAAACGGCAAATGGCGTCGGTTGATGGCGACGAAGCATAAAAACCACTCGCCTTGGCTTTATTTTTTATGACCGCCCAGCATGCAATGACGAAACCAAAGCCAGGTGCCACTGGCCAAGAAGAACCGCTGGCCAGGAGCTGCGGGCCAAGAGCAAGAGTCTAGTTAACTGGCCATCAAATGCACGTAGCACACGGGGAGAAAGAACTTAGGTATTTAGAATTTACCTAAAGTCTTCATTTTAAAAATAAAAATAAAAATATTGGGATTTTTTAAGTTTTTAAGGTGTCAAATGTTATATTTCTTCTTTTGTTTTATATGATTCAAACAACAAGTATCCTCGACAAACAAATATCCTATTATTTTAGAAGCTAAAACCCTTTAGGTCCCAACTTCTTTAATCTATACTCATTTTGCATACCTATAAAGTAAATAGGTATAAATGTAAAACTCTTCTACAAACTAAAATTAATTAATTAAAATGTGAAAGTACTGCAATATATTTATTTTGAAATAAATTCTGTTCATGAAGTCGTAGTTTTTAAAATAAGTAGACAGTTTTTTTTGACATATTTAGTAGAAGGATTACCCAACAAAAGCGTTTTTTCATATTTCTTTGTAATTTGTTTGTGATATAATTGTGATCCGCACATACCAGCTCTAATTGACACAAAAAATCCCTCTCAAAAATATAAACATTTCCCTTTTAATAACCCTACGACTTATCAATCGTTAGGAATTTATTTGGAAATGGTGTCAAACCATATTTGTATGCTTTCAAAGCAGCCTTTTCCATTTCCTTGTGTAAGAACATAAGTACTCTGCGTTTCTCCCCTGATCCACAGCCAACGAGTTTTAATTGACACCACCAAGGAACCCAAAAAAAATCCCCAAATCCAAAGACCCCCAAGGATATTCGGAAAAAATAAAACCGTGCGGAACCAAGGGGCATAAAAATGATGGATGCCTGTGAAAAATGTCACTTGTTGCGCAGTGGATGCGAATGTTCCGATGTGTGTTGGCCAACATCCAGAATCCCCCCCCCCCATTCGGAAGCAACTTTATGTTCAACTAGCAAATAATCATGTCCGGTCTGCATGGGACAAGGGCGTTATTGGATAGGTCGTAGGGCAATCACAGGGGTAACCGAAAGGGGGGTGTTCAGTTCAGTTCGGTTCGGTTCGGTTCGGGTCAGTTGAGTGACGTGAACCACATGGTTCCCACACCCACCACTACCACTTCCACTTCCCATTATCCCGGACTCCACACTCCATGGACGCCCATTGTCCGGCAGTTTGCTTGTTTTGCTTTTTGGCGATTTTACGGCTTATGACGAGCCAAACGAGTCCCTGTCCCTCCACGTGTATTTGTGTGCGTCTCCGGCTCTGCTGGCCTGTGTTTGTGAAGTGTCGGCGTAGCCGGGTTTATTAGTAGGGCTTATGTTTTATGGCCAAAAGGACAATGGATGGCCAACAGATGTTTGCCCTTTGTTTGTCGTAGTAGTAGTTGTCATATGCTCGAATAAGCTGTCACACACCCACCACGTATGTATGGTCTATGTGTAACATAATTTATTATGTTATAAAATATTATCCGGGCCACGTTCCAAGCGCTTCGCAACGCTTCATTGGCCGCTTAAATCGACCGTTTTGTTTGGAGACTCAATTATTCATACAGTAGTTGTTATAACCCCCCTTCTTCGGCTCTTATTATGACATGTGTCTGGTTTGTAGTTGTCTGCCTGCCATTTATAACAACTGTCATGGCCCACACCTGCACTGCGAAAAAAGGATTGCGTTGTTAAAAAGTTCTTGAAGGTCTTACATTTTCTACAGGTCTTTTACATGAGGCAAATAAATTACCATGCAATTTCAATAAATATTTTTATAACTTTATTAAATTCTAATTTTAAAAGTGAAGTTTGTTTTTAAAAATGTAGCTGGGAATAAAAAATAAGGCTTGGAATTCTTGCCTTTCTTACAACAAAATATGAGAAACAATATCCCAAAAATTAAATGAAATCATTTAATCTTTAAATTGTTAGGACCTTTTTTTTCCTTTTTCCTATTTTAGTTGGTATATTTTCTCTTTGTATACCGATTCATACAGTTGGTAATCGATGTGCAGCTCCCAAAATGAACCAGCACGACATTAAATGTCAAAGCTTAAGCACTGCTGCCATTTATAGATCATTAAGCATATCCGCCCAATCCCCCAAATGGATTCAACTGTCACTCACTTGCCACAACATGTTGTACTCAATACCGCCGGCCTCCTCCTATTTGCAGTGTCCTGCAGCACGGTGACGGTGACCAAGTGCCAGGCGGCCCTTCGCACCCTGCAGGCCTTCCAGTTCTTCCGGCCCACCTGCCTGTGCAAGGAGCCCGGAATGGATCCCGACTGCAACCACTTCCGGGACTTTCTCTTCGATCATCCGTGCGGATTTGTGCTGAAGAAAGGTGGGTCTTCACAGGACTCTCCTAAAAAGTATTGCCCTTCTAACTGACTTTTGTATTTATATCCCTAGCCGAGAAGGATCCTTATCCCATTGATGCACTACCAACTTGCAACCATGCGCTTTCCGTCTGCCAACAGGAACGCAAATGCCTGAAGCTCTTCGAGGACTTTAAAACGCATTGCAAAGTGCGCGACAACAAGTGCAAAATGGAAAACAGGTGAGTTAATTACACCAAAAAACTGTCAGAAACTTTAGTTTCCATTAACACTGTATGGATTTTATTATTTAAAATGTATTTCAGTTGGATATGTAAGTTTTTTGGGAGACCTTAGAAATTAAATAAAACTCAGACTTCTTAAATTACCTCAAACACAGTAGCTATTCAAGAACGAATTTTAATTGCACCGAAAAGTATTAGTTTCCAAACCAATAATTTAGTCCTTTTCAAAGGATCCGATGCTTAAAAATTGATATGACACGCATTTAGGGTTTAATTACCCCTGCGTTTTTGCCTTGCTAACCACATTCAAAAATCCATATCGATAAAAAATTCATATCAACATTGTCAGCCCTTTTTAGACCACAGAACGAGCGGAGATAATTAGTTAGTGACCCAATTCCAGATGATTACCTTAAAAAAAACAAGAACAAAAAGGCTTTCAAACCGAACTATCATTACTCTGAAACACAATACCTTCAATTAATAGCTCAATTTTGTGGCGTTTCGATTAAAGTATGAAGTAAATTATGAAAATGGAAAATCGAAGTCCAATACCAAGAGCCAATTCCGATAATGAAAATTAAATTAAAGCGTGTTTGACTTAATAAGAAAATTGATTTGCTCCATGCCGCAGCGTGGTCGTGCCGCTTAATGGTTAACGGCAAATGCAAATTGCATTGGCAGTTGGCAAAAGGCATGGAGTGGTTTGGTCTCGAGTGTGCCCACCTGTCCCACTATCCGGGGTTAAAAAGGAAAGGAGGGGGTGGAGGGGGTGGTTGCCACCCCACCAGCCGCCTTGCAACATTCAATTTCGATATTCGATTTTATTGGCAAAAAACACAACGCATACAGCAGACAGCAGCGTAAACAGGAGTCAAGTTGAGCGAACAGAAGGCGAAATGAAACTTCCTGCTTGCCGGCATCTTGCTGCTTCCTTTAGCCATCACATATCCTTACTGACGCGATTTCCTCCCTGCCAGGACTCGTCTGGCTCATTGCCTCATTGCCTCAATGGCTCGATGGCTGGATGGCTCCTTGCCTCGATACACTCGAATACAAACGTTCTGAATGTTTTAATAACTCGAAATGACTTTTTGCGGCGGCAGTTGGGAGTTGGGCGCTGGGAGGTTGACTTCAGTGCAGACTTTCCAACTTGGTCTTAAAGTTCTCCACTACAACACAGCCCACTTTATCCCTCCAACCCAGCCTAAAACTTTCCGCACGCATGCCAGGCATTCTGGCTGCGGGTTTTTGGTTCGGGTTGAGATCCACCTATGCGATAAAATATTAATTGCAGCACCGTGTGGATGCACTGGGAAAAACTAAGGTTTCAATTTTATAAATTTAGAAAATATTATATACAAGTTTTCCTTAAAAATCTAAGAAGAAAGGTCTAATATATTTATGTTCCTTAGTCGTTTTTTATTTAAATGCCTTATATTGAGTAATTATAAGGTAAAATCTATCTTGTTTACACTTCTAGCAATCCATAATTTTTTTTGAAAATTTTACTAGAATTATTTTTATTTGGATTTTTTTATTATTCAAATTTTTTTCAAATGCCAGGCATTAAATTTCTTAAGGTGCACATGCATTTTTGATGTAATTGGCAATTTTAAACTTTGCATGCCCCGAACGGAAGTCGCTGGCGATGCGGCTTCGGTTGCGGCGGTTGGGGCTCGAAATGAATTCAATTAGCCGGGGTTTGGAAGACGAAACTTAGACCCCATTTGGGATGGAGAATATACATATGAGTATAACCCCGGTTATCATCGCTTTCGTTGCAGGGACGCCTGCCACGATTCTTGGACCAACCTGCGGCTGTCGCCCATGTTCGGATGCATCTGCCCGAACAACCATATGAAAAAGCGCTGTGATCGTATCTTTAATATTGTTAATCACAATCCGTGTGTGGGTAAGTTTCGACTGGCGTTGCTCAACTGTTGACCGTGACTGCAAAAAACAACTATAATAACAACAGCCAATAACAATAACTACAACAAGCAACAACACAAACAGCTGAGAGTAAAAAAGACAAGAAGCAATTGCTTTTAAGATCGTGGATAAACTATATAGTTTTTGTTTTCATTGTCCTCTGTTCTTATGTGTCTCTCTTTCTCTGTCAACCTCTGGTATTCAAGTTCTTGTGTTACTTCTTATGCGTACGGTAAATGATGATCACCATTACCTGCCTAAATCGAAACCGATTTGATACGTTCTTTAGTGACTTTTGATTTGATTTTCCGTTTCCGTTTCTGTTTCCATTTCCGTTTCCTTTGGTTATTGTAATTTTGTGAAACGCTCAAAAACCGAAACTAGCCTAACCATTTAAGTAACCTAAACAAAACCAGAAACTAAACTATCGCACGCTTCTGCATCAAAAACCAACTAGAGAAAAAACCCAAAATGAAACCCATGTTCTGCGATCAGTAAACAGTAATCAATATGCCTATATCCAATATATATCATACTGTACGAACATTAGCTATGCTCAGTAAACCTAAATATCACGTATACGAATGTATATCAATGTAAACCAAAGCTGCCGTGCTATCTCTCTCTATCTCTCTCTCTACCTATACCTATCTCTCTCTCGCTCTCTATCTGTCACTTAACCAAAGTTTGTTGTAGCCGTAAGCTATCCTGGCCATAACTACATACAGTCACTCGCTAAAGTTAACCGCCACCCAGCGAACTGAGTCTGTGCTTTAGATTGATTGCACCCAAAAAAGAACACCACTTCTAGAACTAACTCTCTCTAACCCCTAGTTATAAGTCGAACGCTAGATCAAGCTATACTAACCAAACACACTCTCTGTCCTGTCATTTCGCTATTTAATGTGCAGGAGTAGGGCTAGAATAATAAACTCGGTCGGATGAAAGCTTTGATTTCCCCCCCACTACGCCAGACCACGAAAACAAGTCTTTAAAGCATAATTTCATTTTCCACTTCACCCGACCACCTGCACTAATGGATTAACAGCACCCCAGAGCAGAATGATCCCATTCTCTCGTTTCGCTGAATTTTATTATACAAGTACACACTAATTGCACTAATTAAATACCCGCGCACACCCACTCACACACACACACACCTCTACAAACTTGGTTTAATAGCAACAATTTGCACCGCACTGGCACTAAATGTTTTTCTCTATTCTTCCGCACGCATGCCCCCTTTGGTATTACCAACATCCCCGCCCAAATACCCCCCCTTCCCACTTTCAGATAGACTAATATTTTTCCCCAACGGTCTGCCCAAATTGAAGCAACAGAGACCAAAGGCAAAGCCGCGGCCCAAACCGAAACCCAAAGCGAAACCGAAACCCAAGCCGAGGCAAAAGCACCATGGCATCAATGGCACGGAGCTCATGACCAACAATATCGAATACCATGATGAGCCCAACGGACTGAACGATCCGGAGGACGAGGCCAATGAGACGGAGGACGAGGATCCCGATGGGGATGGTAATGGTACTGGGGATGCTGATGATGATGACGAGGAGGAGGACGACGATTATGATGACCGCATACGAGCCGAGATTTATTCGAATTACCCGCACTACCTGCATCCACCGTCGTGGGGGATTAACAATCCCCTGGTCCTCGCCTCGCACAGTCCGCACACTCTGGACGATGACGATGACGTGGTGGTGGAGGTGGTGACCAACAGGAAGCCACCGTCGTCCAACCACCACCACAACGATGAGCTGGAGCACGACGTGGTCGTGGTGGTGGATGCCGGACCCCACTCCCATTCGCATCCGCACCAGCACACCTACTACAGCCACGGCGATCAGAGCTCCACGACGGGATCTGGACCACCGGGCCCGGCACCCACGATTCCCAGCCCACCTAAGTATGCGGCTGGCCCAAGTTGCAAAAAGTTCTCTATCCCCCCTCGGTTCTGACTTAAGTTGGCATCTTCGACTGGCAAACTTTTAGTTTTTTTTGCAGTTCCAGAAAGTTTAGAACCCGCACACACATATGTGTGTGATTGCTGAAAAGACCGTCTCCCCCCTTTCATTAACTCCGGTCTTAACCACCGAGGAGCTGAAAACTTTATGCAAAAAGCTTTTAAAATAATTGACTCACTTGGGTATGCCACAATTTCCGGTTAAAAAGCCAACTAATGAATAAGTCCAGTACGAAGCACTCGTACTAATCGGCTCCCAGGGCACTTGTCGAGCATTTATATAATCTGATTTTAATGCATTGCATCTTTGTAAATATAGCAGTCCAGTCCAAGTCCTAGTCCTACCTAGAGACAGAATTAATTTATAATGCCAGTCAGGGCAAGAAGTGCAGACATCCAATGGTTTGGGGGGGGCTATAGCCTTCGGCTCCTCAGCTTGGTAATTGGCTATTGTATTCGTAATGCCCTAAGCCGATTAATGCCCACCTTAAGTCAGTTTCTTTCCGTAACAAACGAGATTTATGTAATTTGCTAAATCTACTTATGCATTTGGTTGTTTAGTTTGCACCCCACAAAAACAACACCCACTTTAACCCCACTGAGCACTCTGTTTTGTAATTTGCACTTAATTATCTGTACAACTCTGCAATTTATTCAGCACTGGCACCAAAATGCACAAAACAGCACCACTCGGCGATTTAGTTGCCGGCAGCGATATAACCCACCGCACCTACACAGGACCCTCGATGGAGGAACGAGGTGAGTTCACTAATTGCACTTAGCCAGGCTGGCCTGTAATTTAATCCGCACGCCCCTGGCCATTTGAAATAAATATGGAAACGATTGCTGCTAAATTATGAGAGCTATTTATATATTAGTTGGGCTATTTACGGGCCAGGGAAATGATAATCTCAATTTGACCGACTATTAGCAGAGACAAATCGATTTGCAAGTCCATTTGGAGTGTTCTTTTGAGAGAAGTGAAGGGGGATTTATTTATATCATTTTACCTATTTATTAAAGTGTATAGAATATCGGAGTTGGTATAAATAGCAGATTAGTAGCACAGTGAGACAATTATTGGAAAAAATATATTTTTTATAGAAAATCAATGCGCTTTTAATGTGAATTTATGTTATTTAATTTAATACTTTTATAGTTAGTTATTGGAAGAAAAATTATTTTTGAAAATGTATTCATTTCATTAATAACGCTTAAAATATATAAGGTGAAATCAAGGGTAACTTTGTATTTTTAATTAATTCAGGAAAAGTTCTTTCCCTTGTCATTATACATTTATTTTTAGTAGCTTCCGTTTTATTCCTTGTTTGCATGTGAAGAAAGGGTAATAATTGCTTTGACCTGCCAAAATGTTCTAAAGTCCTATCTCAGTGGGTCACATTTAATTCAAATTAAATATTTATGCACTGCGAATGAGAAATGAAGCCAAGGGTCAGGTCGTAAATTAGACAATTGGCGTGTAAGTAAGTATTCCGCAAGGAGCAAGATGAATTTAAGCGCACCGAGAAGCACTCGAATGCCTCACTCTCTACCCCTCTCTTTCTGGCACAATTTGCACCACTATCGCCGTCTCCCTCTCACACATCTCACCCTCTCGCTCTCACACTCTGTTCAAAAGCTTATTAGGCAAACAAAGCTGGCAAACTCGAGCGTTCTGGCCAGGCCAACAGGCGTCCTTTGTTGTTTGCAGCTCGCTCCATGGCATTAGCTATCTGCAGGGGCAATCAGTTGCAGTTCCATGAATGCACAGATACTCCACACACACACACGCAGCGCACACTCACACAGCCCCACGAATATCCTGATGCAATGCACACAAGTGCCATAAATAAGCATTTCGACCCCTTAACGCGTCATCAAAAAGCAAAAACCAAGAACTGTAACCCTGCACTCCACTGTGGCTTTTGGTTTATTGGTATTCTATTCTAATTAATATACACAGTACACTGAGAAAAGGAAATTCAAGAAGCAGAATCAAATTATTGTAGTTAATAAAAATTTTATGGACTCGGAATCGGTAATATGCCAATTAGGGATTAAGAAGAAACAACGATTAGATGACAAAGTTATCAAAACCGGTCTGTCAAACAGAAAAGTGATTAAAAATAAAATTAATCTGAAGTTTCACAACCCATCTACTTTCTACCATTTGTCGGAAAAAAAACAAAATTCTTACTTTTTGTTCTTGATATCAAGAACATTTCTTCTCGAAAAAAACATTATTATCACTTATTATTCTTTATATCATGAACGTTTCTTCTCGAAAAAAAAATTCTTACTTTTTGTTCTTGATATCAAGAACGTTTCTTCTCAAATAGAAGACAAAACCTAAATATTCCGAGGCGCACTTTTAAGTATAAACGTTTTTGCTAAAAAGTTTCTGTTATAAACAAAAATATTACAAAATGTTGTTCTACATAATATTGCAATGTTTTAACTGATTTTAAAGTCAACCAATACAAGGCAAAAGTTGCTATTAAAATGAAGACTTTTGCCTCTTGAATTCTTTTTTTCTATCCAGTCATGTTAAGTTTTCCCCCATCGTTTGCTGCTTACTTACAGACTCGGTAATTTCACCCAACACACTAAAACAGACTGCCTGCAATTGTTAATGGCCTAATCAATGCATCCTCTCTTGTTTGGCCCTTTGATTGTCGTTGTTGCGCATCCGGTTTTTATTTATTGCCACAGATTTCACTTGCCATTTGACGACGGCCGTCCATCATCATCGATGGTGTTTTGTTTCCAACACGCTGCACTCGGCAATCTGCTCGACAAAGTTATAAATTCCCCAGCCTGCATGCTGCATTGTGCACTTCTGCATACAGCTTTGTCTATTGTTGCAGCTGCCGAGCCATGGGATTGCTGTAAATATTAGCAAACTATTTATGCACGTCAAGCACACACGCACACACACTCCGATTTCCCGATTTGCATACATTTTCACCGACACTTGCCTTATTTACGTTTATGGCGACCAGTAAATTAACAACACAAGCAGCCACAACAATAAGCCCCGAATATGGCGGGGTTATCTGATTTTTGGTTGAATTTTTGGGCCCAATGCAGCGAGAGATATGCATAAATATCGAAGCTAAAGGCAGTTGAGATTCGGTGACACTTTTTATTTGAGCTGCTTTATTTAAATTGAATTGTTATTGTTGCTGATTGGATTCTCAAATGCAAAGCATAAACATTGTCAATGGCCTCGAGGGCTTTAAAATTTCCAAAATGACAGCAACAATATCACTATGTAGTTAGTATATTTGCATAGAGCAACAATGGCAGATGAAAATAAATAAACAATGTAGGGATTTATGACTTAGCTGTCGTTGCTTTTGTTACCTTATAAAGTAGTGAACGATTTTAAGGCCATCTATAAAATAAATTCGTTAGTTTGTATAAAACAAAATAATTTGTAGTAATATCACATTGACAGTATATAGTAAAATAATTGATAATAATATCAAGGTAACCAAATCAACTTCTAAAATATGATCCCAAGAATCCTAGAATATCCTTCTCATCGAAGGTTAGTGTTGATCTTAACTTCCTAACCAGAATAGTTTTGTTAGCAGTAACAGTTCCCACACACTCCCCGGATAATGGGTATCACATCTATAAAAATTAAGCTGAGCGTTCAATTTGAAAATTTAATTAAGCACAACTAAAAAGCAAATAAAGCGATTTGTCAGCATTGCGCCAACAACAAAACGAAGCAAACACGCTTGCCAAGCACACCCTTGCACCTCACCCACCACCCACAACTAAGCACCCAGAACCACCCTGCACCGCCCAGCGCACCCCACCACCCACATAGCTATGTATATCTATGGGATACATTCTATATATATGTACGATGTTTGCGTGCAATAAATATTTTCATAATATTGTACAATCCACTTAGAAGTAGCAGAGGGCGATGTTGATGCCACAAACCATTCTGCTGCCGCCATTCCAAGCACCTATGTACGCACCAGTGTTAGTGTGCGCTTGCATGTGAGTGTGTGTCGGTGTGCGTATCTGTGTGTGATGCAGCTGCTCACGGCTTTCCCAATTAGGGCATGAAAACCACGGCTATTTGATATGGCAGTCGTAGACCGTAGTCGGCAAACATATTCGCGTTTCTAGCATTACACGCATTTGGCCAGAATGTAATTTTCAAATTATTGCACATTCCCCCAAAATTTATTTCCATTGTTTATGAGTTTGTTTAAATTTCGCGCACAGTATCTTTATCTATGTATCTGTATTCAGTATCCTGTACATTGGGATGTTTACATTCAACTTTATAGAAACTTTGCGCTTTGGTTTAATGTTAAATGGCATGCAATGACCCCCCAAGTGCAGCGGATGCTGAAACGTTTTGTATGGCAGCCAACGCGGCGTATACGCAACAATTAGATGACACAGATCCACAGATCCACTCAACGACAGGAGGAGCTTACAAGCGCGATAACAGTTAACAAACGGAGCTAATCCCATTCAAGCAACCCTCCCAAGACATCCATTCCTCCGCTCCGCTCCGTTCTGTTCTGTTATGTTCTGTTCTGTTTGTTGTGCAAATATTTGCGATGGCAGTGGGAGCGACAAACATAAGTACGTCGCACGTATCCTGGCAAATCCTTGGCCATTTAGCGCCAGCAGTGGACCCTCCAACAGACATTCCTGCGCGGAGGTGGGCGTGGCCCTGGGATTGGCATCCTTTTGAGCTTTGCCAGACGCCGCAAATGAAGCGCACTTCGGCGTGCTCTCGGCGAGATAAGCCAAAATGCCACTGACACAAAAAATGTTGCTAAAGACGACTCTTTATTTATAGGTTATATACCTACCTTTAGGAAATCTCAAGGGATAAAGGCGTTATGTGACTCTTATACAGGCATTATATTTTATTAGGGTAATCATTTAAATAATAGAAGCTTAGAGCTAAAGAAGAGATCTTAAGCTGCCTTACAGAAATATCTGTAAATAGTATTTATTTCATATTTTTTCAGGAATTACAGAATATTACAAATACTTTTTAAATATAGATTGTATAAAAAAAAACTTATTAGAGATTTTTTTTATTTTGAAATTTAACCTAACTAAAAATAAAAAAAAATTTAAGGAATTTCCACATTTATTAGACAATGCATTTTGTTTATTTCAATTCAAAATTTACGAATCAAAATAAACTATTTTATATGACAATTAAAAAAATCCAAAAATTGCATATATTTAAAAATAACAATTATTAATTTTTCTACAGGGACCTTTAAAAATTGGAAGGGGTCATATAGTACGGCATGGGGCTTAGATTACAGATTCACAATAAATATAAATATATAAGTTTTCTCAGAAACTTTTCTTGTATAGCTTGATTTTGATAACTAGATATGCTGTGACATGAAATATTATGTAATTTTAGAAAGAAATGTTATATTTTCCCGAGTGTCGGAGCTGATAGCGGAGCTACTTCTGCGGTTGCAAACCGTTTTGAGCCCGACCCGTTTGCCATTTGGCCGCTCTATCAGCGCATGACATTTGACAGACAGTCAGGCATTCAGACATTCCGACAGTCAGCCAGACAGACAGTCAGAGACACAGGACGGGGCGCTTCTGTTTGTCTTCTGTTTATGTTTTGCCATTGGTATTGATAGCAAATGGCAATCGGAGCGTGGCGAGACGCAAAACCTGCAATGGCAATCGATTGGGGGGCTAAAAACAATTCGGAAAGCGATTCTGTTTCTCTTACATTTACAATGCAAAACGTTTCACTCGTCTGCCCTGCCCTGCACTAATTTTGAACGATAATTGTTGGCACCGTATTTTCCACACGCTCCTCTGTACGTTTGTTCAAGATTTTCCGTCTCTTTTCGTTGACACTATCTGTATCAGTTTTCTATCCGAATGGAAATTCTTTCGTTTCGCCATTCGAAACAATATCGTTTTCTTTTCAAGCGTTTTCTTTTTCCTTCTTGTTTTTACATATACGTACAATAAAAAAAAAATATAGTATACTAATAGCAATAAAATTGATTGTAAGAAAGCCAAATGCTACAGCAAAATATATATACAGAAATTTATGCGATTCTGATTGGATAACTCAAATGCTGCGTAGCTGCTAGCTGCTAGCTGCAAGCTGCAACTACAGTCACAACAGTAACTCCAAGTACAACAACATCAAATCAAACAACTATATAGATGGCACTGAACAACAACAACAAGAACAACAACCAACCAACAACCACAACTACAACTACAACCATTCTACCCTCTTTCTTCTTGCTAACCTCAAATTGCAGTAAGAATATTGGGCATGGACGAGAAACTGCATCAGAGAATCTTCAATGATAATTTGGCCCTAATTGATACGCCACTAATAGTGATGGGTTCCGGTTCCGGCACGGTCACCACATCCGGCTCCGGTTCCGCATCCGGTTCCGGTTACGGCCTGTCCATGGGCATGGGCATAGGCCTGACCGGCAGCTTTAACTATCCGGGCTCGATGCACGGCGTGCCCAGCTATCCGTTCAATATAAGCGGCTTCCATCAGCGGCACATGGCAGCGGCGGCTGTCGATAATGAACCATTCGATATCATTGATACGGGCTTGGGCTACGGCGGAAACGGAAATGCCGGTGTTTACTACCAAAGTATGTGTACACGTATTAGCATGAACGTAATCCATAAATAACAAATTCCACGACCAACTAACTGCAAAACCAACCAAGCAAAAAATTTCAAAATAAATATATATATACCATATATAAATATATATATATATATATGTATAATAAATACGCAGCCGTACACACAGCCAACCAAATCCAGATATGTGTGTGCAAACTCGTAGAACTAATTAACAGGCAAAAAGTTCGTTGTTTCATTTTGTTCGTTCGTTCACCATTTTAGATAGATTTTTGTGAATTTATTTATGATTTCCGTTCTGTGTCGTCCCCCTGTAACCAAAAACACCCCCGAGTTGCAGGTAAATTTTTGATAAAACCATCGAGTTCATTCCAATTTTTGCTTATGTGTTGAAGGTGAATACATACTATACGATACTATATATATAAATATACAAATTGGCGCGACCTGTGCGCCACTTGGCTTTGTGCATAATTTTTGGCAATTGCTCAACAAAAAACAAAAGATACCTAAGTAACAAACAGTTTATACTTAACAATTTCTATACAAATATTAATATTTACATATCTCGAACTCTTTCAATTGCTTTTGTGTTCAATTCTTTTTACGTAGCTTGCCATTTGTTTTGAGAGTTTTTTGAAATTTTCCTACAAGAAATGTACCAAAAACAAATTTAAAACAATCAATTTGCTTCCAATGCGTTAAAAATCAATTCTTTTCTATGAATTTTGTTTGTCATTTTGTTTATCTAACAGAAAAATCTAGAAAACTCAAATGAAATTAGCAAACTGTATACAAGTTGTGAATATTTTCGATACTAACTCTTTCGTATGTTAAGTGAGCAAAATGAAAACCCTAAACAAAACCAAAACCTAAACAAAATTCATTTAATTTTTTCCTAAAAATATATATTTAAACTTAAACCAAACAAAAATGAAATCCAAACAAATTTTGTTCAATTCAATTCCAGCACACTTTTTCAAATTTTTTCCAACGCACCCAGTTTTTGAATCCAAAACAATTACAGTTACTACACTCAAACATATCAACTAAAGCGTTTTCGATCTAACTTTTTGAGATCCAAGCCATCGTTCAGACCCCTTCAAGTGCAAACCTTTGTGTCATACATCCAACATTCAAGTTCACAAGACATCGAGCTCATTGTTTCATACAACAAAGCCACCGAAACATCAAAAACTTCCCTCGCCAGGACTTTTGTTCCACATAATTTCAAAAAAACAAACTGAGGTTGAATTCGCTAAAAGCAGTCGCGAAATTCCCGCCTCAAAGAAGAAACATACAAATTGATTTTGTTAAGACATTTTCGTTCGCTTTTCCGCCGCCGCTCGACTTTCTGTTTGGCTTATTCCATTTTCCGTTTGAAATCTAATTATTTGCGTTTACATTCGTACCTTTTTTTTATTATTGAAAGCATAAATTCATTTTATTTCTGCTGAGTCTGCAGCAAAGCGTTTGCATTTTCCTTTCAAAGACCACACTCACATACACACCCAGAGTACTGAAAACCAATAAAGTATGCCAAAGAAACACATTCTCACAGTCGTCAGAACATTAGCATAGAATCATGAGTCCCCAGGCTGGGACCCCGAGAAAGCCTGATAAATAAATCATACCCCTCCATTTAAATACACAGCCTCCAAGGAGTACAGTCTTACGCTAGAATATCGTTGCCGATCCCCCCCAAAAACAGAATAATTTTTATCAGTAGGTTTGGTAGTTTTTAAAGTCGAAACCAATAAATAAAATGTTAAACTTATTCTTCTCATAAAAATATATATATACATATATACCTCATATATAGAACTTAGTTGTGTTTTGCCAGCCCTGCAGACCCTGCGACCACGCCCCTAAAAATGTTGAAAGTATTATCCCCGAACTCCCCAATTGATTCTCACAATCTCTTCGCCTCTCCCCCGGATTCCAGTAATAGGCAATAAACAAATTTGTGGAATATTTGCATTTAATTTACGTTATTTATGTGCATTTTTGTTATTTTAATTTCATAATTTCGATCATTTTTTGTGCCGGCTCAAGGGGCCGGGATGCGGGGTACGGGGTGTGGGTTGTGGGTTGCGGGGCCATTTGAACGTTTTGTGATTACCAATTGAAACTGAAGAGCGAACAAAAAGTTGGTTAATTAAAATGCAATCGATAACTGCTGCTGCCGCCGCCCGAACCAACCAGCGACCGTGATTGATATTCCGATTGAAAGGCGGTTATGGAAATGGTATAGTAATTGAGTTATGATTAGGCCCATGGGCTTTGGGCTCTCAATAATCGAAACCACTTTTCTGGCCTTCAGTTAGGCAGCGAGCACAGCCTCATGTGTGAATCACACCTGAATCCCCATAAATAAATAAGCCAATTGAGAGTGAATAGGCTAAAACGGATATAAATAATGAAATTAATTAAGACCATGCGTGCTGCCAATGAATTCAGCATTTTAATTAGTTCTAAATGCCATACACTCACTCTCGATTGGCGTAATCAGCGATTTTACAATTTATTCCAACAAAAAGCCGGATGATTGAGCCTAAACCAAACCCAATTGGATTAAACCAGACTAATGCAGTTCACCAAGTTGGTTGGCGACAGGCGGTGCAGGTTTTTCGGGTGTGCGATTGCGATTGCGATTGCCGGTAGAAAGCGAGTGCCAAATCCGTATCCGAATCGAATATGCTGGAAAAGGGTTGCGCAAATCGAAAACTAATGAACTATTTCAAACATTTTCTCTACGCATCTCCGCTGCGGTCACCATTTCCATTCAACGACAAATCCCCACTCGATCGTCTCCCCGGGGCAACATTTGCTCGATGCGAATGCAAATGCAAATGCGACTGACACACTTGGGCACGTTTGGCCGGTTGCAGGTGGTCAGGATGTCGAAGTTGACCTCTCAACGGAAATAATCAAGCAACACTTTCAGGTGAGTGCAAAGAAAAGCCCCCAAAACGAGGCATGGAAAATGCAAAGTGCAGCTCACACAATTTGTAGCGTTTATTACGATGCACTGTGAAAAATTATATTCCATTTTCATGATTCAGAGAATTTAAGAGAACTATCCTAAATACCCAAATAAACTTGTCCAAAAGATATCCGTAATTAATTTGATTCTTTCGGAAGCTTCTGTTTTTTATTTTACAATTTAAAATACACACAGCTTTCTAAAAAATAAATAAAATAAAATATCCAAAATATATTAAAATATTTAAAAAAATATTTCTTCTCTTTGATTTCATAAATATTTTTTATTATTATTATAATATTGTAGTAAATCATAAGAAATACTTCTTTCATATGTTTTGTTTTCATTTCAAGAATTATTTTGCAGTGTGACCATATTCTCGGGATTTCTAAGAGCTTTACTGCTGGACTTTATTATAATAAATACAAAAGACAAACAAAACAGCTTTGAAAAAACTATTTAAATAAATAGAAGAAATATTTAAACAACTAATTTTTACTACAGAATTTTATAATACATGCTTAAAAGAAGTTTCCAAATTTTCCAATTTTGTTATTTGTACTTCAATAATTATTTTGGAGTGGTACAATGATCTCTAGACTGTTAAGAACACCATTGCTGTTCCTGTACAACCCTAACCCCTTTCTCGCCGTGTATTCCTCCCCGCAGAGTACCTGTCACACGGCATTGGACACTTGCCGGGAAGATCCGTCCTGCTCATCGTCCCTCCAGCCTATGCTGACGCACTGTGAGCTCCACCGGTGCAATCGCAACGCGTGCATGTCCTCGTTGCAGGCCTTCTACAAGGGTCCCCATGAGGACCTCAATCTGGACATCGCCTTTTGTCTCTGCAAGTAAGTGGCTGGGCAACCGAATGGTACTGGTACTGTTACTGGTACTGCCGATGGAACTGGAACTGTAGAGCCAACCCAACCATTCCATTGTTCCCTTGGTTTCAGAAAAACAAGCGGCGCCCAGCAGAACGGCAATGGCAATCGGCACGACATGTGCATGATTGCACAGGAAAAACTGCATCCAGTGTGCGCGCAGCGACCGCCCGATAACAGTAATCCGGCCAGCTCCAATGGCATTTACTACCATCCGCCGCCCGCCTGTCACGTGGTCGCCGACAGCTGCAAGGAGGACCGCGAGTGCAGGTGGGTTAAGGGTCATAATTCAAAAATCGGGCGTTAAGCGCTCAGCGTTGAGCGTTAAGCGGAACCGGAAATATGCGCGATGCAATGTATATTTCCCGACCGTGATGGTCGATACGTGCGGGCTATAAAGTTGCAGGGCTAACACTGCATTACCTTGGCTGCCCTGTTGTAATTTAAAATCAATACACCTTTAATTTATAGGTTTGCAAATAAATAGGTAAATAGGAATAAAGGTTATTAGATCTTAAGTGCGGTATTTATTTGATAAAGAGTCTTATAAAGGTATCTATATTAAGAATAGATATATATTTACACAATAAGTATAAATATGAATTTTCAAATATTAATTAAAAAGTATCTACAAATATTTAAGTTGAGATAAAAATATCACTAATATTCTCCAAAGCATTGATTTAAATTAATGTATTTCTAGGATCAGCTTAAATATGTATGTTAAGTAAGGGTAGCGAACCATAAAATGTTGTAAACTAAACATATTTAACCAATATGAATACATTTTTTTTATTACCACCATTCCAAAAATCATATATGCATAGATTTAATGAATTTTCTTGACCATTAAATTTTTTTTTACTTTCTTAGAAACTGTAGTTATTTGTTTTGCTTTTCAAAATCTCTTATAAAGTTTATAGCTCTAATATCAAGACATGAACATATGAGGAACTGCCGAAACATGTTTTTAATTTATCCGCCAATTCAATTAAGCCAAATTGAATTTCGCAGACTTACTTAGTCTCGGGCGCGCCTTCATACTGAATTAGAGGCGTTCAGCCACGGCAAAGTCAGCGAAAGCCGCAACTTTGATGGCACTCAGCCGAACTCGTTAAATTGACACCGTGGCACGGGCTCCGTTTAGTTGGTTAGTTGGCTCTTGGCTGTTGGCTCTCGAAGTATGGTACTCCGAAATTCCTTAGTTTGCCGGCAAGCGGGGCATAAAATTACCAGTTTACCTAGGGCAACTCCTCAAACTCCACGAGCCACCTCTTCATTAGGCGGCTGCTGGAAAGTCAGCTGAAACTCGCAGGCCAGACCGCGTGAATGTGTCAAACACAAAGTTAAGTTATAAATACGATGCAGCACCCAACAGCTTCCATCAGCTCGGATGCACATGCTTAGAAGTGGGTGGTGGATGGGTAGATGGG
Organism: Drosophila suzukii; assembly: GCF_043229965.1. Lineage (NCBI taxonomy): Eukaryota > Metazoa > Arthropoda > Insecta > Diptera > Drosophilidae > Drosophila > Drosophila suzukii. Next base: position 71,181,778 of record NC_092082.1, read on the forward strand.
TGTTATGTTTGTTTGTTTGTTGTCATGTTACGGCTGAACGACCGCAAAGTACGTGGTCGTAGCTGTGGCTGTGAAAATTAATTGCCTTTTAAGTGAATCGCACTTGCTTTGGTAAACAACTAAATTGGACTAATGACGCTCATTTTGTATGCTTCGACGGGGGGATGGGGACAAAGGGGTGGCTCCTCCGAGAAGTTCGAGGCAACGTGTGGAGTGCTTATGTTGACTTATTACGTATACGACGCGTTGTGCACCAACACGTGCCTCGAGTGAACGTGTTTCCGGCGCTGAATGCTCATTTGTTTGGCTGCCATCGAAGCTGCAGCTCTGACGTCTTAAACTGCATCCGTCGGTTGCACAAATCGTTGCTGGCATTACGCAACCAAGAAAGCGCAAAAAAAAATCTCAGCTTTTGCATCACTCGTAGATTGAGATAAGAGTGGGTGGAAATATAGAAATATGCACTTTTTAGGGATGCAAAAGTTCTGCTGGTGAAGGCGAACGGAAAAGTTTTTAAGGAATCCATACAAAAACGTTATGGCATTTCTGAGGCGTTTTTCTAAGAACGAAATGAACTTAAAAACTAAAGTGAGCTTCGTAGATTTTTATGATGTTGGGAAGTCAATTGAATTTAACCAGTTTTACATAAATATTTCAACATTATTTATTTGTTTCCACACACTTAACGTTTTTATTTATTTTGTATTTTATAAAGAGTTTGCATGTATTCTAAAAAATTAAACTCATTTAATTAAATCATTTCTCAACAATTACAATTGTTTAAAACACTAAATTAAGTTTTTTAATTTAAATCTAATTTAGACAGTTACATAGTTAATTACATTCATTTTATTTACTTAAAAGGACAATGAAAAACCGGGAAATCAAAAAGCGACATTTGTTTGTTTAGTGAACATAATGAACTAAAATCAAACAAAAATCGCTGAGGTCTATTTTAAACACAAGTCACTATTTGTATAAAAAGTAAATAGGTTTGCATAACTGAATTGGTTCAGTTTTAGCAGTAGTATCAAATCCATATATACGGTGTGCATTGCAGACACCTGACACCTGCAACCACAATTAGGCAACATCCCATCAGATTGGAATGTCCAAGTCGTCGCCCTGAGTCGATAAACTGCAATTGAAATATTACGCATACGTCGCATGGCACTTGACCAAAAATCACCACCCGAATGCCTGAGATTGGGGCCTCATAAATTCAGTCGCAATGATGCGGAAGCGAAATGGGTATTCGCCCCAAGACGATGAAATGCCGTAGAATGCCGAGAGTAATGCCGGCACAAATTGGTCCACATCAATCTCAGGTGCGAAAGAAGCTGCAGTGCAGGTAAGGGCCCACTTATCACCGGAATCTCCGGCGGAGTGGGGGCCATTCCGCCAGGAGAACTGCATCTGCAGTTAACTGGCGCATGACAGGCACGAAGACATCGGCAGAGGCACTGCCTCCGTGATGGAAACGGGGATGGCATCTTCTTTGAGGAGCTTACTTGGGTTTTACGAGGCTGCTTATCATGGCACCTGGGCAAAATTAAGAATAATGATCTGGGATTTTTCTATTCGAAACTTTAAGTATTGCAAGTTGAAGTGAAACCACAAATAAAGAAATCATTTACTCCCTAAGAAAGTATTATAAATAGATTAGATACATTAAAATACACACTTTGAGAATTTATTATTTATTAACAATGAATAAGTAACAAAAATGTAAAAATAAAATAAATAAAAATATAATATTTTATATTAACTTAAACATTTTCTTAATTTTAGTAACTTAACCGTTCTTTTAAATATTTATTTATATTTCTTGAATAGATTAAAGTTGGAGTATTACGAGCAGGCCTGTGCCGTGGATAGCGTGACCAAAAAATGTGCCGGCAGACCCAGTGGCTGTCGAACGGCCATGATTGGTATTCTGGGCACCATGTTGAGGACGACCTGTGCCTGCCAAGGAACGGATCCCCAGCACCTGTACCAGTGCGTGGGATGGCGACGTCTCCTGTGGATGAACCCATGTGTGGGTAAGTAACAAAGATAAATAAAAAAATCATTTTTAAAAATATTTCCTATTTTCACAAAGTTAAAGAATATTTTTTTAATAAATCTAAGTGTAACCTATTAAAAATATATACAAATATCAGGTTAATTAATTTTAAAGTAATATATCTAGTTTAAGGGAAGTAAAAACCTTAATTTAATAAACTGCTAGATTATTTCCGTTTATTTCCCACTGTATCTCCTTGTACGCTCATTAACCCCGCGCCATCTTCGAATCTTGACAGTTGAGGCTCAAAAGGATTTCCATATGAAGCGGTTGGCTGAGCTCGGTTTCCTCACCACCACAACAACGACGACCACCACGACGACAACAACAACGACGACGACGACCACGCGGGCACCACCGCCCCCACCTCCGCCCACCACAACAACAACGACGACGACCAGCCTGCAGCCGAGGCAAACGCCAAGGAAGCCGGCGACGCACATCTTCAAGGACGTCAGTGCGGTGAGTGCCTGCTTAGGCGTCGCATCCTCCCACTTGGGGCCTAATTGCCCCGCTGCGGTCAACTAGTGGTTAATGCCATTCGAATCGTCTCGTTCGGTTCGATTTTAACAAGCATCAACAACAGTTACCTGTTCCGAATTCCCCCAACGTCCCCGCAATCCGTTCACCTTGTCCGTTTGTCCGTCCGTCGGTTCGTTTTCTGTTTTCCAATCAGCACTCAATCAGTGGCTCAATTGGGGCGGCGGAGGCGTGGCTGGGCGCACGGCAAAGCGGACAATATGCCACACAACATGCCGGGTCAAACCAAAGTCCACACCCTGAATTCTGCCCGGATTCTGCTTTGCTGCTGACCACCGTATCCTGCACTCGGAAAAAGTTGTATGTTCTCATATTGCAACGAACAATAAGGGCTTATAAATAGTAATATACCAAAACTTTAAGAAAGTGCATTGAAAATCATCTGTACTCTTTTTTATCATTTCAATATATCAAAAAAAAAGTTCTTATAAAAAATATGGAACGAAACTGGTACATACACTTATCTCAAATAATATTTATACTAATATACTTAATATTATATATTTATATAATATAAATAAATACTATAAATATTTTTGCCTTGAAATCTATTTTAATCTAACATGTATATCCGAACTTTTTCAATACACGGATAAAATATATTACTAAAGGATATGCACCGAATATAAAAAAAAAAAATTTTGGATTTCGTAGCATACGATTTAACCTAAAAATCACATTTAAGCATACTTTTTCCGAGTGTGGCTACGATTCCTGGGGAAACTCTGTTTCAGTTGCTGCTTGTGGCCCAGTTCCTCGGGTTGGCAAACCGACAAAGCAATCAATTCCTGACCTGCAGCCAATGCTGCTGCCTTTGCCGCCGGAGCGGCAAAAAGATTAAGCCCTCCCCCACACACAACTATATATATGCAATATACAATATATATTTCCCCATTCGTTTTCAAACTCTTTAACATCTTTTCTCCTCCTCCCCGAACAATTGCAACAATGAACCGCAAAAACCACGAAAAATGCAAATAAATAAATAAAAATGCGAAACAACAAATATGAAACAAATAATATGAAACAAAAAAAACCGGGGAAAAAAACATACAACAAAATGGAAAAACCACGAAACGCAAAACCAACCAAACAAAAAATGACAACAAAAAAATGTCGGTGAAAACGGCAGCCAAAAGAGAAATCAGAGCCAACATCGGTGGAACACAATTATCTCGATCCGCCCGATTCAATACCGCTGCCCAGCGTAAATGTCGAGAGCGGCGGAAATGGCGGAAATGACGATTATCACAATGGCAACGGCAATGGACACGGAAATGGAAATGGCAATGCTAACGGGAATGGTAACGGCAGACGTAAAAATGGCGGAAAGGGACGTGGCGGCAGTGTAGATTTCGATGATCCAGTAATTTTCGTCGACCCAAGGGAAACAACTGAATTTGTGGGCATCAGCATCACGGAGCCGGTAACCACAACAACCACAACAATGGCCACCACGACAACAACTCAGCCGCCAAGTAAGTAAATGCAAGTGGGTAATAAATTGGACCGCCCAGTGAGTTGGAATCGGGCCTCCAATTGGGGTCGAATATGACAGGAAATGGCTGCGCCTTTGTCCGCCAATTATGGGGCAAATATGGTCAGAGTCTCCGGTGCGTCATCTAAACTTTTCAGCACCTTAATCATTATAAAGCAGATACACTGGAAGACAAATTTTAAGCATTTAAAATTTACCTGCTGTCCCTATATTAACTTTGAAAGATTACCCGGGCAGAAAAAAAGGTATCTAGTCTTGATTTCTAGATTATTACCTTGGGGACTTTATTTATTTCTATGATTTTTTATTAAATAAAAGATCTATATTCAATATTAAATAGCAAGGATTTTTTTTAATTATTAAAATTTAAATTTAAAAAGTTTTAAAAAATTAAAACAAGCCCCTTTTTTGTTTTTAATAATTAAAGGACTTGCTATGTCAAGTATAAATCATTCAAAGGACCGGTTGTTTTATTTTCTGTGCTCACCCACACATCACTCTTAATTTTTGTACTTTTGGGTATCGTTTCCGTTTTGAAGTTTTCAACATAATTGATGCGGTGACTGCGGTTGTTTGGCTAATTGAAAGCATAACTCAGCGCCGGCCGTGATTATTATTTTAATATTTTGTGCGGCGATCATTTAAAATTCAGTATCCGCAATGGTTTCCCCACCCGCACAATCAAACACACAACCGGAAATGAGTTTGCTTTCGGCCGATGTGGCAATTATATGAGTACAAATACACACATAAACACACATGTGTGCGCCAAAGCGCATCAAAGGACCTCCAAAACACCAGAGTATCTTGCGAACCTAGGACATGGGCAAATCCGATTAGATTTTGAATGCCAAACGCACACATATCACTCGACTGCATTGTGATAATACTTCCGTTATTTAAAACCTCCTGCCGAGGACAGCGTTTATTGTCCCTTCATTTATCACAGGGGCTCCGGGGTCGAAACGTGTTTGCAAACATCATTAAAAATGTAAATGAGTTTGTTTGTTTGCCCACCAGTCCATCAGTCCGTCCGCTTGTCAGTCAGTCACTCAGTCAGCCAGTCAGTCAGTCAGTCAGTCATTCAGTCACTCAGTCAGTTCGTCATCCCGTGTGGTCAGCTCGTCCGTTGTAATTATTTAGACACTTGGGACATTCGGCTTTGAATTTTGCATGAAATGTTTCTGGCCCGCAGCTGAACCCGTTTGTGTCTCATCTATAATTGATTTTGCTCGTGCAGTGTGGTGGAGATTTTAAAACTATATTTAACAGTCGGGGTTCAATTATTTATGTGCATGTTATGGCGGCTTTACTGGCCAAGTTGGCCCTAAAATGTTGATTTTGATTAGTTGGCAAAGCCCCAGGTGGTAGTTAAGTTCCATCTTGGCAGTTTAACTTCCCCACTGGTAGTAATTAAGTGCCAAAGTCTTCATCTGCTCGGGGTCTCAAGTGTGTAAGCATGTGCAAATTTGTGCTATATAAACACGGAGCTTCAACCCTTCGCCGGCGAAACTTTTTGGCCAGGAAAAACTCGTAATGGCGTTGATGACATGATGAATGCTCCACATGAGTGGCGGACATCCGTTATTTGGGCATGAGTGGCAGGGTCGCATTGTGTACGTTGGCTGCCACCAAAAAAAGCAAGGATGTCTGTCCGTTTGTGGGTGGTGTGAAGTCAAGACCTCAAGCCCTCAACCCAAAAAAAAAAACAGACACACTTAAATCCCTACAACGTGGTGCGAATAGAGTGAAAATTAAGTTCCATTAAAGGCGTTAAACTGATTCATGAATAAGCTATAATTGTTTTAATGAATTATTCCACCAATTAAGCTCTCAATTTCATTTCATTTCACAGGAAACTGTGTTGTTCAGCGACCACGGCAGTCGGATCAACTTATTCGTGAGGGCAGCAGCAAACGGGTAAGAACTTAAATAAGTGCCAAATCAAAAGAACTTATTATAAATATACCCAAGTCGGCAACCAAAAATATTCCAACCATTTAAGTGCGTTAATAAGTAAAACACACTTAAGTGAAAATGGCAAGACCGAAACCAAATAAGTGCAAATTAAGATTTCATTTGTTGAGAAAGTGCTTTTTAGCGTATTTACATAACTAAAAGTTAAGCCGTACAAAATGGCCAGTCAGCTAAAAAGTTAAGAATATACGTATGAAAAGTTGGATTCGAATGCAGCACGTGTCGGCACGTGCTGGGTAAAAAATAGGGGAATCATGAAATATATATAGAAATTCAGAGGGGTAAATAAATTTCCCCTTTGTTTGTGCCATCATTTAATTATGACTACACCCGGCGTATACGTAATGCACCCCGTGGCACAATGCCATTTTATAACTTCACTTCACTCACCTTTTCAACCTTCGCCTGGGGGGCGGAATTCTTGCGTTTCAGATCTACTCCTTGGACGACGTCGAGTGCAGTGAGCTGTGCAGCTGCGGCGAGTCGCTCATCCTCACCTGCCACGCCCTCTGCGTGCCATTCGCCCCCTGCCGCACCGCCCTGGCCTTCTACAGCCACGCCTCCCCCGCCTACCAGGCTTTCCGCGGACGCTGTCTTTGCTACTCGGGCCGCTTCATCTGCATGAAGCCGCCGCTCGGGGAGTACATTCTGCCAGGTGAGTTGCCAGTTCCTTAGTTTTCTGTTCCCCAAGCCCAAAGAACACCTGGATATACATATATCTGGTACGGGGGTACGGGCATTATTGTGGGGATCCTGCGGTGGCGTGTCGGGTTCGCTGTGCGTTAAGCACTTAGCGATTATCGCCGGCGACAGGCGATGACGAGGCACGGCTGTCAGGAGGAATGCAGCTGCATTTTTGCGTGCTGAACTCCTCTAGATATCTACACTACACAAATTTAGGTGATATATTTTAAATTTCAAAAGTGTTGGTTATGCTCTCTGTAGTTTCATGTACAGCCAGATATATTAAAGGCTAAAAAAGAATAGATACATTGATCTTAATTTAAAAATTCTTCATCTTACTTTTTCGAGAAGAAACGTTCTTAATATAAAGAGCAAAGTTCTCTCAACTTAGTTTATTATAATAACATTTTATTTTATTTTGTTATGACATTTCGGAATGGATACAATTTTATTATTAAGATAAAATATTCTTAATATTAAAATTCTTTATCGAGAAGAAAGGTTCTTGAAATCAAGGCGAAAGTTCTCTCAAGTTTGTTTTTTGAGATAATTTGATTTTAAATGGTTATGACAATATCTCGAATGGATATTATTATGGAATGGATACTATATTTTTGCACTTTTTTCTTAAATAAGTCGGACAAACTTTAAGCCGATTTATTTCCAAGTGCACCACACACACATTTCTTTAAAGCCTTTGTAAGGCACCTCCTTCGCTGAGGAGCCACTTTAGAGCGCATTTGACACACAAAAAAAAAGAGGACCCATTGTGGCAGCAAGGTTGCGTGGTCCTTGTCCACTTGCCACACGGCACTTGCGTGCGTTCTCGTGCGCGGATCCCGGCAGTAAATTACGTTAGCTGCAATTGATGCTGCACTCGCTACATACTTCGTCCTTTCCCTCGGTTTCAGGTGGTATATTCCTGCTGCTGGGCTACAGTGCAGCAGATGAGGCGCTACTCAGGCCCCACACCAACCTGGGGGTTCAGGATGCCGTGCGAGCCCTGCAGCAGTACGTAACCACATACATCGATAATCAGGTAAGCCGCCGGTCCAGCGATCGCATAATAAAGTATGGCCAGCAATATATTAATTGCATTCCGTCGCCGGCTCACTCCGTATCCTCCGCAGACGCAGTGCACCCTCACGCTGTTCAACATGACCGAGGAGAACATCATCATTGCTGCGCGTCTGCCGCACGACGGCAAACTGAAGGATATTGAGCTACTGCGTAAGGAGAAGGTAAGTTGAAGTGCCACAGGCAAGCCATGGATGCACAGAGAAAAATAAAAGATTTTAAACATTTACTTTAACTTTTGTTAAGCAACTTTCTTATTTATGGGTAATTTCCTTAAAGTATAAATATTTTTTTTGACAAGATGCTGAGGTCTTCATTAATGTGAAATACATTCTAAGAATTTAGGATTGGAAAAAATCAATATTTATTTTTTTATTAACATTTTAAAATTTATAATATGTACTTCCTTCAAAATATATTCCTCAAAAAAAAGGGGGGAGTTTTGTTATTCTGAAACTTCAATAATTCAAACAGTTAGTATCGACATACACAGAAAATAATCCCTTATTATCATTCTATGCGCTTCTTTATTGATTTTAAAACATTCCATCTTCAAAACATTTTGTTTAATAATAAATATTACTTTTTTGGAATATTTTAACACTTAAACATAAATATTATTTTTTAATTTTGTTGAAATTGCATTGTGACCCTGATTTTCTCTCTGTGTATTAAACGTTGAAAATCTATTTCCCCCAACTAATCCAATCGACGACTATTGCTGCTTATCTGGCTGTTTGCAGGACGAGTGCACCGCGATACTGAAGACCATCAGTCATCAAATCAATAGCGAGCACAGCGAGCTGCAATCCCACCGACTGCTGAGCATTTTCAAAATGTCCGAAGTCGAGGTCGTCTGGCCGGAGAGCACCAGTGCGGCGGCGAGGAGTGGTCATGGTCCTGGCCAGTTAGCCGGATGCCAGAGCCGCCGGCTGCTCTTCGCGGCCATGATGGCCGTGGCCTATCTTTCCAGCTGGACAACGCTGCGGATGAGCGATGTGGCGACATGACAGCCGCATAGCTGAAGGATTAGAGCCAGGACAATTGCATAACTGTATGTAGTAGATACTTGTAGGGGGACTATCATCATCAACATCATCGTCATTATCAACAATGGTGGGAAACGGCGCCGGACGAGTTGCCATGATATGTGGAACGATAGCGATAACTATAAACTATAAAGATATGGTGCATACTCTTAACATAGCGTAATCATAAAGTGTTGTATACATCTAGGGGCTAGTTCTGTGTTTAGCTGCGATTTTTGTGAAGCTTTGTTGTTGACCCTTGACGATGTTGCTGTCTCTTTTGATACGTACATACATGTGAAGCATTATGGGATATACAAAAAAAAACATATAGAACATACATCAACATACGCCTAGAACTCATCTAGATTAATCTATAATTTAATGTGAAAGGAAACTGCTGTCTACATAATAATATTGTTAGCATATAACAGAGGCAAACTCGAGAGTTGGATTTGATGAGGCGTGTATATAGAAGGCATATGCATTAAGTACTATCCGTAGCTAGTGTTTTATACGGTATAAACAATACACACAACTCCTGTCCGTCAGTCCGATGGTCATTATCGCACCCAAACACACAACAATTAACGTAACAATTGCATGGCTCTTATTGTTTGCTCTTTAAGCTCTATAAAGTTCTTGGCCGCCTCAATTAAAAAGAATTATTAACCGCCTTAACAGTGTTTACTTTGTTCCAGGCTGCGAGTGCCTCTTCTGGATATGCCAGTCTCCTTTTGATTTTTAATTACATTTTAATGCGGCCTGGCCTCCGCCTTTTTCATTCAGCCGGGAAAACAAATAATATTCAGGCGTGCGAATGAACTCATTTAACACTCGCTGTCGCATTCGCATTCACATTCACATTCGAATTTGCGGATGAGCGTGCAAAACGTTATTGTTAATTTATTTCATAGTTTTCCGTTTCGTTTGGAGGCGCGAAAACAATTACGGTTTCATTATCAATTATGCGTTCTGCATTTCGATTGTTGCCACAATTTCACCGGGCCGAGAGCCGTGACCTCGCCTCGTTTCAACAGGTTTCATTGCTTACCCCTATCCCATAATCCTGAATCCACAATCCCGATTACCATTTCAGTTCGCTGTACATACTCTTACCACTTTGAAGTCTATTTACGTAATTAAATACTAACAGTACATATCAATATGAACACCTAAACGAGTTTTACACAGTAACAAAATTCTTACAATGTCCCTCGATTGCTCGAATCTTTTGTACATAGTTCTTTATACCAAAAACTATACATAATATTTACAACGATATACAAGAGGAAAACACATGCCTAAGTCAATGAATATGGTATGGGAACTTGATTCACTTTAAACAGCTAAAATGAATTGTATATTGAACGAAACTTCAGTTGAGCCTTAAATAATGAGTGTAAGAGCGAGGAAAATAGCTATTGTACATAGAAGAAACAACAACCTGAGTGAATGGAAACTCCTTAACAGATAATTGAGTGTTTGACACATGAACACACGCTACTCACGCACCACTCACTTTAAGTCTAAGCTTGACCATTTGAACCGAAACTTGTAGCAGTGTGTAACGTGCGCATATTGAAAATGGTCACAATCATGAAAAAATGTCTTCCTTAATGCATATACTCGGCGATATGTATTATGTTTATACACATAAATATATATACTAATTACCTATACCTATACGATATCTGGCCTACGCTTCAGTTAGTCGAAAGATAATGTAATATAGACAACAAGGGCTAAAACCATATCGCTATCGAATATCCCTGCAAATTATAACACTGTTGACACAAATTAAAACTAACCGCAACATATCTAAGTCAAATATACCCCTAATTAAATAAATATATATATTGATAAATATACATATGCGTAAAGTTATAAACGTTAGAGAGCATTGAAAACTACTTTAATAGTCTCTAGAGAAAGCAACGCTTTAACCCAAAACTATATAGGCAGCAACAGCAGAGGAGTGTAAAGTTTATTGGAAACCTGCTTGGGATATCTTCTAGCTAAATATTAGACGAATTTAAGGCTATCCAAAACCAAACTTATCAAACCGATGGAGGAGCTCGTAGGTCGCTAGGAACACAGGGCAAATTAGTAGAATTGTTGGGGCATTGGATTTCAGTTCATTTGCTATCCTATCCATATCGTTTGATGGCCAACGAAGGCAGCAACTAAGTCGTTATAGTTTCGGAGCATATCAGTATACCAGTCGGGGCAGTCGGGTGTATTGTTTCATCTCATCCCCTCACTTATAGGGTGCGGACAAAGCGTAGCTACAATGTAAAGTACCGTTAAAGTAAAATGATAAATGAAAAGAAAAGCATCATGAAAAATGAAAAACAAGATGGAAATGAAGAAAATTACAAAATAGTCGCATTAATGTAAAAAGCAAGCAAAATGCAAGAGGAAAACTAGCACTCAAATAGCAATCTGTAGCATGGATACGTATAAATTCGAGGATAGCGAATCAGAAAGGCATCGTAATAAACGTAAAACAGAGGAGATACTTTGAAAATTATGCATGAGGAATACGAGAGCCACACTTCAAGTTTAAAGCTGTAAGTTGAAACCTAAAAAGAAAATGATATATATATATATATATATACGATATGTTAGGATGGCATACGAGTGTGTGTTTGTAAGTAAGTGGGCTTTATGTTAGCGTATACAACCGAATTGAGGTACATGGATAAATTTATCTAAAAATAAATTATGAAATAATGCAAAGCGAATGGAAAACCCGCGATACGTCGTGGCATATTTGTATTAAAAACAATGTAAGTGAAACAACAAGAACAAGAGAGCAAAAAAATAAAGAAAACCACAAAATATAGAAATTAAAGAGCGGAGTTTTATTTAGTTGGGTAGAGTTGGTTTTAACTCTTGGGTAAGTTTTAATCTTTAATTAAAATTTTTAACAGCAATTTGAGACTTAAGAATTTGGTAATAACAAAAATATGCAACTTAAGTTAATATATAATATACTAAACATTTATCTTATAAATATGAGGATAATATCGTAGGTAATCTCTAGAGCGATATGTACCTATAAAACATCCAATATAATGTTGTCTTCAATCCGAGTACAAAATTCCCTAATTTTTTTAAATTTGTATTATTTTATAATAGAAGCCAGATAGATTGGTTTTTAAAATATATTAAATCGTTGCCAGATATAAATAAATAAAAAACGAGTTCAATAAAAATCATTGATTAAAATTCTACACATAATAATATTATAGATTATTGTTGAGAACTTTACTACTGCTGAAGGGCAATAAAAGATAAGAACCGAACTAAGATGGTTTTAAAAGATCCAATCCCTGAATACGTAAATCTGGACGGTCGACTGAATCAGTTTATATATGCTAAAGTCTTTGGTTCTGTTTTTTTTCCCTCGCCTTTTTCTGGGCCACACGACTCTCGATGTGCACTTCATTATTGACCCCCAAAAGCCTCCCAGCGATCGGCAACTAAGTATGTGACACTATCGAGGCGAACAAAGCGGGGCATACAATACCGTGCCAGGGAGTGCTGGAATTAAATGGAACAGGGAACTAAGAGCAGGGTTCTGAGAACAGGGGCGGTGAACAACAAAGACAGCGCAATATGAAGAAGACCTGCACACACATACTCACTAACAAACCAGGGTAAACAAGGCCAAAAAGGCGGCAGCAGAAAAGCAAAACGAACTGGCTGAAAAGAAAAGCCAACCGCACACAATGCTTTTGTATGTGGGGTGGGGAGATGGGTTCTGTGGAACAAAAGATGAGCCGAAGACAAAGACACTTGCTCAAGGCAACGCCGTTTCATGGCTTAAACTCAAGTTTCCTGGGAACCACTCGACTGCACTCCACACACCCACAATCACAAGAAGCAGCACATCCACAAAAACACACCCATGCCATACCATACTATACCATACCCATACCCAATACTTGAACAACAAAGAGTAAGGTCAATCATTGGAATTTTGCCAGTTAATTCGCATACAAAAGGCGGTGGCCCAGAAGAGAACGAAAATAACACGACCTCCCCGTTCCTTTCATCCTGATGACCTGATGGCCTGCCCGCCTTTCTGACTTCCTGCCCCCTTTGACCCGCCACGCCCATGCTGGCATGCTGAGTTCGGCATTTATACTTCCACTTAATTAGGTAATAAATGATTGAAGAAATTATGTCTAGACGTGAGGACAATTTCGATGCCTTGGCTCAAACACCCACACACTCACACACATGGGAAATTCATTCTCGGCACGTGATGGGTTGAAAATGTTGCGAATTTCCACACAATCACACATGCTGATGCTGTGCGACATCCATTTGAATAGGATTCACAATTTATTCTCACCGCTCTGGCCGTGATTTGAAAAGCAGGCATAAATTGTAAACAATTTCTTTTTGATTCAATTTGTATAACCTGCTGCCGCTAAGTGGCAATGCTTTTGTGAAAAGCCCCCCGGCACAAGCATATGTATTTATTTCGCATTTTATTTAGCATCCAAAGGACGAACGATGCCTGAATAGCAATAGCGAAATTGCGAATGAATCGTAATGAAAGCGGGAACGGGGCGTATACGCGATGCGGGCTTGCCAGTTCATTAATATGGTGCAAACGCTGAAGGTCGATGATGTGAGCTATGCTTGTATGGCTCGTGCAGAAACACAAAGAGAAATGGGTCATACAAAATTGTTATTGATATGGTAATTTAGAGGAATAAGCTGGAGCTTAGTTGAGGGTTTTTTCTTTATAAGAAGGTATTCAAATTATATTAAAAACAGTAGGTATTACAGATGGTATAGTCATATAGTTCCTCATCTTTCCGAAAAAATATAATGAAACAATATTCTTACGTAAATCTTATTTTTCAGTTATTTTAAATATAATATTATAATTTAAAATATAAAATAACAACGAGTTTTTGGCAAGGGCTTATATATATATATACTGTTATAACTCTTAGGAACCCCCTTTATAAGAAGTTCAGGAAAAGATTTGAATAGAGACTTATAAAATCAAAAATAAATAAAATTGTTTGGTATAACAAAACAGTTTATAAGAAAACAGTCTATTTTATATTGCTAACTATACCTTTAATTTTAAGGATGAAACCCTAGAAAAGAAGTTCAAGAAAAGATTCGAATGGAGCCTTAAAAAATTAGAAACAAATGCACTTCTTATATATAATTAAGTTGTGATTCAAGAAATAGAGTCATGCCCTATTTTTCTCACTGTACAGGAGTAGTCATGGCTGTTGTTGCACGCACATTTATCAGGCGGCGATGATTACGTGTTTGCCATTTTATTGCTAAAACTGTTGCGCCTTTTGTGCGCTCCAGTGGTGCCCTCTCTCTCGCTCCAGATCGCCCCATCTCTTTCTGCTGGGGAAAGTGGGCCTCTGTCTGTTTGTGACTTTGTTGCCGCTGCTGGCTTTGTTCTACTTGGAATTGCCTTTTATTTTGTGCTAATTGAAGTTGCTGCCATCATATTTTTTCCCCCACCACAGCACCCACTCAAACTCACACACATGCCTGCCGTTTGCCTTTATTGCCGCATCTATGTTCTGCCTGTTTTTGCAATTTTAATTAAAAACGTGTTTATAACAGCGCAAAATGCTGATGAGTGAGCAGAATAATTTATTTCGAATATACACAGAAATAGCAGGCTTACAGAGAAGTGAGTGCAATGTGTTGGTTGATTTGAACTAGGCTAATTAATGGCACTTTTTCATCTGGGTTTAGTATGCAAATCCGTAAATCACTCAAAGGAAAATATATTCACTCACAAAACAACATAAAACATATTTTTATCAAACAGAATTTGATACCAAAAAATATATAAATAGCATTTTGAAAAATAGTTTAGAATGATTTGTGATGGATACTTTGGCAAATGGATATGTAATATAAAATATTGACTTTATTGACTCTCACTGCGTATTAATATTTACTACTTTTGTTATTGATGAATGAAAAATTTCATTAATTGCCTGACATCGACCGCCAAAAAAGAAGACGACTTAAAGTTCAGTTGAAATTCCTGTCGACTGGCCTGAAAGTATGCAGCATTTTTCGCTGCAATTTATTGCACATAAGGTGGCGAACACACACCCTCACTGGCACAAAACCCATTGCCACATTACGAATTCCTTTGCATAACGCTGTGGGGAATGTATATTGCCAGGATGCCGAAGAAGGAGCCACGGCCACAAGGAAATATGCACCACAGCATCCTCAGCTGGAGACGCCTCAACTTCAGAATCAGCCTCGCCTCAGCCACGGCACAAAGAATTCAATTGAATTGATATTCAAATGCGCTTTGCCAGCAGAGGCATCCATTATTTGTCGATTTTACACATGGCACATGGCAAATGTAAGCGAAAAATGCTCGAGTCCCGGCTCTTGGAGAAAAAGAAGCCATGCATATAGAGGTATATTCCAGGAAAGTGCGAAATCCGAGTTCTAGTTTTCATTAGTGCATTTTCAACCCCCTTGCACCACCGCGCCAATGATCAGTGAGCCCTTTTTGATGGCTTCGATTGCTCTGGCGGACTGTGAACTATTTTTACGCCATTTGCCAAAAAGCCAGCGAACCAGCGAACCAGCACCTTTGGCCCCGGCGAATGCAACAAAACATGGCCAGGACGCTGGGGAGCTGCATTTGCATAACGCGCTTCCCCAAGGAACAAAAAGCAGGGCTGCAAAAATGGGAAAAGGGTGCACTGAGGATAAAAATATATTACTTTCTTTTGGAGTATAAAAAATAAAACTACCTAAAATAATAAAATAAAATCAGTGGTAAGTTCAGTAACTAAATTCAAAATTCGAATAATTCTTTTAAATAATATACTTTTTCTACATCATATTAATACATTTATATAAATTCAAATTTTATCTTCATAAGTTAAAGGGAATAATAAAATAAAATGCTCCATAGTTTACATGTTCTAGCTTTTTTCTGGTACTGTATTTCATATGTCCTCAATAAGCAAAATCTATAATATTTGATTAGTTTTTAATAAGGACTAGATAAATTTGATCTTTATAATATATGCTTAATGGGTCAAGCTGCAGTCGAATATCCAATCCTCGAACTCGAACTCCACATCTGTAGTCTCTATAGAAGTCTGTCTTTTATATCGTAAGCCTTACATTTTCTGGAATTTTTTCGTTAGGTATGTTTGAATTGTGTAAACTGCTTTATTTTACATAAGATTACCCAGTATTTTCCCAACTTCAGAGATATTTTTTCCCGTGCATCATCGAAGACAGATAGACAGGCTCAGGCTCAGCGTTCGATGCGCGCCAGACAAGCAGCCAAGTGCAGAAATAACACAAAATAGATGGCAATGCGATGGGGAAAATAATAGAGGCGGAATGGGAACAAAAAATGTATGTGCTCCAATATATGTATGAACGTAAGAAAAACTGCTAAGGAGCCAAATACTCGAGCATTTGCAAACGCGGCAAAGTAGCGAAAATTTGCAAATTGATTGCATTCCTGTGCCTGGGCTTCGGTTCGAGCCAGAGCTCAAATATGAAATCTTGGAGGAGTGCAAATTTTGCACATTTTTTCTGGCAACTTTGGGAATGTGTTTTTCACTTGATTTTTTGGCCAAAGTCGAGGGAGAAACAGAATTGGCAGAACAAAAGTCAGGCCACTAGGCTGTATGCTGGTTTATTATATTTCTCACTTCATTTGTAAATTCCCTACTGCTACTTTTTCGGCGCAAATCAAATTATGCAAATCTCCAGTTTAATTACGGCCAGCAGAGCTCAACTTTAAATCAATTTTGGTATTCCTATATTCCTTCTCACGGCTGCTGTTCTCGGCTTTTCTTATTTTATTTGTGTGCATCATTTTGAACGGCCTTATAAAATATTCAAGCACTTTGACACACTTTGTCTGCCAGAGGAATGAAGCAGGATTCAGGCATAGTGTTTGAGGGACAGACACAAAACCGGAACGAAACAAGGCAAATTCTGTTGGCCAACAAAATGACACTTAGTGCAAAAACAGGAGAACACATGCCTAATAAATAATTCAGTGCGCAACAAGCGGACAACAAGCGCACTTGTGGCACCATCGAAGCAACACCACTGGAACCCCTGACCCCTGACCATCTCTCCGTATCTCGATGGCCAGCTGTTTTTGGGGCCGAGTCCATCCATATTCACACAAGATTGAAATCCAGTCG
Organism: Drosophila suzukii; assembly: GCF_043229965.1. NCBI lineage: Eukaryota > Metazoa > Arthropoda > Insecta > Diptera > Drosophilidae > Drosophila > Drosophila suzukii. The sequence goes on from NC_092082.1 coordinate 71,198,860, forward strand.
GATGTGTCCGCTCAAGTGTTGCGTGTTATTCAATGTCCTTCAAGACGGACATTATTCCAAAGTCCGGCGGCCCGGACTCCGGAGAGACATATGCGGGTCATTTGCCGGCCGAATGAACCACGTTGAGGGGCAGCATTATATCCGAGAGATGTGGCCGGCGACAGAGAAAGCTCGTTGTGTTCAAAAGAAACGAACAATTCAATAAAACAACACGAAAATCTAATACAGAGACACGGAAATGCTTTTAGTCTGGCCGAAACTCGTCAAAATACAAACCGTCCGGCCACTCAACCCACCAAGTATCCTCGCAATTCCTGTTTGTATCTCTGCTCTCGAGTGCGTATCTCAAAGATTCACCTTTGTCTTGGCTCATTTCGCCATGGTAATAAGCCGCTACCGTTATGATTTATTAGTGCGTGAGTTTTATTGATATTACAAACCTGGGAATATACAAGAAAATAATTTTGTCAGAGGTCATAAAAATGAAAGATGATCCCCGAAAAGAATCATTTAGCATCATGATTAAAATAAATCATAATGTATAGGCCAAATGAGAGGGAGGGGGCATAAAGTGAGCCGAAATAAAACTAAGCGAACATATGCAAGTGGCAAGCATTACGTATACGCCACGTAGCCCACCATGTCCAAGTCCAAACACACAGACGGCAGCAAACAGGCTAAATGCAAACAGACAAACAAAAATGATTTATAAATTGGCAAGACGTGCATAAAATGCTGAGCAGGAGCGGCAGGAGCAGGAAAAAATTTCCACTGCATACGTAATGAGGCTCGATGATTCCCAGACCAGACCAGACCAAACCAAACCAGACCAGACCAGACCAAACCACACCAGACCAGGCCAAAATCCTTGCTGGACCGGGCCAGGAAGTGGCATTTAAATGCGCGCATTTATTCACTTATAAATGCTACAAATAAAAATATGCTAAGGGAAATATGCTAAAAAGTCAGACCAGTAAAAAGCCAAAAAACGTAAAACGAGTGAAACAAAAAGCAAACCGGGCCAAGTGTGTGCGGCCAGAACTTAGTGCAGAAAGTGCCATAATTGTGTGTGTCTCCCAGCCTTATCCCATCTTTAAATCTCATTTGGCCTGCGGCGGCAGAGGAATTTCTAAAAAATGTCTAACTAAAAAAGGCGAAAGAGAGAGAGAGAGTGGCCGGAGGAGAAAGCACTTTCTGGCACGGCCAGGCAAAAGTAGCTGTTGGCTGTTAGAGAAGAGGGAACTCGGGCTGCCCAGAGATGCTATCGTATCACCATGCCATGCATGTCGCTTCACACCAGCACAGTCACACCGCACACACACACTCAGATACTCATCACACACACAGATACTCACACGCATGGAACGCACGCACATATGCCATGAATTTCATTTAGTCCGTACGTGTGTGCGTTAGTTAATATTGCCCACGTTGTTGTACTCTCGTGTCCCTGTGTCTGTGTGCCTTTAAATTACCTCAACCATAAAGTAAACTTGCTCGGCACAACACACTCACACACACTCACATCTCACATGGCAATATGTTGTTGATGGCATTTTAAAGATGCTTTGGCTTTGTGGGATATTTTAATTAGTTTAAGTCACCTCGGCAAATGGCAGTAAAGAGCCACCCACAAAGATAACTGCAAATAATGAACCAATCACAAAACAATCAAAGTTAAGACCAACGCCAGATAAAGTTTAAACCCTGATGGAGTGGCCTGAACTAAACTTCTACTGCACTAAAAGAAATTTCATTGTTTAATATATTAAATAAAAGTAATTTTATAGAAAAACATTTAAGCCTGACGAAAATGATTTTATTGTTGAAATTAAAAAGCGTTAGTGAATTTTTTTCCACTGCAGTTTCCGTTTCTTTTATTCAGGTGTCTAAAAGTATGCAACAAAATATTTCATTCAGAAAATCCGCAAGATACATTCTGAAGGAACTTTTTTCACTGCATACTTTTAGGCACTTTTATAAATGGTTCCGAAACTCTATTGAAGTCTCATACCTGATTGAATAACAAATAATCCTTTTAAGGTTAAAACATAAACGTGTTCTAAGGTGGTTCGAAAATATCTATTAAGCTATTATGTCAAACTTTGAAGCCTAACTAGATTTATAATTTTTTGCCGTGTGGCATAGTTCAAAGTGCATAAAATGCAGCTTTTTCGCCCGCCCCTTCTAAACAGCTGGCATGTGTCTTAGAGGGCGAAAATCTCAGCCAGCCCAGCCACTCCGGACCAGGAAAATTTCGTTGCATATTAAGAGCATGCCCGACGCTCCTCGGCCAGCAATCTTTTGGCCAGGCCAATGATGATAATGCGGCACACGTGCACTAAAATGCAAGCACTTGAAATATTTATAAGCTGACTGGCAGATAAATCAGAGGCGCCTGCACTCAAGCTGTTGTGCCAGCAGGAGGCTAAATGAAGAAAAATGAAGCGCGGCGTGTTGCAGGTTTTAGGCAAGAAACTGTCAAGCTGCCAGCAGTCAAAATCCGGAGTGGCGGTCGGTTCGGTGGCTGGGTGCACTTTGCCGATGGCTTTCCCGCCCAGATTGATGCTGTCAAAGAAAGCCGGGCCAAAATGGAAGCTAAGGTCAAAATTTATGCGCGGCAAGGGCGGCGAAAGTGTTGACAGAGTGCATGGTGATGATGTGTTTAAATATTTTATGTCGCCAAAGATGCGCATAAATATTTGAGTGCCAAAACGTGTTGGGGTCTCCCAAAGCGCCTCATTAGCCGGTCTGCCGAACTATTGGCAACCGAAAAAAGGTAGACTAATATAGCCAATCATTTATTAAATATTCAAATGAGAATTGCCTCTTTCTTTTTACATTTTCAACAACTCCTTTTTATTAAATCGATGTCTGGCGAAATTCAAACATTCAATTACATTTTATTAAGCCATTTACTCTTTCCTTTTCCATAAATGTTACATTTTGTGTAACATGAACTGAAAACTTTCCTTAAGCTATAAACATTTCAAGACTTATTTAATGTGCCACAAAAATGTTCTTGGGGTAAAACAAGGCAAATATATTTTGAATTTAAATGTGCAACACTTTAAAGTGTAACACTGTTTAGCCAATAATTGGATTTTGCTGCTTCTGACTTTCATTGAGTTTTAAATTGCTTTATTTAATTAAAGACAGATTGAATTACAGCTAAACAAATAGGATTATGTGTCATTAACAGGGAATTTAGATAATCTTACACCAATAAATTTAAATAAATACAATTTTATAATGTTTAGTAGTTTAATAGAGGAGGTTGAGGTTAACATACGACTTTAAAGGCTTCCTTTTGGCAACTTATTTGGTAACAATCGTTCTAACATTTAAAGATATTATCTGGTAATATAGCAGGTAAGAACATTATAAAAATGTATATGAAAGACTAAAGGAATTGTAGAGGAAGTACACTTTAATGCCAGCTGCGTTGCCAGGAAACTTCCCCCAAAATCTTCGAATTCCTTTTACCCCACCTTGCCCAACGCTTATTTACATGTCAATTGTAAATTGTTTTTCATGTTTTAGTTTTTTGTCGCTCGCATTTTGGTGAACACTTTTCACTTTAGTGATTTGTTGTGCTCTTTGTTTACCCGAGAAATCGAAAACATGTCAGCCACTTGCCTTATATTGAGGCATGTGTGTATTTTCGACTGTTCGGATAAGTATGCATATTCCCCCAGGTGGCTCTCACTGACAGACTGCCGGGGATTTAAGGTGACAGTGATCCGGGGACGGGGGCTATAGGCTATAGGCAAATCTGTCTTGCTAGGCATACGCAAAAAAAGAATGGAAATAAGGAAATGTATCAAATGTCAATCTAATTTCATTCTTACGCTCGACCAACTCTGCAGGAAGCCGCTGCGTCCTAGCACTTATGTATAGATTTCTCAACAATTTGACAAATCGCATGTTGACATTTGTTGACGTCTCTCACTCACACACACGCACACACACACACTTTCCCAAACACACACACATATACCCATCTGACGTACGTGACAAAGAGTACAACTCGGGATCCCATTGATATCTCGCAAAATGGCAGAAGGGGCGACAACAATCCCAAATCACTGATGCCGCCAATGGATGGCAACTGTAAAACCCAATGAATTGGAAAATGTTTTGTTAGCTTTCCCATCATCACTCAAACAGGTGGAAAGGGTACACGGGTATCCAGGTGAGCACAAAAGCGTGGCCTAAATGGCCAAATGAAATTGATTCACTGGCCGAATGAACGAGTGCTTCAAATTGAATAATTATGTACCAATAAGGGTGTTCCAAATGAATTTCGAAAATTCCTGCGGGCTAGCTGTAATTTGGAAAGCCAATTTGAATTGCACAGAAGGTGAAACGTAGGACAAAAGATTTAGAAAATCATTTTAAAATTTGTGAATGCATGCCACATTCGTATACCCACATGCTTGTACTCCACACAAATTTTATGCATGCAAATAAAATGAAAGTAAATTGATTTATCTGCGGCACAAGAAGACTTTCAGGGGGTGAAAGGAAGGGCCTGGGTGGGACAAACCAGTGGCCTGAAGGGTCCGCTTCATTCACTGGGGACACATTAGCCGCGGTCCCACACTCACACACACAAAAGAATGCAAATGACTACACGGAAAAAAATACCTGTTTTAAAAAAGGTGTTCTTTTTCTTAATCTAATATATAATTTTCTGATTTTTTGCAGTATTATATTTTCCATATCATTATTTGGGTCTGAATTAATTGAAAAACCAAGAACATAATTTGTGGTTATTATTATTGAATTGTATTTTAGGAAAATTTAAAACCCTTTTTCTTATACATAAACATGTGTCTCAGTTTTAAAGAGGTATTTAAAAAAATATGACAAGCTATATATAAAATGTTTCTCTAAAATTATTTTTTCTAAAATTTGTTAGAAATGACCATCCTTTTTAGAATTCCAACAATATTCCACATACTTCCTTATCTTTGAATTAATAAAGTACTTTCCTTTGAGCCTATTTTTTTTTGACCAATCCTAACATGCTTGAGTTATAGTTTTATGAACGAAATCAAAGATCTTAATTATATGGATCTGCCGACGAAACACGCACAGCGGAAACGGAAAAGGGCCTTGAGTTTTATATGTAAGTATTTTTTCAGTGCACACGCGACGCACACACGCATGCTAATATGCTCGTAAAAAGGCAATTTCCACAAATTCAACGCACCTCAGCCACCTCACGCATTTGTTTTTCTGTTGTTTTTTCTTTATTTTTTTGGGGGTGAGAGCTGCTAACTCAATTTTCTATTTGCAAAAATTTCTGGTTCCATTGTGGTTGGGCCTGAGGTCAGAAGGGCATGAGAGGTGGAAGGGGCGTGGCAGCCACCCCCTGTCCATTTGGCCACCAGCGAGGCATAACTTATGCCACAGATACACACGCACACGGCCGCGTTTTTGCATACAATATGTCGGTGTGGGTCCCAGCATACATTTATTTCAATTTTTACAACTCGGATGCCATTCCTCTCGCACGCTTTCCCCCTGGTTTTCCCCAGGTTTTTCCTCCGTTTTCCCCCCGCTTTTCCCGATCTGCCAGCGGCGCTCGTAATGCGCTTTAAGGCTCGACATTGGCTTTCGTATCGTTGGCGGTTCTTCGTCCGCTTTACGATTACGTTTTACAAGATTTGCATAAACACTTTTATCGAAATATAAATGACTTAAAGTGCTTTGAATATATCAGCATGTAGTATGCCCTTTTGTATGAATACATCAGCTAACCAATGAATGTCGAGGAATGTCACAAGAAGATTGTTAAATTGAAAGAATTATTGGAACAAGATATTCCAACCAAAATGTTCTAAAAGTTACTAGAACATATTTTATTCATATTATATTTACTTACATAGATTACCATTTAATAGAGTACTCATTTTTCAACATTCCGAAATGGGATCTTTCTTAACCTGAAGCTTCTCCGCATTGCCTTCATGAATTTTGCAATTCTCGGGCGTCACATTACGCGCTCCTTTTATGGCGTCACTTTAACGAGCTATCAGTCCTGAGCTTTGTTTGGCCAAAGGTATATTAAAAAGGATACGGGTATTGGCCGACGGATATTGGCTAGACAGGAGTGGGAGATCCTTCTTAACCGTTGAGTAAATTTGAAAGTCGGGTTCAATAACTCCCGTCATCGCCTTGAGATTTATGGAAAATATTGTCTAATAAAAAAGAAGTGCTATAAAAATGTGGCGATACTTTTTGGAAAGAAAGTTATTTTGCTATCTTAAAAAATACGATTAAATACAACACCTAATACAATAGAATATTGACTGATCGCCCAATGCAAATCTATCTATTGATGGCCACCATTTTCATCACTTTTGGAAACCCACTAAAAAAGGGCTATACAAATGTAGGTTTTCTTTTTATAAACAATATTTTTTGTGTATCTTAGAAAACAGGATTAAATGCAATACCCAAAACAATAGAACTATAATAGATATCATTGCAATCTATCTATTGATGGTTGTCAATTTCAGTAAACAAGTTGTCCTTGTCCTTAAGCTTTTGGAAACCCCCTATTTTTTTGGGTTCCCCGAAAATGAATGCGGGCTGTGGTATCAAAAAACTGATTACAAATTTCAGAGGGGCCACTTTCCGAGGCAGAGAGGCCACTCCCCAGAGATTCTGGATATCCGGCAATGAGATGCATAATAAAAAACGCCAGCGACAACAAACTAACAAAAGTCAAAGCAATTGTAATAAATGACAGTCAGACATCTGCCAAGTGGCCAAAGGACGAGGACGTGGGCGGCTTCTTGGCAAATGCCAGCTCGGCAAATCCTCGGCAATCTCCAACCTCCAACCTCCCGGCCAGTGATATCCACTCCAAGTGGCATCCCCGGATGGGTAGGAAATTTTCTAGCATTTTAGCATCATTAGCATTGATTTATGATTAAGTTCAACCTCAATTTTCAGTTAAATCGTTTTCCTTGCCAGCCTCGTTTTGCGCTTGTGCGTCCTTCCCCCCTTTCCCTTTTTTTTCTGGTGAAAACTTGCGAACTGCTTGGGCTTGGGGGGGGGAATTTCGGAATTTCCAGGGGCTGACGGTGGAAGGGGGGCTGGCGAATCCAACTAAGGAGGCTGGCAAAACGTCGAAAACAAGAAATCAGAAAATCAGAAGTAGCTGCGATTCTCACAATCGGACGCACTGATGTGTATAATGATCTTTAGCTGGGATTTAAAACGGATAATAAATAATAAAAATACATGGCGATAGGGAGGGCCAGTCCTGAAAGGAATCCGAGCTTACTGTAAGTCGGCGCTTTCTCTCTTATAAAAAATGAATCGTTAAAAGGCCGCACAACGAAACGAGAAGGAATATAAATGTTCGTTGCCACAACAAATCAAAAAAACTTAAGGCCTGAAACGGAAAAATAACGCAATATTCGAGAAATGTAAGTCGCAAATGGAAGACAAGGCTTGACAATGGCAATGATATATTATGGGTCACTATGTACAGTGTCAGTTTCCCCCCATCTAAATACAAATAGTAGGCCAGCCGATTGAAATAGAAATTGAAATAGATAGAAACTTTAATGATGAGTCCTGTTTGTCACAATAAACTGATATGAATGATGCCTTGCTCCTCGCCGAGTTGAACAAATCGAGCTGACAATACAGCTTCATAATCTCCATTTGAATAATGTTGTTCAATAAACACAATTGCTTTCATTCAGCCAGTATTCGTATCCGTATTCGTATTCGTACTCCCATTGATACCAAGCGCTAGAGAAAACTCACATGGTTGTCTGGCATTTTTCTCGATTTAAGCGACTGAAAATGCGAAAAGGCTGGCGCACAGCCGCCACAGCAGCGGCATTGAAATATGGAATAAGTTAAAAGGATTTATTAACTTTTAAAAGCTTCGCACACAACAATGCCAAAAAGGACCAGCCAACGAGAAACGACAAATATTGCATGTTGACTTCGGAAAATGCCAAAGGTACTTCCCATCGGAATGTCAGCAGGGTCCCTTTAAAGCGAATGGGCGATTTATACAACCGATTCAGGGTCCTTTGTCGCTCAATCGGAAATTGCTCATATGCGGAGTGAAAATAAGCCCAACAGGGAGGATGAAAAATGCACAATCCAGACGATCTTCTGTCATTCTTAGGTTGAGATACTCAATGGTTCAAAGTTGTCGAAATCTGATTTAAGTACACTGAATCAAAGCAGGACTCTATTATATAAAAAATAAATGGTTAAAAAATTTGGAAGATAATTCATTTCGTCTCCATCTAATAGCAAATTACAACTATATATATTTATTTAATATCACAATATCTCAACAATTCTGATTACAATTCATCAACTACAATCTACAATCTCAAAGTAACTTAAAGCTTCTATATTGTAATCAGTATATCAAAGCTTACAATATCGAAACTTGCATTTTAAGCCACTTAAATATTCATAATTTCCTTAAATTAGACCTTCCCCAAGTACAAAAAAACAGATAATGCTTCCACTAAAGGCCTGCATATATCAAAACTCAAAACAAACTAGTCGGAGTAAATGCACATGAAAAATGCACTTCTTTGTAGCACCAGCAATACCATATATCCTTTATACAATAAACATCACCCGCACTCGTATAGAGTGAGGCTTTTGGCTGGTGCAACCATATTCGTGAATAAATTGTGCTGCCAATAAAAAATATAGCAAACTCAAACAAAAATGCACACAAAGCACATAAATTGGCTTCCTGTCGCCAAGGCAGCGACTTATTCGATGCGATCCTAAACCCACTACCCAACTGCACAACTGCACCACTTGCACCACCGAATCCCGGGCAGAACCCAGTGGTTGTGGGTATAAATAAACTGACTGCGACTCCTGCTGGTGCACTTGACTCAACCAAACAGGAAACAACCAAACAGCAGCTACTTTTCCGGCCATGGTCAGAACTTTACTCACTTAGGAAAAAAGATTATGTTGGTAAGGTCTAAAAACGATGGAACAGCTTTATTATATTGTAGGTTTGATTTGACATGGAAAAGTATGGCTTTAGTCAAGAAAAACTCTTAGTTTAGTCTTAAAAGCTACATTTAATTTACCATGACGTGCATTCTAGAATTAGCCACATTTTTTCATTAAGTTTACGACTTCTTTTATCATTTCAAAGTCTTTTTTATTATTATTTATTCAGTGGGGAATGAATTTACTTACCTTTTATTATAATTTATTATACATAAATATATATCTGTAAATTTAGAATCCCTTTTGCAATTGTATATTTAATAAAAATATTTATATTTATCTTGGATGTATCTTTGTCTTTGGCTAACTAAATTGTAGGTATTTAGATGAATTTCATGAGAAATTAAACGACACTTAACTTTAAAAAAATGTGCAATTCAATTGTTTTTCTACATTTTGAGTACTACTGTTTAAAGTTCTGTGTATTTTGGCAGTGCACAATTTGAATTAAACACTTTTGAAGCGCAGCCTTTGTGATGCTGCTGCTCCAGTGCAGCTCTCAATGGAAATTAGCACACTTTTCACATTTTCTCTTTGAGTGTCTGGCGCTGGCGATTGCAGTTTTTAATCCATTTTCGCTCCCTTTTTAGCCCGTTTCGGTTCCCCGGCTCCGTTCGTAAATTCAAAAGTTCGGAAGCTGTTAATAATGTCGACAGGCGCACGACACAAGTATTTCATTAGAGAAAAGGCATCCCCGTCCCGCGGATCCTGCTGCTTCTGTTCCCTTTGCCCCATCAGATACCATCCCATACTATACCATCCCATCCCATACCATACCATCCCATCCAACCGTATCCTGTCGTCACTTTTTCCTGGGAGCAGCAGCAGCGTTTCCTCTAATTTTCAATTTGGCTTTTGCCCGAGTTTCGTGCACGAAATGTTCTCGCGTGTCGTGATATCTGTTCGAAAGCAATTACACCATCGCTCCCATGGCAAATGAAAGAAAAACTAATTAAATCCTTTGTCCAGCATTTTGTCATACAAAGTGGCGGGAAAAACAGAGGGTTTTGGGGGGGTACATAAATAGATCGTTGGGTCAACTATTTAGCTGAGTTATTCCAACCGGGCATTTGCATTTCTTAACAATCTAGCGCTCTATGCAAATCAAATCTGCAATGCGCCAAAGCCCTCAAGTTTTTATTCTTTATTCTATGTTAATGTGATCGATATGCTTTCGATTTCAGCATAAATGGCACATCAGCGGCATCCATCTTGATGTAAGTGGGATTACGGGTGAGCCCGCAGCAGAACAATGTCATCGACAAGGACCTTCGCGAATGGCGGGAGGATTGGAAGGATGGCAGACGGATGGCAGTCATAAATTTTACACTGCCTTGAAGCCCATTAGGCTAAAAGAGTGGCCAGTGAGTTGAGTGGGCCGAGTGTCTGCGGCAGGTGCATTTCCATCCAACTTCCCCCGCAGTTCCCGCTGCATTGATTTATGCCAATCACGATTCGCTAATAACTCAGAGGGTCTACTGATGCCACTCCTCCACTTCTCCATGCCACGCCGATGATGCTGATGCCCCTGATGCTGTCATAATGGCAGCAATTTGAGGGTTAAATTGGATATGCTTCAACGCTTGACAAAGTTGGTCACGTGCTCGTTTTTTATACCCGGTATTCTTGAAGTTGGAGGGGTATATTAATTGTGTTTACAAATGAGTCAAAAGGGATACCGTCGATCAGTAAAGCAATTCATATCCTGGATACCACATAACCAAATACAACTGTTCGGATAATATATATTCCATATCAAAACTAAGATGTTCTATGTTGGTTAAAGAAATTGACTTTTGTTCAAAACAAACCCATTCTCTTTTATTTGTAATATAAAATACCATATAGATATATAAATATAACAACTTCACTAAATATCTATAGATAAAAATAGTTTTAAATTCTTTAATTTAGTTTTAGTTCAGTTCAGTTTTAGTTGTTAATATCATAACATCTAAGAGCTGAATTTGCTTTGCCTACATGTTTTTAAAATAGGGTCCCTTTTTCCATCTAACCGTAACCTGGATCTTTAGACTACAGACCTTAAGACCTATATAAACATAAGATGAAATAGACTTTTAACAACTAGTACCTTCTTAATTTAATAGGTATCCGAATGTCCTTTCCTCGTACTCAGACTTGTTCTATTTTCTTTCGCTACTTGTAAACGGTCGCACATAATTGACGTTTCATTAGCATCATCTCTTTGTCTGCTTAAAGGACATTTGCCATGCAAATTTCCACCGCTTGCACCCTCATCGATCGCACTTTAAAGTGGATACTTTGCCTTACCTTGGCAATTATAAAGGTCAATCGAATAATGATGATGATGCTAATGATGACTATAACGCTGATGCTGATGGCACTCATAAAAACTTAAATTCGTGCACACCCACTCACTCAGCTTTTCCGACCTTTCCGCAGCACTTGGGAAAATCGAACTTGTGAACTTTATAAGCGCTCACACACACACCCACACACAGACAGGGAAACACAATAAAATGGGAAAATTTCATAAATGAACAAGGATTCAACATCAATTTATGACATAATGATATTTGAGTGGGGCAAATTGCGTTAGCCCAGTGTTTGTGGGGGAATCTAGGGATGGTATTTTTGAATTTTTTTCTCTTTTCCTTTTTTTGTTGTGGGGTCACAACCTTTTTTGTATGCTTGTCCCAGCGATTTGGCTTCGTTTTATGTAAATTATGGGATTATGTTGTGATTTAGAATGGGTTACAATTGGAGCTTAAGGAGCCCATTAGAGGCTATCTCTTCCCTTGCATTGATAGGGCGTTGAGGTTAATTTGAGGCTTAGTGCGATGGCCATTAAATTGAACCACAGTTTGGATCCACAATATTCTGGAAAGCCAAACCATTTTCCAGCGTACTCCGAGTGATTAATAGCTGAAAAACTTGTTTTCTAATTATTTAACACCCGAAAACTACGACAATTAATTATGTGGCTGAACAATGAAGCCCCTGACGGACATTGTGGGTGACAAACACACACAAAATGCAAAGAGCTTACAACAATATCTACTACAACAATAAATTTTATTGTGCAGCTCACCCACACACACATACACAGCACACACACACACATAGAGACATTCAACACTGCTGTTGCGAATTTTGTATAGGACATTTTTTGCTCCTGTTTTTTGGGCTGGCAAATGAAATTGTAGGGAAATGCACATGCAGAAAAGACATCGTACACACTCTAAAATGAATACATTAGATAATAGTAAACTAAATCGCAAAAAAACGGAAAGAAAAATGAATGGATACTCCAAGATTCAGACAAAAAAATATTTAATCTTAGCATAAACATTAAATAAATTATACAAAAAATAATGTAGCTATAATTATTCTTTTTAATGAATTTATTATCCTTAGAAATGCAAAGCTAAAATTATAAACTGAATTTTTCAAATCCCTTTAGATATCAGGATAAATCTATGATTAGGCTAACTCAACAAATAATTTGCTACTAAATGTATTTAATTTTACTGATAATTCAATATATTGTATAAATTAAAAGCATTAGCAAAGCTTACAAATATTTAATTTGAATTTAGGCTTAATTTAATGAACAAAATTCGTGAGTACTAAAACCTAATTGAGCACGATAATGTCTTCAGTCCGTTTTTAATCACAGTTAATAGGCTTAAACGTCAGAATATTAAATGTAAGCCAATGTTAAAATGTTGTTTCATTTTCCACGAAGCCAGTTTTTTTTTGCCCGCTTTTTCCAGCTATGGAAATTTTTCGAGTTTCCTATACAATTCGGCCACATACAGACTCGCATGCAAATGCATTTCGCTGCAGTTGGGTTAATTGTTTTTTAGGCATGCAGAAAAGCACAGAAACGAGAAAGAGAAGCTGGAAAGAATCATTTAATGGCATTGCACATTCATTTGAAACTTTTTAATTAAACAGAATACTGTGACAAATTATTTTAACGAGCTTTTCGCATTGCAAATTGAAAATGCGAAACGCTTTAAAGAACCACAAGCTCAAATGTCAACCCCAAAGGCTAGGCCCCAAAAAACACGACAATCCCAGCCCAACAATTAGGGGGAAAAAAAGGAACCAAAATAAAATAACAAAGAATAACGCCCAAGAAATCTGCTTAAAACAATTATTTCAAAATAATTGGCTTTAATTGCCAGCAGCTTCAGCCCCGACAACGTCGTCTTTGGCCAAGAGGGAAAACTTATGCCCAAGTGTAGGTCATAATGGCATCTATCAGTGGCCAGTGGAGGGTTAAAGCGGGGCGGAAGCGGAAACAAGCAATTTTGCGGCAAAGTTACGAGTGCCGCAGACAAGAAAAACAAAAACGTGGCGATAAGAAAGCCACGATGGCTCCAAAGTGTGCAAGTTTTCATTCTCTTTTGAAAGTAACTCAACAAGTTCATGCCTTAGACATGGGCCAATTTTATAATTAACCGACTTTGTTTAAGATTTTGTCTGCTTATATGGCGAGCACTTCGAAAGTTTAGGGCCAATTAAGGGCCGTACATCATCTGAAGGCAAGGCAAACGATACAATCCAGTTAATATAACCATTTAAAAAGAGTAAAGCCATCTGAACCGCAGACAACAGGCCACAAAGTTGTGGAGAAACTTACAGACTGTGTGGCAAATGTTTATTGTGCTCGAAAGGCTCAAGCCAAGTCTCAAACTGCTCGAGAACACCTCCCTAGGGCGTGCAAGATTAATGGTGGAATTAAAAAGCAAGCCATGTACGTCGAGCATTGCACTTAATTAAAAATGTTTGCCCAAATTATGTACAGACAATTAGAGAGGCAGACGGGCCAGACAGGCATTTCCGCAATTTGCGGTTAGAATTTTTTCCCCCAGCCCTCGGAAGTTCATTGTTGGGAGTGAAACATGAGTTTTCCTTGGCGGCAAACTCACTTCACCGAGGTTATTATGAAGGCAATCTGAGTGGCAGAAGTCCTTAAGTGCCCAAGTCTTCATATTTTCTTCCTTTTCTCTGGTTTTTTTTTTCGTTTGTGGCTATTTCCCAGCGAACAGTGCTAATTAATTGCTTGAACAATTGCACTCCTCCTAATGGCAGCCGCATTGTTGTGGGTCCCCGTTGCGTATACTTAATGCGCGAAATTATTTCACGCTCACTTACAAGTGTCACAATTTCGAGTTGTGTCCTCGTCGCCGCTCCAAATGAGACCGCATAAATTTTGCAACTGGATGGCCGCCTGCCACGCGCCACAAATGCAATAAATGCGCATTTTGAAAGGCAATGCGACCCTGGCCAAATGTGTAACACTTGGCCAGAAGAGGACTTGGCCTCTGGGCCACACACACACACACTCGCCATAATGCCATGGTAAATATCTGTCCTCGAAATGGGTGTGTTTTGTGTGTTTTGCACATTTTTAGCATGGCACACCAAATTGTAATTAAGCGAATATCATTTTCTGACAGACACCTCCAATGTGGGCAAGTGAAATGCGTTCAGGCTTTGAGGTTTAGAGAGACCTACTTTTATTTATTGGTTTTAATACGATCCATAGATCCAGCTGGGATCCCTTCTTATTTAAAGATACCAAATCTTATATATCGGTTTTAATTTTTTCGATCCATCCATCTACTTGGTCTTGCAGCACTGATCCTTGGGTCCATTCTTGCACACGCACTTGCAGTCCTGATTGCAGGCGCAGTTGTCGCCGCACTTGGTGTCAGTGCACTTGCAGTCTGTTAAAGGGTTTTATTTAACTTTTATTTGATAATAGATATTCAATTTTTCACTCACTAGCTCCGCAACCTTTGCAAACCATTGTGTGAAAATATTTATTTTGATTTTTTCTGGAACTCGCTGAATACCTTTTAACTTGCTTGTGGTCAGCTTTGTTTATGCCTTGCGTATTTATAGAAACGACCACCTACGAAGGGCCTTGTGAAAATTTTTGCACTCTGTTTTGATTAATAAGGAAAAACGTGCGCAAAATCAACACAAATTACAGACTGCACCCAATTTAAACCAAGTTAAGACCCCCATGCATTATCAGTCACAACAGCTACGTATATATGAAATTGCGATAAGATATCGAATGAAACCCTATTCTTATCACCTCAAATAAAACAATGTCATACCTCGTTGAGCTCGTTGCTAAATTTCCAATCGTTTGGCAATTCAACCTGAAAATGTTTAATTTTTGCCATTTTTCGAAAAAAAGTGATGTAACCCCTACAAAAATTGAGAAAATTGGTCAAAAAATAAATTTTCCAAAAAGTGATGAGGATCGTTAGCATATTTAGCAAGCTGTTCAAAACAGTCGGTCTTTTAGCTGTACGCCTTGATTTATCTGAACTACGATGGAAAAACCGGAAAAAAATGTCGAATTTTTGATAAAAATCTGAATTTTGTATTTTTGACAAAAA
Organism: Drosophila suzukii; assembly: GCF_043229965.1. Lineage (NCBI taxonomy): Eukaryota > Metazoa > Arthropoda > Insecta > Diptera > Drosophilidae > Drosophila > Drosophila suzukii. Next base: position 71,214,303 of record NC_092082.1, read on the forward strand.
TTTTAACCCTTTTTTCGCCATAAAAATTCAGTTTTTTTTGGCTGCCATAACAAAAATATAAGTCAGAATGAGGAATGTCATACCTCGTTGAGCTCGTTGCTTAATTTCCAATCGTTTGGCAATTCAACCTGAAGATTTTTAATTTTTGCCATTTTTCGAAAAAAAAGTGATGTATCCCCTACAAAAATTGAGAAAATTGGTCAAAAAATAAATTTTCCAAAAAGTGATGAGGATCGTTAGCATATTTAGCAAGCTGTTCAAAACAGTCGGTCTTTTAGCTGTACGCCTTGATTTATCTGAACTACGATGGAAAAACCGGAAAAAAATGTCGAATTTTTGATAAAAATCTGAATTTTGTATTTTTGACAAAAATTTTAACCCTTTTTTCGCCATAAAAATTCAGTTTTTTTTGGCTGCCATAACAAAAATATAAGTCAGAATGAGGAATGTCATACCTCGTTGAGCTCGTTGCTTAATTTCCAATCGTTTGGCAATTCAACCTGAAGATTTTTAATTTTTGCCATTTTTCGAAAAAAAAGTGATGTAACCCCTACAAAAATTGAGAAAATTGGTCAAAAAATAAATTTCCCAAGAAGTGATGAGGATCGTTAGAAAATTTAGCAAGCTGTTCAAGGCAGTCGGTCTTTTAGCTGTACGCCTTGATTTGGCTGAACTACGATAAAAAAACCGGAAAAAAATTTCAAATTTTTGATAAAAATCTGAATTTTGTATTTTTGATAAAAACTGTAACCCTTTTTTCGCCATAAAAATTCAGTTTTTTGGCTGCCATAACAAAAATATAAGTCAGAATGAGGAATGTCATACCTCGTTGAGCTCGTTGCTTAATTTCCAATCGTTTGGCAGTTCAACCTGAAAATTTTTAATTTTTGCCATTTTTCGAAAAAAAAGTGATGTAACCCCTACAAAAATTGAGAAAATTGGTCAAAAAATAAATTTTTCAAAAAGTGATGAGGATCGTTAGCATATTTAGCAAGCTGTTCAAAAAAGTCGGTCTTTTAGCTGTACGCCTTAATTTGGCTGAACTACGATGGAAAAACCGGAAAAAAATGTCGAATTTTTGATAAAAATCTAAATTTTGTATTTTTGACAAAAATTTTAACCCTTTTTTCGCCATAAAAATTAAGTTTTTTGGCTGCCATAACAAAAATATAAGTCAGAATGAGAAATGTCATACCTCGTTGAGCTCGTTGTTTAATTTCCAATCGATTTGCACTCTAACCTGAAAATGTTTAATTTTTGCCATTTTTCGAAAAAAAAAAAGTGATGTAACCCCTACAAAAATTGAGAAAATTGGTCAAAAAATAAATTTTCCTAAAAGTGATAAGGATCGTTAGCATATTTAGCAAGCTGCTCAAAACAGTAGGTCTTTTAGCTGTACGCCTTGATTTGGCTTAACTACGATGGAAAAACCGGAAAAAAATGTCGTATTTTTGACAAAAATCTAAATTTTGTATTTTTGACAAAAATTTTAACCCTTTTTTCGCCATAAAAATGCAGTTTTTTGGCTGCCATAACAAAAAAATTAATTTAGAATGAGGAATGTCATACCTCGTTGAGCTCGTTGCTTAATTTCCAATCGTTTGGCAATTCAACCTAAAAATTTTTAATTTTTGCCATTTTTCGAAAAAAAAACCCCTACAAAAATTGAGAAAATTGGTCAAAAAATAAATTTTTCAAAAAGTGATGAGGATCGTTAGCATATTTAGCAAGCTGTTCAAAACAGTCGGTCTTTTAGCTGTACGCCTTGATTTGGCTGAACTACGATGGAAAAACCGGAAATAAATGTCGAATTTTTGATAAAAATCTGAATTTTGTATTTTTGACAAGCAAGCCGCCCAAAACAGTTGATCTTTTAGCTCTGCGACTTGATTTTTCTGAGCTGCGATTGAAAAACCGCTAAGAAAGTTAGTCTTTTTGACTAAAATCTGAATTCCATTTCTTAGACCTAAAAAAATCAGTGTGTTTTATTACACATAACTTATCAATTATATTCAAAATTAAAATTTTTTTGATGAAACAAATTTAGAACTAATTTTCAACCTATTGTAGAACCTAATATTTGTCGTTTTGGAGAGCATATGTTTGGTCCCAGCCCGATTCACTGTGAACCATGTTCCCAATCCCACGCTACAACTACTTGTTATGCGCACTTGGCGTCCAAAGGGGTTAAGAGTGGAATTACCGCAAATTGCAAAAGTTTTTAATTGTTTATCTCTCACTTTTCTCGGTGTCTTGGGAAGGGGTTCTGAATCTGATTCTGAATCCGAGTCCTGGGGTTCTCGGGTTCTGGGGTTCTGGGGTCCCCCCAGACTCGGGTGAAACATTAGCGCAACATGGCCCCCGCAACCATGTTGTCCTTGTCGCAATCAGCAAACAAAAATCTCGTTGGCCGGATGCAGAAATTAGCCCAGTCGAGTTTGCTAGAGCTTGTGGCAGAGTCACAGGATGAGGTCAAATTATTAATTTAATATGCATCCGTGCCGCCTCGGACTTTCGACTTTGCCCGACTCTTCGACTTCCGTTTGCCGCAGCCGGCAATTTTGGCAACTGCTTCTGTCTTTTTTTTGGGTTTTTAGCCCACTGGCCAACTGAGGTGGCCAGCAAAATGGCCACCATTTCCGGCCATCCTCCCGCGCTTTTTCGGTGACTTCGCTTTGCCTGATTAACGTTTAAACTCATTAAGATAACGTAATTTTTGGCGCTCCGCTGGATTTTACTTTCGAGCAGCTGCGCCCGAAGGGCCAAAACGAGCAGTTGGGTTTTTGGGTTCAAAGGTCAGCTGGCTGGAAATCTGTTGCCATTGTCTGAGGCTCGCTGTTTCGTAATTGGTTTGTAAACAATTTCACCGGCTCTTTGACAATTTGCTTGGCCATTCCGTTTTTGCGGTCGGGCTAATTGCAAATTTTCAGCAGTTCCAGCTCGGAGCTTCTTATCCAAAATTGAAGTCCGCTTTTTGGCCGCGCATTATGCCCTCTATGTTCACGCTCAATTAGGGCCTGAGGTTTTAGTTTTAGCCCTGGCCCGATTCTGGTTATGTTCTGCTCCGGGATCTGTTTACTCTCCCCCCCCTTATTTTTTGTGGGCGTGGCATCCGGGTCGACGCTTGTTTACCCGCCAATCAATTCAATTTGCGACTTGTTTGCGCCCGGCATCGTTCGCATTTCAGCTTCATTTTTGGCTGGCAGCTGTATCTGTATCTGGATTTGGATTAGGGTTTGGGTTGGGGTTTTGGGATGGAAGTCGCTTCGTAGCTACTCTAGTCAATGGCCGCCACAGGCAAAGCGCTCCCTTATTAAATGGGCAAATATTTTCCCTGGCACATTAGATAAATGCTATGATTATGATTATGGCCTGTTCAATGGCATTAAAATATGGAGGAGCCGGAGTCTCGGAAACGAGTGGAATAAGCAAGCAGATTGGGTTTGTAACGAGTCGCCACATTCAAATTAACTTCAGGCGGAGGTGGTACCGTGGTGGTCAAGCGCACGCGGGTCTAATCGGCTGGCTGCTTGTCGGCTGTGGAAGTGGATGAAAAATGCCTAACCCCATGAAGTGCCTATTTGTTAACGATAATTGAAATCTAACTTCGCGTGCTAGACAAGCTGAATTCGGAAATGAGCAACACCATATAAAATCGAACGGAAAGTCTAAAATTCCCCTAATACCCTAACCGAATCTCACATTCGCCTCGTTAGATGTTTCCGAGGCTCTATCATGCCCACCCAACCATTGGCCGTTCTCTCCCACACGTCCGAACGACCCCATCTATACGAGCTACCCTATCGAGGAATCATTCTAGCTGCGGCAACAGATTGATAATTTAGCACATTACAAAAATTTATTACCAGCTAAAAAGAGTAAACAAAGAGAATACATATCTTAAATCTAAGCATGCAAGAGTATATAATGATACGATTTAGTTAAATGAGCATAATTTTAAAGGAAATTGTGATTTTTGCGGCGGAAATTCAATTCAAATTTACTTTATGACTTTATAATGCGAAGGGGTAAGAAACAATTAATCAAGAATAATAAAACTGACAATAAAAAAATCGCAAGGAGAGGATTTGTCATCCGATTTTCAGACTGCAGGCCAATTGGGCAAAGTGTAATTTAGTTTTTTTTTCTTCTTTTCTCTTTACATCGTCTTGAGTTTGTTTTCTGTTTTTTTTCAAATATAAAAATTTAGGCACTCACCGCTCACAGGAACATCCAACGAAGAAAGCGCTTTCACCGAAGATGTTAGTGGCTAGCTGCGGGAAAATATATGGATAATGATAAACTCAAAATGATTTAATTTACACGACCAGAATGCACTGCACAAAAAAAAAAACGGACGTCGACTCTGCCTCCTTGCCCGATTTTAAATCGCTTCGCCATCAATCAACAAACAAATTCTTTTACCTTAAACATTACACTTAACCTAACGTGTTGCATAACAATCGTTTTCCCTTGGCAGGTCTTTAACAAATTTCCATACTCTCTGGAGGTTAGGTCCGAATGTAAGGGCTCGCAAGTTCTCTCAAAACTGCTTCACCTGGGCGGGGTCACAAAACCGATGGAGGGTTTAACTCTTTAGATTCCCCCCTTTGAACTTTATTTTAGTTCTACGGCATTTTACGGTGCAAATTCACGGCTCTTGCAGAAAAACTCCGCCGCGGTTCCGCGACGGACCGAACGTCTTACAGCGCGATCGAAATACTGCCCTTGGCTCTCGCTTAAACGACGAACGATGCCCAAGCAAAAGCTTTTATTTATAAGCTAGAAGACGAAAATGGTGATGTAGGTCGGGACTTCTCCTATCGCCCCAAAGGCAATGCTGCTGGCGGGGCCCGGAACTGGGCCTCTTTTCCGCTCCTCGACGTAGGCTTCTGAGCAGCTTGTCCGGCTCCAAATACCATAGGGGATGACCTCCACCGGTCTGAGCGAATACACGGCGGCCGCGCAGGCCGGCTAGTAGCTGCCGAATAAGCTCAACATTACTTACTCGACCTCAAACCTTGCGATCACGGCCAGAACTCACCCCAATCCGTAATCAATCTCCTAAATAGGTATTTCCTTTTCCTTTTTTTCCCTTCCGGTGGCTCGCCAATATGAACAGGCTGATCAAGTCACTCGCGCTAAACTTTTGCGGATTACACTCGTAAAGAAAATTTAACTTCTGCTTCCTTAGGCTGCCGAAACGGAAAAGACCGACTTTGACGCCACAATTCAGGCGGCAACCCAAATCACGGAGTATGAGGTGAAAAACTAGTCTTGAGAAAGCCTGACATTTGCCCCTGTTGCTCTCACTCATTCCGAAAACTGCAGCAGAACCTTTCTGCGCACGAATGCTAGATGGCGCCACCCCTGTATCTCTATGAAACACAGTTGGAGCCGCTTCTGCTAAAGCAAGCGCTACAAAAATGCCCCCCCTTAAGATCATACTTGGGAGTCAGATTCCCAAGAATGAGCCTACCAGCGATTGCTGTGGACACGCTATTGTTTCATGTCCTTCGCATGATACCTTCCTATATATCTGCCCTGCAAATCCTCTAGATCGTAATAGGCCTGCCCGATTTTCCTTTTGACCCGAGCTTTAATAAATGCTGGTCCCAATTTGGCGTTGTAGCCGGCCTGGAAATTGCTTTGCCTGAAATTCCTCCTGAATATTTCCTGGCCCTCTTCATAGGATACCGGCCTCGAGCGCAGATTGTACTGTCGTTCATTTTTCTCGAACTGCTTTTTCATCACTTCCAACGCCTTATTGCGTACCAACTCAAATGAGTCCTTCCGCGAAAACGCCATGGTCCTGTCCTCTAGTAAGTTCAAGGCCCTCAGCAATTTAAAGGTTGCCCCTGACGCAATGAAGTGCTGGCCAAACACCATATAGTACGGAGTTGTCCCCAGGCTGGAATGGATCGCCGATCTGAGCGCACAGCAGATGCTGCTAAGTTGTTCATCCCAGTCTTTCTGATCGCTCCGTACATATGACCTAATGGCTGCAATGACAGACCGATTAACCCGTTCTGAAGCATTCGCTTGCGGTGAGTATACCGCCGTAAGGGTGTGAGAAATTCGGTATTCTCTAAGCAGCTTCTGAAACGCTTCAGACTTGAATTGCGACCCGTTGTCGGACACAATGGTCTCAGGAACCCCAAAAGTATGGAAAAGGTCTTGCTGCAAATACTTTACCACCACATCGGCTGTCAACTTCTTCACGGCTTTTAGGAACACGAACTTGCTATAATGATCCAAAACTATGAAAATTCCGATATTGCCACTCCTCGAGCGAGGATAGGGCCCTAGAAAATCCACGTACAACTTCTGGAAAGGTCTACTAGATTCTGGCTGCGCACCCATAGGTGGACGTAATGTCTTATTCGGTGCCTTTGTCGTTTTGCAAGTGATGCACCCTTCAATGTACTGTTTGACGTCCCTTACCAGCCCTGGCCAATAATAATATCGCCTCAATCTTTCTAGCGTTTTGTGAACACCCCCATGAGATGCCAAGGGGTCATTATGAGCCTTCTTCAAAGCCTCTGGAACCAAACCTTGAGGTACCCACAATTTCCAACAGAAGTTATCGTGAATAGCATCTCCTGAAGTGTGTTCCCCTCTCCGATACACTAGACCGTCTGATACTTTTAGATCCGGAAGCTTGTCAGCGTTGGCCTCTACTCTCAAAATCAGCTCTAAGTAATCTGCATCCTTAAAATGCGGCGAATCCAAGTCCACCAGTAATCCGTGACTAGCGTCTAATGCTGCTACCTCTTCCTCATTTACCCTCGACAAAGCGTCCGGGACGACATTGAGCTTACCGCTTCGGTGTTCAATTTTGAAGTTAAAAGCCTGCAACTTTAACGCCCATCGTGCTAACCGAGAGTGCAGATCTGTCTGTGACATAAGCCACTTCAAAGATGCGTGGTCAGTAACTATGGTGAACTCATGGCCCTCTACGTATGCTCGGAAACGTTTAACGCATATAATGGCAGCTAGACACTCCTGCTCAGTCACCGAATAATTTTTCTGCGCCTTATTCAGCTTTTTAGACACAAAGGCTATGGGGAATTCGTCTCCATTCTCGGATTTCTGTACTAGAACACCGCCCACACCTGTCTTGCTCGCATCGCAATGGATGTAAAAAGGTCGGCTGAAATCCGGGCTGCGCAATACTGGAGCTGAACTCAACATCTCTTTCAATTTTTCGAAAGCCTGCTGTCCTTCTGGTGTCATCGAAAACTTCCTTTTCGGCTTCAATAGGTCAGTAAGGGGTGCTGAAACCGCAGCGAAATTGTTTACAAACTTTCGGTACCATCCCACCATTCCCAAAAACCTTCTAAGAGCTTTTAACGACTTGGGCAATGGAAATTCCGTCATAGCAGCTATTTTCTCTGGGTCAGTACGTACAACACCTTCACCTACAATATGCCCAAGGTACTTCACGCTCTTCATGCAGAACTTGCTTTTCTCCACATTCAGAGTTAGACCCGCTGATTTGATGCATCCTGCCACTTCACTTAACACTTTCAAATGCTCCTCCAAACTGTCGGACACAATAAGCAAATCGTCCAAATAGACGAAGACTGCGTTTCTGAGATGAGCAGGTATCACCTTATCCATGAGTCTTGTCATGGTCTGCGAAGCGTTGGTCAAGCCAAATGGCATAACCTTGTACTGATAGAGGGGTTTCCCCGGTATCGTGAATGCAGTTTTATCACGCGAAGCGGGATCCAAAGGTATCTGCCAATAGGCATCCTTCAGATCCAGACTGGATATAAAATTTGCCTTAGGTAATCTACTTAGAATGCCATCTATCTGTGGGAGAGGGTAAGCATCTTTTGTGGTAACCATGTTCACTTTCCTGCTATCCAGACATAACCGTACCTTTCCTGGTTTCTGAACTAGTACCACCGGCGATGACCATGCACTATCTGACTCTTCGATGACCCCAAGCTTGAGCATTCTATCCACCTCAGCGTATAAGAGTTTTTCCACCGCTGGAGATACAGGGAAATGCCGCTGCTTAACCGGCCTTGCATCGCCAATGTCGATCGAGTGCGATATGAGGCTCGTCTTTCCCAAACCAGAGATTGCGAAGGACGGAAATTTGTTGATCACTGCCTTCAACTCATTGCTCTGCTGGTCAGACAAGGCATGCGAATTGTCTGCTAGTTCAGCTATATTCATATCGGGTGGCAGGAGGTCGAAAGCCTTCCAAAAGTCGATACCTAAATACAGCTCCTGACTAAGAGATGGGATTATGTGTAGATCCAACTCCTTGACAACGTCATCATATTGGACTATTGTCTTTAAACGGCCAACCACGTCCTGCTTCCTACCATCTGCAGTACTAGCAGATCCCAGAACCTTTTTAAACCTTATCCGGTTTCTAATAACCTGTTCGGCCAGTTTTCCTCCTATGGCACTTATCGCGGCTCCCGTGTCCAAGAGACCTAACACCCATTGACCCAACAAGCGAACTTCCGCGTACGGCCGCTTATCGTAGCTCTTATGTCTTATGGCTTCTATTGTTTTGGTTGCTTGCCAAAATGTTCTAATTCTGTTTACATTTCTGGAACAGCACTTTCTTTGACCTGGATCCATACTAGTCTGCCTTTCCTGTACAAGCTGTGGCCAGAACCGAATGGGTTTAACAACTGCTTCGCATTCGTCTGTCTTAGCTAGTGTCGATGAATCTATGTTGGTTATTGAGTTATCTCGGAAATTGTCGACTTTTGGCGAGGAACACACGACTGTTGACGTGGCCGTGTGCTCGTCATCCCGTTTTTTTGACATTTAGAGCATGAGGGCTTATAAATATTCGGAAGACCACAACCATAACAAAAGATTTTCTTCTTTTCGCCACAATCGACATAACGGTGGCCTTCTCTCCTGCAATTCCAACAAACCAAAGCTAGGGCTTCGACCTCGACTGTTAATTCGCCATCGGAAAACTCTGTTGCGTCCTCTCCAAGGCTCTCCTGCACCAACTCTGATACCTGCCGACGGAATGGTGTGGGTTTCTGGTAACCATAACTTCGCCTCACATCCTCGAGAAAGCTCTCTCTGCGTCGACAAATATCCCGAAGTTTTGCTATGGAGTCAACGCTCACGTTCAGTAGTTCATGCCTAATCTCTGGCCTGAGATTCCTGCGAAGCGTCTCTACCAAGTCCTTCTCCGGCATAGGTACCTCTAGACAATCAGCTATCTGAACAACCGCATCATAAAAGCTATCGAAATTTTCTCTTTCCTGTTGTTTTCGATCTCGGATCGCTTCTCTAAAGTCTACATCGGTTCGAGTATCTCTAAACTGCTTGCGCAAAGCTTCACACAAAGAGATCCACCCTAAACTCCTCGAAGATTTGTGATACCTCCAATAGAACTCCCGTGCCTTGCCGTCGAACAATATACTAGCATTGCTGCACAACACCGAAAAATTTCCCTCTAGAGTTTGGTGAGTCAACGCCTCTACTCTATATATGAAGTTATCAACGCTTAACCCATCGTGACCATTAAATCTCAGCTTCCATCCATTAATAATATGGCCAACTTTATCAGGCCTCTGTCCTAAGTCCGAACCCACTGCTGAATGCGGTCTCAAGGACTGAAATTCCTGCACTTGTTCTTCCGGGACATTCTGCTCAGATACTTGGGGAAAACGTGCGCCAATATTAGTTTCGATTAATTGCGCCATTTTTTCCGAAAGCTGTGTCAACAAACTATTACTCATGTTTTTCACATGCTGCTCAACAATTTTGCTTACGTTTTGCATGGTAATTCCCGATGCCTCTGACGCTGTTTGACCCACTGGTGGGGTTTGCATCCTACCCTGCTGACCCCTTGTTACAGGAGGCACCTTCTCGAAACAAATTGATTTACAAGTCGGGCAAGTGCTGTGGGTCTTACCATAGTTCTCTATGCACATTTTGTGGAACTCATGTCCACAATTAGTCCTGGCCTGCTGTGCAGCCGCTAAAGGCTTTTCACAGAGAACACACTTGGGCGAAGGAGATGCATCCATGCTTTCTTCTGAGCTCATCATTAATTAAATGGGATTAAAACGAATAAACCTTTTAATACAAAGGAAACAAAGTGAATGAATTTTAAATCGGAAACTAACTACAAATTAACTCTTTGCAATAATACGATAATTTTACGATACAATAATTCCTAATTTGGAACTCGACAAATGAAACAATAATATAAAAATAATAATAATATAGTAATTAGAATTACCTAAATATAAAAAAAAGATAAAAGATTAACTCAGATTAACTTATAGAATCAATATCTCTATGAACTTTCAGCTGTGCTTAAGCCCGAGACCGATTTATAAAACCAATGTCTTTGGGAAATGTCAGCTGATAATAATGCCAGAGAGTGTAAAGCTGTTAAGCTTTCCCTTTCTGTTTGGGGTTAACGACCTTGCTTGCGATCAGCTGTTCAATCGTTGAGCTCCCTTGTATCGCGTCAACTCTTTCTACTGAACTGCTAATCAGAACTCCTACAAGTTTTAAAAACATGCGATCAAACCTAATTAAGCTCGGTTGGTCGTAACGTACACCGAGAGAAATCTTGCTGCCTAAAATAGAATTTTGTATTTGACCCCAGCGGCTGACGTGTATATGTCGGCTCGCCGATTTGAGAAAATGTAACCAAAAGGTTTTAAATCGTAAATTTTAAATTTAAAAACAAACTTACAAACATAAAATTTAAAATAAACAACAATTAAATTGAATAAATAAGATAGATATATATCGGCACCAAATAAAATCTTCTACAAAATTTCATAAAATGATTATGCCTGCACGCATAGTCTGATTCCCCCAAAAATAACTCGCTTTCCTTTTGAGACATAGTTTCGGCAAGAGCAAAAGAGAACGAAAAGTAAATGCAATGCAATGCAGCTGCAATTGCACTTGCATAACAAACACGAGCTATTGCCAGCTGTGGCCAGCGGAAAGCTCCACGCTGTTCTCCAAACGTCTGACGATGTTCTCTATGTTTGCCGTCGGGCATATGACACTTGCTATCATACGTGGCCTGCGCTTCCTTTCATATAAGAGAAGCACAGTAATCCTAAGCGGATGAATAACATTAGTTTATGCCAACTTTGTTTTTTTTTTTTTTTCTGCCACCTTCCGCTTTAGAGATCACCCGTGGCCATGGGTTTCCTTCTGAAAGTAAATCCCCATGTACGTCCTATGCGTTTGATCTCCAACGCTTTGGGTTGCTATGCTGTAGGGTATACAAAAGTTGGTTTGTGTCGTTTCTTAAGTTCCTCAAAGTGGTCGGTTAACCAAATTACTGATAATTAGTTCTTCCGTCTTCCTATTCTTTGACAACTAAAAAAAACTACCAAACAATATATTGGTTTGCTAAATATCAGCAGCAACTTGAAACAGATAATCCTACTGACTGCACCAGAATTGGATTAAATATTCCGCCGCTTGACTTTTGGCCAAACCGGAACTGATTAAATAAACTGAATCCAATCGAATTTATTGGTGTATATGAGTCACATAATGTTTATGTGGCCCTTGAAGTTGGGCGCCAAGACTTATTATCATTATTATTGGAATTAATTATTTATAAATGTAACGAGTCGCCACATTCAAATTAACTTCAGGCGGAGGTGGTACCGTGGTGGTCAAGCGCACGCGGGTCTAATCGGCTGGCTGCTTGTCGGCTGTGGAAGTGGATGAAAAATGCCTAACCCCATGAAGTGCCTATTTGTTAACGATAATTGAAATCTAACTTCGCGTGCTAGACAAGCTGAATTCGGAAATGAGCAACACCATATAAAATCGAACGGAAAGTCTAAAATTCCCCTAATACCCTAACCGAATCTCACATTCGCCTCGTTAGATGTTTCCGAGGCTCTATCATGCCCACCCAACCATTGGCCGTTCTCTCCCACACGTCCGAACGACCCCATCTATACGAGCTACCCTATCGAGGAATCATTCTAGCTGCGGCAACAGATTGATAATTTAGCACATTACAAAAATTTATTACCAGCTAAAAAGAGTAAACAAAGAGAATACATATCTTAAATCTAAGCATGCAAGAGTATATAATGATACGATTTAGTTAAATGAGCATAATTTTAAAGGAAATTGTGATTTTTGCGGCGGAAATTCAATTCAAATTTACTTTATGACTTTATAATGCGAAGGGGTAAGAAACAATTAATCAAGAATAATAAAACTGACAATAAAAAAATCGCAAGGAGAGGATTTGTCATCCGATTTTCAGACTGCAGGCCAATTGGGCAAAGTGTAATTTAGTTTTTTTTTCTTCTTTTCTCTTTACATCGTCTTGAGTTTGTTTTCTGTTTTTTTTTCAAATATAAAAATTTAGGCACTCACCGCTCACAGGAACATCCAACGAAGAAAGCGCTTTCACCGAAGATGTTAGTGGCTAGCTGCGGGAAAATATATGGATAATGATAAACTCAAAATGATTTAATTTACACGACCAGAATGCACTGCACAAAAAAAAAAACGGACGTCGACTCTGCCTCCTTGCCCGATTTTAAATCGCTTCGCCATCAATCAACAAACAAATTCTTTTACCTTAAACATTACACTTAACCTAACGTGTTGCATAACAATCGTTTTCCCTTGGCAGGTCTTTAACAAATTTCCATACTCTCTGGAGGTTAGGTCCGAATGTAAGGGCTCGCAAGTTCTCTCAAAACTGCTTCACCTGGGCGGGGTCACAAAACCGATGGAGGGTTTAACTCTTTAGATTCCCCCCTTTGAACTTTATTTTAGTTCTACGGCATTTTACGGTGCAAATTCACGGCTCTTGCAGAAAAACTCCGCCGCGGTTCCGCGACGGACCGAACGTCTTACAGCGCGATCGAAATACTGCCCTTGGCTCTCGCTTAAACGACGAACGATGCCCAAGCAAAAGCTTTTATTTATAAGCTAGAAGACGAAAATGGTGATGTAGGTCGGGACTTCTCCTATCGCCCCAAAGGCAATGCTGCTGGCGGGGCCCGGAACTGGGCCTCTTTTCCGCTCCTCGACGTAGGCTTCTGAGCAGCTTGTCCGGCTCCAAATACCATAGGGGATGACCTCCACCGGTCTGAGCGAATATACGGCGGCCGCGCAGGCCGGCTAGTAGCTGCCGAATAAGCTCAACATTACTTACTCGACCTCAAACCTTGCGATCACGGCCAGAACTCACCCCAATCCGTAATCAATCTCCTAAATAGGTATTTCCTTTTCCTTTTTTTCCCTTCCGGTGGCTCGCCAATATGAACAGGCTGATCAAGTCACTCGCGCTAAACTTTTGCGGATTACACTCGTAAAGAAAATTTAACTTCTGCTTCCTTAGGCTGCCGAAACGGAAAAGACCGACTTTGACGCCACAATTCAGGCGGCAACCCAAATCACGGAGTATGAGGTGAAAAACTAGTCTTGAGAAAGCCTGACATTTGCCCCTGTTGCTCTCACTCATTCCGAAAACTGCAGCAGAACCTTTCTGCGCACGAATGCTAGATGGCGCCACCCCTGTATCTCTATGAAACACAGTTGGAGCCGCTTCTGCTAAAGCAAGCGCTACAGGTTTGCAAAGTGGGAACATAAACCAACCTATTATTTTTTGATAAATGCGGAGTCCTTATTTATTAGATGTTGTTTTATAAGAAATGTTGGTATCTTTATAAAACATTATTTTTATATTTTTTCGTTTGCCATATACGTTTGAACTATAATACTTTACTTTGCTGTTTAAACATCTACTTACCAGTGCTTACATTTGTGTTGCCTTTTAAATCTTTGAAGTTATCTGTAACTACTCAAATCACCTGAACAATTGTAGTTATCAATTTGACATAAGCTCAGAAGATTAAGAGATTATGCAAACGTTTTGGTAAGGGGGAGAGAAGATTTAAGCTTAACTCAAAACGTAAAATCCAATTGAAGTGCCACTATACCAAATACCAAAGGTATTACCTTGGGGCAAAGGTATTTCTCTTTGTATTTAGAAATTACCGTGCTTGCTGAAAATAAAACTATACATTTAACAATTAATTGGTAAGAAGAACCCCTTAATGAACGTACCATTGTGCTATTTTTGCTAATTAGTTTTGTTCCTGGAACTATTAAATATATAGTTCCGAATGCCAAAAGATTTTATAAAACAAAGTTAGACAAGTGCCTAATTCCGGAGCGCGATGGTTTCTCCATTTCATTCTAACAGAATTTGTTAGCGGCAGTCCCGCCGTTGGCCTTTCCGCACTCACTGCTTTATACATGTCAAATCGCATTCGAAATTTTCTAACAGCACTAAAACAATTTCAGAGTACGCACCCTTGGGCAGCTGCAGGATTCAGGACGATGGACGGAGGACTCAGGACTCTGGACCCAGGACACTGGACTTCGGATGCGGGACGAGGACGAGGACTACGTCATGTGGCCGAACAACCGAGCAGCGGGCCAAACTGGAAACATCAAAAGCTGGGGGTGGCCAGGGGATTGGGTTGGATTCAGTTAAAAACAAAAAACAAAAAAAAAAGAGAAAGCCAGGAACAAGCCATGGACCAAATGCTGCCTGTTTCTGGTTCTGGTTCGGGATCTGCCTGCGTTGCGGCTGCTGTGGTTGCAGTTCATGGTGAAAGGCCCCCAAAAAAGGCGGGGGAGGGGGGATGAATCAGGCCTAGGCCGAACGGACCCAAAAATGTTCTGCAATATGCGTCGAGTTGGAAAATTCATCATAAATTCCATGCGACAACATGGGAGCCAAACTTTTCATATGCTCCTCAAAATGCCGCACTGCACTGCACTGCCCCACGTCCCTCAGCCCTAGTAACCATCCATCCATCCAACCATCCATCCCATACCATACCATCCGAAACCCAATCCGTCCGTCCGTCCAACAGCTGCTGGCGATTTTTATTTATACATACGTATACGAATACGTAGGTCGGGCAGTCTGTTGCCGCATCTCGACACGCCGAAGTGTGTTAAATGCATATTTGCAGAGCTTAAATTCCATAAGCGACCGAATGACGACAATCGGCAACAGCTGGCATAGTAAATTTTATATTTAACATTACACCCCTTGACTGCTGACGTTGTTAACCCGAATTGCGATTTGCATAAATGTCAGTTGGGTAACCCTCTAAAAGCAGTGCTGCCAATGTTTGTCTCTCCGCAGGACAGATCTGTTTATTTTTTGTGAAAGGGATCATACACGAAAAGTTGTTACATGTCCTCCAAGTGGATGAAACTGAATACAAGATGGGACATCTAGTTAATAAAAAAATTCCTAAAAAACAATATTTTTTTATTGAAAAATTTTTTTCTTTTAATATTTGCTTCACTAAAAGTTAGCACTTAAAGCTATGACCTTTGAAAACTTCGTATTTTTTTCATTTTTAGTTATTTTTTACCTTATTTTATTACTAAGCTTTGGAAGCACTTCCTCCGGTCGTTTCTTTTGTTTTTCCCATCTTGTGGTCTCACATTTTTTATCGACTTCAAGTTTAACAACTCCCGCTTTGCAATTATAACTATCTTTGCCAAGGGTTAAGGTTTTACGACTGCCGCGATGCCAAACCGTTTTTATGACAATTCCGGCCACCCTTATGCTCCATCATTATGTCGCCTTATCCCTTTAAAGCCGGCAATTGCCGTCGTTCGTGTCGTCAATTGAAATTGCTTGGCATCAGTGCAAGTTGCAAGTTGACATTACACGCCGAAGCTGCCATATTCATCACACTCACGCCCCCAAGAACGCACCAAAGTTTGTCAATCTGCCAGCAAATGACATGCATCGTCGCCGGCGATGAGTCCTCGAAGGGGGCGGTGGGCGGTGGGCGGCAGGGGGTGGCTGTGGGTGGCCAGGGGTGTACTTAAAAGTATGCAACACTTGACGCGCGTTGCACGATGCTGACGTGCCAATGTCACAATTATTTAGGCAAGCCCCCTCGCTCCACTCAACCAAATACCATGGCTTATGAAACAGTCTTCGAACAGGAAGTCCAGAAGAGCAGGAAGGTTGATTTTGCACTTGAAAATATTTAGTTGTATTTTTATAGGAGTTTTTGGTTTTTTAAAATCAAAAATTGTCACTATACTAAAGATATTTTAGTTCATCAGGAATAAAAGTTTCATGACAATATTAAAATATTTCTAGACAAAGACAAATTTAAAAAAATTTTACCTTCTAGGTCCTTAAAATAAATTACACTACCTAGAAAATGAACGGGTAAAAACACAATTTTCGTTTATAACAAAAATATAATCCTTTAATAATTTCTCTATTTAATTATTTATAATTAAAACAAGATACAAATTCATATTGAAAATACTCAAAATAAAAGTTTGACGTTCAGAAAAAATGAAATTACTAAAAATGACATAGGAAAATAGTTTCCAAACGTTTTACACGCAACCGACTTTTTGTTCGATGATTTTATGGCATCATATCGTTAGCGGAAGTAACTTTTTTCAAGTGATGTCGTATCCGTTGCAACGGCTGCAAACTTCACATGCGGCGCGATGAGAGGTGAGAACTTGACGGAAATCACTAGAGGAACTTTTTTAATGGAATCAAATCAAATTGTTCGGAAGCTGTAAAAAGCGATTGCACGGAAGCATTTTGAGTTGTTGACAGCGGGCGGCGCCACACCGCCAACAACTACAAACAACCTGAACGACAACGACAACGACATCGACAGCCGCCAACAGTCATCGAGGTGCAAAAAGCGACACCGGAAAACTTGCCAAAGTAACGCAAACTGAAAATTTCTAAAAAAAAAAAAAGAAAAAGGAAAAAAATCGGAGGCGGGAATTGGGGGCGTTTTGGGAGGAATCATAAGTACACACTTGAGGGGGAGCTTGGCTACATCGTCAATAGAGCGTCAAGTGTGCGCTTGTCCACGCCCATTTAAAGCTCAGCCACCAAGGGAAGCTAGCGTTGGCGAAAATGCACTGAGCAAAATAATAGGTCTGTTTATCGAAAGTCATAAAAAACGCTTGTTTCAATCCATCTGATTTCAAAGAAAAATGTAAGTAAAATAAAAAAAACAATTGTGGTGAGTAAAAGGATACATTTAATTTTAAATGGATTCTAGTTCAAGCACTAATTTTTCTGTGTCCGATTATAAAGGTTTTGTCTCAACCAAACTTAAAAATATAAAATATTTATACAGTCACTAAAATAGTAAAAATACTCTCTCAAAAACATCAAGAAATTTTATTGTAACATAAGTCCTATCTTAAGAATCTCTAAAAATATCTTAAGATTGGAAAAAGATAATGTTCAAGAATATGATGTTAGAAACCTCGTAACTTTACAAGGATAAGATGAAGGTAAAAAATATTCCCTATGTAGAAATGTATCATTACCTTTCTTTAATTTAACTCTTATTTAAAAATGAAATATATCAAAATATTTTAATTTAAATTTCCCACAGGCATTTCTCCCAGTGCAGCACCGAGAAGCCACCATGTAATTGGCCAAATGACAATGTGCACAAGGTGCAAGAAGTTGCCACCGAAAGACTAGAAAAAATGCAGAAACTCCGAGCGGTGAAAAGCAGAACAGAGCAAAGTTCAGAGTGCAATCGTTCGCTTTTCGGTTATATGGCGCATAAGTTTCGGGAGCTGCACTTGCAAAGTTGCAAAGGCCATAAAAATCGGCCATAAAGCGTCAGGCTTCAAGCTTCGAGCGCCGGGCTTCAAGCTCGGCGGCCGCAAACGGCTCGTAAATCAACTTAACACGCCGCAGGCCGACAGTCCAGACAAGCTAATAATTCTTGTTGACACCCAACGTCTTCGAGTTATGCACAATGGACTGGGGTTTACGCCCATTCGGATTAAGATAATCAATTCATTAGCGTGACCGCTTCTGCAGCCTGCTGCACTGAGAAAAATAGATGTTAAGTCGTTTAATTCTAAAAAAAATATATATGATATATGGTTCTTAAGGGAAACCAATTTTAGGTGATTTTATATTATTTTATAAATAAGTTTAGTAAGCTAAAAAACTATTTATCTATAACTATAAAACAAGACAGAAATCGATAAAGCTCTGAAACAAAATATAATATATTTTTGTATTATCCTTACCTTTATAATATATTATTATATTTATATTAAATAGGTTAAAGAACCCAAGTTAAAAAACTTTAACTTCTGTTAACCATAAGTTCTAAATGTGTGTTTGCTCATCGCAGACCAATCGATGTTCAAAATGTCCTATTAAAACATAGAATCCAGAATGCAATATTTCGATAGTTTTATTTTACAGTATGGAGGCTGAGAAATACCGAATTACCGGGATGCCAGGACCAACTAAAGTCCTTTTCCTAGGTGCAGAACCGGAATTGCATGGCAGTCGCTGGGGGAACAAATGTTCACTCCACATTACATTTGTCTTAGCCGGCGTGCAGATTAATTGCCAATGAGTGTGTACAAGTTCGAGATGAAAGTTTTTCAGAGCCGCGGAGCCCCTTTTATCCGCGCTCCATTGCGTCGACGTTGCGCTCCGTGTGACATCCTAAAACGGGGCCACGTACATTTTATCTGCTGCTCCTCCGGATGCTCCTGCTCCTGATCCACCTCCTGTTCCACACAATTCGAGGTTTTTGAGGTGAAACAAATTTCCGGTGACATAAACTTAATTAGCTTTTGTTCGGGCTTTTGTTTTATGGTTTTGTGGGTGCAAGTGCCTGTGGGTGGATGGTTTTTGGGTGGGTTCCACAGTGGTTCCGCGGTTTGCAAACTGGGCGCTTCAGTGGTTCTTCTTAAGGAGACCGAGTATCCCACCCTGTCGCCTTTGTCTGCTCGTTTTTATAAATGGCTTTGGCATGCTGAAAGGCGGCATTTAGTTTTGATTTAATTGCCTCCACTTAACAGATTTATCTTCAAGATGCCTTTGCTCTTTTTCAATATTTAATTAGTGCACACACAACAGAACAGCGCCAACAAAACAAGTTAAAGCTTACGCAAAACTCTATTACTTTCATCCACAAAAGTCGGCCAGAACTTTGCCAACCACTTTCGACATTTAACTTTCTTATCCCCCCCTCCCCCCGTAACCCTTCACCCCGCTCGAGTTTAATAAAATGAGAAAATATTTACTGATGATATCACAAAATAATACATAAATGTTTACCGCAAACAAAGGAAGCACTGCCAGCAACAACAATGCCAACAATCGAAACCAGCATGGGCAAAAATAATGAAATTGAAAACCGAGCTTACGCCAAACGTGGGTTCTGGTAAGGTGAGGGAAAACTCAAATAAAAGTCGGCCAAAAGTTGTCTGGTCTTGGGATTGCCCTCGGAAAGGGGGGCGGGGCTGATGGGAAAACGGGAAAACTGCGTGGGGAAAAACAACCGGCTGGAACCCGAAGGATTTGAAGAGACTAGAACAATGAGTGCAAAGTTTATAAGCACTTTTCAGCATAACTAAAACGGATGCTTATGTTCGTATATGCGTATTCCATGAAAGCTGCTCAGGAGTTATTTTGGTGTTGATCAGCAGACTAAACTGAGGTCAAAAATATATCAAGGCACTTTACAAAATGCATTTTTAAATGTTTTTGAATAATTAGAAAACAAATAAATAGTATATAATACGGTATAGTATTTAGAAATTATGGAAAACATAGTTTCTTTCAAAAAATTCTAATCAGTTAGATCATTTTATTAAAAATTAGATCATTAAAAATATTTATAAGCTACATTTTTTGAATTATTTCCGTTTTACAACAATTTTTATTGAGTGTTCTTATCCATTTTTATAAGTTTCCCATTTTATTCAAATCCGAAATCGTTCAGTGTTTGCCACCTGCACATTCGAGGGACTCAACTGCCTACATGTGTGTGGCTCATAAATACTTTATCAGCCGTCCGGGGCTAAGAAGTCGAAAGGTAAGGAAACTTTGCACTGGGACTAAACCGACGATATAATGATCTCCCCAGGGTGTCAGGCAGGACACCCAGACCCCCACTAGCTAGTTGGGAAAAGCTCCCCCACTCAGGCAGACAGAGCTGATTAGGTCCTGAATTGAGATTCAGCTTGCATGGCTCGGCATCTCACCTTAATCGGCTGCCAAAGTTACTTATGCTTTTGGATTGTGGTTCAGCATTCCCCGCTCTGGAATCCCAGATGCCAATCCTTTTCAGTGATGGTAAGGCTACTACTTGATAAGCCTAAGTAGTATTAAAACTATACACCCCTACACGGTATTCTCTTATTCTCTTTTATACTTAAGTACAACTTTGGTTTCTAAATATATTAAAAAAACGTATTGACAAATAATTTGTATATATTCTTGTCATTATATTATTCTTATCGATTAATATAAATAGTACTAACCCACAAAAAAACATTTATTGGCTCTTGGTCAAACAAAGGATTAAAGGATACCCAATACCTCTAAAATACCTGAATTTTATTTAGGTACAGCTACCTAGACCCTTCCCATCACTGCTCCCTCCCCAACCACCGTTTCCTTACAGACAATATTAACAGGAAGTGAAATCAAAAGGTTGGCTTTTACTTGATTTTCCCAATTTCGAGGCAGCCTGAAGAACCCCATTGTTCGTGTGGCTTGTAGTTTAACTTTATCATCTTCACTTGGCGGTCGGGAAGTTCCTCAGCCGGCCTCCGATTTCGACCATGACTGGGAACTGGGACTTGGCCGGGTTCTTCCCCTTGGACCCTCTTGTCTGCCCTCATCTCCGTTTCCGTTGGCTTTATTCTCCTGGTTTGTCCGACTCCATCTCCCCATCTCCGGATCCGGATCCGCCTGCTGTTATTGTATAAGCAGCTCATCTGCGGCTGAGCGCATTTTATTTGCTTCAAATTGAGTTATGCCTAATGAAAATCAAATAAGCCGCAATCGAGCCGGAAATGTTGGTTGAGTTCTTCTCGGCAGGACGTGTCCTTGCCTTCGTTTTTCCTTCCACTTCGAATTGAGCCTGCCACTTCTCGTTTGGCATTACATTAGCCCCATTCAGGACTTATTCACGCCCTTTTGTTCAAGTAGCTTTGGCATTTCAATGGCTCTGGTCTTATTGACAAGCAAATTACTAAATGGCTAGCAATTGCGATTTAATTAAAATTACTTAAAAAGCACATATTGATTGAATGGCATATTGGAGTAGAACATTCTTGTACACAGAGAAGCAAATATTCCATAAATAATAACTTATTGGATTTAAAAGCGCAAACACTTTGAATCCTATGTCATGTTTAATATTTTTTTAACTGTTAATCCGTAGTAAATACGTTTAAAAATGCTGAACAATCAAAAGTCCAACAAAAAGTTGAAGTTTTTTATGGACTTTTTTATGTAATCCAACTTTTGACTTGACAAACATAACTCCTCTTTTTTTGTAGACTGCATATTTTTTTCGCCAATTGTATTGTTAGCATTTAATTGAAATCATTTGAATGTCTTTACCTTTGTGGTATCTGTGATTTAATGATGTTGATCAGAGGAACATAATATTTTTAAAACCTTTTTAATTGATTTTTCATTTTCTTAAGTAGTTTTAAAACATTTTAAGCTGATTATAACTGTATAAATAGTATCTGTGGGTATTCTTAACTAATTTTTGAATAATATATGCACCTATTTACCCTGAGATTTCTATGACACCTCGGATAGTACAAATTGCTCCAAAGTAGTCTCATTAATTTTGTTTTCTCCGTGTAAATATCCAAAGATGTTGGGAACGCCTTTTTGGCCCACTTATCCGACTGAGTGGATTGCTACACATAAATTCTGGCATTCAGGCAAACACATTTCATATTTCAGTTGCCGTCTGTGGCAGTTGCAGTGGGGAATGCAGGAAAAGACCGGCAGTATTTTGTTTATACATCAAATTGCCTTGGCAGTCATTATCCACATGCATGAGACCCCGACCAGTGTCTGCCGCCCACTCCGCCCCCTTGTCCCCTTTTTTCCACCCACCTAGGCAGGCGTTAAGTGCAAGTGTGGAAAATTATTTAATGACTTTTCTGAATTTGAAACGGAATTTGTAAGTGCGTTGCGGCGGCGAGCGGAGCGGGTCTGTGGAAGGGGGCCAAATATTTGCATACCCAAGCACTTGGAGTGGGCGGAGGATTTGAGGATTGGAGGTGGAGGAGGTTTGCAGGAACGGAGATCCTTTGGCAGCTGCCAAGTGGCCAAGTAGCAACCTGAGTCAAGTAACTCGCCCGGCCGGCAGTTTTTTGCCCCGGCTACAATCTTATTAATTATTAATGCGTCTTTGAAGTGCAGCGGCGGCTTCATCATCGCTAACGAAGCCGCCACTCAACTCCGCAATCTGAAGAACTACACAGGGAAAATGTGCTAGGTTTAGAAAATAATCTAAATGCTATGTATTAATAGTGATCTGAAAAGCATAATTTCAAATTTGTAATCAGATATGACCTCTACCTTTCCTTAATAATTATTTACTTTATTATAACAAAACATTTAAAAATGTATTTGATTTGTAATGTATATAAAATAAATTTAACATGCAGGCACTGGCAGCTCGAACTAAACGTTCCCTTGTTACTTTTATAAAAAACTTTAACATTGGAAAAAATTTAAAATCATATTATTAGACAGCTTACAGGAAGTACTTTTTAAAAATTAATATTTGAACAGTTTTTTTGCTACGGAATTGATGACGAAAATTAATTTAAAACTTCCACTTACTTATGTTGTTGTTTTATGTTTTCAACGTTCTTGCAACTATAAATATATAAAGAAATGTTATAATTAATCAAAATTTTGAAGAAAATATGCATTTTATATACATTTTTTATATAAAATTGTACGTCTATATCCTTTTATCTAACAAGTCAACAACTAAACAGAAGTTTTTCCGCAGTGCCAGGGACCTGGCGACGGTGTCAACATTAATTTGTGTGTCGGACGACACTCGCAAGACAGCTGACAGCCCAGAAGGATTTTGTTCCTGCCGCCAGGAGTGGCATATAATTTGTAATTAATGACCAGTTAAAGAGAGCAGCCTTCGGAGGCAAGGACCTTAGACAGAGGGAAGGGGAAAAGCGGAAAGGGGAAAGGGGAAGAGCGAGTCCTGCGACTTACACTGGCAAAATGGCAAAATGGGTGACAGCCAAACGCTGATTTATGGCCGCCGACCGCAAAATTTATATGCCAACCAGTTTGACTAGCTTTTCCACAATCCCAGCCGCCTGCTTGTCCTTACAATCCATATTCACTTGTAATTCCCCTTCCCAAGGGGTACATTTATTGGTTAGCTTAAGATCCTTACAAATTACCAATGAAATTCATCGTGTAACCAAGGCAAATATTTTGAATTGCTCGGTAATCACCCATAAACACTTTAAGCACCAGACTATTAAGTTATTAAATCGCTTACTTATAGTTTTAAGCAATTTTAATTAGCTTAGGTTAATATAACCACGAAATTCGGAACAATCAAAGGAGGTTAGACTTCAGGAAATTTATAGACTGGCTTACTAAAACTGTAAGGAGTGACGGTTTAAGTTTTTATGGATATTTAGGGAGTGGGGAGGTATACTAGGTATTATTTATGGACTTCATTTTTAGGGAACACGAACTTCGTTGTAATGCCTTTTCAGATAATTTTTTTTTATTCCTGCAGCATTTGAATGTGAAACGTCAGCAGCATTTCGACACGGCTTGCCTTTATGCCCCGGGCTTCGAAACTGGTAACTCTCTTTGACTAGCTCTCCTCCAGGACTCCACATCCTCCTTTATCCGCTATCCTTATTTCCAGCTCGAACGAGGAAAAAATGCCCGACTTTGAGCGGCGGCTCTGTTTCATTTGGTAGCCATAGATCCCGGCTGGAGTGCAATTTGTCTTGTTTCAGGCAGATTTCGATAGGATAGTCAATGGATTGAGCCCACTTACATTTCTGTTATTCCAGCTGTGTTCCTGATGCTGTTGTGGCTCTGCCTGCTTTGACTTTGCTGTTGTCACTCGTCATTCCAAGTGGAAGGAGGGAGCTCTGAGGGGAGTGAAGATTACCGGTATAAGCCGGAAGAGAGTGAAAGAATCTGCCAGTCAAATGGTAACTCCTCAATTACACTGGGGCATGGGCGGGTCCTTAATCACATTTGGGGGGGTAGGTCCATATTTCGCAATATAAAAAAAAATTTGCTTTGTTTGAAAAAGTTGCATTACATAAATGTAAGTATTTGGTACTGTGATAAAAACATTTAGTTTAAAAACCCAGTTCATAAATCTTTTTAGGTGCAATATACCCCTGTAAAAGTTATTTCCAAAATTGACTTCTTCTTGCTATGATTCAATAAAAATTTTAATATCCACATTATGGTTTATAGAAATCACATACCTAAATATAATCATAATATATTATAATTTTGACCGTCAAAATAATACCTACGATTAGAATAAGTGTGGTATAATTTTTATTTCACTTGAGTTTTTTTGGCACTGGCTAACCATCCCTTAAAGCGTATGTTTTATATTCTTAAAACTGAAATATATTTTTGTAAAGCTCCCTAGAACCCGCCCCTGAACGATAAGACTACTACCAGTAGACCATACTTAAGCTCTCCATTCTAAGCCTCCGTTCGTGATTGATGGCCCCCGATCCCGATCCCAATTCCGATCCGGGTCCGAAACCAGATCCGCACAGAAAACCCTGCTAAGTGAAACAGCACGGGAGATAACAGCTTAAGCCGATTTTGGGGCTCTGTATTTATTTAGCACGCCAACTTTTTAGCTAAGTGCAAAACAATTTACCTAAATTCCCACAACACACACACAAACGCACCCACACACTCACGCACTGGCGGCACACAAATACATGCATGTTTGCTTAATTGCTCCCCCGGCTCCTTTGTTGTTGTAGCCTGTTTTTTTTTGTTTGTTGTTACTGTTACTGTTGTTGTGGAATCGCTTGAAAAGCCTGCCAAAGCAGCTCTGCACTTTTGCGGTATCTGGTTTTTGTGCAGGTAATACCCTGTAATTGCGGCGAGGGGGGAGTGTACCGAGTTCAATACCGAATGCACTTTTTTCAGCACTAAGTAAAATTCTGCCTTTGAGCTTCAGCTTGTGTATAAAAGGATTTTTTCAAATATTTTTTGAGGAAATGTAAGCTAAAAGTAAAAGGGATTTTGAATACAAAAAAAAATGTTATCAACTATATTTGTTTTAGTTTAATGATAAGATAATATTTATACCATTAAATTAGTGATTTAATCTTTAACTTTTTCAACGGCAAAACGATAATCCTTATAAACTAATAATGATATTAATATTTCTTTAAATTTATAACAAACAATTTATTATAATATCAATTTAAAAAATAATTTTAGCGTTAAATTAGGAAGTATTCATTTAAAGAAATGTTAATCTCTTGTGGTTTTGATATTGTGGTGACAAAATGTATATTTAGAAGCATTTTCATATCTCATGGTTTTGATAATGTCGTGATTAGTACAACTAGAATTTTCCATTTGACTAAACTTTATAAATCAAAATATTTTCCCCCGAAGGCCTTTTTACAGGGTACTTCCTCCTCTGCAATTGAATAGTGAAGCACTGGCTTAAACTTTCCCCCAGTTGTTTTATTATGCTAATGCAGCGAGCGCTGAGGTAACTCCCACCTGCCGCGTAGTCATGTGTGTTGATTGGCGCCATCCACCTCGTAAACCCCTTACAACCCCCCTAAAACACACCTTTCGCAAAGGGGGAAAGTTTAGGGGTATGTGTTTTGGAGGGCGGGCTCGGTTTATATGTGGAACAATAGAGACTTGTAGCAACTGGAAACTGAAAACAGAAAACTGTGCCAGCGAGTGCATTTGTGTAATGCCTTCTAAGCGGCATTACACTAAGCCAAAAGTTTGATGGCATGGGGCATGGGGAAGCCAATCGCAAACACCTTGTGAAATATTAAAAGGAAGCTGGAAGAAAACAAACAGAAGTGCTGAGGGGATATTTAAAAGCACGTCAAACGACGGGGTCGTTTGCCTGGGAACTTCAGCAGACTGTAAAATGAAATAATTATGAGCGATAAATTTGCCGGCGTCTTGTGTAAGAAATTGTCGCTAAAAGCGAGAGATGGTGGCATATCGTCTGCGTTGATAATGAGCCGTAAGATGGAGGCCGGTTGTTCAGGCAACGTCGTCCAAACGAAAAACACAAGCAATTATGCAGGGCAGAAAAAGAAAGCGGCTATATATATATATTCAGAATTTCTAATTGGATCGATTCGAATTCGACGGCGGTACATTAAAAATTCACAAGAATCTCGCTTTGCGCCAGGGCTAATTCAATTTAAAGGCCTCAACCTCTGAAAACTTCGGGCGAATCGAGCTCATATTTTATCGGGGCTGTCGTCTGGCTGCAGTTGCACGTGCCAATCCCAATCTCAATCCACTACGGCGAAGTCAGGCAGTCCGGGTCTCCGGAGTGGAGACCCGGGACCCCGGACCCCAGAAACCCGTCCGGATAGCACTTTTATCGGAGCGCGTAAATTTCAACACGGACGACAACGCCTCGCACAGATTTATTTTATTTACAGCGGCCAAAAAGGAAAAGCAGTTTGCCGGCTGGCTCCCCCTTTAATATAATTTCAATTATCGCCTGTTGGCTGCTGGCCATAAATTAAGTTAAAATCTGAGACGCTGCAGGTTGCGCTGATTGCATGTAAAAAATATTCCCAGCCAGCTTCCGTGGTCCTTTTAATTAAGTGCAAATGCAAAAGTTATGAACTCGAGTTACGGCTTTTGGGGCTTTTGGGCAAACGAACTTTTCTATCTTTCCTTCCGCCTATTGAACCCTTTGAGGACGATTATCTGGGCACACAAATTTCATTCGATCCGAAAAACTTTTTGGACAAGCCAAAAAACGAACTGAAAATAGAAATTGTCATATTGCTGGCTGAACGGTGGAGAAGTACAAACTTTGGGGCAGCAACAACAAGTGACTGCTAACAAACGGAAACAAACAGCTGCATTAGCAGCCGCAAATCAGCAGCAATCACAGCAACATCACAGCAAACAGAAAACGGCAAAAAGCAACAAACAAAGTTGAGCGCACTCACTTAAAAATTCCAAACACAAAGCGGAAATATGCAAAAGCTTGGACTAGCAATAAACAAAACAAAAAAAAGGATAAACTGCAAAGGGCAGAGATCGAGGCATGAAATACCCTAGAAGATATATATTTTTATTTGGGCAAAGTTAAAAATATAAAGGGATAAGTTTTGGAACCAAATTAAATAATTCTTCTACATAAAACTAATCTATTTTTTATGTCTAGTGTTTATACAATATACTTATAAAATGTATTGTTTAATTTATATAAAATGTGTTTATAATTTTATGAAGGAGGCACAAAAACATAGACTTTATCTTAAAAGATTTTGTATCTTATGGCTTAAGTTAAGCAGTTAAAGTCAACCAGGCGTAGGAGTAATATATACATCTTGTGGTTATTTTTAAAGATAGATTATGCATTTAAAAGATGGATTACAAAACCTAGGTAATTTATGATTTTTTAAAAGAATTTTCAGTTTAAGCTAGGCTAAAATTCTTATTCAGAAATAAGTATTTTTAAGAGCATTTTTATCTTACGGCTTAAACTAAAAAAGGAAAGTCAACAGGGCGTATGAGTGATATATATATTTTCTTTTAAACACTAAGGCATTGTATTTAAAGGACTATGAAGATCTTTCCTAAAAGTTAAATTTAAAGGACTATTAAGGCGGTGGCCAAAACTAAAATACCCCTGGAAAGGGCTTGCATCCCCTGGAACGAGAGAAACGACAACGGAAATGACACAGCCGCCATGTTGGCCAACTTGTTGTTACCGCTGTCTGTGAGTGCAACCGTCGTGGTTGTTGCTACTGTTGGTTTCTTGCTTGGTTTGCTTGTTTGTCGCTCTGAAACGAGCTGTTAACGAGCAGAACACGCCGTATTTGCAGATGCAGGTGAGATGGTGAGTTGGTAAGATGGGGGCAGCCCAGAGGCCAGGAGGCGTGGCAGGCGGATAAGAAGAGGGCCCAGAGAAATCGCTTACCTGGCCAAGTGACTTTCCACCTGCAACTTGGAGTGGAGTGAGCAGACGCATGCGAGTGGCCTGTACGGCTACGGCAAATTAGTGATAATGAATAATTTCCCACAGCGATAATTAAGGGCATCATTAAAAATGTTGCCGGCGACGAAATTGCGTTCGTCTAGCACTAAACGCTTTTCCAATTACCGCAGCATACAGGGCAGAAGTCATTTTCCGCTTGCATGTCCACAATCCCCCAATCCGCCCGCATTTCCGTGGCAAGTGCAGCAGATAGTGCCGCAAAACGAGACCGGCACATAGCTCCTCTAGTTCCTCCCATCTCCTAAATCCCGGGGAGATGGGTCCACTTTTCACTTTTCAGTTGGCCACTCGGCCGTGACGCTTATCCATCCCATGGCCAACAATGCCAGTGGTCGATTTCAGGCTGCAAACTGCCGTCATATTTCTGCCATGGGAACCTTTCCACCGAGCACTGAGAAAAGCATTCTTTAAGTCGGAATTTATTTAGAAAAATAGGCATTACTAAGGGTCTAGTTAGGTTTTATTACGACTAATTCTCTAGTAGCTCTTAAGCACTATCTTTGCTATAATCTTGTATAAGTGCATACTATTAAAATGTAACTAATTTATTAAGTGTCAAGTTATTTCTCTATTAACTGCTAAAAAATATTTGTAAGTAATATTATTTTTTAATATTTCTTTTTAAGATATAATTAATATGGGTTTTAATGTGCAACCTAAAAAGATAAATACTTCTGTTTATTTATTCAAAGTTTACCTTGGACATTATCCACCTTATAAGAATTAACTTTTCTGTATTGCTTCACAAAAATCTAATCTTTCTTATTCTTTATATAGACTTTTCCCCCAGTGCACCCCACACTTTCGTTCTCCAGTCATGCGGGGTTTTTGTGGCTTTTTCGTGTCATGCAGCATACGATTTTGATGTTTGCTGCGACACGTGCGCCTGAAACCCAAGGATGAAGTGGGTGCCTCCCCACTGTGCTGCACAAACGGGCATCATTTTAATGGCCAAATTATTTGCTTATATCCATTCTATGGATCAGCAACTCCATCAGCAGGGCACAGCCAGCGAAGGTGAGGCCAAAGGCCAGAACGAACAGGGCGCCGGCGATGTTGTGCACATCCAGTGCCTGGGGAGCCCCCTTGACCTTGTGTCCATTCGCCAGATCCATCAGCACTTCCTGTTTCTTCTTTTCCATGTACTTCTCAATGAACTGGGGATTGAAAAAAGGGGGCTTTTAAAATCTATTATGACTTATTATTAATATAACAATAAAATCCTAAGAAATAAAGATAAATCTATTTATATTCTGGGTGTAAAAATCGAGGCTTAATAAAATAAATCATTAATCATAAAATCAAAATATAAATAGCATTACATTTAATTAATTTTACCTGCAATTCCCAGTGGAAATAAAGACCCGTTTCCTGACAAGTTCGAATGTGTTTATTCAACTCAGGCATCAAGATCCAACCTCGTATCGAAACAGCTCTCGTATAATCAAAATATAAATCGTCATGCAAAACCTTCAATAAAAAAAATACATTTTAAAAATGATTAAAGAAGTTAGGGAAATAATATTCTTACAATTCGATTTTCCAGAGCCTCAGTGGACACATAATCGCCGACGGAAAGGGATCCCGAAGACAGCCGTTCAATTCCGAAACCGTAGTTGGGCATAAAACTGACATTGGACAAGTAGCTATAATCATGCACCTCGAAGTTCCGGGACAGAATCTGTTCCGTTTCGAGATCGGAACTCTGGATCGTATGTACCCAGATAATGGAGGGAGCTGCCCACTTCCATTCCGATTGGGCCCATTTCTCGATCGTATCCACAGGGGCGGAGTAGAAGGGGAAAGTTAACATCGACTTAAGTTGCCCACTGTAAATATTTTCCAGAGTGATTGTGGCACATAAAAGAGTAGCTAGGAAAAAGCGCGGCGCAAATCGATCGAAGCTGAAAGAGCAACATTTTAAATTAGTTTAAACAAAAATACCAAAAAAAAATCAACATTTAACATATTTTGAAATTCAATATAGATTTACCAGTCTCCAATCTAAATTTACTCTTTTTTTATGGGCAAACCTACCTCACGGGAGCAGATGGCTGCTGAATGAAAAGAGCAAATATGTCCAGCATAGATTTCTCAAGCTTCCTGGTGTGATGAAACTTTTTCTGATTTGGACAAAACCCTAAACGATAATTAACATATTTCATAAAGTACAGAAAGGTGCCGCAAATCATTAAAGTTGCCATCAGCATTAGCCAAGTGAGGTCATTGAAAGGCATTATGTTAGTGCGCCAACTTGGTAGGGGTCTGAAAAATAAGAGTCCCCAGATTAGGATGACGAGGTTTGTAGGGTTTGAAGACTCACGCTGGGGCTGGACCCAATATGGTCACCGATGAACGCGCTATAGCATGCGAGGTCTCCGTTATGCCATCGTACCAATTGTAGATGCACCCAATGGCCATCTCCACACGCTGCTCGTAGATGTCCCCCAGCATCCCGTCGCTCGATTCGTTTTCGTAAATACCACCCCAGTTGTCGGCACCATCTACAACAAATTACGTTTGACTAAAATATTTTCTATATCATGCTAAGGTAAAGAGAACTTCACATTTTTTTTTAGATTTTTAACGAAACTTAATAAAATGTTATATCTAAACCCTTTGATATTTAATACTTAACTTACAATTTTCTGCTGGCAAACTCATAGGATTACTTTTTCTCTGACCATTTTTTTTAAGAAATATATATTTTGCTTAAGCTCTGTATTTAAGCCAACTTAAAAGATTTCATATTGAAAGCCTCTTACAATATTTGTAGCTTTATTGTGAAAAAGATTTTATTTACTTTTGTTCAATAAAGGCTCCATGACTACTTTAATAAATGAAATACAAAACCCAGAACAACAAAAACAATTAAGGCATCTATGATATAAAACATTTGCAGGTTGTTAGGACATTTAATTTTTGGTTCTGCCTAATATTATTATACTTTCTAATTAGTACTATAATAAAAGTGAATGGTGTTTTCATGACTGAAGTGACTTACAGGCCTCGACCCTCAGGTGACAGTTGTGCACTTGGCAGAAGGTCTTCATCACATTGGCCTCTGCCCCGTCAAAGGTGAGCGAACGATTGGGCATCTGCGGGTGAATGGGGTCCACGTCGCCCTGGCCAGCGGGCTGCAATGGGTTAATGGTTAATGGTTAACTAGGGCCGACAATTCAAGTGTCTCTGCTAATTTCGTTAATGGTCTTGTTGGTGCCACGCCCACCCCAAAACCCCCTTACCAACACCATTACACTCACACTCCATTCGGGACACAAAGTAACATTCAAATGGACATCGACACTTGGCTCGTCGGGCGGCAATTAAATGGAAACACGTAATTTAAATCAATGTTGGTCCTGAGCAGGATCCAAAGCCAGGCCCCAAACAAAACCACATTCACATGCTTGTGGCTCTTTGTGTGGGTGTTGCTGGTGTTTGTGTTAGTGTTAGGCCATGGGTGTGTGCGTGTGTTTACAAATGTGCAAATGTCCTTAAGGCAAACAATTGAGTGCGAACAAAACTTTTGCCAAATGACAACAAAAGCTGGCTTTTTTCCGTCCATTCTGTGGTTACAATGGGGATAAAGGTATTTGAAAGTAGTCAGAAAAAATACCTGATTAAGGGATACAAGGGGAGTTTCATTATTGAGAAACTAGAGCATAATTTATACTACTAATATTATGATTTAAGAAGTGCTGAGAAAGTGTTAAAAAAGACCTATGCCACTTCGTTTAAGAGCACCCAAATATATTTCCAAAATTTATAAAACCTTTTTTACATATATATTTTTTTAATTTATACTTGTTAGTTGTTTTTTAAATCCGTGTCAGATTATAAAAATTAATTGCTAAAGAACTATTTAAATTTTTACCATTATATGTCTAGTTGGTAGTAATAAAAATTAAAATTGTTATTAATATCATTCAATATTTAGACGTTTTCAATGCATTTTTGCACTCCACAGTGCCTGTTTGCAGTCAGACAAATCATGGAGACGGCTCCTGACAACTCCCACCAGTGATTACCATGGACTGGGCACCGCAACACAACATGTGCTTACATTTTAGTTGCCGAAATCGTTGCCCACAACGACAACAAAGCCAAATAACTAAGCACCCACACCACCACCGCCGAACACACACAAACACTAAACAATCCTCGCACATACACACATACGTATTTGGGCCAAAAGGAGCAACCACTGGACATTTATTCATGATGAGTTCCCACACTGAGCCCGACTAATGCAAAGACAACGATGTGAATGAGCCTGATGAAGATGAGGAGTCCTCAACATTTGGGGGGGGGGGGGATGATGGTAGGGGAACAAGGACGACCAATTGGCTTTGCTTAATGCCGGCGTGCAAATCTCTGGCATTTGGGTAAAGCTGACTGGCCATCAGGAAGGCACAGAGAAAAACCTCTGTTCTTTATTTTTTTCAAAAAATGATGATCATATAAATAAGGTCTATATAATATCAGTTAAAAGCGATTGACAAAAACTGCATAATAAACTGAAATAGTTAATAACTAAAACTTTTTTATGTATAGTTAGTGTAGTTTTTTAATAGTTTAGGTATCTAAAAGTATGCAACAATATATTATAAACTCAGAAGTGCAATGCATTCATTTAGAAAGATGACTTTCCTTTTTTTACTGCATACTTTTAGGCAACTTAAATGACCCCTTTTAAATATATTTGAGAGCCAAAAAAATCTTAAAACGTTAACAAAAATTTCACAACGATTTTCGTAGAATTTTATGTGACTATTGAAAGTAAGCAAGAAACATAACAAACCAAAATAAAATATTTAAGTGTTTGATGAAATAATTAATATTTTTGTTATTTTTATAAACAAAGCTTTGTTGTTATTTTTCCCAGTGCAGCAAGGACACAACAAACGATAAATATAAACTTAACCGGCAATTACTTACCACATAATTAGTAATCGTATATGGGACATAAGTAATGGAGCCAACGAGCAGGCTGCGGCGCTGCAGATTGAGCAGCTTGTTGGGATAAAGTTCGACCCGGTTGGCAAAAGTTTCGTTCGGCAAGAATGCGTCCAGGAGCAGGGCATCCAAATTACCAAAGGCACCGACAAACTTTTGTGTCCACAGCTCGAAATTGATGTCGCGGTAGGGCGAAGTGGTTGTCGTCCCAGTAGCCCCAGTAGTCGTACTCCCTGTTGTCCTTGTTGTCCCACCTATTCCGCCCACTCCATCGTCCTTGTTTCCCACGTTTACCGATGCTCCCGCTTTGCGCCTGGGGTCTGGTTGGGGTCCTGTTTTTGGTCCTGTTCCTCCAGTTTCGGTTCCAGGTCGCACCATCAGATGGTGGGGGTAGACTAAAGCGCATTACACCGATTTCCCGAT
Source organism: Drosophila suzukii (assembly GCF_043229965.1). Classification (NCBI taxonomy): domain Eukaryota; kingdom Metazoa; phylum Arthropoda; class Insecta; order Diptera; family Drosophilidae; genus Drosophila; species Drosophila suzukii. The sequence goes on from NC_092082.1 coordinate 71,247,797, forward strand.
GTTGGACAAGCAGAAAAAACAATTGGTTTGGGGGATTAAAAGATAAGAGCAGGGTCTTTATAAAAAAATCAAAAGATTTCGAATAGAGATTACCTAAATTTAAGGTACTTTTAAGATACTATAAAGTATTACATTATATCTTAAATTTTTTATTAAAAAATATATTTTTTTCAAATGATATCCTATTGTCTTTAATAGTTCCAGGGTATGTGACAATAGTAAGAGGCCAACAAAAGTCAGGGGGAAAAAAGACCTAGTCCCAAAAAGCCCAAGTTTAGAATTGAACAAGACGCCGTCGAGCGTTGAAATTATTGGCAAGTGCTAAAGTTTGATCAACTGGCCACGAATGTCCTGCGGCTGTTTCCCGTTTGCCAACCATGTTTACGCGGGAGTCCAGTCCCCTTGTGTGGAGAAGTCCTAGTCATGGTCCCCTCGAAAAGGAAACTTTTCCAGTTTGACTTGTTTTGCCACGCCCCCCAGGGATTTGGCGAGAAGTCACCGCTTAAGCCAATAAATTGATGCTGACGGGGTGGGATGAATCGGATTCGGATGGAACAAGACAGGGGCACTCAATTCAAACGGGTTATCCGTATTCATTAGCAACTATCTATATCCCGTACTCACACTGCAATATAGCCATGCCCAGTAGATCCGCGGGGCTTTCGTCCTCGCACAGGAACAAATATCGCTTATCCTTGAGTCGCACATTAGCATTTCGAGTGGCATAGTATCGAGAATGAAGAAAGTGGTTGGTCTGAGATAAGATGGTGATAAATCCCTGGATTACAGGAAATAAATAAACGTATTATAATATTATCCTGAAATAAGTTTAATATTTATTTTACTAATATAAGTAAACTCACCTCTGTAACGCTGCTATTTAGAGCACCCATAACTTGATTCTCCAGCGCCTCCAGATCCTTCAATAGTGCCACATTAATCCATTGCAGCCTAATGGGCTGACTTAATTCCCGAAGAACCAACTCCAAAGCACTTAGATAATCCAGTTGTAGAGGAGTTGTCGATGCGGAATTATTGTAGACAATCAAGATAGATGAAAATCCAGCAAAGTATGGACCAACTAAGGAGGTATTAGCTCAGCTTAAGTTGGTTAAGAGGTCTTAAACCGAATATCCTTACCTATAATCCGAAGCAATTGAGTCAAATGCATCACCAGTGGTTGCAGCAACATCTCGGCTGCCTTTTGATTTCATTTTCCTTGATTCCGGCTTTTATAGGACTGGCATTTAATGAGTCTACTTCGATTGGCCGGCAAATTGATTTTAACCCGAACTGTAATTGAAAACCTCCGGCAGGTTCTATCATCGCAAACTGGAAATGGGCATTATTTGCTTAGACATTAGCCTAATGAAACGCACACAGGACATTACGATATTTGCATAATTCAGTAAACAAACAAGAGCTTAACAAAGGGTGCCTCGGGTAAGTCAAGCGGAAATCCTCAGTTTAGTTTAGCTATCTATAAAGTTGATAGAAGGTAGGTCTCTGAAAGTCAGCTACAGCCTCTTTATTTGGTTAATCAACTCTGAAAAGTGGTCAAAGGAGCTGGGGTATGGGAATAACATGTCAAGGTAAGTATCCAAAAAGCTTATTAAAGCGACGTGTGTTAAGGGACTATCGCAAATATAAGTACTGAAAATAGACTGAAAATATTTCAATTTAGTTCAGAGTAGTCAATATAGTTACACTTTAAATTATTTACTTACCCAATTTTCAGTATTCTAAAATAATAAAATTGCCATTTGGAAAAGGAGAGCCACAGAAGTCTATGTCAATTTAACTATTTTCTTGATATCAAAGTATCTTTTCTTAAGTTTCGCACTCCCCATTTATCTCAGTGATCTTTCTTAACCCCTGGCACTCGGCCAATTAGCGGTACCACAAATTAGCGGCAACAATGCGGCCAAACGACTGACTTTCATTATGAACGCGAACAAAGCCCGAAACGAAGCCAGAGCCAAAGGTCCATGGATAGTCGACCGAAACTGAGCCGGGACCAGGCCAAGTGTCAATTGAAACAATTCAATTGGTCTGCCAGCAAATTCGAGGGGCAGCGAGGGGTTAAGGACGCAGGATGCAGGACGCAGGACGACGAAGTCGTTGCCATCGCCGATGTGGGAACACAAATGGACAGTCGAGACAAGCAGACTGTCGCAGTGAATGTGCGAGTGTTGCGAGTGCTTAACCATTGGGTTATTTGAAATTGAAAGACAGATTAAAGGATTTGCTCCTGGCGAGCCAAAGCAGAGCCCAGTGGAGACACGGCCATCGCAGGCTGCCCGGGGAGTCTGGTCCCAGTCCTGGTCCTGGTCATTTGAGTGCACAGCAGGCGGCGATTTTATTGCCTCGACAACCTGCTGGGAACCCCCCAAAAACAGAAAAAAATAACATAGCATCCGTAGCATCCTCCCACACACACACACATGGCTCTTAACGGCACTGAAGGGCAATTAAACACTCAAGCAGTGTGTTACCCCAGTCCGAGTTACTCGAAAGTCAATGGCATTAAAAATCCATGAAACGATATTTATCTTCTCAAACGCTTTTGCGAGGTGGCAATAAAGCCAGCGAGGGCATGGTTTGGTAAAGTGATTTAGTTTGAACTTGGTAAATCACGTTATGGAATTAGCTTTGGATTTTTGGGCTTAAAAAATCCCTGCAGAAATTATTTATCACAAGAAAGCTCAAGAAATATGTAGTAAGGTTGAACTTTCAAAGGCTGAAAAATTTTATGAAAATTGATGGTATTTATTATCACCTATAAGCTATTAAGAAATTTTGTCTTAAGTTATTTACCAGAATTTCTGCAATCTGATTTTAACAAAGTTCTTTCGTTTTTATACCCTTGTTTCACTTAAGACAATTTCATTTAGGAACAGTATTTTAAAGTTGAGCTGCTGACCAAATCACCATAAATTTCAAAAAGGTGTTTAAAAGTATGCTACATAATATTTTGAAGGGAAAAACTTATAGAACCCTTTGTAAAAGATTTAAAAACCCCAGTAAATTGCGTTGCAGCCCCCTATATTTTGTAGGTAACGCCTTATAGCTCCCTCTGACATTCAATTGCACATTTCCCCGTGAAAAAAACCTAAAATAGCAGTGAAAACTCCTCTGAATTCGCGGCTCCTTGAAGTATGCAACACTAATCAAGACACAAATGCAGATTTGTGCGATTACGTGTTTGTCTGCGTGCGTGTCTGTCCGCAGCAATGGAATTTACACGCCTCGCACACGCACAAGCACACGCAGCTATCATGGTGGTAGTGTGGGGGGAGGGGGGCAGAGCCGCAGGCGGGCTGACCAGCAAACCGACCGCAATGTGGCCCACAAGCTGCAGAAGTGGCCAACACAGACACACGAACACACACACACAGAGGAGTGGCAACATATGGCCAAAAACCGAAAAGGTTTACGGGTGTATGAGTGAGTGAGTGAGTGCGTGGCGCATTTTTAGCTAAAGTTTTTTTAAATTCTTTTCCCCTTCCGTCGTCTGTGGCTTAGAGTTTTGTGTTATGCTTTCATCTGGTGCCTGCTGGCGGGCAATTTGCCTAGACCGAATTGCACTTGCATGCTAATGAAAAGTGCTAGCCGCAGCAGCAACTTTAAATTGCCGGCCATGTTTAAAGCCAAATTACCCACATAAAGGCATATTTTTTCCAACCCATCCATTTGGTTTTGAATAATAATAATACTAACAACAACGAGGGGCGCAGCTGCATTAATGAATAGCGAAACAAGGCGTCGGCCTTGAAATCCCTGGCAGCCCACTAAACAATGGTAGTAAATCGTGCCACTTCATTATAAACCATGGCAGCCTTCGAGCTGCGAAGGGAATAAGCCAATGCAAATGAGTTTTCCCTTTTCCAAGACTTTCACTCGCTCATTTTCCACGCCAGCTGACTAACAATGCGATGTGATCAATATTTGTGGCTAAGCCAGAAACGATTGGGCATGAGTTGAGCTTGTCAAAGAAAGACTGAAACTGAAATGCAAGTATCTGTATCTGAAAGTGACATAACCAAAACGAGCTGCCTCAGCTGTACATTTTAGAGATATGTAGTGTCAATTATAAAGCAATTTGTGAGTGAAACTGTATAAATAGCTCAGTTTACCTCTAGTTGTAGGCATTTATGCCCAATTAATTATGACATGTTTATTAGTTCTCAGCATACATGGCGTATACTTGTTATTCCTTTGTTTATTAGCTGGATAACAAGGAGCTTAAGGTTTTCTTTCGATTTTACCTATTAATAAGTTTATAATGTTATTCATTTATTTTTGGTCTTATATAAAGAATTTTTAAATCCTAATTGATTTTATATATATATAAACTTTTAATATTTGTGGAGGCATTTTAGATAATTATAGAAAACCTTAAATTAATAGGTATTTTATTTCTCCAAATTCTAATTCTTATAATCAGTTGTATTCCTTTGCAAATTAATACAATCACCATCTGTCACCTGCTGGGCACTCAATGCCCGAGTCAGAAACAATTACGCACAGCTCATCAAGTGCCCGGCACACATGGCGTATGCTTGATAACCATTTGTGACATCTGACGGTATCTGACAAGCATCCGACAAGCTCGGCAAGATTCCTCTGTCAGCTGATGGAAATGTGTAAATATTTGCATGGCAATTAGCCAGGACATCGGTTTCGCCACTCCACTCCGCACTACCACTGCATTAGTAGTCCTTGTCCTTGAAATTCTCATTTGCTGCTGCGTGTGCTAGGTGGAAAATGGAAAATGGAAAATGTTTTCCCTATAACATTTTGTTGCCGCACAATTATGCAGATTGCCACTGCAGAAATGTGATGAATGGGCGGTGGGGGTTGTGGTCTCGAAAGTTTGTGCAAACATTTGCCATTTGGCCGGGGCCAGGACCCCTGGAGATGGGCTCATATTTGTGTTTGCCATTTTCGGGGTATTGAAAATTGCAATTTTTTCATGATTTGTAAATAAACTGAAGAGGTAGTCTGAGTTATCGTCTTAACATTTTTTTTTTTTGTATTTACCAAAAACCTCTTCTTCGAGTTTGAGGCAAACACTCGAGCGTGTAAATGCACACACACGAGAAAAAAAACGAAAATAAAGCTTGTGAAACTAAAATAGAAACACATTTCATTTCCGTAAGATCTGGCAGAGTGGAAAAGGAAAATGTGCTGCACTTCGAGGGGCAAAAGGGGGCAAGGGACGGGGGCAAGAACAACTGGCAAACAACAAGAAAGTGGAAATAAACTTGGCGATAAACCAACGAAATCGATTGGAAATATTTTAACGAAATTGCAGCTTAAAGTGTCAAGGCAGCATGTCGGTTGCTGCCAAAGTGGGTGGCATTTTCCGGGGGCAGCAATCATTTCCACTGACGTTAAGATGAGTGCTCGTTGCGATGATTCGGCTGTCGATGATTATGAGGCTGCAGCTGCCAAATGTTGCTGTTGGGTATTTAGATAATGCCGCCCATCCACTTACCAATTCCTCCCTCTGAACACAGTGGAGCCTCGGTGATTTAATACCTTCAGTCTATTTTTGTAGCTATAAAATTTCACTTGATCATCCTTTTCCGGTCTAAATTACCTTAGATTACGGAGATGCTTATCCAAAAATAAATCTATTTTTGTAGGGAAAAGAGTTTTGAAATCTCTTTAAAAATCGCCTAAAAGTATGCTACAACTGAATCCAACTGACATCCGAACGCGAAAAAATTGTTGCAAGCTTTTAGGCACCTTATTAAATGATTTCAAAAATCTAGGTATTTTGTGCTATTATGTAATTATTGTCATAAGTTATCAAAACATTTTTAATTTTTTTAAATAATTTTCTGTTTTTTAAGGAATAACCTAATAAATGTCTATCAAATCTGGAATTTTTTTTACTTAGGCGAATTTTGAGAAACCCAACATTTACTTAGGCAAAAGACCAATACTTAGCGAGGCTGTACTGTCTCTGTATCTCTCGAGAGTGCAGTTCAAGTGAAGCGCAACGGCAAAGAAACAGTTTAAATGCTAACAATGCAACGGTTTCGGGTCAAGTATTTCCATCTTTCCTCGCCCTCTGCCGCTTTCCCTGCCGTTTTCCCTGCCATTTTCCCTGCAACGGAAACGAAGTGTAATGAAAGCGTGTAAAGTGCAAATCGAAAAGGCAATACAAGTAACGAGTACAAAATACTCGTAGCCCCCAGAATTTTCTCTAAATTACCAATGTCGGACCCACCCGGGCCAGGACGATAAGGATAAGGGGCTGGGAAAGTTGGTTAGGTGCCCGGACACATCCTGCAGCCAAAACAGGTGAAACGAAGGAAACAGGCTGAGGAAATGTTTCGCAAAATGCAAGTTTCTTTCACGCTCCAAATGGGTTTTCCCTCCACTGCCACTCTGTTGTGTGAAATTATAACTTTAATTAAACGCATTTAATTTGGCAGCCCTTTTTTCGCGTGCCCAGTTGCATCCAAATGCCTTGACTTAGATTGGCGGAATGGGTTCTTGCTTTAAGCCTAAACAGATTTCCATATTTCATTAGCATTTGCCGACCACAAAAACCGCCAGCGAATTAAATATTGATAATTGTTTTTCCCCCAATCGATTCGAATTTTATCTGTATGAATTTAAATATATGAGACTTTGTATATATATATACGGAATTACATAATCCAGTGACAGAAAAGAGTTTTGTTGTCGCTGTGCTTTTCGGAAATTTATTGCATATTTTGGCCCAGGCTGCGAACTCGCCCGGGAATTGCCCGGGGCTTAGAACTAACAATTCAAAATGAATTTAAAGCCGCCGAGGCGATGGCCAAAGCGGGCCAAATGAAAAATTTCAATTAACCACAAAAACCGATGGCCAACCAAATCGAACCGAAAACAAAACGACATGCAAACGCAAAAAAGAGACCAATACCCAAAAAAAAAAAACACAAAAAAAAGAAAATATTGTCCACTGCCAACCATTTTGGCTAAATCATTTTCCTCTCTTTCGATCTGTTTGAGGAGTTTTTCCTGCCGTTGCAGGGACATCCTGGCCAAATCCTTTTGTCGGGCAGCTCTGTGCGTCCTGGGCCACAATTAAATGCACTCGACAATGCACCTGACGGACCCCAAAATCGGCTACCAACCACATGCACACATATATCCGCATCCGTTCATTTATCCATTGAAGATTGGCTTTGGCCAATCAATTGGCCATGGTCGCGTTTTTGCCCTGGCGCCAAATCAATGCATCCTGCGGTCCGAAAACCAGCGAAATCAATGCGAATTATTTGGTTTTCCAATTCGTTACACTTCATTAATGACAATCCCTAAACTCGTTTTGTTTTCGCGCCCCCGAGTAAGAAATATGATGGCTGCGATTTCGAGCATAATTCTATTTGGGGAAAACACTCGAGTGGACGGTCGTATACTGTTTATTGTTCATCATATCGACATCAATTGGGGGATTGTGTTGGGACCGCAGCGGAAATTTATTTTATACATGCGAGCACCACCGCAGCTCATTTGGCGCCACGAAAACCGCCAATTTGGATCCATGCGGCAAGCAGCCTTTCAAATCGCACTTTAATTTTGCGTATAAATGGGGGGGGTTCATCTACACACAACGCACTCAATCGTTTTCGGAGCATTGTGTTGACAAAGACGTAAATAAAAATTTATGCACACAAAAGTATGCTATACAACATGCACATAAAATGATTATGACGATTATGCTGGAGCTTCAGCAACTGCTTTTTATTTGTGGGGGATGTTTCATACATGCGAACGGTCACATGAGCACCCATTACATACAGCCCTGGTCACACTTAATGATATTCTTTTTATTTTCTTGTTAATATCTACATACATTTCCAAAAAACATTCTCAGAACTCAAAGTACCCAGAAAATATATAATATCCTTTGAATAGTATATATAAAATTCAATTACACTTTAGAATAGTCAATATATGAACAATAAAAAAATATATTAAATACATTAAACAATTATTACTTTACAGTACACATTAAACAAATAGAATACACTAAACAAATATTAGTTTACGAAGCTTGGTTATTAATAACACACAGCTTAATATTATTTATTAGGTTTTTTTTTTGCAAAAAATATGAATAATGCTTTCCAATTTTTGTAAAATTTAAAAAATCACAGAAACAATCCTAAAAATATTTTAAGTTATATAGGGAAACTTAAGCTTATCATTTCCTGTTTATGTGTTAGCTCATTTTAGTTAATCCTGTCAATTTTTATATTTTTTTTCTAAAACTTAATGGCTTGTCCACTGCTGTAGGCAATCCCCACTTGCTTGCTCCCACATTTATTGACACAAATTGCGTTTTGAGAACGGCATTTGGCAGCTCCCCCCGTTTTTCTTTTTATTAAAGCAATAATAAAATATTCATAAAGATTTCGTTTATGCAACGATAACAAGGCATATGTTTTAGAATAAACGAGCATTAAATAGGTTTGTGGCCGTCGCCCCCGCACAATCGATGGCGATCCCTGCTTTATTAGCCTCGCCTGAGTTATTTGCGGTCGGGGTTTATGCCTCCTTTAAACTGTGTTTTGGGGCTCAATCAATTCCCGGGCAAGCTGTGCGCCACACAATCATGTCAAGAATTCAATATCAAAGCGCGGGCGCAGCTGTCGCTGATGACATTGGGGAATGTCCACGATTTCATCAACCCCCGCCTTTTCTTTCAAAGCCATTGATGAACAGGCTTTGAGCGAGTGGGTGGTTGGGTTTTTGGGGGGTTGGGGTGCCTGGGTGGAAAGCATCGCATTTTGATTACAAATATGAAACATGTTCACACAAATATGACCTGCCCTTCAGTTCCCACCACACACTCCCAGCATCCTCAATGGCGTGTGTATGGAGTGCACTTAATGGCGTTCCGCATTTGTTGGAAAGGGGGTGGAAAGTCAAGTTAATATTGAGCCAACTTGAGTCAATTTTGACTGAGTGGGCCAAAATACACAGAGAGAAAAATTATCAGAACCACATTTGATAAAATAAATTTTTAAACAGACTAGGGAAATTCTAGATATAACGAAAATGTTTTAAACATAATTATGGTTGCAGTTGATAATGAACGAAACCCTTAAAAAATAAAATTATGACATTAATAAAGCGATATATAGATCATTACATTTTTTGTACTTCTTAGCCATCTTGAAAATGTGATAGTTTATATATTAAATATTATTATAACAAAAAAAGGTTTATTTAAAAAAAAAGAAGGGCTCTTGTATACATTATGTAAAACTTGTTATTATCATCCAAGAGGTTTTGGATAACCATAGTATTCTTCTTCTGTATTCATATACAGAAGAATAGTATTTTTAATACAGTAAGCTTAGCTTAAAAACATATTTTTTATGTTATGAAATAACATGAATAGTTTAGCTTAAAGCATTTTAGACTTGATGTATTTATATCATATTAAATTCTAATCAGTTTTTATCAGTGCAGCCGCACATTCGCTGAGATGGCAACACTCGGGAAAATTGCAAATAGACAAGATCTTAGGCCATTAGCTTTAATTGCCAAAGTTCTGGGGCAACAGCAACTGCAATTGCCGTGGCAGCTGCAACTGCAACTGCAACAAATTGCGTGGCTATCAATATTTCCGTGGCTGCATTTGATTTCCTAATGCATCCGCAGCGAGAGGCAGGTTCAAAGCTGACTGGCAGGCGTAGGGAGGGCTCCTTCACCTCCGCCATTCTGAAACCATCGTCCCTGTCAACGATTAACAATATCCGCTTGCCTGCCCCGGCAGGAGGTCACCCGCTGGCCTGGTTGGGAGCTTGGTTTTAATTAGTCCTGCCCGTACGTATTTTCTATTGGCCAATTCACCGCAGAAGCTTCATTACCGGACTGCCGTGTGTGTCTCTTTCGCTTTGTGCGTGTGTATTTCTGCAGGACAGATTGCGAGTCATTAAGTTGATGCAGCAGCAGTAGCAGTAGCAGCTGCAGCAGCAGAAGCAACATCGGTGTAAGCCACACAAACAGGCAGTTAGAATGCCACATGCCACGCCCACAACAGCGGTCGAGCGTTGTCGAGGGGCTGGTGGCAGCTGTAACTGAATCGAAATCAGCATCAGCACCAGAATCACATTCCGAATCCGTAGCCGAGCCCGGATCAGAGCAGAAAACGAAACAGAAACATGTCGAGAGTTAACCTTTGTTGGCGGTTTCAGCTTTTTGTGCGCCGGAAACGGCAGAGCAACTCAATCAGTTTTTGCGGTTTATGGTGGCCTGGCCAAAAGGGACACGCTAATGGCTCACAAATGGCACTTGAATAATTGAATGCCGGAAACGGAGGAGAAATGAAGCGCGCAGTATTACCCAGCAATGCCTGCACATGACATTGTCCTTTTTATACACGTAATACATGTAAGCAAATTGCACACTTTAACTACAAATTAACTACGAGTCGTACTAACTAATCTCAGGTTCTAAAGCGAAGCGTCCTTTTTGGCCTCACTGCCAGAAGCCTTATCAACTGGGTCCGAATGCGGTTTTTCTTTGTCCTGCTGATCGCTTTCCTGGCCGGCGTTCAGCTTTTCCTTTTCACTGGTAATGAGCTGCTGCAGCTCATCCTCCCAGCCCAGAGCTTTGGCCAAAGCCAGGACACCTGCATCGCAGTCGCTCAAGTAGGCCACATCCCTCGTGTTGTTGGGCCTGTCAAAGAGCAGCGACCTCTCATGGGGATCCATCCAGGGCACGAAGCTGGCCTGACCCACTGCATCGCGATTGATCAGCAGGCGCAGGCAACGGGGTCCTGGTCTTTGGACTAGAGAAGCAAACGGTTGCACCTCCAGCGAGGTGCCCATAATAATCAGAAGATCGCAGTCCTGGAAATCCTCATCGGGACTAGTGTAAAACTTCTCCGGCAAGTTCTCGCCAAAGAAGACAATGTCCGGCTTGACAACGCCCTTGCAATGCTTGCACCTGGGCAGACGATCGGCAAAAATCTCCGCCTTCATCCAGGCCATGTCGTACTCCTTGCGGCACTTTATGCAATGGTTGGTGTGGAAGCTGCCGTGTGCCTCGATGATCTTCTCTTCGGGCAGACCCGTTAGACGGTCTAATGTGTCTATGTTCTGGGTGTAGTGTCGCTGCAGCAGACCCTTGTCATGCAGTAAACGGACAAAGTAGTGGGCCGGCGTGGGAATAAAGGAGCCCGGGTACAGCTCCTTCGCGAGGGCAAAGAACGGAGCCGGGTTCTTCTCAAAGTAATCCAGATCGAAAATGGCCGTTGGGTGGGGGAGCTTGTACTTCTTCAGGTTGCTATATAGCCCGGAACCCGGCGACCGAAAGTCCGGGATGCCAGCAGCTAAAAGTTAGGTACTTAGTAGATCTCCTAGAGGGATGATAAGGTATACCCACATGTGGATATGCCGGCTCCCACCATGGTCACAATCTTCCTGAAGCCATGCTCTCGCCAATGCTCGGAAAAACCCTCGAACGACAAGTCTGGTATTACCTGGTTATAAGATAATATGCGGTTTAATTAAGATGATAATTGAATTATCAGGCGCTCCTCTCACCTTCTCCACTTTGAGGTCTGCCTTTGCGTCCGTGGAGCCACCCAGATTCAGAGTGTTTGCAAAGAAGCGACGAATCACATCCATTGTGGGGTCTGGAAAGCGTAGCTGGATAATAGGTGACAGTAAAAACCTCAGTTGTTAGACAGCAAACCTTTGTCCTCCTCTTCGTCACTGGATGAGGAATTGGAAGCCGTCGTCGTCGGTTTCTCCACCTTTTTCTCGCTGTCGCTCATGGCTGGAATATTCCTCGACCTCGGGAGGTGAAAGTATCTGAAACTTCGTATTATCCTATGAAATCCCCCCGTTGTTTTGATTATTTGTTGTCTTTTTAGGCAAAAAAGCAAAACACGCCGAGCAACCAGTGCTGAGAACTATCGATAAGAAATGGGAGTGAATGTGATTATCGCCAATAGCTATAAAATAGCTACTCTTGCAACTTTTTTTAGCTAGGTTAATTTTATGCAAATTATAATAACAAGAATTAATTAAGTATAACAATAACTAAATATAAAAATAAAAATTACCGTATTCGCAATATTTACTTTTTATGTGAAACCATGATTTTGAATTTATAAAAATAAAAATAATAATAAACTACAGGTAAGAAAGCTAAATTGCTACCACTGGCTGCACAAAATAACCGATAGTTGTTATCGGCCCACCAAGCGATAGGCTTTTTCTCGCCGCCAGCCCTCGTTGGCCGTTGGCCGATTACTCGATGTGCGGCGGGGGTGCAGCTCTGGCCGTTCGCCCAGCCCTGGAAAACCACGCCAGTCATTTTTGTTTTGATAAGGATACGGATACAAAAAGAGCGTGGCCTGGAAAAATTGCAGAAACGGCGGAGAAAGCGCCCCAAAACCGAGCGAAAGCGGTGCGAACTGATCGTCGGGCGGTGCGCGACAAACTGGGCGCCCATTCGAGCATCCCCAGTCGCTACGTGGAAGCGTAGGCAGCGTGTGGAGTGGAAGAAGAGGAGGCGAAGAAGAAGCAGCAGTAGCAGAAGTACACAGAAGTGCAACCAGACGGCTAAAATAACAAATCAAAGAGGGCCAAAAAGGAGCGGCAGCGGAGGCGACCAAGACGGGGGGGCGGGGAATGGCCGAGGGTCGTCGGTGGCTGCCATTGTATAACGCCGATGGGCAGACTGTAGACCCGCGCTAGGAACCCACATCTCGAATACCATGCATCTGAACCATGCGACCGCCGCGACGGCAGCCATGGCCAACTATCAGCACTACCAGCTGCCAGCCTCGCATGGTGGTGGCGGCGGCGGAGGAGGTGGCGGTGGTGGAGCCAATGGTGGATCTGGGCCCGGACCCAATTCCGGGCAGCAGCAGGCCACCACCTTGGCCAGCCTGCAGCAGAGCCCCTTTGCCCTGCATCAGCTGACCGCCGTGCAGGCCATCCAGCATCCCACCCACCAAGCTATGCTCCATCCACAGCACCCGCTGGTCCACCTGCTGGACATCTCCACCACCACGGCGAATAGTGGCGGCGGCGGTGGAGGCAATCACACGCCCATTTCGCCCATGAAACAGGAGGTGCAGAGCGTCATCAGCGAGGAGGAGGTGGTGGTGGACGATCCGCGCAAGAAGAAACAATGCCACGTGTGCAAGAACAAGTTCCGGCAGCTGACCACGTTACGCAACCACATGAAGATCCACACGGACGAGCGGCCCTACAAGTGCAAGCACTGCGACAAGGCCTTTCGCCAGATCTCGACGCTGACCAACCACGTGAAGATCCACACCGGCGAGAAGCCGTTCACCTGCAACATTTGCGCCAAGGACTTTCGCCAGCAGAGCACCTTGATCAATCACATCAAGACGCACAAGGGTGAGTTTGTGATCGCATCTGCCAGGCTGAGCTAACGATTTAACTGTCCCTTCTTGACTCGTTTCCGGGTAACAGCGGCGGAGTCCAGCACGCCGACGTCGCTGCTGAATTATCAGCCGCAGACGGGCAGCGGCAAGCACAGGAAGTCGCAGATGCACCAGGCCTACCAGCAGCAGCATCAGCGCGTCCAAATCTCAAAGACCTTGTACTCCGGCAGCTACAGCTCGCCGGCGGCCGAGGAGCTGGTGAAGCCGTTCCAGTGCAGCGTCTGCAAGCGCCGCTTCCCGCAGCTGAGCACGCTGCATAACCACGAGCGGACCCACATCGATCCCAAGCCGTACAAGTGCGAGACGTGCGACAAGTCCTTCAGTCAGCTAGCGACGCTGGCCAACCACAAGAAGATCCACACGGGCGACAAGCCGTACACGTGTTCCTACTGCCACATGCAGTTCCGCCAGCAGAGCACCCTCACCAACCACCTGAAGACGCACACGCACCAGATCGCTCCCGGGGGCGGGGGTGGAGCAGGAGGCGGCGGAGGAGCCGTCACAGCCACAGGTGAGCCGCTTGTGTGTTCGCCCTACCAATGAGCCGCTTTCTGTTATCACTGTGTGCATTGATTATTAACGCTCTTCCCTAACGAAGCTTTTATTTAAATCTTGTACGCATGCCAATTTCGACAAACCAACCTACAATCAACCCCCTCCTGCAGTGGATCACTCAATGCCCGCACCCCTGGCGCCCGGGACGCAGCAGCTGACGAGTGGGCTGCTGCCAAACAACCTGCACGGCAGCACGCCGAACATCATCCAACTGGACCACCATCCGCTCCTGCATTTCCTCGATGGCAGTACCACGGTCAGCTCGGTGGTGGCCACGGCGGCGGCCAACACTAAGGTGGAGCATTTCCAGGCGGGTGGGTCACCGCCGGGCCGCATGACCGTGGTGGGCAACATCAACATGCTGAAGGGCGATAATCCGGACCGGCCGTTTGGCTGCAGCGTGTGCCAGCGGTTCTTCTCGCAGCAGAGCACCTTGGTCAATCACATCAAGACGCACACCGGCGAGAAGCCGTACAAGTGCAAGATCTGCGAGGTGAACTTCCGGCAGGTGGCCACGCTCAACAACCACATGAAGATCCACACCGGCGAAAAGCCCTACAACTGTTCCTACTGCCCCAAACAGTTCCGGCAAAAGAGCACGCTGCAGAACCACCTGAGGGTGCACACCTGCTAGACCCACTCCAGAACCAGATCGCGACGCGATCCAGGTACGCAGCCAGCCAGCCAGTCAAGCAGCCATTGAGGAATAGTGCAATATGCATGCCACATAGCACATACACTTATAGATCGCATATACGGCATACGAATACGATTACATGAATACTATATTTGAATATATACTCGAAAGTGTTATTTACCTGCTGTGCAGAGCGCAATTGTATGTAACTATATCGTAGAGAGCTGATCCACATGCGTGTCCAATTGTAAATTAAGGCTAGCCGTATTCGCATAAGCCACGAATAATATGATACAGGGTGTTTAAGCCTAAACTCTATACTATCGTAGGATGGGTCGATTTGCGTCGGTGCATAAAAGTTATCTTAAGGCTGTTCTCAGCCATCTATATTTTATATTTTTGAACTTCTATCCTTGCAAAAAAAAACATTTTCGAAAGTGTAAATTAAACATTGGTACTGATAAAGATTTGAAAAGCGAGTTACACAATTTGTTTATATTTAATTTAAACGTGACCCAGGTCATTCACCTTTTATATCTGTTATGTTGTGAGATATTTTTTTATACAACATTAGTATTTCCTTTACAAGGAACTTGTTTTATGAGAAGCAAACGGTATTCTTTAATTTTGTACGATTAAAATTAATAATGCGCAACTGTTATTAAAACAAAATGGTACAGAATGGTTGAGTAGATTTCTTTAGCACCGAATCTTCTTTCTATAACAAATCGATCCACACTAAAACTATGCCCTTCTGCAACTGTTGTAACCCATGCCCCTGACCCTTCCGCGATACCTACCTATTAGTTCCGAGTATCGGCTTCTCTCAGCTTTTCTCGTCGTGTTAAATGTTAAGCCCGCCAGCAAAGTAAAGTAAATTAATTAAAAGTAAAACTAGTTATTGCTATACTGTGTGTAATCCCCGCCCGCTCTAAACTTGCATACGGCATCATCGGAACCGAACCGAACGGAAATCGAAAAAAGCAACTATTTATATAAGTGTACTCTTAGCGCATATTTAGCAGCATCTTCTACTCACATGACTACAAGCGGAGCGAAGGCGATCGCATAAATAATCAATAATACATTTAATGAAAACCGGGTTGCTTCTAGAACAAAAATTTAGAAAACGGAGAGACAAGAGTCCCTAAATTAAGTGAATCGATGAGGAGGAATACAAGTAAAACCAGCTATAATTGAATTGACAGAGATCGATCGTAAATGTTGTAGAGAATATATAGGATATATAAAAATATATATAACTACTTGTAAATGTAAGCGAAGCGAAGAGCTGAAACAACAATAAAACATGCAAAACAAAAACATACATTTTAGTGTTTTATAAATTAATGATTAAATACCAAGGTGGGTTATGCAGAAATATCCAGATAACCCCCGCGAATTCTCCGAAGGAAACACTCTTGCTTGATTTGAAAAAGGGGAATTTATTAAGTTTTTATGGTACGCAGGTATTGGGAAAAGGAAAAACAGTTCGTGTATAAGAGATACTAAAAGTAATTACTATAAGCACTTTTCGCATTAAATCTCTAAGGTATGTTGCACTGTCTATAAGTGGTGACTTTAAAGGGCAGAGAGCCTCTCGAGCATTGTTTGTTCATTATTCACCCCTAAATCGTGTCGTTTATTATTAACTTTCTATAAAAGGAAACGAAAAAGCGAACTAGCTAAGTAGTAGCTTCGGTTAAATTGGAATTTTTACGAAATCTGGTGCATCTACTCGTACTTGTGTGTATATTTATATATATATATCCGACATCCTAACCTACCCAGAGGATCTAACTTGAGTAAACAGTTTCCAGGGACAAATGGGAAAAGGACTTGCACATGGACGTTGTCTGCGGGAGAGACTTGAATCGTCGGGACTTATAAACGACAAACACTTAATCCTAGTTCGTGATTAGACTTTCTCACAACGGATGTTCTGGCCACGCGCCTCGGTCGGGGTTAAATCTCTGGCAGCGTGCGAAGGCATTTGAGTAGGACCAAATGTACAATTCAGTAAAGCAAATACGTTGTCTGTACTCTAGGGTGTATATATATGTTATCTATAGGTTGACCAAAACTTTTCATAATCCTAAACGAAATGACACCAACAACGACTCCGCCACTCTACTTGAACAGCCATCGCAGGATCAGGCTGACCATTAGCCCGATGAAGGCGTAGACTAGCGACTTGATCACCGTAGACTGTGAAACGCCGCCGCCCAGCAAGTGATGCGACTGCACGCCCATGTTGCTCGGCGAGGGCGCATACTGCATACGCTCCAGGCGCTGGCTGATCTCGTTCAGCTGACGGGTGTGCAGCTCCAGCACCCGGTTCACCTGGTCTACGGCCAAAGCGAGTCTGAAATGGGGAAAGTGCCCATTATGAATAACCTTACTCCCAAGGGAAACTAAGTTCAAGGATCTACTTACTGCTTGATCGCACTGGAGGAACTGCGCTTGACCGCTCCTTGGGGCGACAGGCTGGAGTCCGAGTTGGTGTCACGCGGCGCCAGCACCAGACTCTTGTTCTTAGCCTTGGGCACTATTGAGCCGCCCTTCTGCGTGGCCTGTCCGGCCGGCGATTGTCTTTGGGTTCGAGATAACGTCTCGATAGAGCTGCGCAGGGGATGGATCATCTCAGCCCCGTGGACAATGGGCACCGACTTGTGTCGCGTCTGGGTGAGCACCTTAAACTGGCACTCGTACTGACGGACATCGTTGCGCGAGTCCCAGGGCCGCAGATCGGCATACTTGTACAGCCACTGGCCGTAGCTGTCCACCTCGAAGAGCTCGGGCATATGGGTGGACTCGGTGCTAAGCCGCTCCTTGGCATCCGCCCGCTGGCGCTCTTCCAGCACGGTCTTCTCCTCGGTGGCGGCCACCTGATCCTCGCGGGCAATCGCCTCGGAGACCTTCTGCCACAGGCGTTGCGACTCGTTCGGCTCCTGCAACTCCAGCGGAACCATGTGTCGCGTCAGACGCTTAGATCGAGTCTCGGCATCCACCTTGAACAGCAGCGTCTCCTCGCCTGTCTTGGAGTCCTTCACCCGGCACTCCTTGTCCCAGTGACCACTGATGGTGGCCAGCGTCTCCTTGCCCAGCTTGATTTTGCCCACAACGACATTTGTGGCATCCGCACCGCCGAGGAACGGCTTCAGCTTGAATTCCAGCTCCGTCCTGTAACCGGTGTTCTCACACTCGATGTTTATCTTGCCCCCCAGCTCCATGGAGAGCGTGCCCATCAGGATGCCCTTGCAGTGGGCGTACGGCGAGGTCGCCGTATAGCACTCACCGCGCGGCAGCAACGTCATCGTGGCGGCGCCCTCGAGCACCGCCGAAGTGCTGTTGCCGTAGAACTTCGATTTCGCCAGGATGGAGCAGGTGATGCTGAAGCCGTCCTCGCGATTTGTCACATAGAAGGCCGAAACGGGCGGATGGTGCGAGACCTGCTCGGCAATGTAGAAGGTTCGGCTGCCGCTGGGATGCTGCCAGTAGCAACGGAACCGTTCGCCCAGAATCGGGTTATAGGGCTTCTTCAGGCCCTTGGGCTTCTTGTAAAAGCTTGACAGGTACCATTGTACAACTAGCTTCATGCGTGTGAAGGCATCATCCTCCTGCACGGCCCTGGGATCGAAAGAGGTTTACTAATATATTGTAAAGAAAAGTGATGGGTAAACCCACTTGGAGAGCAAGTCCGCGTGGTAATACGAGTCGGATAGCTTGTCCAGGAATGATCGCGGCTCCAGGATAAACGTGGGCAGCACCACCTTGCTCAGATCCATCCCCGGTCGCACCTGCTTGACAATGCACCAAATTAGGCTCTTGTTCTCCTCTGCCAACTCCTCTACCTGCTCCCCTTGCTGCAGATTAAATAAGTTAACTATTAGTTGGTTAACAATTGGAATATCGGGATAGCTCACCTCGCCAAACT
Source organism: Drosophila suzukii (assembly GCF_043229965.1). Classification (NCBI taxonomy): domain Eukaryota; kingdom Metazoa; phylum Arthropoda; class Insecta; order Diptera; family Drosophilidae; genus Drosophila; species Drosophila suzukii. The sequence goes on from NC_092082.1 coordinate 71,266,376, forward strand.
CCTCCTCGGTGAAGGGCACATACGAGGTCTCCTCACACTGCTGCTCGACGCCATCCTCCTGCGCCGGCTCTGCAGGATCCGACTCCGATTCCGACTCCAGGCCAGACATGACGGCATTGGGTGCTTCATTCTGGCTGTCTGCGTCCAGATCTGAAAATACACATCCAAACAGATGAGATGGGATTGTTTAAGAATTCTAATAGTCACCGACATTTCTCTAGCAGCCTGAGTCTGGCGAAATACAGGTGAAATATATCCACCTTTCGCCTGGGCACAAAAGCAGAATACTGTGAGGAATATCTAGCGCTAATTTTGACCATATGCGAGCAAATTGTTGTTGAAAAACGTTGGGATATTGGCTCCCAATGCCAGGCGGTGAGCATACAAAACACGAATTTTGAACATGTATATCGACTGCTACTGATGATGACTATTTAGCTTAGGGGGGAAACCCAATTGAAAGAAATATTTTAAGTCACACTTTGAGAATGTTTTGAACTTTTTGAGGTGACGTATTCTTTTGTTATTTCAATTAATCAAAAACTTCTAAATGTTTTAAAATAACACATTCGTCTTGTGTACTTCCGTACTTATAAATGACTTATAAGAATTAATAAACATTTTTCTATTAAAAATATAATCAGAATGCATCAAATAAATATATAAAGAAATTTAAAGTATAAAAAAAACAAATCTATTAAATCATCACTTTAGACTAAGGTGTTTTCGATGTTTTTTTCAATTTTTTTAGATTAAGTAGTACAGAAATCTAAAATATCTCATACAAATTACTACTACATTTAAATCCTCAGTTTCGATTAGTCTGAATATTTTTTCATTGAGAAAGTCAAGTATTTATATCAAAAGTTTTCTTTTAACAACTTTAAATAGGTGGACAATCTAAATTACATTATTAAAATGTCATTTAAGCCCGTCATTTATAATCGTAAAGTATTATAAATAAGTATTGGATATCTTTTTCAAACAAAATCAAAGTGCAATTCCTCTTTCAATGTGATCTTCCCCCTAGATGATATCCAACCAACTAAAACGACGGCAAAGAGGGGGCGTTATCACCCTTGACGTTCAGACGAAAGCGCGGAATCACTAGACAATCTGGCGGAGCGCTGAGGGGCCGCAAGCCCGTCTGGCTGCGATTATAGTCCCCATCGTCGTCATCCTCGCTGGAGCTGCTGTTGCACAGGGTGGCCCCCAGCGACATGGACTTGCTCATGGGGCTCAGGTGGCGCCGCTTTCGCTGAACCATGTCCATGCCCTGCTCCACACTGGAGGCATCGCTGTACGAGGTCTTGCGCTGCTCCAATTGGTGGCCAAAACGCGGCAGGCGCTTGGTGCGCTCCCAGTTGCTAACGGCGCTGCTGTAGAGCTGCTGCAGCAGCGGAGTGGGTGCCCGCGAGGCGGACAGGCTGGTGTCGGAGCGCGAGGTATCCGCCTCGGCCGAAGGCAGTGCCAGGAACTGCCCCCACTTACCGTGATCGTTGAAGTGCTTCTCGTAGTCCGCCTCCGACCACTGCGTCTCATGGGAGACGGGCAGCGGTTCGCCCACATAGCTGGAGGAGGGAGCAGCGCCTGTGCTGCTATTGGAGCGCAGCAAGAGGGCCGAACATCTCAGGGACAGCTCCAGGGCGTCCATCCAGCATTTGCCCGCCGCCTGGCTGGGAGCTCGGAAGATCAGGTAAGCGGTTGGCAACGGCTGGACAACGGCACCTTGAAAGAGAGTTTAATTAGTAATTGTTAGTTAAGTCTTTAAATAATTAAAGAAAGTCATTATAATAATAGATAACTTTTCATATATGAAAAATACTACAACTCCATATAAAGTTTCGGTATTATGAAGATCATCTTCAAACCAGTGTTGTAAGCTACAATTAAATGTATTTAAGGTGGAGCTGAGTAAGCTGAAAGAAGTATTAAATCTTTATAGTAATGGACTGCTTTTAATATATGAAAAATACTTCAACTTGTATACTGTGTTCGGGTATAATGAAGATCATCTTTAAACCAGTTTTGTAAGCCACAATTAAATTAACTAAACGCGGAGCTCAGTAACCGTACTTGATTTTCCGTTGCACAACATGTTTTATATTATAAATCAAGCTTTAAACTTTCATTTCTTGATTTTGAAAAGAGGTAAAGTATTAAATTACCAATGGTTTCCTTGTCGGGTCCTCGGGGGGCCCAAATGGACTGCTCCAGAGGATGGAATAGCTTGAAGCAGAAGCCATCCTTTTTGCTGGGCCGCTCGATTACCTGGCAGGAGGTGAGCATTACCGTGCCCACCCAGTGACTGCTCTTGGTCTTTTGGCTCTTGTAGATAAGCAGTAGGCCAGGCTTAAGCACACACCAAAGTTTTGTCCAGGACTTGAGGGTTCCTCGAACCTAAAAAACATTTAAGAATATTAATTACTAAAATCTATACTATTTAATGGGTATATTTTAAGCTTACCTTTAGCCAATCTGCCAGCACTATAACCGCAGGATCTTGCAGGGAATTCATCAGCTCACTGGCCACTCGCTTCTTCTCCCGCCTGTAGTTCTTCCTCTGGGCCTTGTAGGATTCTTTCCTATTAAGTTTGGCGGCATCGGCAGCTGACTATTATTAAAAGAAATTAATGTAATAACATTGTAATAATAATAATAATGCTATCATTAAACCTTTCTCCCATTGCAGCAGCGAAAAATATTTATATACTTAAAATACATTGCTGTATTTCGTAATAATTTTGTTGTCTTTTCGCTTAAATTTTGCCTGCGCTTACGTCAAATGCTCGGCAACAATTGCCTGGTAAGCTTTTAATTTCCTAAGTTGAAATCCGAAACGCATTGTTAATCTAATTAGCATTTATAATTTGCTTAGCTGCCGGATAAAAGTAAAAAATTTGTCACTTCTATGCCAGAATGTGACACGTGGCGTGTTCCGGAACACAGACCCATTATTTATTACCATTTATCACACAGTCGGCACACATCGATTATAACTAAATTAGACAACAGAACGCACCGTAGCAACTCTTATCTATGCTGCCCTCCCCATAAATAACCCAGATTTCATATACGGCTCTACAACTCAAAATTAAAGTTTGGGTTTACTTGCCTTATCTGCCAGACTTCCATCACGATTGTCTGAGGCCCAATTGGCGATTCCTGTAATACGAAAGATCATAGTTCTGTTATCATGGGAGCTGTGTGTGTACGATGTTTATGGTAAACATGATGGTTTGAATTCCGAAAAATATCTAATCGATCTAGCCCTGAAATAGTAGGATATCTTTTTGCTTTTTGGAAACTTTTCCATCGCCTATTTACGATCCAAAAACCGAGACCAAACAAAAACACAACAAAGGTGGAAAACCGCGAAAATTACGAAAGATAATAGAGAACTTAAACAATGATTCCCAAGGTGCGCTGGTCGGAGGGTCAGCGGTTTATTTATTTTACAAATATGTTTTATTTTATTGCGAAAGATACACAGGCCAGAACACAAACGCACGGTACTAGCTCATCGCGAGAAAGATTCTCTGCGTCTTGGGGTCTCGAGATCTCGAGATCTCTACATCTCTCGTACCGCCCGACTGGCATTGTCAAGTATCTCGCACTTGCACTTTAAACATCGTCAAACGGCCGCTGCCCTCGTGTCTTTCACATTCTTATTAATTATTTTTATTGCTCGGCTAAAAATAAAGGCCTCCCAAAAGAGTCAAGAGTAAGTCTCTTAATATGCAAAAACCACACATAAAAAAAACTCAAAGAATTAATTAACATTCCCTTCGAATTATGGGTTTAATAATCGTCACTTGCTTTGTAGGAGATTCATGACCAGACGACACCGCTTCGAACTGCGTTTCCAATATTTGTATCTCTATTTATTTTTGCATATTTTGTTGTGTTTTGCTCATTCGGGTTTTGCAGGGCGGCACTACATGGCGTATGCGTGATGCGAGAACCGATTCAGAGACGCCGACCTCTGCTTGGTTTATTTTATTTATTTATTTATATTTTTTCTTTTATTTTTTTTTTTTTTTAATTTTCTGCCTGCCGCTCGTCCGCTGGCCGCTCGCCGACTGATTGAGATATATCGAGTCTGCCCCGAAACGCGCGCACAAAGCACAAACACAACAAAAGCACCAGCGGCAAATGACAAAAGCACCAGGGCAGCGCCGCAGCAGAGGCCCAACTACTACTACAATTATCTGGCTTTCGTCATATATTTTTTTGACAACAAAAAAAAGATATAGAAAATATTCGCCTAGCCAAAATACTCATCCAAAATGAGAGGATCATCTCTGTTGCGCTGCCTCGGTCGACGCCTCTGCCAGCGTCAGCAGAAAGTTCGCTATATGTACTCATGCGTAGATATATAGATACTCAGTGTGCTTTTTCTGCCCAGATAACGATATCATCGCCGACTGCGCTCTCTCAAAAGCAAATATTCAAACGAGAGAGCGGCAAACCTCTGCCGGCGGTATCTAGTATAAAGGAGGGGGGTTATTAGCAAGTCTAACTGATATATGATCTCACCCTAAGATGTTTGAAAGTGGAAATATCTAGTGGAATCCCTGTGTTTTCTCACAATAACATCATACTAACCTATCCCAATACGGAGATACAACAATCGAACCGAAACGGAAATCTATTCCTATGATATCATAACTTAAGTACTCTTATTATATCTAATATGTATTTCTACACTCTTTTTTATATACCTATAAATTCTGTAGTTTCAGTTTTTAATCTAAAATATAGTAAAATGCATTTTTAGTTGCATCACTTCACATCCAAACACTTTTATCAAATTTTTAAACAGAATTTAAAAAATTCCCAAGAGGTTTAAAACATTAATGGTTTTAGTAAAGATAATAGTCATGGAGACTTTAATTAACTATTTATTATCTGAGCTTTCATTTTTTGACAGGGTTCTATTAAAAACAAATGAATATGACAAAGTCCAAAGAAACACCTGCGAAATATACCATTATTATGTCACTCAGATAAACCTCTTTGAGTACAACACTAAATACCCTTTAAGGCCTATATCACACCTGTTGATAATTATGTGGGCAAAATCAGAAAATCCAAAAAAAGCCAGGTGTGCAGAGTTGATATCTGTATTTCAAATATTACTCATCACTAAAATCAGAACACGTCTATTAACCTTATCAACCATGTGGAGCACTATAGATAATGGAAAAAGCCGTGCGGTCTGTGGGTGGTGATTTGACATATTCGTGGCCACAAGGGTCCAATAAATCCGGCACAAGTCGACTCATCTATCGATTTGTGTAAAACCACTTTTGGCGGGAAATCCTTAACTATTTATTGTTAGTAAACCGATTAGTGTTTCCCTATATATATAGCCCAATTAAAAGTTATCAAAGTGCAAAACTTTCAGGCTGTAAAACTCTCATGAATGTCATAACTGTGATGATAAGATATGATTGCCATGGCCAGCATTTATCCACGTTTCTCGCCCACAATGGGCAGAGGTTGAGTGGCAGGGCACTTTAAGTATTATTAATAATACGAACACTCGCAAAATCGTTTGATAATAATGCGCCAAAAACAATGGCAAAAAAAGCGCAACAAAAGCTCTAAACAAAAATAAAAGGCAAAATGCGTCACGCCAAAATTGGAACGCATGGCTGGTTTGGCAAGGGGATTTCGTGGGTGGGGTTGTGCCACATGAGAAATGCATACGAATGCGACTTTAGCCAGGTTCTATTCGGTATGCGGAATCAGGTGATAATCATGAGCATTACGAACGTGCTGATTGTGTTACTGAACGCATAACAAAAACCAAAATATCCATCCTCAAAATCGGTAAATAATGATTGTTTTTAGGATCGTGCCGACCGAATCAAAATCAATTTTTTATTTGCCATGATGGATGCTGAAGTGCTGCGGATGTTGAATAACCAAATAATTGATCGGAAGTGGCGAACTATAATTTTTGTATTTTGTGTGCGGATCAGGCGTTGAAAGTAATTACTAGCATGCGTATTGAATTTGATTGAATGAAAGCAAAGCTAAATAAAAATGGAATGATCAATGAAGATATTGGGATCGTATTGATCAAAAAGATCAAAGAAACTTTACCCTCAGAGTATTTATAAATGTGATGATCATAACTCAAGAAGTATGAGTTATTTTAATGATTTACAAGAAAAAACTAAATTAAAATTTGTAAAATAAATTAGTCTTGAGAGATGGATGATATTATTGGTTGTTTTACAGCTTAGAACTGTATTTTAAGATGCATAACTGACAATGAATGACCGTTTGAAATGATTAGTGATACTCTAGTTCAACTGTGCTGAAATTTTGATTTATTTTTTAGAACTTCACCTGGCGATGATGGCGCCGGACTGTTGCTCAAACTGTCCGTGGACGGAAGTTTGGTCATGAGCACTTTTAGCGAAGGTCGCCGTTTGAATTTGAAATCGAATACTGAGGAGCAGTTTGCAGCACACACATACATACGGGGGAGAAAGAGAAAGCGAGCAATATGTATATTGGTATATATTTTTTAATATAGGATTATGGTATTATAGAACCTAGGTCACTGGTACAGACAGTTTTGGAAACACACTAACGACACAGAGACAACGACAAAATTGTACAAATAAAGTTTTTACCACAACATAACAAAAGAAAGAAAACTTAGGGATAGTCGCACGAAACACGCAGAATGACATACTTAATCTCGGACAAAAACAGCTAACTACACAGCGAAAAATCGGGAAAATCATGAAAACATTGAAAAAAGAAACCATAAAAGAGTCGCACTTATTATATTTATATAAGTTTTTATTTTTCTAAATAAGTTGTGGGGAGTTCCATCTGATTTTTCCAAAAATAAAGATACAGATTCCAAGCAAATATCAAACTGAAAAAGATGTGTTAAACAATAAAGCTCTTGAGTATCAATTAAGCTCTTCGTAAAGTTTCGAGTGCGAAATCCTTGACAGGACTAAGTCTTAAGCCACTTGATCCAATCAGGCGTAAGGAAGCCCCGCGAAAACGCCCCGAGCACATCCATTACCATTACGGCCTTAATTATGGCCGCTCGTCAATTGTCTGATATCGGACATGTGAGCTCAGCACGCAGCTGAATCGCTATCGAGGAACCCGAGGAGCGCCAAGGAGGCGCCTGCCCGGCTGGTGGTAATTAAGATTGCTGTTGCGATGGCGATGCAGATGCGGATAGGATGGCGATGTCGATGGCGATGGCGATGGGATGGTCGAGACAATACGGTGCCCTGATTGATTTTAAATAAAGCGCCAACGCCTCGCAGGCAATCAATTTACGCAATTAGAACACGCCTCCGTAGTTTCGAATAGTTCAGAGTTCAGCACCCAAGACGTTGCCGACATGTTTGGCCTGCACATCGAGAAATGATATCATATATCTTTGAGATACTTTTGAATAATTGATTAAGATATATCTTACATCATTGTATTTACATTTAAGAGAGATTTATCATCATTTTTCTCGTTCTCTGGCTGAACTAAGGGTACATTTCCATTTAAGCTTTAAAACCTAAGAAACCCGAAAACGGTCCTAACTTTCTTTACTATAAATTGTATGTGAACCAACTGCCTAAATGTCCTTTGAAATTTTCTTAAACTAAAGTGTAATTCATTTTATTAAATACTATAAAACAAATAAAAAATAACGTAAATATATAATATCATTTGCTATTCACATTTCATTTTAACTTAAATCGAACTGAACCTTTAATGATATAATTAAAGTTAAGGCTTCAATAAATAAAGGCAAATACATAGTAGCTGTTAATAGTGATAAGTATTTTTTTCAGTGTCTTGTCGTTGTGGAGAAAGTTACGGCCAGGCCTCCGGCAACCATCCCCTTTGCGTGTGGAAGCTCAGTAAATTCCCGGCCGAAGGATGCCAGCTGATGCAAGACATTGCAGCTCGCAAAGTGCAATTTTGAGCTGCCCGCTGGGCTTGGCCAAAACTGACGTCATATTTGGCCGCTGAAATGGCGCCGCTCTTAATGACCCCAAAAACCTCTCTGACCCCGCCACAAAATATATGTTGTTGCTTCTTTTTTTACGTAATCCAATTACAATTTAGTTGGCTTTCTGTTTGTGTGTGTGGGGGTCATTGGAGAAACACTTTATAGTGTGGGGTCGGGTCATCATATTTTATGGCCAATATAGCGACTTCAACTAGAAACTTCACTCAAGAAGTGGCTAGATCAATGGGGGGCCAGGCTTACACCAGAAAATACTCAACTTCTACCCTTTTGCCCAATGTTTTATTTATTGGACGGTAATTTGCCCAAAAGCATGCTATAAAATATTCATCGATACACAGACACACCTACACACTCTTTCAGAGCGGAACGCACACAATCAAGTGACTCGTTCAGTATGCAAATTCAGATGTAAATAGTATTAGTCTGCTGAATCCCTCTAATACACAGAGAAAAAAGGATTTTATCAGCTGTAAGCCATCATCTGAATATTCTGGTTAAATTGATTAGATACTCACTAGAAATATTATTAGCTATACCCTATTACTTAGCTTTAAAAATTCATTTTTTTAATAACGAAAGACTTTTAAAGATCTTTATTCTCTGTGTAAGCTGCATCTCTCTCTGCATTCTCTATCTCACTTTTGACCTTTCGGAGATGGAAACAATTTTCAGCGAAAACAAAAATAGAACACGGCGAAAAAAGAGGGTTGGGAAACTGACCCACCATCGTGCCGTTTCGTCCTGCCCTTAAATCAACACTCTGCTAAAAATGATGGTAGAAACATTCGTCTTTAAAGTTGTGTATTTAATTCGAAAACCATACAACAAGTAAATTATATATGTAATACCAAGAGTTCCATAAATGAACTATTATTATATTTTCGTCATTTAAAAAAACATTTGAATTATATTTTAGGAACTGTTATTAAAAACAAATATATCTTTAAAATTCATATTCTACACAGATCTCAATTCACTTAAGCTCTGACTAGCCCAGAAACGAAGACATCATACAAAATGCAGTCATGCATCGATTTTTCTTGTATTTATTTTGTACGCAATTTCCCTTTTGGCACCTCTGAACATTTCCGCGTGCCACCGATAGCAAAAGGAGGACAGTTGAAAGGGAGTGGTGGGTGTGGATGTGTTTACCTGTTTACCAGGTGTACGCTTTTCCGAACATTTATGACATGCAGTTTTTCGCATAGTTTTCCATGCGAGTAATGTTTATTCGCACCCACTGTTCCGACCGCCCGGGGCCTCAAAAATAAACAGCAAAAGACGAGGCGACTACAATGGTAATTATAAAGTCGCATTCGGATGGAAAATGAGTAAGAGTGTGAGTGCTTGTGTCAGCTAATTGCGTATATATAAGATATAGGGTGCTGTAGGGTGGACCTGGTTGGTATGCAAAATATAAGGTACCCACTAAAAATATCACAATTTTCAACTTTAGAAAGGTTTATTTATCGTAAAAATAAAACCAGTTCCTTAAAACTGCAATTTCGCAACGCGTAAACTTCAAACTCATAACCTTCAGCTGGCATAAAAGTCCACCCCAATTAACACCTGTTCATATATGTATAGAAATAGTGTTTAGGTATGGATATATATCTGGGCTATAAAGTAATACAGCATGCGAATAAAATTTTAATGACGGTTGCACGCCATAAAGCAAACAATAAACAACAGCAACAAACCACAATGACATCGAAGCAAATCGTGCGTGTGCAAAATGTCGTAGAACAACGTTGGTTACCAGGTAACCCCCGACAATCCTAAACCCCAACTAACCGCTTAACCACGTCCCATTTTGTTACAAAGTAAAAGTAAAAAGGTAATCGATAAAGCGCATAAAAAATGAAATCAGAAACCCGAACATATGTTTTCTAAAAGCAATTGTTAAAATTCACAGACCAATTATAGCTTTTGATTTAAATTCATGGTATTGAATTTCTAATATGGAAATCAATAAAAAGGATGGGATCGCTTAACTCAACAACTGGTGGTTAAGTTCCCATTATAAAGGCGAGTTTCCCTAGTTATTATTTACTTTGTGTATACTTTTTTAACAGAACCCCGTAAGAAACTAAGTTGAATAACATTGTTTAATTAAACATCAGAAATATGATCTCATCTCTGAGCAAGTAAACTCAATTAAAAAACTTTATATAGACTGACAGAGGAACGTCGCATATGGTCTTTTGTGATTTATATACAAAAGCCAAAAATAAAAGAAACGGCAATGAGAAAAAGTTTTCATTATATCTTAATATTAAGAAAAGTTTACAAAGATGTGATGTCATCTGAGGTAACAGAAAACCTACAAAGTAGTGACTCAATTTGATTCAATAGAATGATTTCTATAATTCGTTTATTTGGATATTTGAAAATGAATATTAATTTTCTTGATAAAAACAAAGAAATGCGGGTTAGTGGTATTTAATGGACTACACAAAGAACTCAATTACGCTGTTAATTGATATGAACCGGCAGATGAACATCGTCTATTGCCATGGTACCAGCTGTAAACACACAAAAAGCGACAGACCTTCACCGTGGGTTTCCGCACAGGTGCAAATGGCAAGCGCCAGTTAACCAATTTGACAGTCACCAAGCCCCCACAATGGCCCCCCAAAAAATATCCGGACCAACAAGTAGCCTAGCAACCAAAACCCACCAACCAAACTGACTAGAGTCAGACAACTGGTATGTAAATCAATTAACACAAGCGCCTGAATCTCACATGGATGAATGGGCCCGCAGAGCGGAAGCGCGCTAAATGACGAACAAAAGCCGAGTGTTAAGCGATAACGTGGCCCCTGGGATCGGATGGAGTGGGATTACGGATGGTATGGGGGTACGGGTTTGCGGATTAGCCGGCAGGCGACTGATGAATGAGCTGGAATTTTGAAATGTGAGCAGCAGCGAAATCAAAACAAGCAAAGCGCACAGCATACGGAAATGGAAATCAAAAAACGGAAAATCAGAACCTATGGGTTTACAAATGCGGTCAAAACCGGAATGTTACCGTAATGTGTTATCTTTGGGTTCCTAACTTGACTATTAAATTATTTTTTATGGTTTTATGGACTTTTTTTGTTTGCTTCCTGAAATTAATTTATTATATCTGAATTGAGGAATTGAGTCAATTGCTTTTATTGTTGTTGATTCAGTCGATAGATGTTAAGATAAGATAAGAAGGTCTAAGAATGCCTTATTACATGCAATAATAACCAGGGAAGTTTATTAGATACAATCTTATGATATAAATAATACTTTAGATAAACTAATTAAAGGAATTTACATAAAGTATTTTTAATTTATGATTGTTTGTTATTTGTAGCTTTTTAAATACAGCTCTTGAGATTATTTTGGTTCATCTAGGGTTAAAATTCATTTGGGGAAAGTTCGAATGGGTAATCAGCAAAATGTACTCAATTTCCTCTAATTTATGAATGGCTTCTTTTTATGCTATTTGTGAGAATGTGTGTGCGTTTTTGCGATAATCGATATTGCATTAGAATCGATTGCGACTGATCGAATCGCTGATAGTGTGAGCGAGTGAGAGAGAACGAGTGTAAGTGACATTGAATGGAGGTGGAGGAGAGAGGGAGAAAGAGACAACACAGAGAGGGGGGCGGGTAAAAAGGGGGTCAAGCTCACCTGTCGACTGACGCAATCCGGCGCTATTTGGCGGCGTGATGCTGATGCCACTGACGCTGCTGGCGGCGCCAACACTAACGCCCAGCGATTGATTCGATGCGCCCATGGACAGGCCAGAGGGGGTGACAGCACCGCCACCCCCCGCTGCGGAGGGCAGGGGCGCCTGCAGTTGCAGGAGGTGACTGCCGGTGGGCACACTGCTCGACTGTTGTTGCTGCTGCGGTGTTCCGGGCATCGAGTGGGAGTGGGGGGTGGAGGGTTGCGTCAGCGTGTCCCCACCGCCCCCCGTCTGTTTGGCACTGTTGATGCGTATGGGGGTGCTGCTGGCCCCCTGCCCGCCACTGCCACTGGCACTGCTGGTAGCAGGGGCGGCGGCAACAGGGGTGACCGACGATGAGTTGGCCGCCAAGGGGGCATTATTAACGGGCGTGCTGGGCGTTGCGGGTTGCATGGCCTTTGGATTGCTCAATTATTGCACTAAATTAATTCTTATTAGTTCTTCACTTGAGTGGTTCCTTTTATATATTTATTAACCCCTTTTTTTTCCTATCAATCAGCAGGCATTGCTCCAATTGTCGTTCTCACAAATACACGCACACACTCCCCCACTCAAACACTCTCGCACACACACACACTCACACTGAGGGCCGGACGCAGGGCCAATTATTGATTTTGTTTTAGCCGCTCAAGAGTTTGAACCCCCTCTCTCGTTTATTTTTTCCACTAGAATTTTGTGTCGTTAGCCTAGAAATATTCAAGTTAAACTGTTAATTAGATTCTGATTAGAAGCGTGCTTTCTAGCTCAGCTGGTCAGTTGGTTCAGTTGGAAAGACGGCCACGTAACACGCTCTTTAAATCTCTTCTTTTTTGTGTTTTTTTGGTACCAATTAGTGGCAAAAAGAAAGGCGCTTCTGCTAGCAATGGTACTAATACTAATGCCACAGCTAGTACAATTCTAACACGCACAGGCACACACACACACACGCGCGCTCACACACACGTTTTGTCACACACTTTTTCGATTTTCGTTTCTTGTTTTTTGTTATTTGTTTTTCTTTTTGCGGCTCTCTTTCTGCCCTTCTTTCTTTCGTTCTCTCTGTCCGGCGTCGCTGGCGTTTCGTTTGAAACTGAAGCTGCAATTCGTAGTCGTCGTATCGTATCGTCCGTATTCCAAAAAGCTAAACTTGTTTCTTTTCGCTTTCGTATGAGCTCATCCAGCGACAGCAACAACAACACCGCCGACGTCGACGTCACCAGCCCCCAAGCAGCCAACCACCCAATCCGCCCACCGAACAGGCGGCGAGTATTATTTTCATGACGCGGCCAAGACGCTGGAAAGTGGTTGTGGATGTGGATGTGTGTAAAAGCGAAACAAGCTTTTCGTGTTTTTTTGTTTTCGGGGAGGATTACAAGCGCGGCGTCAGCTGTTTTTTTTCGCCCACCCCTGGCTGCGGTTTACCAGGGCCGTATCGCAGCTCAGCCAGGGCTGCGCAAAGTAACGGAAACTGTTAACTCAAAGCTTAACATTAACATTACAGTGCGCGCTCTGTTCAGTGAAGCCTTTTCACATTAGCTTTCGTTAGGGTGAACCAAATTTTGGGAGCTTACTTGAATTGTCTGTCAAACACGTCGCCCATATAGTTAAAAAACGCAAAATCTACTCTGCTATAAAAAGAATTACTTTCATTGTTTTAATTTATGTTTATTTTAACATTTGAATCCAAACTTTGACTATATGCGTTTGTTTTAGTAGCTTTTTGCTTACCTTTTTGAGCTACACTATAAACTTAAATCTATTTACCATTTGACCCAAATTTTCGACTTAGATCCACTTTTCAGTAGGTTTTATGATGTAATTTGATTCATGATACCCTTTAAACTCCATCTACTGATACATCATTCGAATGGCGCAAAAGAACCTGTACGACACTTGCATGAACTGAAAATATATAGAATGTAAACAACTATTACAACTTAAAAGTCACGGAAACTCACGGAGCTCATGGTCTCCATGGATATGTCCAGAAATACAGTGGCATGTAGACAGACGGGCTTCTGGGCCCGCATAGCTATAAATAGTAACATTTTCCGGAATCGAGCATCACACTCCATCCAGTTCATTTCGTAGACAGCAAAGCTAACGTTATTACTCTGCAAATATAATTTCGGTATGAATCACTATGAAAGCATTATGAAGAATACAGAACAGACCGCATTGATCAGCATCTGGCTCAAGGAACAGATGAGGTAGATCTCCACGAGAGCAGAGAGTATGATTAGCACCTGTCTTCCGAAATACAGCAAACTAAAACCAACAGTCAGCTGAAATCCCACATTGCAAACGAGCAGCGAGGAGTTGATAAAGTTCAGGAGCAATGCCACCCCAAATACATTGTTCATAAGGTCCGTGATTCTGTAAGAGATTATTATTGTCTCTGACCGAAATTCGTTGATAAACTTACTCGAGTACTTGGATGTGGTAAGCGATTAGAGATCTTAAGTCCTTTAAATCCTCCTCAGCTCCACTGGCATCACGATTGTTACGAACATTGAATTCCCTGAGAGCCTTGGCCAATCTATCGAAATGCATGATGACCTGGATGACCACGGCGAACATCATGAGATCGGCGGATATATAGCCGCAAGTGCAGGTGTAAGCTGCTATGGACTGAAGCAAATAGGCCGGCCAGAATTTCCAACTTTCGCGCCAGTTCCAGGGAGCAAGAGACACATAGGGCAAAGTCAATTCGGCATTTGGCGAGTGGAGCCAAAAACTTTGGATTGCATATTGTGCGATGGCGGAAATACTGTTCGTAATAACCATAGTGGTCAGAAGAAATGCGAAGCCCTTCGAAATCCGGTTGCAGAATTTCATATAGTGTCCCACAGCATACTGCTCCTGTACCTTGGCAACTGGCGGTGGAAATAACGACTTCATGTGCCGCACCAGGCTGCTCAACTTTCGCTTTTGCAACTGAACAACGATTATCTTTAGGACACCAACATTGCCGAAAGTGATATAGCCCACGACCATGGATATATGGAGGAAATCCGCATTGGGACCCACGGAGCTCGTCACAAACACCATCATTAAGATATAAATAAAGAACATGTTGATTACGTGGAATACAAGGTACAGTCGAAATCCCAAGCTCGTCTCCTGGTCCGATTCGTAGGGTTCCACACCAATAGAGTGAAAGAAAAATCTGGCCAGCCTTAGAAAGTCATCGGCTACGGGAAAAACCTCCTTCGACTTCTCCACGGCTTTAATCTCTTTAGCGAAAATCTTCTTTTTTAAGTCAATGCTCATGTTGATCAAGCTGAATTCACTGCACAATTTTGTGGGAGCTAAAATTGAATGGTTTATATAGTCTAGGCGATGTGCGAAAACCACAAGTTTTCCTTTAAAGAATTCATTCAATTCAAAACCCGTGCGTGCACTTAAAAAAAGTTCTAGGACAAGCATTAATGTTTATTATTGGGATTGTTAGGATTATTCCTTCAATATGCAACCGCTTATAACTTTTACATTGGAACTGTATTACAAATAAAAATTTATGTGTCACCTATTTCCGACCGAATTTATAATATTGTTCTTAAGAAACCGAACGATAAATAATCAGTGTTGAATATCCTAGATAATAAAATGTTTAGCTCTACTTGTTCCTTTTTGTTTAAAAAAAAATATTGAGAAGTGAAGGGTAAAGTATATTCGTGTCAAATAATTTAAAAATGTCCGGAACCCATTATCATTTCCTTTGCGGTTAGTTCAGCCCTTTTGCACTGACCGAAAATCTTTAAGGGATCAAAAAGAAGGTGTTGATAATAAAGATAAAGAAAGATATTATATTTTATAGGAAAAACAAATATCACACCTTCGTTGCATATATTTATACAAAATAAGTTACATATTTAGCTAAAATTGCTATGAAATGCACTTAAAATTTTTCACATAAAATTTTTTTTATGTGTATCTTTCCCTTAAACCCTCTTGTGGTTAGCCATATGTGTTTTATTGGCACAACACTACTTGCGTCATGGATACACCATTATTAAGTGTGTATAGAAAAGGAGGACAACCAATATAATGCTGGAGTAAATAATAGAAATAATCAGTCAATATAAACTCAGAAAACACATCAATTATGATAATGAGCCTTTTCGGGATTTTGAATGACAATCATTGAAGTTGCAAATATGCTTAATTATCAAAATGAGATGTTATTGATATTGATTGGTAAATAAAGCTTTAGTTTTTACTTTTAAGTAAATCAACTTATATAAGCTGATTTATAAATAATTTATGATGATAGAACGCCTCCAATAACCCCATGGAATAATGTTTATAATGTTCACGTATTTATTTAACTTTGGCTGACTTTTTGGCTTGTAGCACTTTCAGACTTAATTGGCAGTTCGTCGAATTTTGGCTAATCAGATTTTCAGACCACCTCGATGGGAGCCACAGGTTGGCCACCACTGACCAGCTCCTTGACCAGGTTGCGACCCCAGTTGATGCTCACATCGGCGCAGTTCTTGAAGGTTTCCTGGGGGCCACAGCCCAGGGCTCCGTTGCCGGAATTATCGCAGATGCCCCAGTTGTTGGCTGCAATATGAGTATCACTCGGTTAATTATCCAAATCCTAAATTTTGAAAACTTACCACCCACGTAGGTCCATCGGAGGACGCAGTGATTGCAGGTCAGGCCCTCTGGCAGCAGGCAGGTCACATCGAATTCACCGCTCTGCTGGCCAATTTCCAATCTCTCGCTGCCATCGGGGAAACGCAGGCGGTTCTGCTCGAAGCACTCCTCCGATTCGCCACCGAAGACATCCAGATTGCACAGGTGGAACTCGAAGTAGCCCAAGTGGTTGGTGGTGATCTTCACGGCCACGGTGATAGCATTGCCGGCCACATAGCTCCTGGTCACCACGCCGGCTCCACCGATACTTCCTCCGATCTCGTTGGCGCGGGGCTGGCCATCCAAGAAGTTGTCGCCGCACAGACCGCATCGACCTCCGTTATTGGACTGGGTCTACGGAGTCATAGAGAAACATAAATGTTTTAATCTTAAGAACTCATTACAAAAATATAAACAGTGTTTTTAAATGACAAGATATTATATAATATCTAGTAGATAAAAATAGAATTTGTAAACAATATAGACAGAAATCCTTTTGACTAACTGCAAAATAAGTTTTTAAGAACTTTTGGTTGGAATACCTTACAAAACGTTGACTGTTTATACCATTTATATTTTTTCTTCTTCGGAATCTAGTATGATTTCGTTTTTGTTTTTTGATCTTTCTTTCTTTCTATAAGTAGATATAATATTAAAATAGATTCATTGGTGGAATTGCCAATTTTAGCTCTCACAACAACAAAATACACAAACGATACTATTTTATATAACCTTTACCATTAAATAATAACCCAAATAATATATAATACTTCCATTCTTGATGATAGAAAACCATTTGTTATAATAAAATTACTATCTGTATTAGTACAATTTACCAATGAAATATTTTTGGGTGTAGCCGAATGAAAACGAAATATTAGCACTCTTTATAATTTAAGTACAATAGCTTTTCTGAATCCATAGAATTCTATTAAATACTCAAGACCTATTCGAAATTTTTCTAAATCCTTTTTCAAGTATGGTATTATTTTGCAGATCCTCCACTCACATACAAGCCGCCACAGAAGAGCTCGTTGTCGTTCCAGTTTTGGGGGGCGGATCCGTCGTAGCGCCAACGGGAGGAGCGACTGGGCGGGGACAGCATCATGCCGTGGGCATCGATCTGCTGCAGCCCCATGGCCAAAAGCAAGGTCACGCTGAGCAGGTACTTCATGGCGTATATTTATATTTGGCTTTCACTTTCACAATGCCACACGCATGGACGCACCAGGTTTTATATGGGCTCCTGCCGGACTTATCAATCCATTTCGAATTGAGAGTTTTACAGTAGCTCTCATGGCGATAAGAACGCATGATAACACTCAGTATAAATAATAACAATTGCAGTTCCTCGTACCGGTCAAAATCCGCAGAATCAACACTCCAGATAGACCCCCGGATAACCATCTTCGATTGGCATAGTGAAATTTTCAAAAAAATGTCGGTCGTCCAAAAGGCCGCATTTAAGTAGGATAGATATTGTTATATTCCTAATCACATTTGTGCAATCTGGAGTTCGTTTATTGAATTAGCTGATCTCAAGTGTTGCTCATTGATGGTTTGTTTTGGGTTAACGGCTTGTCGGTCGGGTATTGGTTGTTTAGGTTTTCATAAATTCCTTAAATTTCTTAAAGGCTAATCAAGGAGCTTTGAAATTTCTTAAATATATTTATATCTGATCAAGAAGTGTTGGTTTTTCTCTAAGGGGCTGTAATATCAAGTAATCACAGTTTTGTCGATCCTTTTGTAACTTTTTGATTGAAGTGATATAAACCCTTTCTAAAAGTTTCAGGAGCACATTGTACTCATATAATTTTTAACATTTACTTAGTTAAAATTGGTATTGCAAGTTTTATTCATTATTCTCACTTCCAAAAAAATTATACCGAATTTCTTAAAACGATTAGATTTCGTATACATTTTTAAAATAGCATTTTTATATAATCGTAATTGTACTTTACTTTCAATTGTTAATAATAAAACTTATTAAAACACCTTAGTACCTTAAATAAACCCTTTATTTCTTACTTTATTACTAGAAACCAGTTTTTCAATTCAATTTGAAATGGATAATCTAAAGAGTTAGTATTTCAAATATTAAATTGGAATTCACCACGAAACTGGTCGGTTTCCTCGAAATTATTATTAACAAATACCCCTAATGAAAACGATGGGTTTTAATTTGGTATTTTTGGTATTTTTGCGCTGCGGTCACACTGCACCACACGTGTTTCGTCCGTAAACATTTCGGCATGTTGCAGAAATCGTTGGATTTATAATAGAAAATCAAGGAAAAGGGACGAACAAGACGCTACAATGACGCACCTGGAGACAGATGAAAAGCCTGAGTCGGAGGAGCGGAAGTCCGTGTTCAAGGAGAGCAGCTGCATCTTCCGGCGGAATCGAGCCCTCGGCTACGTGAGCAACCAGGTTCCAGCGGTCACCCGCTACATTCAACGTCGCCGGGACACTCTGCTGATCACCTGCATCGGCAGATCCTTCCAGGTGTACACCGCCAACCACTTCCGGCTGCTGCACGTGAGCGGCCTGCATCCGGACGAGATTACGGCCTTGGCCACCGATCGCCTGCATACGTATTCGGCAAGCAACAAGTGCATCTTCGCCTGGCGGGCTGGCAAACACATCCGGCACGTTTACCGTGGGCACCAGAAGGATGTCCACCTCCTGCTGCCTTTCGGCTCCAATTTGATTGCCGTCGATCGGGCTAATGTGCTGAAGGTGTGGAATATTCCCACCGAGGATGTCTATCTGGAGGTGCCCTTCCGGCCCGAGGAGTTCCAAATCACGGCGGTGGCACATCCACCCACATATATCAACAAAATCGTGCTCGGCTCGCAGCAGGGACAACTCAAGATACTGAACATCAAGAAGAACAGCGTGGTGTGCACTTTGAGCCACCACGAGAGCAGGATAACCTGCATCGAACCAGCTCCTGCTTTGGATGTTGTGGCCGTAGGTCATGGAGACGGGGCCATCGTCCTAATTAACCTGAAGTTCGACGAGGTGCTGATGCGCTTCCAGCAAGACTGGGGCCAGGTCACCAGCCTCGCCTTTCGCACTGATGGCCCACCCATCCTTGTGTCTGCTTGTAGCAATGGTTACATGGCCTTCTGGAATCTGGAGGAGCGCAAGTTGGCCGGTCAGCTGCACGCGCACGAGGAGTCGGTGACCACGGCGATTTGCCTGCCCAGCGAGCCCGTGGTGTTTACCACCTCGCCAGACAACTCCATGAAGATGTTCATCTTCGATATGCCGGACGGTGGGGCTAGACAGCTGAGGATTCGCGAGGGACACACAAAGCCGCCACTCTGCATCCGCTACCACGGCAACTCGGGAGTCTCCATCCTCTCCTCCGGCGAGGACAGCACCATGAGGGTGTTCTCCACCCTCTCCGAGTCGCTGAACAAGAGCATGGGCAGAGCCTCCTACAGGCAAGAGGTTACTAAAAAGAAGAGTAAGTTCTATTGGTTATCCTAAAAATGTCCTTTTAATAGATTAACATTTCTTGCAGATCGCTTCGAGTTCGACAAGTATGGCATGCCGCCCATTCTAGAGTTCACCTCGGAGACTGCCCGCGAGAAGGAGTGGGACAACATTGCCGCCATTCATGCAGGCATTATTCAGACGACCACCTGGTCGTTCAACCAGAACCGCATGGGCGAGCACCGTCTGGTGCCCCAGCAGTTCCAGAATAAAAACCGCACGAATTTCCTAAGCGAGACCACCTGCATCGTGCTGACGCACTGCGGCAACTTCGTGATTATCGGCTACAGCAGTGGCGACATCGAGCGCTTCAATATCCAGTCGGGCATCCATCGAACTAACTACGGTTCGCCGGGCCACAAGAAGGCAGTGCGCGGCTTGGCTAGCGACAATCTCAACCAGACCGTCATCTCTGGCTGTTCGGAGGGTTTGCTCAAATTCTGGCCGTTCAAAGGAAAGCGTAAGGAATTATCTCGTTTGTTAAGTACATAATTTCAACAAATTCTTCTCTTGCTCTAGTTGGCAAGCCCCTGGCCCCCTTGGCCATTTTACGCCTGGCTGATGGCATTGCCCTAATGCGACAGCACCGCGAGAGCTCCATGCTGGCCGTGGGCCTCGAAACATTCAAGGTCTTTGTGGTGGACATGCACACGCGGGTGATTGTCCGCAAGTTCATCGGTCACACGGCAAAGCTGAATGACCTCACCTTCAGTCCGGACAGTCGCTGGCTGATCACCGCCGCCATGGACTCCACGATCAAGGTGTGGGACATACCCTCCTCCTATATGGTGGATCACTTCCGGGTGCAGACGCCTTGTATATCGTTGAGTATGTCGCCCAATGGTGACTTTTTGGCAACCGCACATGTTGGCCTTCTCGGTATTTACCTATGGGCAAACAAGACACTCTTTAATCAGGTTTCCCTGCGCTCCATCGATCCCCTGGAGCCGGCTCCCTATGTGGGATTGCCCACAAATGTGTGCGATGCCATGGAACTGGAGGATGGCATGCAGGAGCTAGAGATCGACGATGAGGACGAGTCGAATCTCGGGGAGCTAGTCGATGCCAAGTACGAAACTCCAACCCAGCTGTCCGAGGAGTTGATTACGCTATCCGGATTGGCTGCATCTCGCTGGCAGAACCTATTGGATTTGGAGCTCATCAAACAACGCAATAAACCCAAGGCTCCGCCAAAGGCACCCAAGCAGGCTCCCTTTTTCCTGCCCACCGTTTCGGGACTTGAGCTGCGCTTCGATGTGCAGAATGGGCAAAAGGAAGAGGACAACTCCCGTATCCGAAAGGCTTCCACGCTCAATAATCTAACTGCCTTTGGCCAGCTGCTGGAGGAAACTTCAGACAGCCTGGACTTCGCTCCCGCTGTGGCGCACTTGACCCAACTGGGTCCTTCGATGGTGGACTTTGAGATCAAATCACTACACCCGGATGCTGGAGGTACTCTCCTCGCCATGCTCCAGTTCCTCAAACTCGTTGAGTTCATGTTTGGCACCAATCTGAACTTTGAGCTGGCTCAATCCTATCTGAGTGTCTTCCTGCGATCCCACGGCCTCGGATTGACGGAGTCTGCGGAGTTGGTGAAGGCGCTGCGCAGCGTTGCCCAGGTGCAGCAGGAGGCTTGGCAGCGCGTTGAGGAGAAGCTGATCTACGGTACTGGAGTTGTGGCTGCCCTTCGGAACTTCGCGCATTAGCTTCTAGCACCTACATATTATTAGAGTTCACCATCAAATTTTGTAAATAAAGTTACAAGACCTTTTAAATAATAGTATATTTATATATCTTAAAGTTTGTATACGATCAAAATTGCAGATGAAGAAAAATCGTAAAAACGATCATAGCAAAGAAGTTTCATGTGGTTATAAAACATGGTTAGAGGGTAATACTTTCTTCCGCCCATTGCATATACTTTACAGGTAGCGAATATCGAAATAATCGCTAAATTGCAAGTGATTTTCAAAATTATCGACGACTCGCTTTTTATCTACAACTAATCCCAGATAGCAGTTTAAATATTGTACCCAAAAGTGGCCACCATTGAATTTAATCACGCCAGGCACTTATACAGGTGCCATCCAAATTCAAGATATCTCCAATTGGCATTCGGAGAATGATTCACACCCCAGATGACTGTGCAGCGATTATGGAATCAGCAGATAGCTGGGGCATGAGAAACAGGAAAACCGGGAAGAACAAAGTACAGCGTTTGGGTTGAAATTGTGTATTAATTATTTATTTGTTATATCCGTTTAAACTAACGCTTTTATTTATGCTGGAATTAAATAACTTAAACTTGTTCCTAGACGCGTTCGCTGGCGCGGACTTTAGATACGGTTTCTAGTGGCGGCTGATTTTCAATTTCAGTTTAGTTTAGTTTCAGTTTCCGTTTCCGTTTTCGATTCTTTGACATCCAACGCAACATAAACGAAAAGAAAAAAATGTCCCATTGGTTTACAAACAACCACGCGTTATAGACATAGTGCATATATCTGATAAGTTCCTTTGATTTATACCTAAATATCGTAGCTTGCATGAAATAACTTTAGATCTCGACTGGTTGGGTCTCCTAGTGTGTGTTGGATGGTGTGTTTGGGTGCTTTTTGGGAGTTCTTCGGCCATTGCAAGCGCAGTTACAGTGTTCCGGGAGCTGGTTTACATATTATTACTGCTTGTTGATTGGGGGTATTATTAGGGTTGTGTGGTTCCAGGGGTGCAGCACGCAGCGGGGGCGCTTAACTCGATGTGCACTGCTGGACACGGGGACCATCCTGATAGCCACCATCGTCCTCATCGTAGGCCATGCGCTGGTGTTGCTGGCGGCGTTGCTTGGGATCAAAGTCCTCCTGGGAGAGACAAATTTATAAATTAGCAAAATTATAATACTTTGTTTACTAAGTGTTATTGATATCTAATGAAAAAGCGTAGCTCCTATAGAAACTTTTGGCCTAGGGGATGTTAAAGTTAATTTTTAAAGCAAATAATTCCACAAAATTGGTCAAGTTTTCTTTTTTCTCACAGTTGAATTGGAATTTAATGCACATTTATTAAGAGTTATGCCCCTATATTTTTTTCTGTGTTTTTTAGTTCATGTAAAATACTCACCAAAACCGTCTGCTCTGCATCGATTGGAATGTCAACCTCCGGCGCCGGCGGTAAGCATTGTTTCAGCGTGGGCACCACCGATGGGTTAATCACCTCCGGGAAGATGACCTCAAACTGGATGATCAGCATGCCCTTCTCCATGGGGTTCTTGAAGATGGGCATACCCTCCTCGGCAATGCACTTGGTCATCTCGTGCCTGATTACCTCGCCGGGCTGCGTGGACACGATCAGATCGCGATCATCCAGAGTTTTGACGATTCGCTGGAATCCGCAGAGCGCCTCGACCAGCTGCAGCGGCATCTTCATCATCAGATCCTGTCCGGCATGGGCAAATGTCGCGTGCTCCTTTTCGTCCAACAGAATAATAATATCACCCGGCTGAGATTCCGGCTCGTGATCGCCCTCGCCCGTGAACACGATCTTTTGGCCGTCCCGCATTCCCTTCTCGATGTGAACTTCGAGTACTTTGCGTTCCCGCACCGTTTTCCGGCCACTGCAGTTCTTGCAGCGATCCTTCTCCTGAATGGTCTCACCAGTTCCGGAGCACTTGCGGCACACCTGCTCAATGTGCTGCATGATGCCGGGGGCGATCTGCTGGACGCGGGTCTCCACACCGTTGCCCCGGCACTGCATGCACTTCTCGATGCTGCCCTTCTTGCCGCCGCGACCCTCGCACTTGTCGCAGATCACGTTCTTCTGGAGCTGCAGCTTCCGCGTGGCTCCGTTGTACAGCTCCTCCAGCTGCACGGACATCTGGTGCACTACATCCTTGCCACGTCTCTCGCGCCGGCGTCCACCGCCACCGCCTCCGAATCCGGCGCCGAAGAACTTCTCAAAGAAGTCCATCGGATTGCGGAAGTCCCCGGAGTCGGCACCACCCTTCTTAATGGCTGCCTCGCCACCATCGTCATACACCTGACGCTTGTCCGCATCCGAGAGCACCTCGTACGCCTGCGAGATGGCCTTGAACTTCTCGCCCTCATTGGGGTTCTTGTCGGGATGGTATTTCAGGGCCAGCTTGCGGTAGGCCTTTTTCAGCTCTTCAGGCGTGGCATTGGGCTTCACGCCAAGCAGATCGTAGTATCCAGTCTCTTTGACCATCTTGTTTGCTGTTTACTGAAAGCAGAGAAAAGAGGATTACTGTCTGGGAGCTGGAAAAATTTAGATTCAGGCATGGATTTATAGTTTTTTCTTTAAAGTTTTCCGACTTTCGGATTATTGTATATGTAGTACGTTTACCAATTGTATTAATTTGGCTTTTTCCAAAGAAAATGTACAAATTTATATTGATACTAATCTAATTTGGGTTTAAAAAACCACGATGGTTTCTATGGCAGCTAGAGAAGATCTGAGCTCTATAAACGATTTGTTTAAATGTCTTGCTTTGGATATGACGTTTATAGGGATGGGAATGGCTCCCCAACTGAAATTATAGATCAAAGGTATGTAATTTATTTATATTACTCATCACATTCGTTTTATGAATTACTTTTCCCACGATTTGTTATGTTGTTGGGATAGTGAATATTCTAGAAAAACAAACATTCAGAAACTTTTCGACTTGTTTATTGATTTCTACAGCTCTCGTCTTGAATTCAACAGCCTTTTTTTGCAGTGCAAATTGGCGACGAGAGTGATTGAAGGGTGGGCATTCCCGGAAGCTAGAGCCCCGGTTTCAAGGTCGTAAAGCCGCCATGTGTTTGCAAAAATAACTGCGACGTTTTCTTGCCGATTTCTAGAACAATTTTCGTATTTCAATACGGCGAGCAGCTGACGCTCTCTCTCCCCCTCATTACCCCCCTTGCCAACACCTTCACCCCTCGCTCTCTTTCTAGCGCACTCACACATATACACAGTTTCTAGAAATTTTCGTCAGGGCAATGCAGCCCTGGTTTACCGAACGGCGACCGCAAAGCAGAGAGCGTGATAATGGAAAACGGGCAAGAGAAAAGCAGACTAAAGGGGAAAGGGCAAAGTGTCGAAAATAAAAATGGAAATCAATTCAAGAATCTGCTATAGCTTTAGAAGGCAACTGAATAGCTAAATCAATTACATTTTTGGCCAAAGATAGAGGGCATACACATATGCAGGAAGGTGCGCTGGTATGGGTACCAACATGTGCCGCGCAAGACGCTGCGTCAGAATAATTCAATTTGAACAAAGGAGGCGCAAAACCAGAGGGCCATCGATTTTGCAAAACTAAGTCAGAAAATCAAGGGGAAATCTTTGGCAAAAAACCACTATCGCTGATTACTTAACGGTAAAGAAAAAGAACCAAGCGAAAAGGAAGTGTGTCTACCAAGTACGCACACACTCACACACACACGCTGTGGCAAACGCATTTGCGAAGCAAAATGTGCAAAATCAGGTGGAAATTGAAATTAACCCACCGCAGCGCCACTCACCTTTTCCTCGTGTCGTGTCGTGTCTAAAGCAAATGGAGACTTTCGCAACCGGGTTCCTTGAGGTTACACTTTTACAACAATTTTAATTCACGTCGACTGCTTTTCAATAGCTTACTATGGCCGCCACGCTAGGAAGAAAACAGGGATGTGAAAAATATTTAAGTTATCAATATATCGATATTTTGATTTAAAATAAATATCTATACAGACAGACCAGGGCATTTATATTTTCTGCCTTTCGCAGCAGTTGGCGGTTTGCCACCCCTGGTTTACTCGTAAGATTTTCAAGAACAGACAGCACGGTCACACTGCTCTGAACTTGATTATTTAATAAACAATTGCAATTGATTTTATGAAATAAAACCCGGCCGCCCAAATGAGACACGTGCAATTTCTGGCCCGGACCGTTCTGGTGCAAAACAACAATGTGGAGGAGGCGTGTCGTCTGTTGAACCGCGTTTTGGGAAAAGAGGAACTCCTCGACCAATTCCGCCGCACGCGATTCTACGAAAAGCCCTATCAGGTGGGATTCTGAATAACGATTGATAGTTATTTGTTTATAATGCTTTTGACTGTTTATTAGGTGCGTCGCCGCATAAATTTCGAAAAGTGCAAGGCCATCTACAATGAGGATATGAACCGAAAAATCCAGTTCATATTGCGCAAAAATCGCACCGAACCTTTTCCAGGATGCAGTTAGTGCTTGTTAATGTTATTTTTTCTGCCAATAAAATGTAAGAAAAGACAATAGTTTTTCCATATGGCATATGTATTCTTTCATATTCATGATTCAAAATTAATACATTTATGTTTGCTCTTAGTTGAGTTTTAATCCGTTAAAAGTTTTGGAATACTTGATTCTTTTCTTAAATAATTTTTTATTCCTTTAATTTATTTATTTATCTAAAGCTAACAATTAGTGTTAAACTAATTTGAGGTGGTTTGTGGGATTACTATAATATTAAATAATACTACTATAATATTTACAAAATTTAGTATTTACAAAAGAATTTAATTTAGGTTGTATTTCCAATGTTTCTTTTTCTTATTTTGTACTTGACTTTTGAACTGTTTAAAACTGGGATATTTTGTTACATTTTGTATTGTATCTTTCTCCAATTTCTTCTTTATCCATGTAAGGTATTGTCTAGTGTCTGTGTAAAAAGATGCCTTGCCTTTCTTTCCAAAGGATATGATGCCGGCTAAAAGTGTTTTATTTTCTGTTGTGGTGCTCATCAGGGGACCGCCAGAATCACCTTTACACGAATCATCTCCACCCTCGCGACCACCTGCACAGATTTGTAATTTTGATACAAATGCCTCGTTTTTACATAGCGTATTATTTGGAAGATTTTCCTTGAGGAATTTGCGCACCAGTACTGGACTTCCGTTTCCCCAGCCGGCTGCTTCAAAAATTCGATCATGATGTGGTGCTTCCGCGGTGGGAAGACAAATCGGTTGTATTGCCACCGAATAACTAAGTAGATAGAAAATCAATCAATGAATCAGGGGGAATAAAAAAACATACATATTGTAGATGCGGCAATATATGGGGAGTTAAAAAAGATCGACATAAACGATTTGGTGGATTACAACTATGGAAAAATGTCGTCTATGATTAAATACTCACCGTACTGGCATTTTCAGTCGCAGCAAGGCTATGTCGTTCCTAAAACTAGTCGAATGGAAGTACTGATCATGCTTTATAATTCGATCCACGTCGATTTCAACAATAGGCAGAGCACCCGGCATTTTTCTATTCGGATCGGTGTAATGTGCGCCCAAGCGCACTTTTTGAAGATCGCCAATATTATAAATACTAACATGGACACAGTGGCCTGCGGTCAGGACGAACCAGTTGTTTATCAGGGAGCCCCCACAGTGGGGTTCCATTTGTTTAGTTTTATTGTTCAGATACAAAAGCATTGCCATCCAGGGGAACTCGTTGAGACCTGCCTTCCTGCCTTTCGTTCGTTTACTTCTATTTCCGCAGGTTGTGTTTGGTAAAAAGTTTCCTGGCTTCGGGCAGCAATACAAGTTCGGATTCCAGTAATTATTGGAGCATTTTCTGTCCCTTAACATCGCATTGTCGGCATTTTGATTGGAGTTAAACACTTGCAAGTCGGGACACTCTTTCAGAGGTTTACAATCCTCATCGGCTTTACATAAACTTCGTGGTGTTCGATAGGTCGCTATAATATAAATAAAAATGTTGCATTATTGTACACAGGTATATATGCCTAGAACTATTAATAAAATTGTTTAGTTGACATTAAATTGTATTTTCAAAACATTTTGTATAAGTGGATCAAAAGAAATGCAATGGGTTTGTAAGCCCCGGTAAATATTTTTAATGTTCAGAATATTTTAAAACACATTTTTCAAACTTAGGACTTAGGAAAATGTAAATGTAAGGACCTGAATGCGGCAGAAAAAAAGACTGCAGCAGAAGCAAACTGTACACTTTTGTTCCAAAGAACATGTTGATTCGTGAAGGTTTGAAACAAAACTGTTACTTGTATAGTTTTTGTCGCAGCTATTTATTTCGTTATTTACAATTTCATAAGTTGAGTAATTTTTGTTGTGGAAGTAAAAATAGTACTTTAATTATTGCTCATCAACGGAAGTTTTTAAAATAAGTAGCATACAGTCTTGATGACAAAGTTATTGAATATTTCTGTTTTTGATAAATGGGCATCACTATGGCCGAATTGGCACGTAGTCAAGAAGCGCACTGAGAGGCCGATTTGAACTGAAAATACGAATGACAGTTCTTAATGTTTCCTACCAGAATGTTGGCACTTCAAAGGCACTTGGATTACACACGTGATTAAACAGCAAGGCCGAAACATCTCCCTCCTTTTTAAAATAGTAACATAGTAATTTTATGTTCTTCCTAGGAAAATTATGTTATTCTAAGGAGTTTTTGTATCTTTTGTCCTTTTTGACATGTTTGACACTTTCAGGAATATATTGAGTTATGCCTTCCAAAATATAATATAATATAACATATTTGTCCTTGGCCAAGGGTATGGGATCTCTATTCAATTTCAATTTCTTATTGTTCATTTGTTTAAAATTATATATTTTCATATATTTTTCAACGGTGTCACTTTAAGTTGACTGACAACCAATGAATATTATATCATCCATATAAAAAAATGCATGAGAAAGTACAAGTCCAGAATTTGGCGCTATTTTTAACCCGGGGAAATCCAGGAAATTCCAATTCCATCACTAATGTTCTTATGAAGAAATTTCAAAAATTAACGGCAACCTAGGTTCTTTCCTCTCTTTAAGAGAATAACTTTGGCAGCTTTTATTTGGCCAACAGAGAGAGAGAGAGAGAGAGAGCTTTGGGTTATGTGGCCACCGTTTTCTAACGGTGTTCGGCTTAGAATACTTTCTTTCCTTGAACGCAGCAGACGCGTTTTCGCTTTCTTATAACCAGAAATCTGAGAGGTAAAACAGACTTTGGTTACCCAAAAGTTTTGTCGATTTTTGGAGGCGTGATTTATAGTATATGAAAAGTTAGCGCAGTTGTTCGGTTACTTTCTTAAGTGCGCGATTTATTGGTTCGATAAACTGCATTGTTTTGTGAGTGAGTGAGTGTGCTGTTGTGTGTGTGTGTGCGTGTGTGTGGTTTTGAAAGTGGCTAGTGCAGATGCTTGAGATATTCTCCGGTGGCCCTTTAATTCGATGGATTCCCAAACGTGCCTAAGTGCTCCCCGAATGCATCGATAATTCGCTCATGCGGCCAATTTACTCAATTTACACTTGAGCCTTCGTGTATGTGTGTGTGTGTGTTTGTGACTGTATGTGACTGTGTGTGTTTCGTATTCGCATCAAAGTTGGCATGTTATTTTGTGTTGCCTGCTTCTTGGCGTTTTTATTATTTTCCACTGCTTTACTGTGTTCGCTTTTGTTGTTGTCTTATCGATTTCTTGTGTTATTTTTAGCGTGATTTGCATATGTATGTGCGTGCTCTCTCCTTATGGTTGTGTGTGTGTATGAGAGAGTCCAAGTTGTTTGTGCTTGTTTTTGCGCTTCCTTTACGCTTTTCTTTGTGTTTGTGCGTGTGTTTGTTTTTTTTTTGGTGTAATCGAATCTTGGCCGCTAATCAAATGAATTACGTCTTGTGTCACTTTCAGTTTTTGGGCTAAAACAACATGGCTTCGAGGAATCTGTTGGCCATCCTTCTCTTGGCCAGCATCTGCATGGCCCAGGCATATCCGGCTTTGTTGCCCTACATCTACAGTGAGTACCGCACTCGCTCGCACCCCTTGACCCCCATCGTTTACCCTCTCTAAATGGTTGATTTGCATTCCAAACCGGCCCAGATTTGCGCACAGAAAGCCGAAGTTTATACATATACTCATGCAGCTAGATAGAAACTTTTATAAATCAATATAATTACCTAATTAGTTAAAATATATTTGACATTTATATTTGTATCAAAAGTATCCAACAATATATTTTTAAACTGAGAAGTATGATCAATTTATTTAGAAAGATGGTTATCCTTTATTCACTGCATACTTTTAGTTGCCAGAAAAGTACATTTAACATTTTTTTTTTAAACCCATGTGATTCATATTTAAATATTTCTTTGAGATGGTATATTCTTCAAAAACTAAGAGATTTGCTAGTTTTAGTTATTAGATTAGAATCAAGGTATAAAAAGATCTCTTAAGATACAATATAACGACTTTATTCTAAAATTTATGGCATTGTAAGTAATTTAATACCATAGGCCTTTAAATTCACACAGACATGATTAACTATTTCCTGGTTTTAATGATTTCTTATGCAAATATCTAGAAAAAAGGTTTTTAAATTTTAATCCATGTTTTTAAATGCACCTTGTACATAATAGGTTTAAAGAATTCATTGTTATATAGTGTTACTGATAATATAGTTTCGGAAAAGGTAACTTTTTTGAAATAAAAAAAATAAAAATCCACCTAATTCGATGGGCTGGATAACTTTTGTACCATTTTCCAAATCAGATCCTTCCAAACGAAGCAGCGGTGACACTGTTTTCCCCCAAATCGAGGACGATGTGAGTGAGCTTGACCAGCTGCGAAATGAACCGGGAGCGGTGGTGGCCAAGCGGCAGCACGACGGAAGTACCGCCCGCACCACCACAACCACCAAGGAGAGCGTCGAGGAGGTGGCTGCCGTTCCCGAACCTGGCTCAAATCCGAATGCGAATATTCTGCCGGACTTGGAGAGGCAGTTGGAGGTGGCCACGCCTCTAATTTCGACCACAACCACCACTAGCACATCGGCCACCACAACGACGGCCACTTCCAAGGAAGAGGGTGAAAGGTCACAGCTGGAGGAGCCAAAAACGCAGATCAAAACCGTGGTGGAGCCGACGGCCCATGCCAAGGTAAGTGCCCATCCCCAATCCCCGCTAGAAAATCGTCCTTTAGGCCGCTTGGTAAAATCCGAAATCCTCTTTTGCAAAATCCAAGTGTATATCTACGAAACCACCCAAAAACCAACAGGCATTTTACGGGGCGGCTCGTCTAGCTTTTGGCCAAAATCCAGAGGTGCTACCAACGACCACGACCACAACCACATCCACCACGACCACGACTACGACGGCAGCTCCTCCGGCTGAAGCCGAGCCGGAAGCCGATTCCCAACCACCAGCGGAAGCGGAAGCTAAAGAAGCCGCGGAAACGGAAGCGGAAACAGCGCCAAATGTGGCCGGAGAACCAGTTGAGGCGGAGGATCCCATCGGCGAAGTGGCCGAAACCGAACTGACCGCCCTAAATCCGCCCAAGTCCAAGCCAAATCAACACGAATCGAACAAGGAGACCATCGGTGACATTGTCTTCGATGTGGTGGCCCGAACCACGGAGCGAAGGTCCAGCACGCCCAAGATCACGGCCAAGGTTCTTATAACTAATCACAGATAAATCATTCAGCATTCGGACATGAAATATTGGCTAGCTCAGGATCAATCTATATTTAATTGGCAAAACCCACTCAAAATTTGTTGACTTATTGATTGGCAAACTTCTGAGGAAGTTTCTAAAAGTATCATTGGCAGTAAATTGGTGATATTCAAAAGATATACTTTTTAAAAATGAACACAAAAACTATTGGTCAAATCGACAAAACAAAATTGGTTCCCATCCTAACATCCCGAAACATTAATGCAATCCTAACTAACTTGATGAGGGATGCAGATCTATCCACCATGTTCTTCACAAATCTCTCATTTCTTTTAAGTTCCAGTGCTAAGAACACTCTTTAACTCCTTTCTATCTTTAATCTATTTTTCCAGACCGCCAAGAACTTGCTGCGAAGTCCGAATGGTCAGTACTCTTCGTTTGATATGGCTCAGTACATTTTCTGGACTGGCGATGAAACCGCTGTGGTAAAAGCTGTGGAGGAACTGGTTGAGGGAAAGGTGGTAAGTGGCATGTTATGAGATTTCATAAAACAGGTTTGAGGCTTTATAGATTAAATGGTAAAACAGTGTAATTTACATTTTTTTTGGGCTGGTTTTTTTTATTTATTTTTTTTAGTTTAAAAGTGTTTTGTGTAATAAGAACTACTCCTCAAGAAGAGATCACATCAGATGACTAACTTTGGGTTGTTATTAACAGTTTTTCGGCGTCTGTTTAGATTTGTGGGTTGAATTTCATCATCGTATTTAGTCTTTCATCGACTGGTAGTAATAGTGGCTGAATCCGTGGGACTTTATGAGCGGTGGTCCAAAATACTGATGGCATTTTGGTGGTCCATGGTGGTGGCGGTGGCAGCCAAACGGTGGCGAACGATGGTGGTGGTGATGATTCCCAGGATGGTTCCAATTGTGTCCGAAGTGCCAAGGATGCCCATGATGTCCATGATGACCATGATGACCATGATGTCCATGATGACCATGATGTCCATGATGTCCATGATGTCCATTGTGTTCATGGGGATCCTTATGATGACCACAGTGGAACATTCCAAATTTACGATTTTCTTGCTGGGGAGCTTCCATATTTATCTGTTTTTTTCGATTTAAGTTGCTTGTTTACAAATGAGAGAACTTCTCTGCTTGATTGTCGAAGGTGAACTGATTCCCACCGCTAAATCGAAAGCTTTTATATACCGATCGCTAGAAAAAAACTTTTAGCGATAACATTGTTTTTTATTCCATTATCTTATCAAGAAATAAGACATGCTTTATTAGAGTTAGAAATATTGTAATGCTGTTGTGCAATTGTCATATATAGTATAAACGTTAATTACTTTTATTAATAACTTGAGTTGAATAGCATTTAATATGATTTCATTCATTACTACAAATATTGCCAGATTCTGGTGTAATCGCTGCCTCTACTTTTGCCCTGCCTTTTTTTTAGTACGTCAATGAGCTTGGTAATATAAAAGGAATTTTGCGTAATTTTTTGCTGTATGTTAAGATACGAAAAAGTAGTACTATAAATACTACGCAAATTTTTGAACAACATTTCATTCATAACTATAAATGGGATTTTTGTTGCAGGGTTTTTAAGATAAGTAAAAATTGTATTATAAGTACTACACAAACTTTAAATAAATAAATTCCATTCAAACTTCAAATTTCGGTACGCTTTTTTTGTATATTATTATTTTTAGCGAAATTATTTTATAACAATTTCATTTATGATTGTAAGTATTGATTCATTGTTGTGTAATTCTTAAGTCTCATTTTTTGCCTTGCCATTAATTATTGGATGTCAATGGAGTTACTAACAGCATGTTATTTTTGTATTTTCGGGTTGTTTAAATTAAGGGCTATTAATATAATTGTGTTGTTTATTTTTTTTTTAAATTTATAGTAAAGTAAAAAAAGTATTATAAATATTATTAGGGTTAGTAATATTGTATTATATTTGGATATTTTTTTTAAATCTATAATAAGCGTATGTATATATACCAAGCCCACAAAAAATTTTTAAAGAATAAAAATATTGTTACATTTATGGGTCTCAGTCGTCTCATTTAATTTTTTTTTCGCTTATTTTTGATTGCCTTTAATACTAACACTTTAGTAAGATTTTATTAGTTTTGTGTTATTATTTTGTGTATGTATAAGACTTACCGGATAGTTTGAATACGGGGTATATAGGGCCAAAATGATGTAAAAATGCATACCATGGTGTAGATATAACCTTCGGCTTAACTAATTTAAATGTCTCTCTCTTGAAACGGGTGATTTCACCCGCTTCCTAGCTAATAATATATTACTGACTATTTAATAAGCTCTGCCTCATCGTTTTTCGTAGATTACCCGGGAGAGCGCTCTAAAATTCCTGCAGGACATTCGGCTGGGGATAGAGTTCTTGCAGCGGTCCTACGCCAATCGAATTTTCCCCGAGGAGGTTCGCCAGAATCAATTAAAGCGGCACAGTCCACCCAAAACCACGCCCCCAACCACATCCACTACTACCACAACAACAACAAGTACAACCACAGAAAAGCCTTTCCCAGAAGTCCACGAATCCGGTTTGGAATCAGGTATCGCACGAGGCGCAGGAATCCTGCCCGCGAAGAATTTCGATAGTTTTACCTTCTGGAACAAACTCAAAGTTTTGGACAGCGAGGCACAGCAAGGTGGGTAATAACATGATATATATTCACAAATATTACAAAGTTGTATCTAATTCCTCAGATGTAAATGATTATGACGAGGGTCGGGCTAAGATTGTGGAATACTTATACAATGAATACTCCCTGGAGGAGATTCTCTACAAGCTGGCAAAGGTATTTACAAAAAATGTAACAGAAATATGGGCTGCTAATATATGATATATCATTTTAAGGTAATGTTTGCCCAGTCGCTTTCTCATGGATCTGATGAGGCCCAAATGGAGCTGCAAAAGCTCACCGAATTTCTAGAGCGCGAGGGTAACATGGGTGTCATACCCATTGACTTGCAGAAGAAAGTTTTAAGTGAGTACACTATTAACTTTATAAGCCTTAATCAGACGATTTGGTGTTGTATCAATTTAAAGATACTTTTTCAGTCTTCTAGATCATGAGATATGTTAGTAAATAATATGTATGAGTAATAAATAATTTCTTAATTTTAATTTCTGATGATAAAAAAGTAGAAGATCCCCTTTAAAATCGTCCCTGAGAATTATATAGAAAATCGTCTGATAGGGAGCATTCTGTGAAAATACTTAAATTTAATAAAATCCCCATTTTTTAGGAGTGCTGCTCAGCGCATTGTCGGACACTTTGACCGAACATCCGGAACTGCTGCCGGCGGCGCGGGTTAATCTGGCCAACCCATTTTACAGGCTTCCAATGCATACCCCCAGCCAATAGAGATACGTGGGGGGCTAACAGATTAATACAAATCCCTATATAAATATATGTTAACACGCATAATCCGCATCAGCTAAATGGCATATATCCACTGATCGGCGCTACTCTAAGGAGGCGCTCTCTCGGAACTTTGACTCAACTCGGCCCTAAGTTCACCCGATCGATTGGCAACTTTCACTTTGGTTAACGGATTAGCCTACGTGTAATATAGCAAAAATACTCCCGTGATATTTTCTGGTCAGGCAGAGGGCAATGTGAGATGCAGATGCACAGAACGAACCTTTTACACTTACGGTACGATAAGAAAATCAAAAAATAAATAAAATGACAAACCAAAGTAACCGAACCAAAAACCAAACAAAACTGATGAGAGAGACTTGCGCCCCTTTGAGCTTTTAAAATTAAAATAGACTATCTTATATGTATACGTCCACGGTATGCATACGAATTGGCACACTTGCTTATATTTGATATGAGTTTGTTAGTTAGATACATTGAGAGATTGACGATGAGGTTGAGGTTGAGGTGGCTGGCAAAATCGATGAGCCGCCACGGACGACCGATTGAAGCAGGAAAGGGCTCTGAGTCCGCCTATATCAGTAGCAAATATGGTTATAACCGCTCCACAGACGAGCGACTGTCGTACATAGTTATTACTCTATATGTTCTCCCCCGAATAATTGAGCGTTGCATGCATTATTGATGGATTGGTTAAATGATTGATTGTGTTGCGAGTTACATATACGATATGCAAATAAGAACTAGAACCTGTATCAACAAATTATCGATTATACACTCAATATACATAAAAATACATATATATATATATATATATAAAGTATGTGAAAAATCTATTTATTTAAACTATTGCTCCTTTTTGGGCTCTGTGGTTTCCGGTTTGTCCAACAACTTGTTAATTCGTTCTTCTGTCATGGGCTCGTCACTATTGAAGAGTTTTTCTATCTCGGCCCGTTCATCATCGCCAATATCCTTGGCATAGAGTTTGGCCAGTTCCTCAAGACGCTTTTGGTTCTTCTTCAGATGTCCGGGTAACCAGAAAATGGTTTGCACCATTCTAATGAAAGATATGGAATTTATTAAAGGGTTTCCAGATATATGTTCGAATAAAATTGTCAGAACTATAATATCAAATGTAGTACTTCTTTTGTTCTGAATTATTTTTGTTAAATTATTATTATAGCTTAGATATAGACTTACTTAAGGAGCACAAATCCGCATACAGCCAGTAGCAGGCACATCCCTGATGTCTTAAACATGGTCCAATAGTCCACCGTAACTTGTTGGTGCTTCATTTTGGAACTACTTTGAAGATTGGCTCCTCTCGAGACTGAATTATGACTTGAACTGTCATAAATATATCCCTCGGTCCGAACCCGACAATGTTGTGGCCACGTCGCCAGGGGCAGCCGGTTCAAAAGATACGTGTATTATAGACCACACGGCAGACCAATAATATGTGGGAACTTTAAATCGATATCACATACGTCCTGATTTGATGACCCGTCCATTTAGTGGAGCTAACCCGCTAATTGAAAATATGCTTACATGTTGCTGCTAAACAAGTTGTGGTAGCGGGTTCAGCCACTTTATTGTTTTCATTTGCAATCGCACTTTCTATTTTTAACAGTTATCTTCTACAAATTACGTACTACAAAATGTTAGTAAGAATGATTAAGCTCATTATATAAAGTGAACTGGGGGTTACCCTCATAATTTTGTTAAACGTCAGACAATATTATATTAATTATTTACTAAATTTCGAATGTTTTCAAATCTTTTTTTCTTGTAGACTTTAAAATAGGACATAATAATAAATAGATCTGGATGATTCTAAATTCTAACCATTAAAATGCAATATGCTTTGAAACTTCATTTGATTAATGGGTACTAAATAATTGGAAAACGATAATAGAATCAGTCAATTCATGGGGTGTTTGTGGCTTTTTAGATTGTAAATTAGGGTACCGCGATTTTAATCAGAACAAGAAGCTGATTAGACCAGGTGTATCTATCTCTCCAATATATTTCGCTTGGGGGTCTAAAAACGCGTTCGCCAATAAATCTGATTGCGAGCTATCACAAGATAGATAATAGTCAAAAGGCTATAAAAGCTGGGATTCCGAACCACTCGGACCATAGTAGAGCTATGAAAGGAGGAACGTTAAAAGTAACTATATTACTGGTCGGTTTGGGCCTAGTATTGGCCGGTACTCGTCCGATTTCTGATTGCGTAAGTATAAGTACAAGTATACCTATATAACTCGCTTAATTTTTGATTATAATATAGATTATACTTTTAACTATTCTGAATTTTCTTACTCTTAGGGAGAGCGTATAGAAGATGATGGCTATCCGATGGAGCGCCACGTGGTGACCACCAGTGACAGCTACATCCTGACCATACACCGCATCCCGTATTCCCCCAAAACAGGAGACACTCCGAATCGTCCGGTGGCCTTCCTCATGCACGGAATGCTGAGCTCCTCCTCCGATTGGGTTCTCATGGGTCCGGAGAGGTCTCTCGCCTATATGCTGGCGGATGCCGGTTACGATGTGTGGATGGGCAATGCCCGTGGCAATACCTATTCCAAGGCGCACAAGTACTGGCCCACTTACTGGCAGCTCTTCTGGAATTTCAGTTGGAACGAGATTGGCATTTATGACGTGCCGGCGATGATTGACTACGTGCTGGCGAAGACTGGTCAGCAGCAAGTGCAGTATGTGGGCCACTCACAGGGCACCACTGTCTATCTGGTGATGGTGTCTGAGAGACCCGAGTACAATGACAAGATCAAGTCCGCCCATCTTCTGGGTCCCGCAGCATATATGGGCAGCATGAAGAGCCCGATGACGCGGGCCTTTGCGCCCATTCTCGGCCAGCCCAATGCCATCGTAGAGCTCTGCGGATCCATGGAGTTTATGCCCAGCAGCAAGTTCAAGCAGGATATGGGCATTGAGATGTGCCAGGCCACTTCTCCCTATGCCGATATGTGCGCCAACGAGATCTTCCTGATTGGAGGCTACGATTCCGAACAGCTGGACTATGTAAGTATCTAGAAGGGAAGTTGATTGATTGATTACTATATTACTATATAATTACTATATTATTACTATATAATTCTTTAGGCCCTTCT
Source organism: Drosophila suzukii (assembly GCF_043229965.1). Classification (NCBI taxonomy): domain Eukaryota; kingdom Metazoa; phylum Arthropoda; class Insecta; order Diptera; family Drosophilidae; genus Drosophila; species Drosophila suzukii. The sequence continues at coordinate 71,304,248 of NC_092082.1, forward strand.
TGAACACATCAAGGCCACCTCTCCAGCTGGTGCCTCCGTAAACCAAAACCTGCATTTCTGTCAGGAGTACAACTCTGGAAAGTTCCGTAAATTCGACTACACTGCTCTTCGCAATCCCTATGAATATGGAAGCTACTTCCCTCCGGAATACAAGCTAAAGAACGCCAGGGCCCCAGTTCTATTATATTACGGAGCCAATGACTGGATGTGTGACGTAAGCGATGTCCGCAAGTTAAGAGACGAACTACCCAACATGGCACTGGATTATTTGGTGCCCTTCGAGAAATGGGCTCATCTGGATTTCATTTGGGGCACTCAGGCCAGGAAATATGTGTACGACGAGGTCTTAAAGCAGATGCGATCCCACGAGTAGGTTTATTTTTCTGCAATAAAGTGAACATATACAGCACAACTCCGAATTCGCTATTCCAATTCCACCTCGGCCATATAAGATAATATGACTGATTCGTCGTTTCTAAGTTTGTACTTTATACGGTAGTGTCCAGGAGTCATTAGTTTCTTTAGCACACGAACGTCCAGCGGATAGTCCTCCAGACGGTATTGTTCTTTTGGCAAAGGACAGGTGTTCGGATGTGGGGCATTCGAATATTCCTTGATACGTTGGTAGAAGAAGTCCTTGTAGTAGGTCTTCATAAAGTCGCAAAGCTGCACTTCGAACAACATTATCCTCTCATAGCTGCCATCGCCATCCACGGATCGTGACACCTTAAATTCCACCTGTAAAAGGAAATGATGATATATAAAATAAATTATAAGTTTTTTCTAGATTTTCGTTTCGTTATAGCCGCCATAAAGTTTTGTTGCATTAAATATACCTTAAGTCACTTTCTATTTCTTACCATCCAATCGTTGTCGAGTTGATAACGGAGATTGAGATCCCAGTTTACTTTCAGCACATTTTCCTGAAACTCAGCAATGCGCAGGCGGCTGTGCAGATAATCTTCTTCCTGGGCCAATTTCTCCAGCTTGTGGATCCTAAGTTTTCTTGCATGGACCCCAAGTGGATTGGTGGCCAGGAGGATGATTCCCAGCATCAACAGGTGATGCACTGAACCGGAAGAGGAGCCCATTTTGGTGCTTGGATGACTGTTGCTCGATCACATGCTGTAGAGGGTTTATAAGGCTGTGAATAGGGAATTGCAGGTTGTACCGGAAACAAACGTGTTTCACTATTCCAAGATATGGTGTAATTGATATCGAATTAAATTCCGTTTGGATTTTTATTATTAAATAATTGCTTTCCCGTTCTAACGCATAAAGCAAAACAAGCAGATGCTCAGCCATCGATTATAAAACGGTTTTAATTGCTAACAGCACGACAATGACGATGATCATATATAAATATAATTCATCTAGGTAAGGTAGGGTATTTACCATGGGGAATTTGATAATAGCTTTACTTTAACCCTATTTAGGTACTCTTAAACAAGAGACTTGTATATACTATAAATCTGTTTCATGTTCCAAATCCTATGGACGATTATAAATACAGTAAAGAACTTGAAATTAATGTCGATATATTTATTTGAAAGTAATATTACTATGTAATAAATTTAATTTAGAGTTTCAAATTAATTTTTTAATCGCCTAACTAGTTCAATGCTATCACAAATGATACTATTAAATACATCCGATTAATGTTTTTGATAATTTAGAAACTCAATTTTAGTCCCGAAATAGAGGCGCATTATATGGAACATATCGACAACATCTGGATTCATTCGAACACCTCCAACTCTGCCTTATATATTAACGGATAAAAAAGATGATCCAACATAGCCTTAAACTCTATACGGTAGTGCCCCGGCTTCAATAGAGACTTCAGCATTTTGACGTCCAACGGATAGTCGTCCAAGTGGTAGTGAGCTCCTTCTGGCAGAGGACAGGTGCTTGGATCCGGAGCATTCGAGTATTCCTTGAGTCGGTCGTAGAAGAATTCCTTGTAATAGGTCTTCATAAAGTTGCAAACCCCAGTTTTGGCTACATAAAATACCGATTTATATTCCCCATCGCGTTCTTCGGATCGATTTACTTCAACATCGACCTGTGGAAGAACAATTTAAATAATACATATATTGTCGCTTATAATATATTTACCAAATTAGCTATTCCTTACCTCGAAGTGGTCATCCACTTGATATTTAACCTTTAGCTCTCCGTTAACTTTAACCACATTATCCTCGACCTCGACGAAGCTTAAATTGGTTTCGAAAAATCTAGTGTCCTCCTTGAATTTCTCGAGCTTGTGGAGCTTTAGCTTTCTTTCAGCCTGCACCCCAAATAGATCGATATTAAGGAGGATGCTCAGAAGCACCACAACACTCCGAGCTGAAGAGGACCTCATTTCGATAGTTAAAAGACTGATGTTCGATCAAGTGCTGACGACGGTTTATAAAGATTGGGGATCAGCGGCAGACCAAATTGCAGCTTGTACCGGATATGTCCAATAATGTTTTTAATGAGATAGAAATGCAATCCAATTTCGTTTGTTTTATTTATATATTGCATGGCAGTCTTAACATGTGAAGCAAAAACAAGCAGCCATTGATAACGAACTACATTTAATTGCTAACAGCACGGCAATGACGATGAAGTACGATCGAGCTTAACTTAAACTCTCCATGCCCAACTTCTCTTTCTTTGATCTTAATTAAACATAAAGTTTGTTCAATATCCTGGAAATACATTGCTGTCCTTAGTGAAGGGATAACCATTTTATTTTAAACATATTTACCCTAATAATCTTTTATCAACACAAAAATGAAAAAACATTGAAGTCATATGTGTTTGATTTACTCAAAATGTTCTATTTCATATTTAAAGTCCTATAGTTTTTGTAGTTTCGTAAGCTTCGACATACTAAATTTATAACCATTTACTGTAGTCTATAAAAAACACGGGCATGAAAAGCTTAATAACAACTATTTTGCTAGCATAAAAGCATCTTTGTTAACAATAGGTACTGGCTATAGCTAAGTTACATATGTTCGATACTGTAGTGAACGAATTGCAGCTGGAATGTTAGCATTGCTCAAGGGAATCTGCCAGCCAGCCATGGGAGAGTTATTGCCTAATTATGGATTCCATCGAGATCCCGGCTAGCTCGGTGTGGTGCCAAAGTTGAGACGCAGTTGCTCCAGAAACACGAAGGTGATGACCGTGTGGGGACCAAGACGCACAAAGGCCGGTACATAGCCCTTGAAGAAACCGAGGGGTCCCAACTTGGCCGTGTGCTTTATCACGTCCCAAAGACCGGAGTACTCTCCGGGCTTAGCGTTCATCGATCGCGTCTTTAGAACATCCAGTGGCTGGGTCAGGGTGGTGGCTATCGTTCCGGCCACCAGGGAGGCGGTGAAGTGGGTGATCAGGTTGTCGTGGAAATAAGGCGTGGCCAGCAGGTAGATCTTTGTCTGGTCGTAAAAAGCAATCTGGCCGATGGTCATCAGGATACCACGAGCAGTCGCTGTGGTGGCGCCGGAAAACAGTCTAGCGAATCCCTCTTGCCGGTACACCTTGATCAGTCCATCGAAGGCGTTCTTATAGCTAAATTAAAGAGATGAAAAATTGTAGTGGTTTTCAGAATTTTTGTATAGCGATATGAGACGATACTTCCATTTCATTACAAAAATGTATGAAGACTATATATTGTGGTTTAAAGAGCTAAATTAAAACTTTAAATTTGTTGGGAAGTAATATTCCCTGCAAGCTTATAATTGTACATATGTATTGTTTTAATTTGAGTTACGATCTTACAATCGAGCTTCATTTAAAAAATACCTATAATAACTACCGTACCGTATAGGCCTTATTTTATTGGAAAGTACACAAATAACTAATGAAGAAGTTTTGATATCTGTTTGAATACCCTTTTTAAAATCCGTACTGGTTGTAGTACTTACTTGCGTCGCTGTTCCTGGGGCAGTTTTACGTCGTTCTGCATGCGAACATTGACCATGTCCGCCGGCGTTCCCACAATTCCGCCCACCAGACCGGAGGCTCCGGCAAGTGCCACTTTGCCGGCGAAGGTGTCCGTCTTAACGTAATCCTTTCCGGCCTCGTAGACCCCAAAGCGGGCTGTGGAATAGGTCATTTGGCGGAGCATCGAGGCGGAGAGGCCGTTGTAGAAGACCAATATACCCTGTTCGCGGGCCAATTTCGGGATCAACTGGGCAACCGACAGGTGTCCCTGTTGCGTCTGCAGCGTGACCTTGATGAGGTCGAGTGGGTGGGTCACCACAGCGGCTCCTACGCTCGCCAATCCTCCAAAAAACCATCTTGATTTTCTCTCTTGTTTGGCCATCTTGCACGTATGAAATCCTTAGCTAAAAGTTGGTAAAAATAAAGAATTATTTACGTGTTTAATTGGACACCATTCTTATACCTATAAAAAGGTGGTACGGCTACTAAATCGAATTTCTTTCGAGGGGCGGCATTTTCAGTGGGTCGGTTGTGTTATGTCATGCCGGTGGGCCTTAAAGGAACTGACGGTATTTAAGGACCCCGAACCATCGGGAAATCAGCTGGGCGGTTGCGCGAAAGCTCAGCTTGAAAGCTTTCGGCGGTTAAATTAAGGTAGCTGTTATCGTAAGCGTAGCCAAAATTTATCATTGGGTAAAAAGGGTTCGAAAATTTGTACTTTGTATCTGGACTCCATAACCATTTCATTTTTTAATGTTTAAAAACTATTTAAAACTCTTTCATTTAATAGCTATATGCATGTCTTCAAAACAAATTTTAAAGTCTTCAAATTGAATTATAATTATATGTTTAGATGTTTATGTTTATGTTAATGATAAACTTACTTATTACATTTATCAAACGTATTACAATCATTCTACTAGATTAATTTAAAGTTTCAATTTAAAATTTAAAATTTACTCAAAATATTAAATCATTACTTATTAAAATTTAAAAATACAAAAGAAATGTTTTTGTTTGAACAACAAAAGCATAAGTAACTTGATAGTTTAATTTATAATATATTAAAGCGTATCCAAAATATGTAATTATCTTAACTAAAGTCAATGGAATATATTAAGCCCCCAAAACAACGACCATGTATATATTATATTCACTTTTCCAGCTGTTAACATTCTGTTAACCGCTAGCAGCGTTTTTGTCGCGCCTAACAGCACCGTTTTATGAGTTGGCAACCCTGCAAAACAGCTGATCGATTTCGGAATACGGTCATACCAGCACCTACAACATGTTTTTCATGTCAAATTTGTATATTTGTTCCATAAACTAAACCGAAAAAGTGATTCCCTTGCCGCCAGTGAAGAGTTCTCGACATTAGCCAGCCCACCATCTCCACGGGTGAGTAATTGGCCCGATAATTTGGGCCCCATCAACTTGCGCAACAAGTCGCCATGGCCGGCCAGCGTCCCACAATCCGCGAATTCGCCAACTTCATTTGTTTTCAGGCGTCTCTAGAGCTGTTTACATTTAGCTTTGCCCATTTGGGAATAATGCCTAAAAGATCGGTCATGAATTTATATTTGGGGTGAGATAAAAATCGAGGAATTCAGGCCAACAGAATGGGAACCTCTGTTGGAGAGCAAGAGCTGAAAAACTTTGGATATCTGTTGTGTATACTCTTTTTGAAAGGATGGGCATATCATAAAGTTGAAATGCTTTGCCCAAATATTTTTTAAAAGTGTGCTTGGAACTTTAAATTAATAATCTTTACACATTCTTTTGTAAACCACTGCAAGTCAATGCTTATATAGTATTGATGTTCTTAATCATAAACATATGTAAAGAATGTTTACAAAGGCACATCGATCCTATGAAAAATGTATATACATTACATAGTCGTAAAATTTTGTTTCAAACTCCTAATGTATACAAGAAAAACATGTAGGTATATAAACTATCGTGTTCAATGTCAAAGAACATGTTCTAATTTTAGGCGATCGTTGATGGAAACTATATATCATATAGTCTTCCAATTGCAATGAAACGCTAATATAATTATTGGAACAGAGACAAAGCGAATTTCTATTCTTTAAAACCTAAAATTTTGTATAAAACTGTTTTTTCATCTGATAGTTTTTAAACAATTTAAAATATAAAAATGAGACCCCTTAAAATAATGAAATAATAATTAAATAATTTGTATAAATTCTTTGAACACACCCACTTATTTATAACCTAAGTCATGGCATCCATATCGGCCAATTGCCCTTTGTGCCGATTGTTTTGCTGCTATTTATGAGACCCAAGACCCGGGAGTAAAGTAACAATATTTATGGGCCTGTTTGATGTCCCTGCCTTATCAACCTCCGATTGGACCCCGGTTACCGGGTTCTGTTTATAGATAGATAACATGTTTACCATCGTTCAAAATCCCGGTACACAACATTAATGCCAGCATGTGTATTCTGTTTCTTTCCCAGCTCGCCAGCTTTTATTTATTTATTCAGTTACTATTTCTGTTTGAGAACATCCACGTGCGTCAATTGCTTCATAAATTATATGCAGAAAAAAGAGACTCTCTTCTTGTTTTACTCTTACTCTTGTTTTTTTGTTTTGCCAGAATTTTATCTGAATATAAAATTGAGTGGCAGTGGTCAAAGTCGAATTAATAACGAATATCACATGATCACTTGGCATACTAAAAGTTATTTTCGCTTTTAATCGAGCCCCCAAAAAAGTCCAATTGATAATGGAATTTACTACTTATGAACAGCTGATTTTTGGGTAGACTATTCCGATCATTCTGTAACCTTTCATGGCACGAAAGATCGCGTGATTATGTAGTAATCCGTCTGAAACACTATCTGTATGGTGTTTGCCCGCTCGAAAGCCGCATGTTTGCCTTGCAAATTGAATAATAAACTGACACTGCAATTGCAATTGCTAAAGTGCTAATGAAACAAAAAATTAAGGCTTCTGGGTGGCGAAAAGCAGCCACAGCTGATGGGATATTTACCTTGAACAAGAAACGCTGCCTCTGTTTTTCCTGATGTTGATGGTTGTCTGCTTTCCGCGAAGAAAACTGTTTAATAAGTTTATAATTTTTGGCACACCAGGCGAGCGCGATAGAGAGGGCGAACTAGAAAGAGAGAGACCTCAGCACGTCATCGCTGTCCGCACAAACTGGTCTGGGTTTTGGGAAATGGGATTGGTGAGGGGTTTTTTGCTGTTGCTGGAGGCAAACGAATCGCAACGCTTGAGCACCGAAAGCGGACTGATCGCCGCCTCTAACAGCGCGCCAGATCCCACACAACAGCCGGCATTCGACCCTACACGCAAAGAAAAGAGCCCCAACCCACCCCTAAAATTCTAAAACAATATTGCATTTTTAGATCCATAACAAAAGTACTTCTACGGTTTATCTTCCAATAATAAATCAAGAAAATTTACGATGTACTTTCTTTAAAAAACTGTTTAAAGAAAACATCAAAATAATGCTAACCAGTTATTTGTCTGTCAAATATTAACTTATAGTTAAGTACTACGTTCATTATGTACACGTTTAAAAATGTTTATGATAATTTTGAAACTTTTCATTATTTTTTAAATGATGATTTCTAAGTTTGAAAGTTCCTATTGAAAAATAATTTTGGAAAATTTATTAAAAAAGCAAATCATTTAAAATTAACTTATTTCTAAAGATGTCAAGAAAGATCTAAGGACTTTCAAATGAGGTAACCATGTTTCTACCCAAATATAACAAAAAAAATTCTTAATTACCCAAAATATCTTGGTCGCCTTAAACAACGCAATTGTTTTTATAACCTGAAACTTAGGACATTTTTTTTAAGACATTTTTTCGAATATATTTTTGATTTCATTTTTTTTCTTAAGAAATGGATTATTGAAATCGTTTTTCCGAGTGTCCACATGCGCTCCGGATTTGACTCAGGTCTGCTTTATCGCGCGGTCAAGGCGGCCATGTAGGAAGTGTTCTGGTACTGGGACTGTCACCGGGATCCGGGGATTCGAGTTCCATGCCGGAGCGGGATCGACTTGCGTAGTTAGTCAGTGGTTGGCGGTCAGCAGAACGACACTGCGAGAGAGTGAGAGAGCGGGAGAAAGTCGGGTCGAGAGTCGAGTCAACATCAAACACAACTGGTGAGAGCTTTTTATTGACAACGCGTTGGCTCTCCAAGTTTTGTAGGTATGTGTGCATGTTATGATGATGGTATCGCTCACATAAGAACTCATAATACATGGGGATCGAGGTGTAATTGCGAGCTTTTGTAATACCTGGTACACCCATTCACTGTCTCATTCTCCAGTCCGTCATTATGGAATGATATTTCCATGACCATGTGGAAATGAGTCAATTTCGTTCACCCCGCAAACATTTATGTAATTTCAAGAAAATCCAGGCGTGTGCCCGCCAAAACTCATTAATCATGGGACTCATGGGATTCAGCTAATTGCCAAACCATTTTCATTTTATGCCTAATTAAATAGTTTCATTGTGCATTACAAAGTTCGATTTCGTCCAAATAGTTTGCACAATGCACTTTGGAGTCAAGGTTTAATTAGAATGTTTCTGTTTGCCTGTACTACAAATATTAAACGCTTCCAAGTGGAAAATCTGTTTCCTAGCGTGTAATCTTGGACGGGGATATTGTTGTGATAAGAACCCATAACGAGAATAAATGGGCAAATATTTTCCCCAACTATTATTAACTTTGTGCTTAAATCTTATTTAAATATTGTTGTGCACGTTTTTGTAGCATGTCCCACCATTAACACTTTTAGTATCTCCCGGCAATTTTAGCAACCTGATCCCTAGTGTTAAATTTTGATTAAATACAATGGAAAAGAACTGCAAAGGTTTATTTTTTCAAAAATAACCTACAAAAGCTTTGTCAGAAAGCTTTTCCTTCGACATAGGAGAGTCACAAGCGCTTTGGAGCTTAAGTGGGCATTTGTCGTCGCCTCGCACATCGGCCCATTAGCTCAGTTGGTTAGAGCGTCGTGCTAATAACGCGAAGGTCGCGGGTTCGATCCCCTCATGGGCCAAATTAAATTTTTTTATTTTTTTTTAAATTTGTATACCAAGATTATTATTTAAAGTAAAGGATTCAACCAAATCAAACATCCTATAAAGTTTCTAACATCATTTACTTTTGTAGAAATTTTCTATTCATATCTTTTACTTGTTTGTTTTTTAATATATTAGTAGGTTTATAGATAAATCATAAAAAATATGATCAGAAACAAAAAATACCATAATAAAATATTTGCATCCATAACCTGAATGCTAAGATAAATAAAGAAAATGTACTTTAGCCAATAAATAACCAACAAACTCCTATTACTTTTTATTAATGCTTAATAATTTATTATATCTTGGTTTATTAACTCTCACTGTTGTATATAAAGTACATTTTCTTGGATCGTGGCCACGTGTGCCGCTGACAGCAATGATGAAGTGACAAGATGGAAATTCCCTTCTTATTCATTTTCCCTCACCAATTTTGGCCAATAAATTTCAAGTTGTTGGCCTCGTTCAAGTGTTTTTAACCTCATCGACTTCGTCGCCACGTGACCCGTCCCAAAAAAAGAAGACTAAATACTGCGTACTTAATTAATTGAACTTCGCAGATGACATTTACAAATTGACCCATGGCTGTTTTCTTTTATGCTATTTCAGATCCGCACGCGTAGTAGAAACAATGGCCACCTCAGTGCTGCTAGCCTGTGGACTCAATGAGCAGAAATTGCCAGGATTCGTGCACATTAGCGAGGAGTCGAATGTGGATGGCAGCTTCCTGATCAGCTGCATTTTGGGCCAGAGGCTACGAATCTCCAACGCTGGAACCCTGCTCGTCTGCCTGCAGCATCACTATCAGCATTATTTTAATGCTGGTATGAGATTGGGCTACAATACGAATATTTTCCGTGGGAAAACCCTGGGGGTCATCGATGTCCTGAGCGATATGGCCGTCGAGGGATTGGCCTCCAAGTGGCTACGCAATTCCGAGGGTCAAACACTAACCGAGCAGCTAGTAGAGGACATCCGTGCCCAGGTGGAGAGCAACTATGCCAGTCGCAATTCCTACACAGTTCTGATTGACAATCTGTCCATTTTGTTCAATTTGGGCGCGAGCAAGCTGCAGGTTCAGCAGTTCTGCCAGGATCTGGCCGCCCTCGCCAAGGAGCGCGATAATCTCACGGTGATTACCAAGCTCAGCAACAGCGACATCTACCAGCTGACGGATAACAATGTGGCCAAGCTCGGACAGGTGCGCATCCAGGTGTTGCGCTTGAAGAGCGGTGTGTTCCGGGAGGTGGACGGCAAGCTCCTAATCGAACGTGTCCTAGACGAGGGCAATTACGCCTGCGAGGAAACGCGCAAGGAGGTGCTCTACAAGGTCAACGATCGCAACGTCAAGGTCTTTACACCGGGCGAAATCGGGGTGAAGGTCTAGAGGCGGGTCACGCACAAATAATTGTATGAATTTTAATAAAGCCATTTTTTGTATATTCTGAGAATTGCCAGCCAAAGGTTTCATTTTGCGGCGGAAATTTACTGCGTCTGTTACACTTAGAAATCATGTTCAGGCTTAAGTCACATTTTATAAAATTTTAACACAAGCAGCTATAAATGTATTAAAAAGTTTTAAAAACATACATATTAGTAAAGTGTTTTCAAATTGTATTTCACTATTGTTTTGCTATCTTGTTAATGTATGAAGAGTATGTATTATTACTTTAGATTTTAAAACACATATGTCTTAAGTATTCAAAGGACTGTACCACCAACTGGTCATCCTCCAGTGGTCAATGCGCCGTTCAATCTAATTGCCTTTGTCCGTCTTTTATCTAGAAGCATCTGTTGACGTCACCCTCCGAATCGAAATACTGATGAATTTATGTCTGGTCACGATCAATAAGGAGCCAGTATAAACGACTCGAGGCGGTAACCCAAGACAGCGCCAGAAAAGTTTGATTTCGTAGGCCCACATAAAGGCTAAATGACGTCGCCGACAATAAAAGCGGGCAATTGAATTTTTCCAAGCCATACAGCACAAAAAAAAGTTGATTAACTACGACTGAATCGCTGTCAAAAATGTGCTTCGGTTGCAAAGACTTTTTGGGGTCCAGTTCCAGGAAGATTTATTTATATCTGTTAAGCCCTCGAAATGGATTGAGTTTTACCGCCGGGCATAATGGCTTTTCAGTTTGTTAATTACTAGAAATTTTCCTATTCCCCAAACACTTTATGACAAACTTTGATGGAAATGCCCGAAGGAAATTTGATATTTTATGGTATACAAGATGACGAGTTAATGTCTTGTACTTGATTAATGGACATTCTATTTAAATGCCTGTAATTTTTTTGTGGTACACGTCTTTAAATACTTTTGTCAAGTGTTTACTGCCTGTGCTGGGGCCACAAATTTGTATTCGCTCATTTAGCATTCACATCGCAAATTGTCGACGCACCAAGCCAGGCGTGAATGGGGAATTGCATTTGGCGGTGGCGCACAATCTTCACGATATTGGCCCCTAAACAAACCCAGCAGATGACTTAATTAATTACGCAAATGCTTTTTGTGCAGCCGAGCGCTAAATGTCGCTTATTGAAAGTTATCGCGACGCAGAGCGCCAGGATATCGCTGACAATCGCAGGATGTGCTTTAAGATTCAAGAAATCGAAAAATGGAAAAAGAGGCGAACGCCCGTCGATATATACACTGGAGGACAGGTAAGGTAATATTCCCGTAAAATAACATCGGAAATATGTCCCTTTTTTATAATATATAATTTAAATTTAATAGAAAATGTGTTCTAGGACAGAATAAATACTTTTTCATAATTAAATTTTCAATATTTTTATAAATATTTTTTCAGAGTGCCTAGGCGAATGGTGAGAGACCGGGAAAATCCAATTGCCGGTTTGTCCTTCGAAGCAGCCAGCGGGAAAAAGGAAGTGAAAGTAATGATGGGGTAAAGAAAGCGTATTCCCCCATGAAGTACGAAAGGATGTTACATTGCGAGTGCTTAGGACACGCCCCTTTTAGGAACTTGTCTCTTTTAATGACAGTGCCATATACGATTTTTGTTGCATACTTTCGAGGAGCGCCGGAAATGAGTGTTTGTCCAAAACATGCAGCAGTCTGCACATATGTACTTCCATACATACTGAACTGATGACAACAGCCACAACGCAGAAGAACAAAAATGGTGAACAGGGCATAATTTATTCACATAGGAGCTTCATAAACATAAATTCGGCTCGACGGGCTGTCCTTTCATCAATGATAATAACGACGCATTTGTGCGGTCCATGGTAAAAAAACTGGGGCGGCCAGCGGTTCGAGTACAATGACCAACCAAAAGAACACAGACACCTACGTCATCCCCAATCCCAATTGCCATTAAAGCTGGAAAATATTCACCCTCCTCGGCGCCAAAAAAAGAAAAGAAGGGGGTACATTTTTTAAGGTCTGATATGATGCCATATCTTCCGATTTTCATCGCCATTGTACCGCGCTCGCTGAATTATCGGCAGCCATGCTCTCGCCATCATCTTATTTTTGCTGCTGCCACACAGGGCGTATGTGTAATATTTATTTAACAACCACTCACACACACACGCACACTTTTGGTTTAAACGACAAAACGTGAAGATGCTTTTAGCCGCCTTTGACAGCGCGAACTCTCTTTTCTAGAAGGATTATGGTAAGTTGTTTAAAAGAGTTGCCAGAGACAACGCGAATAAGTTGCGGGGGATATAAATAATATATCAAAGTGCCGGTTAAGGCAGAAACTCCCTTTGTTACTTCCACAACAAATGGCTTTGTATTATTTTTAATACAAGCGTAGAATTGAATTAAGAAATTTCTTAAAACTTTTTTGTTCATGTTTAAACAGGATATGTTCAGGATAAGGGGTCTACCTACCCTTAAGTAATAAGAGAATGCATTTTTTATATAAAACTCAAGTAGAAGCAAACCGAAAAGCACTAAGCTCAAATCTTTTACAGAATTGAATTTTTTTACAGTTGCTTGGCCACATTTTAGTTGAATTTCATATCGTTCGGTGGAGTGCAGCAGAAAATGCTTGCAATTTCACTAATTCAATATGAACATTTGAGTCGTGTGCCGGCAAAGCGCAATTGTCAACTGTTTAGTGTCCTTTGTGAGCGCCCTCCCTCCAGTTAAAAGTTTTTCATGGCTTTCCTCGTTTCGCTTCCATTTCGCTTCCTTTCGTTTTGCCACTGTTCCGCTTCCGGGAAAGCAATTAAAGATACATTTTCGCGCAAATGAATGCTAATGAATTTAATAATTTCCATTCAAACGATACCGCGCGAAAGCGGTGTGGTGTGCAAAAATTTCATGATTTTGAGAGGATTCAAATGAAATAATTCGCCGGAATTCTACCGCAATACCTGGGCGCTTTCATTAGGCCGCAAATTTATAGGTGCAGTAATCGCATTTCACCAACGTTGCCGCAAAAGTGGCTGCTAAACCGAAAAAAAGGCATTTAAATTGATTACGTTGCGTATACGCAACATTTGGCACCACTCAAATATTGTTGTTTGAAACTTTTTCTCTTTATTTTTCTATTTTGTGTGTGGTTTATTCGAGCAGCGCCATCTAATGTGGGCTGTGCTATGATTACGCGGTTGGCTGGTTTTCGCGTGGGGACATGTGGATGTGTGGTTGTCTCTTTTGGCGCTTTAAGCCACGTTAAGTGCTCGCACCTACGCCAAAAGGCCTCAGGGCGCAAATTGAAAACTCTAACCGAACTGCGTGACAATCAACCGGGCCAAACAATTACCAATTTCGATATGCACAGTCAGACGAGGACATTTCCGTGCCATAAAAGCGCCCGAGGATAACATAGAAAGATACAATATTGATGGCTCGTTACCAACAAATTGTGTAAAAACCCCCATCCACCCCCCAATCGCTTGCTTTATTTGCTGAAATACTTTTTATGGCTTTGCCCGGCTGTCATAAAGATCCCTTCGACATTGGACTCGACCATGGGCCAGAGATCAAGTGGTCGTTGGCCATTAGCAATCGAAAGTGAGGGAACAGGTTCCGCTTTTGTTATATCTATACAACTTTAAGGCACTGATAATAAAGAAGAAAACTATATTAAATATAAAAGAGATCAAAATTATTAACTAGTGCTATGCCTCGACTTTGTCTTTCCAGCTACTATCAATTCAGATACATTAGATACTTTATATATAATCTTAAGATACTTTATAGAAAGGCATTGAACTTTGACTAGCAGTATAGAACTACTTACAACCATAAACTCAATTTATCCTCCTAACTATTGGAACTATGTATCTTTGACAGCAACACGTGGCCAAAGCGAGTGCACTAAATGTATTTGGAGAACCAACAAAGGGAATATTGATTGGAATTTACATAGACTTTTGAACCAGATTAGCCGGCGCTTACAACCGCATTCCAGCAGCACGCCGGCCTCAGTGTCACGTATTCCTGCGATGTGATCTTTGTGGGACTGACAAATGCCGGGTCTTATCACAGGCCCGTGTTTGCTGACCTTTCCTGTCCGGAATTCTTAAGCAGTTCGCCGAAGAGGTCGTCGTAAAACAGCTACTTATATAATGCCCGAGAAGCGGTGAGCTCTGCTTTTGATAAGCTATAGGTGGGCGGAATGCCGCTGAAATTATGTTCAGCAGGATACCTTTAATTACGGCCACGTTATTGTGTTGGCCACCTTCTGCTGACTGCTACTTTATGGCCGTAATTTTGCTGAAAACTTTGGCAATGCAGTAAATTTCGAGCAAAGTACACTTGCACAAAGGGCGTCGACAGCAAAGATAAAGAGACAGTCAACGCTAGATCCTACACGGAGAAAAATAAATATATTTCTTAAATTTAATTTCTGATTTAATTTTTCTTAAAGTAATTTTAATATAATAAATACATATTTTATATTCAAATATTTTAAAATGATTCTTAGCTTCGCAAATTAATTTCACTTAAGAAACACTTAAGGAAAAACACATATTTTCTGTTTTTCCTATAATCTCAAAATATATTCGAAATGCTTAAAGTTAATAATATTTTTTTTTTCAATGAAATACATCTTTTCTTTTAATTTTTTTTTAAACCCAAAATATATTTAAAATGTTTATGGTTAATACTATTTATATACTGTGAAATAAGTCTAATTTTTTTCAATCCTTAATCTTAATTCGTAATTCCCTTAACACGTAAGCTTTTTTTTAAAATGCGTACTAATTTTAAAGCCCTAAATTTTCTATTATGATATATCATTTTAATTTCCCAACCTCCTAATCAAAGTCAATATTTATTTTGAAAAGAAGTCCTAGAACGTCAACATATGTTGATGATACCCTCCTACATGTTTTGAAATCTAATTGATTTTGGATGTGTTTTGATAACGGATTTGTCTGAGTGTAAGCCCAGCACAAGCAGAGGATACCGCAAAATGTTACGCCCCCAGGCACTCACACAAGCACACAGAGACGCCGAGACAAACACACACAAAACGAAACGAGACACTCACACAGGTGGCCAAAAAATTTACTGTCTGAAATGGCAAGTCGCGTGTTGTAATTTTCATGTGTCGGCAAAACGGAAACGGAACAGCAAACAACACATAGCCGACTTTCTAAACACAACAACATCCCCCAGCACACACACACACACCCACAAACACCACAACTCAGACAAGCAAAGGCAAACACTCACAGATGGGCGAGAAAGGACGAAAACCACAGCGAACGATAATGGAAAGCATTAAAGCAGATTACTTGTGAAGCCAAAATGCCAGGAGACACAGTGGCGGTCTGAATTAGTGAAACTCAAGGACGAGACTCCTTTTTTGTATGCGCGAAAAGGCTTCGAATTGATGAAGATGAAGGTCATTCGGCGATGGCTGCAATCAGTGCCTCCTTCTCGCAGGATAGTGCCACCCATAACGTCTGTCCGACATTTGCCTAGGCCAATTTTAATTGTTTCTTCTTTAGCTTCTCGCTGGGTTCAAGAAGGCCCAGTTTGGTGATGCCATTTTAGCCATTTTGTGATTAGTTTTAGAAGAAAATATTGTATTAATTTGTTGATTTAATTACTGTATTAAATTGGGTACGAGTAAGTTATTTAATATCCGCCTAGGCATTATGAATAGGTTATACATTTTATTTTTTATTTATATGAAAAATATACTCAAATTGTTAAAGTATCTTAAATGCATTGTATTGATTCATTTTATTTTATACTAATCTAATTATTTAATCATTTTTATTATTTTAAAAACTGATAATTTGCCATGTTAATAATTATAACAAAGTTATTGCCCTTTTTAAAATGATTTATTCATAATTTATTTAAATTATTATTTTTTTATAATATAAAGTTATAAGTTGAGGCTTAAGTTTTACAATTTTAACACATAAAAGACATATAACAATAAATTGAAAATTGTGCTTAACAAATAATGATAACATTTATTCACATGGCTTTTACCGACGCCCAAACTTAGGCAACACTATTCGTAATGGCTATAACCCGCCCACCAACACACACTCAGCCATTCGAGTTAAAACCAAGAAGGGGGAAAGAACTTGTCGCTGGGCAATTTGTTTAATGAAATCATCAAATTAAATAAAATGTGCGGGCCCAAAAAGTGTAAGTGTAAGCAATTTGCTGGCGCCTTTGTTGTTGTTTTTGTTTTTGGCTTTTTGTGTCATGAAATATAAAACCACAGTATGACATGGCCCAAACCACAAGAATTCCCATTCCACCGCCTAACACGTGCCCACCAACTGACGACCAGGATCCCACTGGAAAAAAATACCCTACACTTCAAACTACAAAATTGAAAGTATAATATATATTTTTATTCAATGCAAACAGTTTCTGTGATTATTAGAAATATATTAAACTATATAAACTCAAAAAGAAATATTTTTATTTCCTAATTTTATTCCTCTCTTACATTTTATTATATTTTTCTGTGTAGTGGATTTGTAACCGAAGTCAACAGCATAACTCTGCGCGTGTTGGTCGAATGCTCGCACGTCTCCTAGGCTGTCATTTTGGCCATGTTTTCAGCCTAAATAGCCCATCGGCCCTCGACTAGATCCTGGCCAAAATATCCCCTCGGGCGTTTCAATTACATTATTAATCACATCACTCGCAGGTCTTATTTTAAGCAGTTTTCCGACCCAGCTGCCGGGCAATAAATTCGTTGGCCACCAGCAAAACTTTTTCAATTAACACAAAATTATGCAAATTGAGTGGCTGCCAAAGTCGCAGGCATAGGACTTGCTTAGATAGCGATAAGACAAATGGCGTTGGCATAGATTTCGGGTATTAAATTTATAGGGGGCAGGATGTTTGTGCAGCGAAATTCCAAAGAATTATGACCTACCACAACGGGCCAAGCTCTTGTGCTGCGGGATTTTGCTACAAGAAACATAATTGACAACTGGAAATACATTTCTTGTGAAATGTAGCTTTAAATGTTAGTTGGTTCTTAGTATTTATAATTTTTAGTTTATGTAAATATTTGAACCGGCTTTTTCCGACCTCTTCGAATTCTGTTTGGACAGAAAAAAGGTCACTCGGACATAGAGACAGTATCAAGTGGAACTTACCTATTTATTAGCAGTTGAAGTGTGCTGGCCTTGAGGATAAGCAGCACAAATATGATTATACCAAAGCCGGTGTTTAAATAAACGGATATATCTAAAATGATGGTCCCTAGCAAGTAACGGAACAAAGACGTAATTCTGTCCAGGAGCCAAGATACGCCCATTATGACAAAGAGCCGAAGAAACTGCAGGTAACTGAGATTGGTAAATGAGATACGCATTAATTCTAAAAAGATCATTTCGTACGTCTGGACATCGATATCGAGACAGGGCCTCTTTCTCATGTTTGGTTGGGCAAACCTTTTGACCTCCCTCTTTACTTTCCAAATGTGGATGGCCGTCAGGATGAACATGCTTGAACTGAAGGTGGTCAAGATCAGAACCGGGCCATGAAAAAATATCCAGTAAGAAAAGCCCCAGTCTGTGGATGAAACAAAATAGTCAACTTTCAATTAGATCTATCTAGCCAGATACAACTTTAATATAAACCCACCTTGCATATAACATCCTACAAATCCAACAAATGGCGTCAAGTACCTTTTTTGGGGATCCTCTCCCCAAATCTGATTCATTATATAAATTACTCCTGTGGGAATAGCAGCCGAGACCCAAACAAATGCGCTGTACTTTAAGAATGCATTACGTGGCTCAAGGCGACTTAGGGAAGTGAAAAGTTTCCTTAAATGATAGCTGATTACCGCGAACCACAAATAGGTTGCCATCGAAAAGAGGTAGTCAGAATAAGCTAAAAGCGATTAATAATTTGAACAAGATCAAGGTAAAATTAAGACACTATCCGAAAAAAAATTCAATAACTAACCTACTAGAGTGCAAATATTATATAAAAAGTTTAATTTATTCAGGGTCCAGAAGAGGTACTTCAAGAACAAACCGAATACACAGGATATAAGACACTTTCCAAGTAAGTTCCGAAGCTTCTTAATATACAAATACACAGCCATAGTCAGGATGAAGCATATTAGCGATATTATAGTAACTAAAAATTGAGAAGCAACAGAATAATATAAATTTAGAAAAATATGAATCCATAATTATCCTTACTCTCGAATGTAGCCGGAACGCGTCTTGTTAGGCACATTCTGTTAACAAACCATAAGATCTCCGGAAAGTCCGAATAAGTTTGGGGAAAGAGGCAGTATTGGTCGTTGCTCAACATCACGGCGGTGGGGTGGAGAAGTATGGATCCATCCTATAAAGATTTGAATTAGGCAGGGAGGCAGTTGGAACATTGTAATCAAACCTTTAACATAGTGTATTGATCGGCCTTTAAACCAAGAACCTTGTCGCAGGGTTGAAAGTGTTCCCTTAAGACGAATATTTTAGTAGAATTGTATTGGGGCATCTTTCTAAGCTCCGTTATATTAAGGTCCTTCGTTATGATATCATCAAATGTTAGGTTCAACATTCTTAGAGAAATCTCCTTCTTAAGGTCATCACTACACTCCCCGTTGGCCAAAATATTCTTGTAGGCACAGCATATCCGGATGCAGGGCGTATCTTTGCAGATACAGGCCCTTAAATGTTTGTTAACCGACTCTTTGGATCCATCCGAAAATTCACGAAAACTGTACTCCCCAGTTAAATTAGCGGGAATTTCCAGACCTTCATATACATAAGTGTCGTTCAATTTTTTATAGCGCGAGATATCGATAGTTTCTTTGTATTTGCATTCTGGAATCTCTGCGCTAGATCTTTTCGCAATATATGAGATCAGAAATATACCGAATAATTTTAAAACCGGAGACATTTTGGATTTTGCTTCCTTCTCCACGGAAAGCTAAAGTGGACTAAATCTCGAATCGCGATTTTTGTAGATGAAATAAATTTGCACTGTGAACCTTGGGCTTTTATAATCAACAGCTGAGGAGCTGAGCTATTAAATGTATTCTCTAAAGAATTAAAACTCCAATAATTAATAAAATCAATAAGTGTATGTTTTCAAGCGTTCCGTGCGATCTGAAAATTAATGTTATCAACAACGTTTGAACACAAATAGAATTTGAAGCAATGAAAGAGCGTCATGGGAATAACAAATTAAAAATTGTATATGTAAAATCTTGATAAAATTGATTTTCAGTAGAAAACAAATATAAGAGCCCGAAAATTATTTTATTATTGTTCCGGATATCCGATAAGCTATGCCTCTAAGTACTGTTTATGCGCTTGTAGATGTAGTTAGCTGGTCATTAAAGCGAGGCAGCAATAAATTCACGAATATACACGACAAACCAAAGATTCAACTCATGCTCATGAGCAAAGCAAACTACACGGTGAAAATTTTATTTGCAGATTAGTTTAATTCTGTTTCAAAATTAAACAATATTTGAAATTGGATTGAAAAAATGTAGTGAATTGAAGGGGTATAATAAGATGAAATTTAAAATTTAAAATATCTTTTTGTTTATATCTGTTTTTTTAAAGTCTACAAATGTTTTATACTATTTGTCATTGCAAGGAGGCAATAAACTTCTTGTTGACTGTACTCATGGTTCTCGAAATTCCAGACGCATTTGCAGCGCTGTGACATTCATCAGAGCGCGTTTCGCGTCCACATTGTCTTGCCCGAGAATAAGGATGAGGTTGTGGCTTTCATCCGCAGGAACAAGGACGCTGAAGGATGGCGGCGAGGAGCTGTCTCGTTACGCTTACTTAGCAGCTTAATTTATGCATTGTGCAGGGCGCAAATGATGCATTGTTTGCCATTGCAGTGTGTTTTCTGGTCGGGTGGCAAAGTTCTCCCCTGAAGCAGTATCCCAAAGTTACCCGGCAAAGCCTCGTCCTGGGGCTCAGTCAAGGTGAACGGGCGAAACCAATCAATTAAACCTTTTTAGGGCTTTAAATGCACTTTGTAAAATAACAAGTTATTTGTGAAGCACAAGAATGCTGGGTTCATTAAAGGGTTTATTTAAAAACAAACAAAAATCAAAGTATGTAAGTTTCTCAACAAGTTATAAAATATAAACCAAATCTCAGATGGAATTAAGGAAGTTATGCTTAGAATGAAAGGCTCAAAAAAAGTTACAAGTTTGTGCTAAAAGAAATGTTTTAAATTTGTTACGAGATAGACACCCTTTTATTGAAGATTATATGTGTGGAAAATAACAAAATAATAACTTTCAAGAAGATATTATATTAATTTGTGGTACATGTTTCTGCTAAACCATAGTAAACATTTTTAAGGACATAATATTTTATAATATTTTTTTATTAAATACCCTAACGAATATTTTTCGTGCAATAACAAAATTATTATTTCAAGTTGATGGATTTTTATTACACGGTTATTTTTACTCACTTTCTTGAGCTGAGCGGCCACATGCCACAACCACTGCCACTAAATTGCGAAAAAGTTGCAACCCAAAGACGCAGTAACTAAAGTTGTGGCTGTGCTCACCTTTTCCTCCAGGGGCTCTGTGAAACTTGCAATTAAGTTAGTGGCTTTCTTTCTTGCCACCTGCAGCAACAGCTCACTAAATGTGCATCGCGGCACTTAAAACGCACTTGGCTTAAAGAGGACGCAGTGCTTTTTTAAATATAATCACTTTTTTAATATTTGCCAGCCATCTGATTTAATGGGCAAACAATAAAGGTATTCATTGGCATAAATAACAATCACTTCAGTGTTAGCTTTAAGAAAATACAAATATAAATCCTGCTTATGATAAAATATTTAATATAAAGACATCGAAAGAAGTACTATAATTATAATATACTTATAATTATAATTGAAATCCCTTTTATATTTAATTTTAGGTGTGTAAAAGTATGCAGCATAAAATGCTGTATAAGCTCGTTGTTTTTCTAACTTTAATGTATACATTGTTGCATACTTTTAGGCACCTAAAATTAAATTTCAAAGTGTTTTCAAAGCACTAGAGATTTGTGGCACAGTAAATTTAAGAATAATTAAATAAAAGAACATCTGTTGTAAAAGATCTAATCTCGGATGCAAGATGGTCGACAGGTTGGCAAATAAGTTGTAATACCGATTGACCCGTCTGAGCGGAAATAGACAGACAAGTCAATGGTCGAATCGATTCGTCTGACGAAGTTGGCCAAGAGGATGTTTGCTGGCTCGAAAAACGCTATCAATTGGCAATTATATACTCTGAGAACGTACCGCCTGGTCCTGACTGACGGCGAGTCATTTCGTTTGCGCATAAATCAAAATGAAATTGCGTTAAAATGTTTCTTCAATTGATTTACTGTTGACTTATTGCCGTTTTCATTTTATTTCAGTTCCTTTCTGCTGCTTGCGGAAAATTTATAATTTTAATGTGCCCTGTTCGGCCTGGAGGCGTTTTTCATTTATTTCCCTGCCTGTCTTCGGTAAATATTACATAATGAAAGGCGAAACCAAAAGTGTAGAGCGCTTCGAGGGGCATACATTTTTGTTATTTAATAAGAGTTGGCTTTTCCAATATTTTCACATTTTTTTAAATCTTTGCGATATCTTCAAAATATTATATGCGATTTTCAAAGGTCTGTATTTCTGCAATTAGCATTTCTTGGTAATTACAATTATGACTTCTGTTGGTTAAAGCAAAAAAGAAAAAGATTTTGTAGCACACTTTTAGACACCTTTGTGGCACCCTGGATTAAAAAATATAGTACACACTCTTTTCATTCTAACAAATGGTCGTCAAAAGGAAGAAATTAATTACATGGCACTCTTGCAACCTATATTCCGGCTTTATTAGTCAGCTTTTTTACGACCTCTTCTTGTAAAAAAAATCTCTTGTAGAACACCTGGCAACACTGATAGCTGTCCCGTCCCTTTGTTTATTTAGCATTGATTTATGCATTGAGTGTTTTAAATGTGGGCGTGCTATTTATGGGTCTTGACCGATGTTCGTTCGTCTGCTGGCGTTTTTGCGCTGCTTGCACTTGATTTGTGGCTTGTCCTGCAGACGGGGACTCGAACCCACACCCACGACTACAAGTCACTGCCAGGACCCCGGACACAGGACTCCGGACTCTGGACGTGGACAAGGCGTGTCCTGGCGAAAGGTCACTTGATGTATGGGAACCTTAGCTTCTTGGCGCTCGGCTAGTTTGCATATTTGGCTGCTGCTGCTGTGTCAGCAGTGGAAATCACTTCAAATATAATGGCTCCTTGTCTTGCCAGTCAGCCAGCCATCAGGCCATCCAGATTTGTGTCCAAAAAGTTCGTGACAAATTTGATAAGACTTTGCAGCTCATTTGTACTCCATGTTGAGCTGCTTTGTTTGCTCGGCTTGTGCTGCATTGCACTTGGCTGCTGATTTTCTCATCAACATAATAAATGAGCCTCCTTCGTCTGCAGATCTTTCGTCGCCGCCATTTGGGTGCTTGTCTAATTTGAACATGAATTGGTCTGAGGAACATCAAACTTAAACCTCGATTCTTCTTGGTGACCTATGTAAAATAATGGGGTAATCTAAGCTAACAAGCAATTTTGCAAGCGTGTTGTTTGGTAGTAGATTCAGACCATAATGAGAAACGAGTCTGTCATAATGCACATTTTAAAATATTTTATTATATATTTTTTACGTTTTTACAGTCACATTTTAAATATTACTTTGTTTGTGTGTTATAAAATGTGAATAAAATATAGAGATAGTAATACATAGTCCCCTTTTCAAATTAATTCACTGTGCTTTCGAATTTAAAATATATTAGTGCATACTTTTAGACACCTTAAACCACATTTAGAGGTGATTTCGAAACCCTAGTGATTTGTAGGGCACCCCCGTATATTTCTGTTTACAAAATTCCTTACGATTTTCGCTTGCTTTCAGTCTGCTAAATGCTGATCAACAGATGCCCCAAAATATTGACATTTAATTGCCGACAGCCACATTTCTGGAGGGCTAACCGAACCGGAATCCATTGGCATCAATGTGTCAGTAAACCATTTCAATTAGGCCGCGACCGGAGACTCAATGCAAATGGGGGGCCGACCACATGCGGAGGAGCAGTAGCCGTCTTGCCAGGAATCAGCAATTTAATGTCGGTTAAAGCCGCAGACATCGCATCAATGTCGAGCAGTTGGGGGTCCGAGAACAGGAGTCCCCGTAACGATTGCCGTTGTATTGCCATGTGTACGCGTGTTTTGCTTCAGCAGACCGTAAGCTACGTGCCAGACGTTCCTGCAAGGACCTCCTTGGGCCCTTCCTCCCCCCTCCCAAAACTCATTTCCGACCACCATGTGCCGAACCATGGGCCCCCCTTTCATGGGCGGCATGCCAACAGCTGCTCGATTTCTTTGTGTGATTTGTTGTGGAACGGATGTTGGCAACATGTCCCACGAACTGCGGACACAGTCCTCTTCCACATTCTTCTACCATTTATTTTTCCATCCATTTTCTAGCCCCTTTTAAAAATAGTTGGAATGGCTTCTACACAATTGTTTGCCATTTAATTCGCATTCGCCAGATATCAACCTAATTGAATTCATTTCGCCAGCAGATGTCGGAATTTAAAGCATTCGCTTACCGAGTTGGCAGTGAAATGGAAACATTATAAAAACAATGCTTCTCTATGAAAAAGGGAATGTAATTTATTCATTCTCGGTTTCGATTGAACGTGACTCGCAATCATTAGAATCGAAAGGGATCGAAAAGTTAAGGTCGCGCTTGTAAAAACAGTCAGCTCTTGAATTACACAAATAATGATGTCTCTAAACGAAGATAACGTTCGATATCCATTTTTGATTTTATATAGTTCTTGAATTTTATATTTGATGTAATACGAAAAGTTTCCGGAGTCTTCCAAGCATTTTTAGTGGAAATAATTTATGACCGTTTTTATAAATTCTTGCTTGTAAAGTTTGCGTGCTTATCTGAAAAAAGTTTCAAATTTTTCCTCGCCATTTTTTGCACGGAAATTTAAAGCAAAACAGGAACCTAAAGTCGAATGTTATGACAAAAAAATGTTTGTGACATTTCTAGCAAACATGTTACGTTAAGCAATTAAAGTATCCACAAAGTAGGTCTATATGATGTCAGGAGCCTGGTTTTCCTCAGAACTGACATGCATTTAATGCCCTTAAGTGCTTATTTACTGGTACGACTATTGTGTGTTGGTGGACAGGAAAATGTTCATGGTTGTTTGTCATTCAAAACAGCTTTGCTTTTGAATTTTGAATTCAATTTAATGGTAAGCTCAACTTGCTTCTGGGAATTTGTATACAATATTTTGTGTAAGCGACAGCTTCAAAACAATTACCAGGCCTTAACTTGAAAGTTTTGGCAAGCCATTAGGTAGATTGTACTTAGTTTAGGTGTTTTCTCTTTAAATTGTATTTAATTAAGTTAAAAGCTTGTTATTTCGCTTGAATTGGTTACAATGAGAAGTAGTTGTCTAATTAAATTTCAAATTAGATTTTTGACAGCAGTTAAATAATTACATTCATATTATCTCTTGATTAATTGAAATACTTGATGCGTGAAAATGTTAGTTATCAGGCACCAAAAACACATATGACTAGCTAATTACACATTTTTCAATGGAATTTATCGCTTTTTTCTTTATTCAAAAGCCTAATAAATACAACTGACAAGTTTAATATTGGTCAGCAGAGATAATTGAAATAATAAATAACTAATTCAATTATTAGAATTGGAATTTTAATTAGTCTGTTTTTAGAACGAATTATGTTCGATTACGTAGTAAAAAAAAAGTAATCCGAGTCAGTCCATGGAAAATGCAGTCATTAATGACTAAAATTGTCGGATGAGCGACAATGGCAAATAAACAAGAGGCTGTCAGACAAGTAAAATGTTTTTTTATTCAGCGTCCAGGGACCTATTATTCCGTTCCCAAGCCAATGCTAATTAATAAACTTTACTTTGGATCGGAGCGAGCAGTTGAAACTGTAGAAAACTTGTCAATGGCACTGGTGCTCCCCTGCACGAGTGGCCTCAATTAATGGGATCTATGTAAATTGGCTTAATTTCAATTGACCAACTCGATGCCATCGTAGTTTCAGCTCCACTGACGTCGACAACAGGAAAAACAGCTGCCAAGGAAGCCGTTCAGAAACTCGGGAGCACCGATGGCGTTAAATCCCAAACAAATTATCTCAGACACGTCTCAAAATGCAAACAAGATGCCGGGAGACACACACACATCCACCAGTATGGCGATTAAATTCTGATTTCGTTTCGGCGAAAGTTTCAAGTAAATCCTGTGGCTCTTAGTGCCGCTTTAAGGACAATTACCCCGGGTACTCGTATTTGGCGTGGAACCCACTGGCAAACGAAAACAAAATATAAAGACACTAAGAAAAATGTTCTAGTTGAAAAAGATATTTAGGAGATGGTAAATTTATAATCATCGTATAATATTAAAAATGTGTTCTCAACATTTGATTCGATGCGAGCTTGGATAAAACATAAATGTGTCTCCTAAGTTCATAATTTAGTTTAAGCTTAAACATGTTTTGATTTTATATTTTAATTTGAATATTAAGAGTACTATTTTATATATTTATAATCCGATGCCTATTCTTTATCAAACCTTTTTTAAAATTCTTAAAACTCATAAATGGTTTAGGTATTTAATGTTTTATTATATTATATCCGTTCATACATAATATATTAATTTTATCTTTGCAAGAAAAGTCTTGAAAAATAGTCTGAGTATTTCTGAGCTATAAGACATTTTTATTATCATATGTCCTAATGTTCGTTTAGTATTTTATGATAATTCGGGCATAAATAAGTCTTTACTTTTCTTTTGTTATGAAGGTTTTTTTCAGCTACAAGTTAAAAGTTCCCCACTTTTTTCCAGTGCAATTCTCCAAGGAAGGGCGTCGAATCCAGAAGAGATCCATAGTCTGGGATTCGGATGGGTTCATGTTCATGCCCAAAGCTCCATGGTCAAGGCTGCTCGGTTTATTGTTTTGGCCACTGCAATTGAGCGAAATATTTCGAGTTATTTTTGGCTCTCGACTTGTGGCGCAGCTAATCTTGAGTTGTCTGCTTTTGGGGGATTGCGAATGTTGTTTTGTTTGTCTCGGCGAAAGAAATTGGGGATGGCTGGGATGATGGGGCTTCAAGTACATCGAGTACAGGGAGGCCATAAAGCAAACACTTTTAGTTTGTTGAACTGTGCGCCGAGGTCGGGGCTTCTAATTCGTTGTCAAAAACTGCCAGTGCCAGCTGTTGACTGCGCTTGAATTTTAAACTGCCATCGCTTTTTGGCCCTCTTGTTATAATTTCAATTTGCTGCATTGTTCTGCGGCGAGGGACAGATGCTGAGAATATTACTATATAGGCACTCTGCACATCGAGGATAACCACGACTCGTATTTAATTAAAATTTCAGCTCTGACATGGCACAGCATTTAAAGTGTAAATCGGTTATGCACCACGACAATCCAACTGAGCCGCAGCACACAGAGCACACAGAAAATAATATTTATTTGCCATCCATCGGCGGAGGGCAAGAGTTGACCCCCATGGCAGTGGCAACAAAAGAATCAATTGGGTTCATCGAAACAGTTCGCCCCGGATCTTGTGGGGGCCAGGCCAGGGCACAGTAAATAAACACATAAGTCGCCCATGAAGAGTGTCCTTTGAAGCGTGTTTACACAACTTTAATTGAAGCCCATAGCAAGGATACTCGAGCTGTTTTCAACAATAGTTGTTCAGCCCATCCGACCGCATTTTTGTGCAAATTTTTAATTGAACGGCAGCTGAACATTCTAATTTGTTGGCATGTGTAACTTTATAAATAGGATTTTTAACCATAGAGGTTAATTTTTTCTAAGCACTGAGGGAAAAGAATGTTAGAAATTGGCTAAAAATATTAATACACTTTTAAAATAATACATATATGTTTTTAATCTAATTTATTTTTTCTTTATTCCTGGAGCTACAAGGGATTCCTTATCAACTAGTTCACTCTGCACAACAGCAATTTTCAATATAATATGAGTTATATATTCCTAAGTAACTTATGGCTCTGTGCCATTTTACAATTGATATTACCTTCTATATTTAAAATGTAATATGGCTAACATTAAAAACAATTGACATTTTTCACAACTATAGTTACTTTAAATTAAATTCTCCTAATTATTTAAACGTATTAATTAAAATAATTAGTTGTATTATATGAAAGTACAAATTAAAATAACTACCTACCATTATTTATTTTTAAACTTTGGTTACCTGACTTTGTACAACTAGTCGAGTACTTAATTTCCGATTTCCTTTTGGTAATAATGAACCTTTAATCAGTTTTCTTTATTGTTTCCCTCTTTTAGTTTTTTTTTATTTTTATTTACAAGTTTTTGGAATATATTCTGCACTACTTTTTCCCAGTGCCTGTCTGCTTGTGATCCTGGGTGAACCCGGTGATGGGTTCACAGTGACTCGGCTCGGCTTTTGTCCAGCTCTTTGCTGGCTCGTTAGGTGCAGACAAGGACCCGCACAGAATGACCGGACAGCATGCATGTGTGGGCTTTAAAATCTGAACATGGACATGGACAAGGACATGGACATGGATGTGGATATGGCCACTCAGGGTCCAAGAGCTCTTGTATTCCCTCTAATAGGGGAGAGAACGAAAAATGAATTTGACGCTTTGAAAAGTGAAAGTTGGTCGCTCATAAACTGGCAGAGTAATCTGAAATGTCTGCGCGTAATGACCGGGACAATATGCGAGCTGCTCCGCAGGACTTATTAAAGTTCTAGAATGGTTGGGGAAAGGGGAAAGATCCGGAGAACTCCTCATCTTCATTTTCATCTTCGTCAGGGAGCTTTGTGCGCGCTGTTGGCCGTTAAACTGGTTGTCTAGACCGTAAGTAAATTTATGGCTCTGATTAATATCTTTATTGTGTCAGATTATGATTGACTAGGCGGCGGCAGGCCGCACGATTTATTGATGGAGGACCCGCCCAGCATCCAGCATCCGCCACTAAGAGCTCCCCACAAAAGAGTCCCCATCTCCGATGATCAATGACGGAGGGCGGTTCATAGAGGCAGGAACCCAAAGGCAAGCCCATTGTTACGGTTTCCTGCCAACGGGCGGTATGGAATTACATGGGCCCTGGCTAAGCGGTATTCAATGGGTAAATATATCCATTTGATATATGAGCTGAAACCAAACGACAACTCCAATCCCTTAGCCCAACAATGCCTCACACATCTCATTAGGCAGGTGAAGAGGCGACAATTTGGCTTTGAATTTTTCAGAGCCTGCCACTTGACTTTTGGCTTCCTTGTGAATTTATTTGCCTGCTTTCAGAGAGCCATTAACAATTCCGTTTGGCCACAATATCAGCTCTTAAATTTTTGTCCCAGTTTTAAGTTGATTTATTTTGTGGTACGAATCCCACACGCTCCACTCACTCCAAGTGCCAATTCGCCTCAGGATAAACCCATTCTTGCCACTTGCCACTCCTTGCACATTCGTTTCAATCCGGACTTCCTAGCCTACAAAGCCACCTTGACTAATGGACCTCTTCCGACACTTGGCCAGGTGCAAACTGAAACGCTTTTGTTGCAACAAGGGGACTTGATTTACACTCAGCAAAAAAGTTTACTTTAAAAAAAAAATGTGTTGCTATAAAAAAAAATCTATTTATTTCTACCTCTGAGAAACAGTCATAACAAGGAACTCTAAAGAATTCGCATTTTTTCAATGAACTATTAAAATCCCCTTTTTTGTCATGTTGGAGCATGCTTTCCTGAAGAATTCGCGGATCTTATATTATGCTCCTAAAATAAAGAAGAAACAAAAATGCAATCGCGAATTCTATATTAAAATTCTAGGGAATGAAGTTTATATGTTTTCGTTCCAAAAAGTTGCTCAGATTAATTTCTCATTTTTGGTTTATTCTTTTTTTTCAGTGGAGAAGCAGCAGAAAGCCTGCCAATCTGTAAGGAAAAAATGTCACAAAGAGCACGAACAGATTTCTAGGAAACACTGAACGAGAAAAAGCCGAGATGTTACCTGTTTTTTCCAATTTCCCCTTTGACCCCTGACCCCGCCCCTTTGGAATGCAGATGAGGGTGAATGTTAATGGCATGCATTGTGCTTATAGAGAAGCAAACAGTTAAAAGGATTTCGCTGTAATGTTGGCAACACATTCTTTATTTATTCACATTATTTTGCTGGTAGCTCAACACTTAACACTTAATTTATGAGTGAGATGCGGTTGCCATCGCAAAAAGATGCGGGGCATGGGGCATGGGGCGTGGCATTTTTCGTCACGACGCTTTGTTGCCTCATTATCCCGGCTTTATGCCTCACATAAATCGTCTGGACCTTGCCCATTCGTTCTATTTTTTTTGTTTTATGGCCAACCGAAATTTGCATGCAAATCGCTGGACTTTCTCTGGCTTATTTACAGATCGAAAAGTTTATTGCGCTAACTAAACAATGCCTAACTAAGCATAACTCTAGTTATCAGCCAGCCGGAATCACTGGGATTTGGGTGAGCCAAAGGTCAAGCCGCCCTCGCTGCTGGGATCCTCGGTTTTTTGCCTCCGCTTGCGCCAGGGGAATTTTCGGGAACTTCGACCTGCAATCGATGCCGTTTGACAAGTCTCCGGATCCGGCAAACTGTGGCTGGTCACCTCATCCCTGCGGCTTATCACCCTCGTCAGCTTGAGCCGAGTGGCAGGCTGACTGACTTCCGAGGGATCAGCAGCACTTTGGTTGGGTGTCACCAGCAGAGCACCACTTTTGGTGGCCAACAGAGCCCTTTTGGCCCGACCGGAGGCGTAGTGCCTGTCCACCACTTCCGCCTCCAACAGGGAGTTGGCATCGCCCAGCGACGAGAGTTGGGACACCTGAGCCTGCAGCATTCGATGGGGAACTGCGGTGCCCGGCACAACCGGGCCATAGAACTCCTGTTTCCGCATCCTTCGTGTATTACCAATTCCCACGCCCACTCCATTTCCGTTTCCGGCTGCCAAGCTGTTGCTGTTTATCGTGGTGGTGGTGGTGGTGGTGCGAATGCTGTCCTGCAGGGACAACTGGTGGCTCGCATCCCGGCAGCGGAACTGCACCACCCGGTAGGATCCATAAGGCTCCAGGGCGTTATTACTCACACTGCAACTGGCCGGCTGCAAACGCATCGATCCATTTTGCCTTAGCAAAGCACTGTAGTTGTGCTGGTGGTGCTGACTCTGCTGGTGGTGGTGGTTCCTGGCCAGGCCAAACTGCCTTGTGAGAGTAATCTAGGGAAAAAGAAAAAAAATTTCAGTTCATTAATAAATAAAAAATTTAAAATGTTTATTTATGTATATTAATTGTATTGTTAGAAAACTATAACTAGTTAAAAAAATGTCCTTGTTTCAAAGCAAATTTAAAATTATCAACGATTTTTTTTTGTAACTCAAAAAATTTTTTTAAATTTGTTTTAAGTGTTTTAAAGATTTAGGACATGAGGGAATAGTCCTTAATTTTTGTGCATTAATATTCAGGATTATATTTTAGCTTAAAGGGTTTAAAATATCCTGAGGAATTAATGGACAGACCCCATTGTTTAAAAATTAATGTTAAAGAAAGGGTTCAATCCCAGTCCTACCTTAAAAGCCTCGCGGAACTTGTGACTCATGATGTTGTACAGCAGTGGGTTGATGCAGGTGGAGAGGAAGTAGAGCACACCGGACGTGTAATCAAGTATCCGGAAGTAGTCGTTGAAGGCATCCCGGCTGATGCCTATATTAATCAGGTTCAGTCCGTAGACGGCCATCAGTCGTTGGGCGTGGAAGGGAGCCCAGCAGAGGAAGAAGGCGACGGCTACAGCTACTGCAAATACGGGCAAGGATAAAGAGCGTATTAAATACCCCTGGAAATGTGGGTTACAGATACAAATTGGACTTCATCTCTTATATCCCCCGTAATCGAATAGTTTGGGCAACCGAATTCCGAACACTCGAGTTTGAATGCTAGGCCCTTGAATAGAAATATGGGTTTTACCAGTTGCCAAAATGGAAATCTTTTTCTAACCGAATAGCGAGAACGAAAGTGCAGCCATTTGTTTTTTTTGCCCTCCCTCAAACCAAATTAATTTATTATTAAGGCCCATGGCTTAATCTGAATTGGCCCATCAATTTTTATTTAGGCGAGGGCAGTGGTAAACTACGGAATCAATGGGCTGTGGATTTCCAGTTAAAAGCAACCGTAAATTGGGGGCTATTTTCTAGCCTGAAAAGGAAATTTGCTCTTTGGTTTTTAAAACTTGCCTTGACCTACTCATGAAAAACTCAACACAAACAAAATTTAAGAATATATTTAAGAATATATGACATATATGATTTAAATATTTAAGTACAAAGTAAGAAAACAAGTTATAAAGTAAAAACAAATGTTTTTATAATATAAGCGTTTGAAACCTTTAACTCAATTTAAAATAGCAATTTCAAATATTAAAAGGTACAAATATTTTTGCCTATCTTCGAAGAAACATATGTTAAATACAAAAGGATAATTTATCTAATGGCAAAAAGAAGGAAACAATCTTTTAATGATATTAAATACATCCTAGCCCCAGCAACACATCGTTCGAAAATTCCAGTTTGCTGTATGTACCCCGCAATCATCAGCGCATTTAAAAGCCCCGACTTGATTACTTTTGAGGTGCCACCTGGCTTCACCTTTGCTTCTTTCGCTAGATGGCCATTTAAGAGCTTTTCACATACACCGATGGTGGGGAAAAATTAACGACACCGCAGAAAGTGAAAACAAATAGGAACCGGGGCACATTCAACCCAGATGACGCAAGTGCAAAGGAAAGGGGACGGGGGAATCCCCTGTTTGATGTGTCGCCAACGCAAATATGTTGACAGTATTTTTCAATTTAAGACTTTCGGCTAAAAAGTTTTGACAGACAGGGGCGTTGGTTTCCGAATGGGGGAGGGGGCTTGTTGCTGTCTTTAATCAATCAAGCCGCCAACTCAACTCACCTACCCAACATTCTGATGACTCGTCCCTGGGCATTGAGGCCTCTATTCGCATCATAGGTTCTCCGCGGCAGCGATTGCAGCAGGCGACTCCTCTTCAACTTCACACCAATGAGCACGTAGAGCACACAAATCGCTGTCATGGGTCCACCAAAGAAGATAAATCCGGAGACGGCGAACACATGGGCATAAAAGTCGTTCTCCATCTGGGGGATAAAAGCGGAATAGTACACTCATTCTGGACTCTACTCGTCTTTAAAGTCGGTTCTACCCACCGTGCAGGAGTAGCCCTCGTTTTGGTACACCACCGAGAACTGCATGGCCTGGGGCAGGGCCAAAAGGAAGGCAGCCAGCCAAATGGCGAATATAAATTTAATGGCCCGCGACAATTTTGACATGGTGTGCTGCCTACAAAATGACGGAAAGATTAGGCTACATTATATGTTAAGTATTACGGGGAAGTTGATGTAAATGTTTTCCCTCCAACGTTAGCGGATATGGGATGAAATATATGATGGCAGTAAAACTCAAACTCTGACCATCAGCCTGATATTAATATAAATATTTACTTTAAGTGTGGGTGTAAACAGGAAGGAATATATTTTTAGCCCTAACTTTTAGCTTCCTTTTGAAACTTGAGAGCAGCGCTCTGAAGTATTTAACCTTTTTATAGATATATGTTCAAGTGGTGAGATACAATAGATACCAGATTCTATCAGGATGTAAATAAAATTTCTTGGAAAGGCTAAACTTTACATAGTTTCCTCATCAGCCTTGTCCTAGTTTTGTAAAAAGGAGATTATATTTTTGTTTAATTTATCTTTGTGCTTAAAATAGAAACAGCCCTCATTAAAAACAAAAAGGAAATGGGGGCAGAAAAACTTTGAGGCGCATTGCATAAGATTCAGATTTAATCCCTTTGTGTTGCTAAGCATGTAAACGGGCAAAACCCTCAGGTTTTTTTCAAAGTACCTACTAAAAAAACAAGGAAGAACGCTATAGTCGAGTAGCTCGACTATCAGATACCCGTTACTCAGCTATATGGAGATATGCAAGCAGCAAAGCGAGATTAAAATGCGCCACCTACCGGCGGTATACAGATTTAAGCGATATGGGCGTTAGAGTGGGCGTGGCAAATTTTTTTTTGGATCAATCGATAGGTATCGACGAGACCAATACATTTCAGTTAAAATTTTTTATCTAGCATGAAAATTGTGGGCGTCACAGGTTTTCGCGGTTTGTGGGCGTTAAAGTGGGCGTGGCAAACTTTTTTTGGGTCAATCGATAGGTATTGATGAGAACAATACATTTCAGTTAAAATTTTTATTCTAGCATCAAAACTGTAGGAGCCACAGTTTTGGGCGGTTTGTGGGCGTTAGAGTGGGCGTGGCACTGTGCCGAAACAAACTTGCGCTGCGTAAGAAGCTCAGGAATCTGCACGCCAAATCTCAATAGCCTAGCTCCCATAGTTTCCGAGATCTCAGCGTTCATCCGGACGGACAGACAGACGGACAGACGGACAGACGGACAGACGGACAGACGGACAGACGGACAGACGGACAGACGGACATGGCTAGATCGACTCGGCTAGTGATCCTGATCAAGAATATATATACTTTGTGGGGTCGGAAACGCTTCCTTCTGCCTGTTACATACTTTCCGACGAATCTAGTATACCCTTTTACTCTACGAGTAACGGGTATAATAACAAACACAGAAATATCGTTTTATTTCAACAATAATATTTAAACCCATCTTGATTGAAAGAAGAACTTTTGGCCTAAACTTTATAATCGGGTTTGGAATGCCATCTTTTAGCCATCCCACCCTTTTATGTCTGGTTATTCGTTTATTCGCAAATTTAAAAAAGTAAAAAGTAAGTGGGAAACACAAATTGTGCTTATAATAGAGGGCCTTCTCCATTCAAATTCTTTTGTTCCTTTTCAAGAAAGGAAATTTAATATGGTTTTCGCTGGAACACAATACACGAAAATTATGAATGGAATCCAGACACATTCATTTAAGGAAGCATTTGTATTTTTATGTAAATTGAATAATATTATTGCTTAGTTTAAAGAACCAAAGGGAATTCAATCTAAACGTAGGTACCTACTATTTATTTTAATGACTCAATTATATTCTATGTGTAAAATCCTTTCATAGCTATCTAATTCCATGGTTTTTAATGCACTCCGTACCTACATTTGTGTGGCTAACTATTAATTAGTGTCAATAAATAAAAGATAATGGACTCGCTGGATAAATGAACACGTTCTGAATTTTGTTGTCAAGCCTGACTTATTTTATCATCCCTCAACCTGACTGTTTAATTATGAATTATTATAGTCCCTATAATTTGTATTGTATTTGTGTGGTATCATTTTATTGTGTTTGACTGACGCTTATCAAATTTATTTATCTATTTATGGTGTGTCCTATTTATGCGTGCTCCACTTTGCTAATGAAAGCGAACTAGTAACACTGAGAAAACACTATTTGTAATGTAAAAGATACATTTTTAATGAGAATTTAGCAATTATAAAGGTAGTAACTATTTAAAACTCACCGAAAGGGATGACAGATGGCAATATATCGCTCTACAGTGAAGGCTGTGATGGTGAGAACCGTGGCATTGGCTGCCATTTCGGAGAGCACACTGCCCATGATGCACATGGCGTCCGTGAAGGGATACATATCCGGATACCAAAGGTTATACAGCTCCTGGGGGATGCCTAAAGGATATTCGGTGACATTACGCATACGCCCCGATGGTTCCTTGAAAAACAAACTTACCTGAGACCAACAATATCAGATCCGAGACAGCCAGGTTGAACAGATAGAAGTTGGTGGCCGTGTGCATGAAGTTATTCCGCGAAATGACAATGCAGGTGATTAGATTACCCAGCACGCCGGCCACAAAAATAAGGGCATAGCAGACTGTGAAGGCGGTACGCAGGGTCAGGGACTCGTCCATTGGCGAATCCGATACCATGGTGCCACTCGCATTTGTGCCATTCGTGGAGCCCAGGAGATTGGAAAGATTCTCGGTCGTTATGTTCAGCAGATGGGCGACATGTGTTAGGAATTTGTCATTCTTCAGCAGCAGCAGCTCGGGGCTCTCGCTGGGACTGGTGGGCATGGTGGTGGCGATGGTGGGGATCTGATTGGTACTGGGCGACACATGAGCCATGAATGATTGATTGAGGCCATCATCGTTGCTGTCGTTGGCGATGGTAATGTCGATGGCGACGCCTTGCAACATGCTAGCTGTCGTCGATTAATTGCGGACTCCTTGCGCCACGAGTTCGATTGGAAAAACAATACCAAATCGGCCGCCCACTCGTATCAATGCGTTATTAATACTGTCTGGCGTATCCGCTGCCGCATCCTTTGTGGCACATGGCCGATAAGCAGTCGACGACAGGCCCTAAAATTGTTCAGCCGCCTGTGAAGCAAACAACATTAAAAGTCATTAGACTCAAGGATGAATTTAAATTGAATCCCCAGCCAGGCTGACGTCACTTTTTTTGTTAACAACGGCATCAGGTGGCCCAAAGGCTCTACAAGGAAACTTCGTATTAATCCAGAAATAAAAGCACTTGTCTATTGCCACTTGTCAGTCGCCTCTTGGCTCTGTTGATGGTAAACATGTGGCCCTCTAGTTGTGCACAGAAAAAATGACAACTAAAGAGGTCCTAAGTAGTCTTGCTTCTACACACAGTGTCTTATGTCTTTTTGGCCATCATATTGAAATTATTCATTATGATTGCATTTTAAAAATATTAAATATAAATTTCTTAAAGGAATTATAATCTTAAGTCTTTAATTGAGTGTTACATCAGCGAAATTCGATTTCAACTTAAATATTTTATCTTTTATCTATCGGAAAATATATAATTTTTGATTTCCAGTAAAAGATGGTTCGTGGTCCATTTTAAAAAATTGTAAATAGTTTGTACTATACTTTAATTAGGGCTTTATGGTTTTTATTTTGACCTGCTTCCTTCCAAAAAAGTATTTATAATTTTTGATGGGGTTCATATATTTTTATAATGGTTTCTTTAAATGGAAAACTACTCCAATATCAAAAATAAAATTTATAACATTAAAAAATAATTCATTTTTCTGTTTGCAATTAGGGAATATTTTTATTTAATTTATAAATATATTTTAACAACACATTCAAGATACTTAATTGCCATCAAACTGAGAGACACACAAATTGTATTTAAAGAATAAAGACATTTTAAATACAATTACAATTAAATACAAGCAATTGAATTATTTTTTCACTGTATAAAATATGTCACTTGGCACTTGGCTCTATTAATAGTAAACATCTTAAGCTCTGGCAATACAGATTGCTGGCAATCAATACAAATACAGATGTTGATGAAAAAGTTTTTATATTTGCTTGGTTTTTGCCATACTTAGTGAAACGAAACATGATTGCATGTGTGGGAGAGTTTTTGTGGGCCGAGAAAAAGGGAAACTTTTTCACATCCGGCTGTCATTTAGGTGCCCATTTGGGATCCCAACACATGCCGGATTTTAAAGACACCATGAGGGGTAATATTTCACTCATTATGCTGCCAACACGTTCGGAAATGGGTTTCCCCCTGCTGCCAAAAATCAAATTCTGGGGTTAGAAGTCAAAGGCCAAGTGTGGCAAAGAACACCGAGTCACCGTTAATGCCAAGTGAGCTTATTGGCTAGAAGCCAGACTCTTGGCTGATACGTCTAATTAATTATGTTTCCTGTTCGTTAAGTGTTCTTTTTCTGCTCAAGGCGTTTAAAAAGCCCCAGAAAGTATGCTACAGGGTCCACGAATCTCGAGGGCTCAGTCTTGAGATGACGACATCTTATTGACGCAAACTAATTGGAAAAATAATTGAATTGCCAGCTGAGGTGTGAAAGTTGATTTAGATATGATTGGGCACAGGGCAAGAGCTGGGAGTCACCGGCTGATTTCGATTCTGTGTACAAATGTGCGACTTCAGTCGCAATTACACAATCCAATCAGCCAGGGCAAAGCCATGCGGACCATATTAGGGTTTGAAATTCAATTTCAGTTGGAGAACAACTTTAAACCGCACTCTAGTTGCATTGCCCAGGTGCCTTAACACTTTCTAATTAAACTTTGCTTTTGCCAAAGGTAAGCAATTTAGGAAAACTGAGAATTGATTTTTTCTAACTTCTGAAAACAAGTCCTGTGTAAATTGCCAACGACATGTTGATTTTTAGCAAGGCTAGATTAAATTACAAAAGTTTATTTACCTTTGCTGCGCGTATTGTGTCCTTCTTTGTAGTCAAGTCGTATCCGTATTTGTTTTTCTATCTTACAAGGTGTCTCCTTTTTTTTGGGATTGCAGTGGGTCGTTTAAGGACTTCCGCGTGGTTTTTTGTTTGAAACCCTTTTGGTTTCGGTAAAACGGAATCACTGAACGGAAAATTAGTTTTGCACTTTCCTAGGCAACCATTGGGAAATATTTAATGAGTTGTAAATCGCTTGGGAGTTTACGAATAACTGATTAAACTGGGGATATATATATTTGAAATCATAAAAACACTTTATTTTTTAAAAAATAGATTTTTTATTTTTTTCGTATTTGGTAACACGACTTTAATATATTTTTTATTTAACCATCATATTAATGGATTTATTTTAGCTAAGTGTTATATTTTTTTGGGCCCGCACACGTCCGAAGCGAAGGAAAGTCGGTGACAGACTGAGTTGCCTTGCGGCCATCAGGTCGGTTGTAGACGGTTTCTGTTAGCCAAATGTTAACTAACAGCGGTTCTTGGCCCTTTGGCTCTCCGTGTTTTTGTCTACCACTCTCTGCTCGTCTGAGGAACGCAAACATTTGGTCTTAATTTCATTCATAAATTCATGCACTTCACCTTGAACGTGGCTCCTTCGCCTTCTACCCCTAAGTTATGGCTTACTTGTCGGATGAGTAATGTCGCAGGCAGCTGGTTTTATAGAGCGTGCCCATAAGCGGCACTCGATCCAATTGACTGGCAAGTTGTGCGCGCGGCTAATTGAAATTGCAAATGGCCTAAAAGCAGTGGCACTTAGTTTTAATATTTATTGTCGTAGGCCCGCCCGCCTTTCGATTGTTTTCACTCTCTGACCTCAGAGAACAAGGAAAATCAAGGGGAAATCAAAGCCGTTTGTACATCATAAAGTATGCGAATAAATGTGTTTGTTTTGCAGGACATGAGACCGCCCTGATTTTCTCCTTTCCCTGACCTTTCGAAAGGCAAAACCGCATATTAATGTCGGTTCTCGTCCGCAGATTTGTGGATTTGTTTTCATTATCCTCCTCGGTTTTGGATTGCCTGAGGCCTCTCGCATTCAATTGGACCAGCTCTTGTTGTTCTGGTCTTAAGGATATTTATGGTGGTGGTGGAGTAGGTAAGGTTTTCCCGCTGAAGAATTTTCAGTCCAATTTGGCATGGTTGTCTGGTCGCGGTAAATATGCCCAGTTGCTGGAGCGTGACCACAATCTGGGTTTCGGGGCCCGCTTAAGAGCCTTTAGATATTAGGGAAATGCCTGCGGGCGGGATGAACGATTTTATGATGTGATTCTTCTTACACGAGCAGCCGCAGTGTAAATTTAGCCGCACGAATTGCGTTTCTCCCCATCTCTAACTTTGACTTTCATCGCAGAAGATATATACAATATTTATCTCTTTAAAAAGAGCGTCCCCAAAAAAGAGAAAATCAATGGCAGTAAAAAAGGTTTGTCAAAGAAGTTTAAAAAATGGAAGTGCGGAAAAAATTCGCTTAAATAAAAATTACTTTTTAAAAAATTGTATTTTTTTTATTGATTGCCTGTTGGTCTTATAATGGTTCTTGGCAAAATGAAGTTGTTTAGATCATTGTTACCACTAGGGAAAGGTGGATTGATAGTTCTAATATTTTATATATGTATTTTGTAGTTTGCTTGTCAAATAGAACATTATTTTTAATGTCGAAATTAAACTTAGTTGGTAATTTCTTGCCGTGCACCAATCACATCCCACTCAGATTATACCATCCCACACATTTTGTTCCGGCGTAAATGCGATTAAACGCGCGTTAAATTAATGCTGCCCCACATAATCACTGTCCGAAATCTGTAAGTCGATTCCCTGGATTATTCATGAGCTGCCGAGTAAATAATGAAAGCGTGGGACAATCAATATAGTGCTTCGCCCACTGACCTTTGTGCGTTGCGTATACGCCATGTAGTCCCGCTGGCTAGTGTATTTCTGTAACTCTGTGACTCGGAATGATTCAATTGGCCGGTGGCATCATGCTGATTAGCATAATGCCTTTTGACACACATGTGGACCACCGACAGGGGGAGAGACAAAGGATTTGCCAGATCCTAATCGAAAAGGGTCGACCGCAGCTTTGAGGGCACAGCAGTTGTTCCAAGTCCTCGGGATCTCTGGATCTGGTCTTGATTTACGACTGTAATGGGTTTTGGGTGGAAACGCAAATGATAATGTTCTGGCCACAAACACTGATTAGTTCGTCTTGAGTTGATGAACGATGCCGAAATGAGGACCGTGCACTTTTAAATGCGTCATGTTATTTTAGATGTGGCTAATTAGTGCAATTAAACTAAATGCGCGAGTCCTTGGCCTTTTGCCTTCCCAAGGAACCCGAGCATTGAACTGTCACCCCAGAGGAAAGTATCCCTTAACATAGTATTACTATGTATACTATAAATACTTATAGTTGATACTCTTAAGCCCACACTTTTAGCTCAACTACTGGCATTACTCATACAACCCGTTGGCCCAAGTTTATGGGAAGTGCGCTACTTTCATGTTGGAAATTGGGCATCTTGGCCAGCAATGGCATGTCGATGAGGGCAATTGCCGGGCTTTTAACCAAATGAACCCCGACCAACACGCACACCTCTTCTTTTTTTTTGGTGGGGAATTCAATTATTTGAAAGGCTCTTTGGTGCATGTGGAAGTTCGACTCAGTTTGGCCAATCGAAGGCCACAATTAGCCACGGGCTCGGAAATTTTGTCAACGACTTGTTGAACGCGTGCCAGGGTTCAATAAATTGATGTGGCTGAAGCCAAGCAGCGAAATTTTAATACCCTTAAGGGGGTCTAGTTTTTAAAGATACCTAAACGTTAAGATATATTTCGTTTTGCCGTATAATGAATGCAATTTAACCAGCACATTGATTGATTTTCCCACTATTTGTTTAA
The DNA here is from genome assembly GCF_043229965.1 of Drosophila suzukii. Taxonomy (NCBI): domain Eukaryota; kingdom Metazoa; phylum Arthropoda; class Insecta; order Diptera; family Drosophilidae; genus Drosophila; species Drosophila suzukii. Next base: position 71,344,997 of record NC_092082.1, read on the forward strand.
ACATGAATAAAATCATAAAGTCACAGAGCTTTAAATACAAATAAAAGAATGGCTTTTGTGTTTTTCTATGTGGCAGTAAGCCACATTTTGTGCAAATAAATAACAAAATATTTATCATCAAAAATTATCATATGTTTGTGTTGAAAACATGAATAAAAATCATCCAAAAACTTATTGTCATTCATGATACACCATTTATATTTTTGTATAAAGTAAAGTCAGCATTATGTTAAATTCTGTAAATATTTTTATAAGCAAAAATGTTTTTTAAATGGCCCATACATTTTTTAAATGACCACTTTAAGATGCCCCAAGTTTTAAAAAGAGTTAATTTAAAATATTTCAAGTTTCGGGTCCACATTTACTATCTTGTTCTGCCAGACGGCATTCATATTTTATTTGTATAAACCCCAACTCAAATATAATGTGGCCTGTACTTAGGTGAAAGTTAGGGAAAGCAGTGAGCGGCAACGGGTTGGTCGAACTGCAAATTACTTTTAGCCTGCCCTCTCCGGGTGCAATAAAACTAAATGAATTGGAAACTTGCACAAAAATTCAACTAAACTGCTGACGAGGATGCCGCCGTCGCCTGATGACAGAGTCCTACGAAAGGCGACGGGAAAACTTCAAAATGCCAAACAAGAGCCCGACTCAAAAGATCTGATGTCATGCTCAGTGCTCATAAGGAGCAAGGCAAAACGAAAATCTACCCCAATTTCCCATTTCCCTTGGCCACTTTTTTCCCGGCTTTCGTTTTCGTCAACAATTGGCAGCCAAAGTTTTGACTGGGAATGTCTTTGCAGCACGTGCTGCGTATTTGCTCTGTCTTTGAATCCATGAGATACTCGTTGAAGAGATTAGAAGGGGAAATGGAGAAGGGTCCCTGACAAAGAAGACCCTAGATTCTATCCCTACCACCCTACCTCCCCCCCAAAAAAACCCACTGTTTGTTTAGGACTTTGTTTTGATTAAGTGCCAAAAAATTGTTTCGTATTATTTGCATAAAAATTGAGAAATTGAATGCATGCAATGGATTTGATTTGTGTGCCCAACAATTCGATTTGCTTAGCGCCTCGTACACATCGCTTGCAAATAGGTAGTATTCCATAGATACTGCCACAGTTGTTTGCCCTTAATATCGCACTAGTCGCCGGGATAGGAAAATACACATTTTATGAGCCGCAAAGCTCTGATAGATTTGCCCCGCACATGGCCATAAAAGTTGGGCCCCCGGGGCCTCATAAAATCTCCCTTTGACTGATCATAAAACCACGGCATCATGTCCAATTCCGTGGCTTGATGGCTGGGACTCAACGGCGTACAAAGTGCTTTCACAAATTAATTTTAAGCAATTTAGTTGTCCTCGAGGCTGTGCCTCAGGAAGGAAAAATACGACAGGCTAAAGTGCAATAAGCCGTGTGGGTTACATGATATAGAAAGGTCTTCCTGGAAAACTGCATACATATATGAAAAGTGCATAAGACAGAATGCCACTTTTACTATGGTGACAAAGAAATGATTTTTTACAATATTTTGGGAAAACTTTTATATTCTTCATATTTTTTTAACAATTTCAGAACTTATATTTTCTAAATATAGAAATAAGCAGATAATTATTATAATTATTGTTTCCAATATAATATATTTTATTCATCTATATTATTTAAATTTTAACCTTAATATTGAATTTCTATACTTATATAATGTGGGAACTAATTAAGTTATATTATTCGTGACCTTCTAACCATAAAGCTAACACATTTGACTGCGGAAACTAGCTTAATTTTTATAAATATCCGCTTTTGTTCTTCGAGTGACCACTTCACCTTTCGCGGGCTGCCTTGACATAAATTGATTGGGGTTGCGGGTTAAGCAGAGGGCTAAGTGGGCGGCAAGGTCGCCATTTGCATTGTCCTTTGGCTCTGTTAACATAATAATCAAACAATTTGCCGCCCTGGCCAAATTAAAAGGCCACTAAATAAGATAAACTGCATGGTACTCCAGTACTATTTGCATTTTGATTACCCTTTTGCCGGGGGACCCTTCACATAAGACCGGAGAACCCAAAGCGCCGTCGCAGAGAGCCGAAAAGTGACGAAAAGCAACCGGTAGTTGTCCGCTGGCGACGTCGACTGCGCCGCCGGCGCCTCTGTTGCGTCGCTGTTAACGACCATGGCCCGAAGGGGCTTTGTTGCCAAGATTTTTTGGCCAAAAACCCAGTCAGTCGGATGCTGCGGCCCGTTGCTGTAGCCGCCGCCGTCGCTCTTGATTTTTTGGGATCTTTATGGTTTTTCGAAGACGTACGAAAACGAGAAAACGGGAAAACCATCAGTCATAATTTTTCGGTTCCGAGAATCATTCTACGTGCCAGAATTAATCAGTGCCATAAGCAAATAGTTAAAGCCATTAATTGTGAGTGTGCGTGTTCTCGTGTTCATTAATCAACATTTAGCACATGGTAAAAACTGATTATCAGAAAAATAAAACAAGAAACCCCAGAGAAAGTGAGTGAAAGAAGGGGTGGGTTAAGGGGTGTACAAAGTGCAATGCTCTCAAAGTGACAAAATCAAAACAGTTCAAAGTCATAAAAAATAAATGCATTCCGAAAAATGTGGCAGGCATCGTTTGACAAATTTAAATTAAACGTGTTTTAAATGCACAAACGATAGCCAGCGAAAAATATAATTAATGGTCATTAGGTGGAATGAAAAGCCCCCCGAAACAGGAGCGATGAAACAGTTGTAAACAAGTTGCGAAATAAATAAGGCCTTATCTGGAACTCAAGATCTCAGTGAAATCCATTGACCCGAAACACTAATGGTGCAGAATCTATAATAATATATGCGAAACAAAATCGCGCAAATATGAAAAATAATAATAAATCAAATCCACAACTCACACTTTATGGACAAAGGCGGGTGCATAATTTTCGGTGGGATGCTACATGGTCGATCATCACTGAACATCAGATATCAGACATCAGACATCGGTCGCCGAAACGAAAACAGAAAATGAAAAAATGAAAACCAGTTTGATTGAATATACAATATAATAAAACCAAATTCGACAGCATTCTTTTGGCCGTGCATATATTGTAGAAACTTTTTTTTATGATAATGATAATGAAAACATACAAAAATGGTCAAAGAGGCGGTTAGCATGGCCACAGTAACGAAATATGACCACCACAATGGGAATAACAACGGCAAAAACAAAAAAACACTAATCATTTGAATGGAACAAAACTCTGTTAATATTATTAAGTCGCCCGGTGTCCATTGGGAACTTTAACTTCCCCACCACCTGACCTTGAGTTTCGCAGCGCGTTTAATTTGTTTGCCAGCAGGTGTTCGAAGAGGTCTTTGAGTCGTCTCCTAAGCCTTGTAGCAACATCCTTAAGTTCATCTCGTGTACACAAATATTTTGACTAAACGCCACTTAGCAATTCAAATTAATTTTCAGCTTCCACTCTTCCTGAGCCGGGTATTTCCTTCTCAGGACACCTGACTGCCTGCCAGTTAAACGCCTTCGCAGGATGCCAGGTAAATAGGACACAAACACACTTTAAGACACGTCCTCTGTGGGGTGGACCTTAGCAAGTAAAAATGTTTTCAATTTTTTCCTACAACAATGAGCAGACCCAATGGCGCAAATAATTTATGTAAATTCAGTAAACTCAAACCATTTAGTTAAAAATTTTTGAATAACTTTATATGACATGTGGTTTTACATTTTATAAGTGAGTGTTTTGATAGGTTGATTTGAATTTAGCTTTTTGGAGTTTTCTTTTCCTTAGACACTTAAAGTTACCGAAGTGTTCTGAGCCTAAAATAGCAGTACTTTTAAAAAATGTTAGTGGCAATAAGTGAATTAATATCATTTATGTAATACTATTAAATTGGAGTAAGACCTTGAATGTAAAAATTTTACTGCTTCCAAACTAAAACAATTTTATTTACAAGTTTATCTTTTAATATATCTAAAAAAGCTGATAACTTAAGCATTATCATTGTCAGAAAGGTAATTATTTATTTTCTATATCAATAACATTTAAACAATTTTTAAATTCTTTTTAAAATAGATAATAGCTAATATTTATTTGTTAGTAGCGCTTTTTAAAAAAAATTTGTTTATGATAGAGGTCCCATCGGAGGATCTGTAGGTCCACCCCATTGCACACATCCGTACACACAATTTAATCCCACACCCATGACAACAGATTGTAAGAGGAGTGGTACTGGCCTAAGTCGAAATTGATGAGCCCCCACAAGGGGCGTTATGAAAATATTATTTGAGAGCGAGAGCATCGATTGAAAATACATAAGCAGGGATCTGAGATTCCCGAAGAAATTCGATATTAATAGAGCGCACACACTAGAGGACGCTAAAGAAAACAGCACACCGTACACCATACAACATACACCTCACCAAGCTGACACACACCCATGGCAGTGAAAATGCTGCCCAGCAACAGTTCCGGTCTCCTGGCAACCGATCTGCAACTGTTTCACAATGAGAAATTCCTTTTGAATCTGACCCAAGTGCTGAACATCTCGGCGGACAATTTAACCAGCCTGCTGCAGGGTCTCGAACCGGAGGAGCTGCTGCCCACGGCGACCCCGATGACCCCGCTCTCCCTGCTGGCCACCCTCAGCGTGGGTTATGCCCTCATCTTTATAGCGGGGGTGCTGGGCAACCTCATCACCTGCATCGTCATATCGCGGAACAACTTCATGCACACGGCCACCAATTTCTACCTGTTTAATTTGGCCATATCCGACATGATCTTGCTTTGCTCCGGTGAGTTATAAATACTATTTTATAATTTTTATAGAACAAGTTAATCGGTTCAATAAAGCAAATATCCAAAAGATTTCAAAATTATGTTAATGCTTAAGATATAAACAAGAAAGTTGGGTGTCCCTATAAATATATGATGATTTTCAGCCTTATCAAGCTTCCTTAAAGACTTCTTGTATACTTATAATACCTAGATTAGAGGGTAAAATATTTAAGTCTATTTAAATCATTGCAGTGTATGAATAATCAAAGTTTCCTATATATTTATTACATTTTGAAAATACTATTGCTTTTTCTTGTTTATTTAGTCAAATTTGTATATCAAAATATTTCGCTTTTGAAATGTAAACATTGCGCCAAGTAAATAAGCTTTGCAAATATATACCTGCACATTTTCGTTGAATTATTCATGTGTTATTATAAGTATTTTTCTCCTCCTCCATCAGGAATGCCCCAGGACCTGTATAACCTTTGGCACCCGGACAATTATCCCTTCAGCGACAGCATCTGCATATTGGAGAGCGTTCTATCGGAAACAGCGGCCAATGCGACCGTGCTGACCATTACCGCCTTCACCGTTGAGCGATACATTGCCATTTGTCATCCGTTCAGGTGAGGAATGAACCTCTCCACCCAATTCCAATCCCACTGCCCATTTCAATTTTTCCCCAAAACTTTCCTAATTGGTTCTGCTTTTGATACAGGCAGCACACGATGTCCAAGTTGTCACGGGCCGTGAAGTTCATATTTGCCATCTGGATAGCCGCCCTTTTGCTGGCCCTTCCCCAAGCCATCCAATTCTCGGTGGTGATGCAGGGCATGGGATCCTCCTGCACGGTGCGTATGATTGATGGGAGGTCTTTAATCGTTTCCCAGTTCCTAAGAGCTACCAGGTTAATTGAGTTATTGAGGAGGGTCATCGACACCTCAGGGCATTTCCTGTTGACCGAAAAATTCTATTAAAAGCCTTTTGAACGAAGGTGTACAGCTACTGCATACAAATTTAATAAATTAAATTGGTCTGATTTCTATTTTTAGTTCCCAGCTTGTTGTATTGTAGAAGTCTTTCAGATTTATAGGGTTAAAGGAAGGTTTTCTAGGTTTAAAACCCACTTTGAATATAAAATGCGGTTGAGAAAACAACCCTTAGTAATTCGATAAACGTTTTATTAGCCTAGGTAACATTTTTCAAAGTAGATAAAACCTTTTGGGAAGACTTAAATAAATGTGGGTTCATTTGAAAAGTTATGCATTCAAGCTTTTGAAATATTCTTACGAGTTTCCCCCGCGAAACCTGACTTTTATGAATTTGCAACCACCACATGATCAATCAGTGGCAATCTTTTACGATGGTTGACTCAATTCAGGGTAATCAAATTTACAGCCTTGGCCCTGCGGCTGTGGCTGGGAGCCAAAACCATATCGCTTCGCCTGGTAAAATGTATATTTTTTTGTGCGATATGTCTGCTGCAGATGAAAAACGACTTCTTTGCCCATGTGTTTGCTGTGTCGGGCTTCCTGTTCTTCGGCGGACCCATGACGGCCATCTGCGTGCTGTACGTCCTCATCGGGGTGAAGCTGAAGAGGAGCCGGCTCCTGCAGGCGCTTCCCAGGCGATGTTACGATGTGAACCGGGGGATAAGCGCCCAGACCCGAGTCATCCGGATGCTGGGTAAGCAGGATATGAAATATCCGATATAACTCATGGTTGCATCATAACCCCCCTCCCCACCATTTTGCAGTGGCTGTGGCCGTGGCATTCTTCATCTGCTGGGCCCCCTTCCACGCCCAGCGCCTGATGGCCGTCTATGGCTCCACCTCGGGCATCGAGTCCCAGTGGTTCAACGACGTGTTCAGCATCCTCGACTATACGTCCGGCGTCCTCTACTTCCTCTCCACCTGCATCAACCCGCTGCTCTACAACATCATGAGCCACAAGTTTCGAGAGGCTTTTAAGGTGAGCCAGACCCGGGAAATTAGTTTTTATAGGTTTCATTAAAGTTATGGTTTCAAGAAATCGATTTTAAGTGTGCAGATTCAGCTGCAGATGAAAATCTACACTTTTAAATTGAATTTTAAATATTGGTTTCTTATGCAGCCATATTTAAAGAGAAATGAATAAATACATTTTAAAAATTTTATTTAGCTACTTAGCTTTAGTAAAAATATTTCCTTAAATTTGTTAATTTTTTGGTAGCCTTTAGAATAAAACTTCCAATTTTTTTTAGGGAGTCTTTTCATCTTCCGTAAGCGATTTTATAACGCTGTTAAAACCATTTCAGGTAACCTTGGCTAGGCAATTTGGACTGGGTGGCAAAAACCAAGGAAGAGGGCTGCCCCACACTTACAGCGCTTTGAGGCGTAATCAGACGGGTTCCTTGCGACTTCACACAACGGTGAGTACACTGAGAAAAAATTACACATTGCAACAGAAGTGTGTACACTTAAATTCAAATTCTAAAGTAGATCTAATCTTAATAAAACTACCTACCATAATAGCAAAAATATTTTTTTTTTAACAATTATAGATTAAATTAATTTTTACAAATTGATATTATGTTAAATCAAAATGTTTTTATTGATAAGGATTCTTTATATTCCAAAGGGCTGAAATGTACTATAATTCAAGTTTACTTCGATAGTGAGCTTATTATATATTTTGCTAGTTAAAAACTGTGAATGAAATTAGCAGAGCTTGTAATGTAACTCGAAACACTATTATTTTTATTATTATTATTATTATAGAGCTTCGAATCATAAAATCCAGTTTATAAGATATAAGTTTACTATTTGAACGTGAAGACATATTGAGTTAGGGATGTTTGGGTTATGGAAGTCTTACTGTTCATCTTAAATATTATACCAACCCTCCTTCTGATTACCCCGACTTCTTGATTTCCGCCAACAGGACAGCGTTAGGACCACCATGACCTCCACGACGACGACCACAACGGGTCTGAATGGCTGTGGTAATGGCAATGGGGCGGCAACAGGTCCGGCGGTGCGGCTGAACCGCGTGTCCTTGGACAGCAGCCAGCTGCAGGGTCAGAATCGCAGTCGGCAGGACCTCTTTGATAACCCACGCCGTACTCTCCAGACGCAAATATCCCAGCTGTCATCGGTGGGCGATGCCCACTCACTGCTCGAGGAGGATTTGCAATTTCCAGGGGAGCCACTGCAGCGACAGCCCACCATGTGCTCCATTGATGAGCTCACAGATGACTTGGCCATCTCCCGGTCACGCCTCAAACTGACGCGCATCACCCGCCCACTGGCCCCAGTGGGGGCGGGGGGCGTGGCAGGGGGCGTGGGTGGTGACGAGTCGAGTGGCAAAGTGCGCAAGGCGAAAGTGAAAGCGCTCAAGAGCTCAAGCGCTCTCAAGGGTCTCAGGGCCAAATTCAATTGGCGTGCCAGACGCAAAGGCAGCCACAAACCGCAGGTTAAGGAGGCCACGGGGGCAGTTGACGATGCCGGGGAGCGGGGATCGGCTTTTTAAAGGGGTCCCAGCTTACCCCATTCCCTACCCCCCTTTCTTTGGAGGAGAAAGCCATCTCCGGAGTCCATTCCAGTGCCACCCACAGACATTACACACACACAACTGTGATATGAGCAGCAAGCGCCTCTCCAGCTTGTTTGTGTTTACTTTAGACAAATATATTCCACGCTGGGGTCAATTAAACTATATAGTTGTCCTGGCCACTAATAGTATAGCCCAAAGCTATAGTTTGAATTCTAGTTATAGTATCGTACTTGTAATCGAATCGCGTTGAACCGCAATAAACTATGTAGTTCATTCTCTGTTCAAAAGGTGCAATGGTGTTTTATTGGTGAATTGTGGTGTTATAAAAGTGCAGTGAGTTTTTATTCATTTTGCAAAACTAAATGGAATTCCTTATGAATAATGAAAAACCGCAAAAAAAATTATTTTGATTTAATCCCTTTTTCACTAAAAAAGGCAGTGTTTTGTCCGGCATAATGTAAATAAACGACAGAATGAGGAATGTCATACCCCGTTGAGCTCGTTGTTTAATTTATAATCGATTGGCATTCAAACCTGAAAATGTTTAATTTTTGCCGTTTTTCAAAAAAAAATGATGTAACCCCTACAAAAAATGCGAAAATTGGTCAAAAAATAAATTTTTCTAAAACTGATGAGGATCGTTAGCATATTTAGCAGGCTGTTCAAAACAGTCGGTTTTTTAGCTGTACGCCTTGATTTGGCTGAACTACGATGGAAAAACCGAAATAAAATGTCGAATTTTTGGAAGAAATCTGAACTTTGTATTTGTGAGAAAAATTTTAACCCCTTTTTTCGCCATAAAAATTCAGTTTTTGGGCTGCCATAACAAAAATGTAAGTCAGAATGAGGAATGTCATACCCCGTTGAGCTCGTTGTTTAATTTATAATCGATTGGCATTCTAACCTGAAAATGTTTAATTTTTGCCATTTTTCGAAAAAAAAATGATGTAACCCCTACAAAAAATGAGAAAATTGGTCAAAAAATAAATTTTTCAAAAAGTGATGAGGATCGTTAGCATATTTAGCAAGCTTTTCAAAACAGTCGGTTTTTTAGCTGTACGCCTTGATTTGGCTGAACTACGATGGAAAAACCGAAATAAAATGTCGAATTTTGGATAAAAATCTGAATTTTGTATTTTTGAAAAAAATGTTAACCCTTTTTTCGCCATAAAAATGCAGTTTTTTGACTGCCATAACAAAAATATAAGTCAGAATGAGGAATGTCATACCTCGTTGAACTCGTTGTTTAATTTCCAATCGATTAGCATTCTAACCTGAAAATGTTTAATTTTTGCCATTTTTCGAAAAAAAGTGATGTAACCCCTACAAAAATTGAGAAAATTGGTCAAAAAATAAATTTTCCTAAAAGTGATGCGGATCGTTAGCATATTTAGCAAGCTGTTCAAAACAATCGTTTTTTTTAGCTGTACGCCTTGATTTGGCTGAACTACGATGGAAAAACCGAAAAAAAATGTCGAATTTTTGACCAAAATCTGAATTCTGTATTTTTGACAAAAATGTTTTCGCCATAAAAATTCAGTTTTTTGGCTGCCATAACAAAAATATAAGTCAGAATGAGGAATGTCATACCCCGTTTGAGCCCGTTGTTTAATTTCCAATCATTCATTCATTGCATTCTAACCTGAAAAATGTTTAATTTTGGCCATTTTTCGCAAAAAAAGATGATGTAATCCCTTGATTTGTATAAACTACTATTTTGAAAAACCCCTAGAAAACGCATTTATCATTAATTTATTTCCTTTAATTACATTTTTCTCAGTGAATAGAACGCAGTAGACAGAAGATATTTATTTGATACTCCCCGCATATTTCATTTTACAAAGAATGTGGATCAAGTCGGGGATTATCCAGACGAGGGTTCAACGAGCGACTGGCTAATGACTGTCAGTAAAAAGAGGGCATAGACGAAATCGCACTGCATCATAATCCCGGGCCATTAAGATCCTTATCTAGCGCACAAATTCGCTTTTCGGTCTGAAGTCTAGACGATGGATGAAATCCAAAGTCGCGAATTGGCCAACATTCGCGGGAAAACTGCTGAGTGTGTGTGCTTCTGTTTGTGACTTTGTGACTAATTACCATGCCATAACTAAGTGTCCCAGAGAATTTAGTTTTAATTTCAGCGAATGCAATTTGTCAAGCGTGCAGACCAGACTTGTCATGTATGCAGCCAGAAATAAATGGCTTTTAATTCATAAAGTGCAGCATATGTTGCCAAGATGTGGCCACCATGAATAAATGAAACCGCAAAAACTTTACTTCATTTGCACAAAAGTTTTAGAATTAATGTTCATTTTTGGTTGCACTTAGGTAAGCACAAGTTGGGTGTTACTTCACAATTAGCTGGCAAAATATTACAACGACCGAAAAGCTTATGCAACAACACATCGTTAGTTGGGGGCTTAGGTCCAGGGATTTTAGCCACAAATTGGCTACATTCCCTGGGAGTGCTTCTAAAATCTGAAATTTTTGCCGAAAGCCTTGCCAGAGAAATGCGTAATTTAAAGTCTAAAACATTCTCTGAAAAAAATCATTGAAATGACTGGAGAACATGGAAAATATCGTGTTTAAATTGCATCAATTAAAATCTTGGTTACCATAGCAAAATCTGCTGAACCCTTAAGAGCGTAAAACGCTATAGATTTCTTTTTCAGAATACTAAAAACTTTATTCTCTGTTTTAATTGTAGCTGTCAATAGACAAAGAATATTTTTATTAAAAGTTTCTTTATTTTAGAAGGTACCTTAAATATTTAGTTATGATCACTTTATTAATAACACACATATCTTCTAAACTGATTGACAGCAAACTTGCCTTATGTTCTATTCTTGGTATTTAGACAATATTGACAACTCCTTAATGCCAGATACAAGATGCTAATCCGTAACACACGCCCAGGCGCTCCACTTTTTATGGCCGGCGACCGAAACGACTTTCTGCGTCTGTTTGTCTGGGTCGGGACCCTTTTCCATCAATGGGCGACCAACATTTATGCGACATAAAAGTCAAAGGCTGTCAAATAGTTTCGATGAACTTCATCATTTTTATGCGCACAACAAAAATAGCCCAAGAACACACACATGGTAGAATAACAAAAATAAACTCGTAGATAACCATTACTTTGGCACAACCGCACAATAAATTTGAGTGGGTTTCATTTTGTGCAAATTTACTATCACTTGTCTCGATGGATAGTAGACTGAAAGCAATTGGAGCATTCAATTTACGGGGCAGCCTAAAAGCCTTTCTCTGAGCCGAGCACTACCATTTTAAATTCCCCGATGCGCCTTTGTTCATATCACGCATACGCAGTGTGCGCCTGCGACCGTCATAACGCATAAATATGGGATAAATAAGCAATTCGGTGCGAAGAGGCGATGGCTGGCTGGCTGGCTGGCGAAATGAAGCCAAAGCGATCCCAGTGACCATGCAATAAACTCTCAATTTCATTTATATGTATGAGCCATGTTAGCAATTCAAATGGACGATGTGCCAGATTCCCTAAGCCCTATATAGGCAGTCCTATTATATATACCAGCTCCCCCCCCCCCCATATGAGGTGGGCGTGCCGAAGCAATTAAGCCGTGATATACCATTGCCTACTTTCCGCGGCCATCAATTTGTGGTGGAAAAATGGAATGGAATTCATGAGCTGCAAAATCGCCGGAACGCCAACCACTTAACCCCACTGATTGCTTTGCATAACACTCTATTAATTAGGAGCCTGCTCAGCCAGGCGCACATGTTGCAATTAGGAGGGGAAATTGAGGGGATGTCGAGTATCTTTAATGAGTCCAAACAAGTGAAAAACACTGAAAAATCCGCAAGGCTGACTAGGGTGAGTCACTATTGTTTATCATACAATTTTGTAATACTTATTAGTGAATTTAAAGCGAGATGGTGCTTTAAAATTACAAATTTTTCTAGGTTTGCTTACAAATATTTTGCACACCCATTTTATAAACCATCATTTATAATCTTTGCTGTCTTAGATTGCTATTTTAATATTTATTGGTTTACAACATATTTCGTTTTGAGATGATAAATTGAACTAAATGTAATAAAGGTATAAATAACTTTGTTAAATCTATCTCTCTCTCATTTACCTATTTTTAGCAGTGGGTTTGCTAAGAACAACTTACTTTTAAATATTTTATGAGTGCCTTAGGGTAGTTTTCAAGCCCACCCTATTGCCTCTGGAACCCCAAACATATCGGTCAGTGCGTTGGCACTTATCTTATAAGTCTATAGACCGACCCAGTTTTTTTCTATCCCATCCCCTTGATAAAAACAAGATGCCTGTGTGGCCGGATCCACTTGGCACGTACGGATTGATGATTCCTTCTGGGAATAGTACTGGCGATATGATAGTTGATATCTTTGACTTTTCGAGTGGGGGCTCTGTGGGCTTACCATCCCAAACCTTTTCATCCTTTAACTCTGAACACGGATCTGGTTTCTTGGTTTTGTGGGTGTTGTTTGCTGTGGGCGTTGTCGCATGGCATTGTTTTGAGCATTTCGCACGTAGTTACTTCTCGTGGGAGTGTACTAATAAAAGCGAATTTTATCGGTTGTGACACGAGGCGGAAGCTCAATATGGTTGGATTGCCCAAACACCAGCAAAACTGCAATTCAATAGCTGCCTCGTGTTTTCTTAGGAGACGCTTTTAGAGCTAATTCACTACCTCATCCGGAAAAAAGAAATCAACAAATTTATATGATTAAATAAAATCCATCTGCTATTTTTATAAAATTACATTACCTTATAAATATTCAAATTTAAAAAGCCTAAACACTGACTAATAACTTTCTTGATTTGGTTAAACATCTTGTCATTTACAAATTTATAACCACTCCCCGAAAACCAATATAAATATATTCAATATAAATTGATCGGATCGATTTCAAAACTAGTTTGCTGATAAAATCTGAAATTCGTTATAATACATTTTTAAAAGCTTTCAATGTTGAACATCAAACTCTCAAGTAAAGTAAATGTTTCTTAACAAAATGCCAAAATCAGCTCATCAAACGGCACGAGCTATAAGTTATTCATATATATACATTTTATTTGCATTTAATATATTCGATATCACTTTATAAAAAGCGTGCGACCCTGCCGCCAAATAAAAAAGTTCATATTCGACTGAAGTAAAAATAGATGACAGCAGCTATAATTATGATGCATGACACATAAACATGGGGCTTAAAGTCTAAAACTGTCAGCCAGTGCATTTTTTATGGTCAGCTTATTTTTTATTTTTTGTTTACATAAATATAAAATACCAAGAAGTCGGTATAATTCCATTGACCAATCGCGCTGAAATCATCAAGGGCAGGTCTACGATTCTGGTTTATCTTGGTCCACCATCAATGGATTTGCCAAATATTAATCAGAACGCCCAAAGAATTTGCCGGCAACCGGTTATTTTGAAGTTTGCATATATTAAGTATTTTATTTGATAATGATTTTTTGATCAGATATTTAATTTAACAAGCAGTGAATGCAGTTAAGTAGAAATAACATTAAAATGGAACAATGGAACATCCATTAATTTTTTTTAATAAGTAATCTTTGCTGATTAAAGGTTATTATTTCCTATTTTTGTAAAGAAATTCCAACTGTCTCAACAAAAAAATTCTTAAAAAAGGTAATTCAATGAACTTTTGCTCTCCAAATTCACCAGAACTGTTCGATTTCTTTTAAGATCATAGCAATTAATTATGCATTTTAAGGAAAATAACTGGATGGATCAATGAAAAATCAAAGGCAAAGACTTGGCCATGACGTGGGCCATAAATGCAGTCGGATTCCGGATTTTAATGCTCGCTACCAAAACAAGACCGCAAATTTATGACTGGCTGTTAAAAAATACCGCCTAGCACAAAGAAATTATTGAATCGAATGGCGGCATAACAATCCTAATTAATTGTAAACAAGCCATGAAAAACATCAGCTCATAGTCATGGTACACACACACTTGGCACTTGGAGCTCATTTATATGTGGCACATCGGTGGGAGGTGGATGGGTGGTTGGGTGGTTGGGTGGATGGGTGGATGGGTGGGTGAGTGGGTGGTGCTTTATGGGAGGTGCTTTATGGGTGGTGCTGCTCATTGTGATCCCTTTCGCTGCACCACACGTTGCCAGTGTGTGGGTGAGAGCAAAGAGTGACGGCTTCGTCGACGGTTTCCATTTGTACGATATACAATAATATTTTGATTGACTTCCCCCCATCTTAAAAGCAGAATGGGCAACACAACAAAGTGGCATTTGATTTACGCCGACACGGAAAACAAGTTGTTAAGTCTACTCAATCCGCGAACCGTTTACTCGACTGCGGGAGGCGCCATTAGCACGGTGGGTTTGCCCGCTGGGAAATATCAAGCAAAATATATAGAAAGATGAGATTAATGAGGTGGAATGCTGTATCAGTTTTGAGAAATTTATGACTAGCAACATATAAATAGAAATTCATATAGTCGTGCTCGATTAATTTTAAGAACCATAAGTTATGTTTTTTTATTGTTACCTTTTATCAATTTTAAGTTTCTTTATGAAATTATTTTAATTATTATTTATACACTCAAAAAAGTATTCCACATGGACTTTAGGCACTTTTAGTAACTGGAGATTTTTATTTAAATTTTAGAAATAATTCTCTATTTTGTAAAATTACTTTAATTAAAATATATTTTTAAAAATTTATAGCATTACTTTTCTAGGAATCTTAGGGTTATTAATTATTTTTGGTTGTCCATTATTTTATTTAAATTAAAACATCCTATTTACATACATACTAAAATATTTAATTTGTTAACTTTACTTAGATCAGAAATTTTATAATAGGTTACAACAAAATGTATTAAACCTTGTTATGATTCCTAAAAAAATCTGAGTACCTTTCTTTGATCTACCTACCTTCTTTTTCATAGCATTAGACATTCATACACCCCCCAATTATTTGAAGAGCATCTACAATACCACTTGAAAAACAGTCTAGCATAATTGTGTTGTGCAGTCCTATATTTAAATGCTTGTTTTCCGATTCTTTTCAAGGAACGGGAATCACAGAAGGCGCTGCCGTCGCAAGAGTCAAATACCTCATTCGTCAATAAAACAAAATTATGATTCATTGTTGCCGGCATCGTGGCAAACGCCTTCCAGTATCGCGTCGCATTTTTTGGCCCAGATCAAAGTGTAGCCATCGGGAATATTGTAAACATCTTAATTTGCATATAAATACGCATGGGTAATTTCTGTGTAATTTTTTGGAAAAAGATTTATGTGACCGCGACGAAATTTGCGTGTGTGCGCGGATTTATATTTATGGTTTGGCAAGAGGTCGGGGAAGCCGCACAGATTTGTCAGTTCATTAAAAATGAAGTGAGTGTAAATGTTAATGAATTTTGCGTAAATGAAGCGCCCACCACAATTGTCAGCCAGCTTGGACAGGCGTGACCAGAAGATGTCACATTGTGGCCAGTCCAAAGCAGTTAATCTACCTGTTCTGACGTTTGTTTTCCACTCGGGAAAAATAGATTTATATGGTTTTTATTGATAAAATTAAGCCTTTATAAACATAAAAAATTCCAACCAAATTCCGAATAATTCCGATGTTATATTATGCCTTTTGTTATGAGGGACAATTGTTGAAGGCTTTCTGCTTTAAAATTCAATTGGTATAATCGAGGAAGGGATTTTGCAAATGCTTTGTTAGCAAGCTTTAGAATATTTATAATATATATTTATTTAGTGGAATTAAAAGTCTCAAACCTGCATATTTAAATATGTATTGTGTTTCAGCCTCTTGATAACTAAACCCTCCTGTAAAATATTTATGAAAATAACAACGAAATAAATTTGATCCAATAGGTAGAAATAAATATACTTAAAACGTTGTAATAAAAAGGAATGAATTTGTAAAGATTTAGCATACACAACATACTTTTGAATACATTATAAATATTATAATTGCAATTTGAAAAGTTTTCGGTATTTTATTTTATAAGTTTTAATTGCACTCAGACTGGCTGTGCCTGGCCTGCATCTAATTAAAATGCAACGTAGCGCAGTGGCAAATGCCGCACAATTTGTTGGGATATAAATTCAAATCAGTGTCGAAGCGGCACCCCAGCCCCATGGGCATCGAAACTTTTCCAATAAACGCAGCTTATCGGGTGTCGGACTCCGTTCAGGCCTGGCCAAGACAAATGCTCGGCGCATGGCATAAAGAAGCGAATGCGAAAGGGAAAAGCGTTAACGGATATTGCTCTTCGAAATCACGAAATCCAAATGCAATGGCTCTGCCATTATTTACCACAGGCAAATTAAGTATACGCAGCGTGCGCACAAACCAAGTTTCGCAATGATTGCAATGCAGTTAAATTGGCTGGTAACTTCGTGTCCCTTTGATATTTTGGCAATTGCATAACACAAACTGTATCATCAGCAACTGAGGAGAATATTTTCCCCACATTTAGGCCAGCGCCATTTGTTACCGACTATTTGCTATTTGTTTTGGCATTTTTTGTGTATTTATGAGGCTGTTTGGTAAGCGAAAAACAAATGGCTATAAATCAGGAGT
This sequence comes from Drosophila suzukii, assembly GCF_043229965.1. Lineage (NCBI taxonomy): Eukaryota > Metazoa > Arthropoda > Insecta > Diptera > Drosophilidae > Drosophila > Drosophila suzukii. The sequence goes on from NC_092082.1 coordinate 71,361,925, forward strand.
CATATTCCGGCCACAGACAATGTTCCGAGCTGCCATGTAAATAGTAAAACTAACAAAAAACAAAAAGGCAGCCCGAAAGGGGGGCCAACAAAAAACGTTTACAATTTAATTATGGCACTTGAACTGCATTTTAAAGTCGCATCGGCTTGGAGTTCACTCACATCACGTATACGCCATGCATGCCCATGCCGAAGGAGAATGAGAGCGACAGCGCGTGTGGGATTTTAATTACAGACAGTCGCGCCATTAAAGGCTTTATGGCACTTCTTTACCAACAATTTTATGACCAGCGACAGCCAGAATAAATTTTATGCAACTTTTTTTTGTTGATTCCCAACAAGGATCAGACAGATGTGTACGAGTAGTGGCATCAGAACGATACTCACAGCCGTAATCTGCATTCGACTATAATCCAATCAAGTGATTTTGCCATCAACTACTCAAATTCCGAAAATTGTGAACAATTCTCGAATATTTTCAATTGGATTTTCTTTGCTTTAAATCTATTCAAGTATAGTATTTATGTGTATCTCTCTGCACCACTAGACTTAAGAGCTTAATTGTTTTTCGATTGGTAAATTTAAATTGTTATGGCTTTTAGCTCTTTTTGAGTTGAGCCATTCGCACACAGGCACTTTGGCAAATTCCTAAATTATATAAATAAACCAACTGGTTAGATGAGTAAAAAGAGGAAATGTTTATGGATAAACAAAGCTGTTCAACAAAAACAATTAAATCAACTTGGACTAGTTTATTTTCTCCTGGTTGCCAGGGGTATTTTTATCACAAGGGATGATCCAGTTTTTAATTCTATCTACACTATAGATTTTTTATTATTTTTTTTATACAAAAGCTAATAGTAATAAGTAAATTTAAATGATGTGGTATAAATATTTTTCTACCCCATTTTATTAAGGTGGTTTTTGTTACTTTGCCCAGTACCTCCATCCTGAGGAACAAGAATATTCCGAATCCACTTTTCCACGCTCCATTTAATCGTTTTTCCGCTTTAATTGCGTTCAATACTGCCGATAGTTCTCGATTTGTGTAGTCCATTAAGTGTCGCAAGTTGCCTGTAATGGAGGAGGAGCCATGGAAACGATGCAGATATTTCCGAACCGGGCCTTAAGTGGCACTTTAATTTTAACGAGCGTTTAATGTGCCTTTAATTACGAAAACCGCTTGCACCCTGCCTTTGGTTTGATTGAATGTTTGCCGTTGAAATTGAGATTAATAGCCGGGGTAAAGGAGACGGACCGGAAAAGCAGACTCTATTCATACAACATAAACGAGGGTACATCCTGTCTTCTTAGGTCCTTCGTTTGGCCTTTCGTTTCACGGACCCCAAGGTCTGCGGATCCATCCATCCAAGTGGGTCCGTTTTTTGTCTCTCCACTGACAAAATGCAATATTAATCATGTCGAGAGCCCAACCGGTCGGTGAAATTCCGGCTGATTTCCCACAGCCCCATTCAGCAGACAGGCAATTCAATTAGCAGCTAATGAAGTAATTTCGCCAGGTCGCTAATTAATTTACTTTATTCTTAAGCCATCGGAGTACGCTTCAACAGGTTTAAAAGTGTCCCGGCAGCAAATTGGGAAAATATTCCATACGACTGTCATTTCAGATGTAAGATAGCCAAAGTAAACACTTAAACGTGAGAATGACAGTACTGTCATCTCTGCATTTTTTTGTGTCTACGGACACCAGGATTTAATGGTGTTTCGGGGGGTAGGCAATTATTTTTTATTGACCGACCAGCATGTGAGTGCATATGAATGGTAATCACGATCTGAATTATTCAGTGTGCCGCTTTGATTCTCTGTTTGTCTAGCAAACACAAATGTTTCTGTCACAAATATTAAAAAGATGTACAGAAATTAGTTGAACAGCTTTCAATAAATCTAAAATGAAATCGTTTGTAACTAAGCCTTAGACATAGACGTATGCCTGTCTGGGTTCTAGTGAATTTAAATGGCAAAGCGTTTAATTTAAAGTTGCTTTTATTTTGATTACAAATGACTTGCTTTGCGCCCTTTTGCTGTTTGAAGAGGCAAATAAGTTTGCTTGACCCAGGGCCAACTATTCATACACTGGGAAAAACCTCTTAGCATATTCGGAAATTAAAATAACTATCCTTTAAAGTGAAAATATTACACTATATATATATGATTACCTCTGTGCGAAAAATAGGTGTCTTAAAATCTTGTTAAATATGCGAAAACTAAAGAGAACGTAAAATAAAGTAAAGGTTAAGGTTAAAGAATAAATAATTCTTCACTAATATATCACTCTGTAAAAATATAAGGGGGTTAAGTGGATTTTACCTTTTTTAAAAACTATATGAAAAACTTAAAACATTAAAAAAAAATATTAAAGAATTTAGCAAAAAATTTACAAGCCAATATTTTCTTCCAATTCTTTTTCAAATGCACTTAACAGAAATTTAAAGAGTTCTTATATTCCGATTATACTACTAAGTTACATATACATATATATATAAAATGTTAAAAACTTATTCATTTAATTTAGAAATATTTACACAAGTTTTAAACGCTTCTTAATCATTCAAATGTGTTAAAAATACTTTTACTTATGCATAAATTGGATTACATTTTGGAGAAGAGGTTACACCACTTGGGCTTAAAATTAAGCAAAATTATAAATTAGAGGACTTTTGGTTATGCTTATATTAAAAGCCACATTTAAGAGAGAACTGGCTCTCATATTTCCTTCGAGTGCCGACTTCTGCCAGTGAGTGGGCCAACTTTATGGCACACAGGGGCATAGACAAAGGCCAAATGAGATGGCTTGCATTGGTAACCGACTCCCGTCGGATGGCCAATTTGGACGCCTGCAGCTGTTACAGTTCCAGAAGTTGGCCGTCTGCTTGATTCGGCCCGATGTTCATTATCTCGTCTCAATTGGCCGCCCGTACAATGCATTAATAGTTGGTCGGGCCAGACGAGTCAATTGTGCGACCTTGGCGTTGGCGTGTGGCTGCTAAACGGTTCTTAAAGATTCCGGCAAACTGATATTTTCAACCTTAAATCGCATGCTGACTGCCGGCCAATTTACGACCGAAATCAAATCGAAACACTGGCATATAGAGATAAATCGTTGTCATGGCGGCAGCAGATTATTGGAGCCCAACTTGAAATGGCATTGCTGCTGCAAAATATTGTCATTTATTGTGCAAATGATGGCGATAACTCAGCGATGCCGAGTCGAAATTTATGCAGTCCCATGGGCTTCCGCCTCAGTATTTATTATATGTACATGATGCCCCCCTGACATGTCGTCATCATTTTTGCGTGTTGGATACGCATCATTTGAGTGATTCTGATTGACTTTCGAGCGGCCTCCTAATCGGTTACACAGCCCTATCAATTCCACTCGTAAACAATTTCGGAAAGTGTCCTGTTTACGTCAGACATTGTCAACACGAAAACAGTGTTTGATATCCCTCCGCTGGCCGTGGATCATAAACACTTTTGGCCATATAGTATCGGACATATAAAATCCATCCATAAAATGAGACACAAACGGAATTAAACAAACACTAGTGCGCCGTTAGTTGTTTCCGGTTCCGCAATTTCATTGGCCAGCCTGCCAGAAAGTGTGCAACAAAATGTTTCCCTCGTGTGGGATAATAAACACATAAATATGGACCGAGTTTTACTTCAAGGTCGCAATCAGGCAATCAACGGATTTAGTTACAATCGAAGCCAATCATGTGCGTGTGCCGAGATACAAACCATAAAAATCCACATAAAATATAATTGAAAGACTTGTAAGTTGCTCTTTAAACGACTTTCGCGTGCGTTGTTTTTTGAGGCTAGTGCGATTTTTAGCAAAGATATGACTTTGAATTTGCGATTATTATTATGGTTCTGACACAAGGAACTGTAAATTATTTTTTGCTTTGGTCTGATAATGCATACATAAAAAGAGAAAGATAGGATAGGTTTTGGTCAAGTGTACTTCAACACTTTAACTCTGAAATATACTTAGACATCATTTTTTAGATATAAGCCATCGAGATGATTTAAAATTAACATGGTTTCTAGTACGTTGTGATGATATCAAAGTATACCCTGATTATCAAGCTTAAATCGTATTCTTTAAAACAAATACTATATTTTAATGCAACCAAAAATATATATATTTCTTATATATGTACATTTCAGTGAGTTTTAGCAAGAGACGCGTTAACTCGACAATAGAACTTTCTTATTAGGTGGTTCCAGTGGTGGCTAGATTACCCCATGGGCACAGTGAGTTCCGCAAAAGGCAGTCGATATACGGTCTTAAATCAATGGCCTCAGTGGACGGAAGGCTGAGCACCATTAGCACGGCAAACAAGATGGTCATCAAAAAAACGGAGAACTGCATGGTGAATCGGTTGCTGTTTTACTACGTCTCAATCCAAACGGTTTCCAATTTTATACTCGTAGAAAAGCTATTCTTTGCCCAGTTGGAGGAAGTTTTCTTAAACTTTATTTGTGGTTGCTCACAAATATTTACGGGCTGATTGTATAGAATTAAACAATGATAGTACATTTCCTTACACAGATAAAATTACTGCGCAACAATTTAGGTGCAAAAACTGGGTAAAATCATTTTACAAAAGAAAAAAAATGGTTTTAAAACAATTTTAAAAATTTGTATTCATTGATTTACTGTTTAGAATATTTTAACCCTGTTTTTTCATCTTTTTCTCTGTATATAAAATAAACATCGTCAAATCGATCTTCTCTCCATAAATTTATAAAAATGTGTTTGTGTCAAACTAACAAATGTTAGAAAATTTTTTTTTTAACTTTTTAAATTTTTTTTTACAAATATAAATTTATTTACAGCTTATTGTCTTGATTAATTCGCCACAGACAGTTTAACAAATAAGTATAGCGTGCCATTTGTTTAACTGATCAGAAAGAATGAACTATTTAAACAAAGACTCGTGACACAATAGTTAATGTAGGTTTGTTTTGATGTTCAACAGCACTCAACGATGATCATTCAACCGAATCCATGATATTCACTAACAAAATAAAATTTGTATTAGGACCAACACATTAATAGAAACACAAAAAACCAATTGTTTACTTTTTAACAATCCTCTTTATTTCCATGAAGATTATCCGTAAAGTTAAAATAAATATCTGAGCTAGTAAATATTATAAATAAATATTTTTAAACAGAAAATCACAAATTTAAAAACAAAATGCTATTTGTTATTGGTTTGTGTAACATAGTTAATGCAAAAAATGATAAACAAATTAATAAAAATGTAGGCATCTGAAAGAACAAATTGGACAGCCCAATTTGTTTTAGATACATTTACTAGTAATGCCATTAGTGTACACGTTGAGGCGTGAGATCCTGCCACTTGCTAAGATCGATTTGGGGTATAAAATTGCAGTTGAGTAGTAAGTTGCTATGGATAAAGACATAACATATAAAAGGCATATTTTTTTAATATAAAAATTTATGAACTTACTGTGAGTTCGGGAACACAAACACATTTGGCTGAATTAAATGGAGATAGTTGGCGTTGCTGCAGAACAAACTGGCCAGGCTCACTTTACGGATCTCCGCCAGTTGAACTGTGGAATAGGAATTTTAAAATTCTGTTGTCTTTATAAATACTATCCACTTACCGCGTGTAAAACCACCGGCGTTCTCCCGCTCGAAGAAGAATCTATCACCACGTCGTGTGTTTAGGAACTGTTTGCCCACCACACACAATAGAGTGGGTCCGAAAAGAGCATCTGGGACATGGTATTCCAGAGTGCCAGCAACACCTAGCTCCACATCATCCGGAGTGGCGTACAATCGACGCAACAGTGATATTTTCTACAGCAAAATTAAATACAGTCTTCCGATTTACAATAACTATCACCAAAAGCTACCTCTCCCGGAATCTCGTGAGCGAAATCAGCCCAATCCACAGCTCTTCGCAGTCCGCAGAACTCTCGCACATCGTTGTAGGAGGCCAAGCCGAAGTCTCGTGCCCTCTGAATATCTATAGCCTTCAGATCCGAACCGTAGTCCTCGAACTCCTTGCGGTTGAAGTAGTGTTTAATCTCCCGATCGATGTTACCATCCGAACGCTTGTGCAGCTGAGTGGCCAAACCTCTCAAAAGAGCATCGAAGTTGTCGGCGGTATCCAGTAAGCGGATGGTCTCCGTTCGACTGATGTAATCACTCAGGCGCAGCGTTTGATTAGAGTTGCGATTGGGGGCTACCAGCCTATAAAAAAAATGTATTTATTATTAAATAAGGAAACCTTGCTATATCAAATCGAATACTTACGAGAACCAGCCGGGAACCTGGGTGTGGGCGTATCGGAAGGCAGCGGCAGAAAACTCCGCATAGGCAGCTGGATTGACTGTCTCATCGTAGTCGTTCACGTACTCAGTCGGCTCCACTGGATAGATGAGGCCATTCAGGTAGGTATAAGTGCGACCCACGAACAGCGGCAGCCAGTCGTAGTAGGTGATCTTCTGGAACTGGGCTATGTTGATCTTGCGAGCTTCCTGGAAGATGCGCTCGTCATTGTGGTCGGGGTTAATCACCGCCAGATTCTCGGCCAGACGATTGTGCTCTCGCACCAGCAGAGTCTGCATCACGGCAATGGTGGGCGATAATTGGTTACGCTTGTCCGGTATACTATAGCACTCGCTCTTGGACCCGCACTCGCCATTCTCATTTTGGCTTACCGGCAGCCAGTGCTGTCCATTCGTGTAGCTCGTCTTCAAAAGACCGCCCTTGAACAGTCTTACTTTGCTATTTTGCGATGGGTTGTTGCCATAGATCGTGGAGAGATCCAGGTAGGCAGTGTCCACCGACAGCTTTTCGGGATAGGGTGATCCAGTCTTCGGGCAAATGGCCTCCGCTTCGGACACACTGCGGGCAAAGTGCAGGCAGGTCTTGCCCGTATGATAGGCGATGGGTCCGCCACGTGGCAAACTGATGGTCAGACAGCGGGGATGACGTGGCTCGGCACAGCAATCCGCGGGAGCTCCCTGTGTGGTCATTTTGCTTATGTCGTGGGCCACGAACTGTCCCCATTGCATGGCCGCCATGGTGCGGAACAGATCATTTCTCGTCTGCTCGCCGTACAGGGACAACGAGATTAGTCGGGCATTCGGAGCCTGCTCCACTTGGCGGGGAGGCAAAAGCCTGCGATACGGTGAAACAGAAATTCCAAACTCCGGATACAGCAGGTTATTGCACGATCCATCCAAAGTTCGGTAGTGCACATTTCGAGTATCATTCAGGCAGTTGCGAGGCGGAATCCCACACCTTAAAGGCTGTTGAGGAGCAGATGGCTCGGCCCAACTGTTGTGCACACTGTTGGATTTGTACTTGGGCATAAAGTCCTTGATCAAGGCATCCAAACTTCCGTCACTGACCGCCGGACGGATCTCAAAAGCATTCCGTTTGGAACGGGACAAGGGCTCCATCGCCGAAAACGGACACCTGGTGGCCACTGCCACAGCCAACAAGCTCAGAACCACTAGAAACACTCTCATAGCACCGACGACACCACAAAACTCAATGCAGCACCAGCAGCTGGGCGCCCATATATAGATCTTCGCCAGCTGCTGGCCCACACGATCTGAGAGCTCCGGAGACGTGATAATACAACGCGACATTCTTGGTAAGATCGGCAAGATTGAAGAACGTGCAGAAGATTGCGAGCATAATTTCCAATATTCGGAAGTCTTTTACTTGGGCGAATTTCACAATCAAATAATTTCGACCGGAACGTGTTTACGGTCAGCAAAAAACGTACAATGGTCAAGTTCTTATTAAACGCAGCTGATACAAAAAGATAAAAGAATTGGTAGTTGTATTTTTGCCAAAAAGCATGAACAATGAAAAAAGATAAACTAAATCATTAAGAAGTGCGTTAAGTAACGAGCTCCGACTGATAATTTTTTTTTTTTGCTGAGTAACTAGTGTAAGAATTATAAAGTTAACATATGATTAACTTAAATGAATATCAAATGTTTGGCTTTCTATAACATATATTTAAGTTAACTGGAATGTGTATTTACTGGTATTAAAATAACAAAATAACATATTTCATTATATTGAGGATTCATTATAGTGAGGATTAACAGGATTGTGTTAAACATAACGCTTATAAGACGTTAACAAAAACTCCATGATAAGAGTTAGCTCAAATTAACTCACTTCTTGGAGTCTGTTAAATAGTTCCTTAAACCTGGCGGCATTTGAAGATAGGAGCTAAGTACTGTCTTCCATTTGTAGTGATAGGTGCTATACTCAGTGTACAAAGATGAGGCCTCTTCGTTATCAATCAAAGCTTCGGTATGAAGCTGCAGTCTTTTTAAAATCAATGAACAGCTGGCAATGACCATTTTGGGATATTCCGGACCGACATCCGGACAATCAATCCTGCAGAACATAGTTAGTAATTACTACTTAAGCTCTATTTAGCATTTTAAACTCACATGATGTCAATGTATTGTTCCATAATTCGCTTGATTACACGAAAGACTTGGCTGTAGATTTGGACATCTTTAAAATATATGTCATCCAATTCAATTAACTCAACCAAGTTCAATATATTATCACTGGCATGTTGCAAAAAACCTGTATTAAATGAGAAAGGAGACTAGATCAATCTAGAATCATAATGAATTTACAAATACAAACCATTCATGGCTAAAAACATAGAGAATTTAAGTACTCCCATTAAACGTATCTCATCCTTTTCGGCGCAATGCAAAGCAAGAAAACTATTGTAGGTGCCGTATAAAATGGACAAATTTAGTTGAAGTTTTACATCTGAAATTATAACACCGGAGACCATCAAAAAACATATATCATACATTCAATTATTCCATTCAAACCTTGTCTAGACTGCTTCCAAGCTGAAATTTTGTTGTTAATTTCGTATATGAATGCCGTATTATGTCGTAAAAACTCTGGTGAAGCCTGCTTCTCGAGCTAAAAATAAGAATTAATGAAAATACTATTAAACGATTTAAAAAAAACTAATTTTACTTACACTTGATTTTTCACGATTAATATTGGACGAACAATTTAAATCTTTGCATTGTGCCAGGTCCAATAATAGGTTCTGATCGCGATGCCTTAGAAAATCGGGGCATACAACAAATTCCTCGCCGGCATCAACATTTTTTGCAGTTACTCCTAAAAATTTTCCATTCGGTAGCGAACTAAAAAAGAGTTCATAATCATAAAGAATAGGTCTGCAGATTAAATGAATATACTCACAAGACTTTCACATTTTCAGTCGCACAATTCTGTTTAAAAGCTTTTAAGGTGGCACAAAACGTGGTTTTTACTTGGAAAGCATTTTCAATTTTGTTAAAGTACTGATGAATGAATTGGTGAAAATATTTGGCAAAACTTGTCAGCAACTGGCAACGTTTTGATGTGTTAAAGATATCAAAAATTTCATCTACTTGGTGTGTGGGTAAGGTTTTCGCGGTTGTGATATCTTCAACAGTATCAATTTCATATTTTTGAATGCATATCGACTGAAGTCTATCAGCAAACTGAAACATTGGACTATCCTTAGAAGACTTTTCTTGAATCTCACTTTCGAACTCATCTACACTATCATGAATGTTATTGTAGCAGTCTACAAAATCTGAAATGGCGTTTACACCATAGTAACTAAAGGCGTTTGCGCTTATACGGTCAGTTGATATCGGAAGATCACCACACTTGGCGAACTCTTCATGAGTTTCATTCATGCCTTCTCCGGGTTTCGGATAGTAGAGCTCAGCTCGCTGGGAATTTAATAGAACGTGGGCTCCCAGCCGTAAAAGTATCGCCGACATTACATTTATCATGTCGGTTTTGCCAAGAGCCAGCAGATAAAAATATTTATCTGCGAGGTCATGGTCATTGTAGATAAAAACCGAGAGACGGAATGCTGTGGTTACAATTTCCTGATACTTTTCTTTGGTAAGCAGTTTATAGTCCGGCGCTGTGGCAAGGAACTCTCCAATAAGATTGTATTCCTTATCCTCTTCCTGGGCATGCTCCTGTATAAACGTCCAAGCGTCGCGTGGATTATTGAGAACTCTGTTTTGGGATAATGAATCTGTGATTATGAATCAACAATAATTGGCGCTTAACATACCCTCCTTCCATCGCAAAGTCAACTAAAGCCGGAAGTATATATTCCCCGGATCGAAGAAACAATCGAAACAGAATCGAAGCCTCTAGCATTGGTATCAGGCCAATTTTATACCCGTAACACTCAAATTGATGGACTTCCGCATCGGACTCCATGCACAACTTTGAGCAATAGGTCTTAAAACGACAGTTATCACAGGTATACAGCTGCTTCCGGTGCAATCCACACAGGTCGCAGTTCAGGAATGGAGCACTGAACTGGAAGAGCACAGGATTTTCGACCAGAACTATTTCTCCTTTGGGAATATCGTCTGAGGCGAACACCCCGGCAGGCTTCTCTTTGTATTTTTCGCTGCAAAAGAACCTCATCGTTATATTAAAGGTTTAATAAATCTAACTTTCTGTACTTACAAGTATTCACAGACTTGACTGGCAAATGGTATTCTCCGAGTAAGCTTAAAACCCTTAAAGGGCATTAAGTCCTTGCTTTCAACTTTCTCGGTAAACTCAACATTACGCCTAGCTTGGCTGATTCTCTCCTCATATTGTGTTATAAGACATAGAAACTGTCCAATTTCTAGGATACGTTGTTAAAATATTATTTTTGCTAGGTTTACCTTTGAAAGCTAGTATGGAATTAACTAGCAATTAAAATTTGTCGCTATACTCACCACTTTTTTCAGACAACGGCGTTTTTTCTAAAATAGAAAAATCATTTAATTTTATAATAAAGGAAAAATATATTGTTAGTATTACCAATAAGGTCTTTGAGCAAAATCAATTTATCTTTCGATGCTTGATACTCCCGGTTCATATAGAGGCTTATGCAAAGAAGTATCTGCGAAACTAGAGTTCCCTCTGTTGTCTTGAGAGTTTCATCTAGGGACTCGTAAAACATCAAGTCATTGCAGGCGATCTAACAATGAAATAGGGTTGTTAATACAATTTCTTCATGATGTTTGTGCAAAAGGACATACCGCATGCTGGTTAGTTTTCATATAGAGCACACTTCGGGCCAAAATCGCGTCTACGTATGCCGTGGTGCCGCTGGGTGCGCGGCATATGATCTCGTCCAAACTCTGCGTAGTCTGAATTAATGGGTTAAAACATGCTAAATCATCGGAAATCGGTTGCAAATACCTTCTTTAGCACAATGGGATTCTTCATACGCATGCACTCCTTGGAAAGGTTGAGACAACTTTGAGCACTTTCGGAAAAGCCGTGAAACACTGCATCAGTTTCCTTTTGCAAAACCTTCAAGAACAGCTCGCATTCTCTGAAATTGTATCAAATGCAAGCATTAGATGGGATATCTTTGGAGACTTAGAGGTCCTCGCAGCAGGATTACCAGAATTTCGCCATACTGGGAAACCTGCGGGGTTATAGACCGAATAGCGTTTGTACTTACATCAGGTTACGCGGACACATGACCTTTGACATCGTGACATATTCAGAGGCCTCGGGACGAGGGTCTGGCACCAAAGGCAATGGTATTCTATGCATTTTAAGCAATAAATTTAGATAAAACTCAGTAATGCGTGTTTTTAAAGCTCTGGCGCTAAGAATGTGACCGCACTGCGTACTTACTAAAATCCACAATCATGTTCTGTGTCATTTTACAGCACATTTATTCAGTGGTTCCAGAAATACTCTATAGAACTGTATATTTTTTACTACAAGTTAAATTAAAATTAATAATTAAATCATCCTTAAATTGCTATACTTTACAACTTCAACATGCTTTAAATTTTAAAAACAAAATAATGTACTTTAGAGATTTTATTGAATAAATATGTTTTTGGTTAAAGTTAAAGAGTTTAAAGACCTTCTTATAAATGCCTTTTAATCCATGCTTTAATCCTGTGATTTTCTGAGTTTTAAAATATTTTAGAGAATGGGTGTTATTTGTATAAAATAAGTCGCAATAAATCGGAAATGTACCCATATAGTAGTACTATTCAGAGAACACCCCAAATCAGGTTCTTCTAAGTTTAAATTTCGCTCGGTACACGAGAACCAGTTCCAGCACAGATCATCCCTAATATTTCCTCCCAGCATGGGAGTTACCTTCTTCCAGGCAAAAATAGTTTAAAATGGGAAAAACATCAAAGGATAAACGTGATATTTACTATCGACAGGCCAAGGAGGAGGGCTGGAGGGCAAGGAGTGCCTTCAAGTTGCTCCACGTGGACGAGGCCTACGGAATTTTAAAGGGTAGGTGCTATACGGCTTTCAACTCTCACCCTAATAAGTAATTTGAACACCCTTTTAACCAGGTGTCCAGCGAGCCGTGGATCTGTGTGCTGCTCCTGGAAGCTGGTCCCAGGTGCTCTCCCGTAAACTGTACGATCCCTGTCAAACGGACGACGAAAAGGCCGCAGTGAAGATCATAGCCGTGGATCTGCAGGCAATGGCTCCCATCCGTGGGATAATCCAGCTGCAGGGAGACATCACCAAGCAGTCGACGGCCGAAGCCATCATCGGTCACTTTGGCGGTGATGAGAAGGCTCAGCTGGTGGTCTGCGATGGAGCGCCTGATGTCACCGGTGTCCATGAAATGGATGAGTACATGCAGCACCAATTGCTGGTGGCTGCCCTCAGCATTGCCACCTGTGTGCTGGAAACAGGAGGCACTTTTGTGGCCAAGATCTTCAAGGGCAATGCCACCTGGCTCCTGAGCTCTCAAATGCAGATATTCTTTAAGAAGTTCGACATCTACAAGCCGCCAAGTTCGCGTCCCTCAAGCATAGAAGCGTTTGTGGTGTGCTCCGATTTTTGCCTGCCTGCCGGCTACATTCCGCAAGTTATCAACCCGGCGAGAGATGATATCCGCCTGCTGGCTCAGAAAACAGGTTCTGATGTTAACCGTCGGCTAGTTCCTTTCATTGCTTGCGGGGATTTGAACGGGCTGAGTGATGCTGATGAGGGTAAATCCGCCGTTTTAGAAGCACCGAAATCGGTAAGTAACTTGGGCTGTATCTTGCTTCAGCTTTTCATTTAAAAGTTTTGTTTTCCCCTCAGAATGTGGAATACGTTTACGATGCTGTCATGAGCGATGCATCTTATCCCCTGGAATTCAAAGAAATATTAAAGGAAGTATATGATGAACAATTACAAATCAGTTAAATGTCACAAAAATAAAAGTTAAGGATGCTAATTTAATGTGTGTATTAAGTGGTCAAGTGGGGGCAGGCAAGTTTAAAAGCGATAGAATTAGGCAACATTTTAATGGAATACTTAGTTTATTTAATGCTTAGATTATTAAGACTACCGATTTATTACTTGATGGTATGTGAATCGCGTCACTTTAGCGACAACTTTCGCTGCTCGATTTCCAAGAGTTTCTTTTTCAATTCTATTTTCTCGGCCATTAGTTGTTCAATGGCCAGGTGATGCCGCTTGTCCTCGTACAGCTTCTGCTTGTACAGGACGAAAAATTCATTGAGAGCAAGATGGGCGCCATTGGCGGCATCGTGGACCATCCCAATGTTATTGCTAATCTTGTCTAGCAGCGTCGCCGTGTCCTCTTCCGCTATGCGACTGCCGGCCAATGCGGCCCGTTTGCTGGACTGCAGGAAAAGGGGATCGTCTATGTCTACTTTGCTCTCCTCCGGCTCGTAAACGTACTCGGCGGAGTTCTGAAGGGCGCCACTATCTTCTTCCGGTACCACGTCCTCCACATCGTCCATGTCGAACTCGGTGGCAGAGTTCTCGTGCATTTCATCGTCGTCGGATACCTTCATTATTATTTGACTAACATCCTCATTAAGGCGGCACAAGGTGGCTATTGTTTCCTCCGACGGGCCGAGGCTGGTGCCGAAGGGAACGTTGTGCAGCTCATTCTTCTCCACCTTCTTCAGGATGAACCGCTTCCAGTCCTTCAAGGCCTGGAAATAAATAAACCTATTAAATAGGTGGATATAGGAAGAGCTAATGGTGGACTGACTCTTTTCCAGGTGGCCACATCCTTTCGCGGTGGCCCGTGCCGATTGAGGTTGGCGGTCAGCTCCTCCCACAGGTCCTCCATATTGCTGCGCGTTTCCCACGTCGGGTTCTGCAGCATGCGCGGATGCTTCTTCACGAACTCCACCATTATGAGCTCCTGCGTCTGGTTGCGCGGCTTGCCCTTGTTCCGGTCCAGGGTACTACTGGACTGGTATTTGTAGTTGCTGGCCCGACCGAGTCCCGCCGTGGGATGCATCCTGTTCATGTGCTTGCTCAGATTCGTGGTGGTCGTCTTGTAGGAGAGCTTCGCCTTGCAGATGTTGCACAGCGCATACGTGTCGTCCACCGCCCGGAAGAAGCACCAAATCTCGCTCGTCTTCCGCTTCATTTTGCCCGCTTTAACTGATTAACTTGTTGAAAATGTTATTTTGGAAATGGAAACGAAAAACAGCATCGGAGTTGCGTCCAAAGCGATAACTCAAGAACCAGTAAATTAGAGATGAGCAGGCGGCAGCTGGTTCCATTGTTTGAATTTCGGAACCGGTTCAAAATATCGGTTGCATAGATGGGGCTAGTCCCAACACGGGTGTTTATAAAAAACATAATTATTTACCTAATAAGAAAAGTATTATAATTGCTTTCAGAACCAGAGTTAAAACTTGTAAAAGCTAATAATAATTAATATATTTTATTATATTAGAAATCCCGTCGGTACGCGAATGCATGGATGGAGTAACTATCGATAGCACCTATCGACAGTCGGCCGGCCAACCACCCACGCCGCTCTGGTCACACTGTGAGGTGATAACAAATTTAAAAACATCGCAGCAACGATGTTTCCGTATATGTTTATCCACCTCTAACACTGTTTTTTGTTATTTTTCTGCTTTATTTTTGTTTTGAATCGATCGATTTCAGGAGACCCTTTTTTAATTTTGAATCTCTGACAAATGCTTTTTTGTCGGTCGCAACAACACTGACGCAATGAACAGATGCAAGGCGGTTTGAGGAGGTATGTACTGTACCAGGGGCCCTATTAACCCGTCGATAGTTCTCTTCTCTTCCTCTTCGATTTCATGACGTTACCGATGTTTTGAAAACATCTGACATCGATGTTTCTCCACCTCTAGTGAGGTGACAACTTGTCACTGACAAGTCATGATAATTTTTTGTAAAGCAATAGATTTATCGCCATGGATGACTCGTTTTTCGGCTTTGACACAAATCTACCGGTAAGCAGCGATCCTGGTATTGCGCCGGGGGAATTGGGGACAGCGGGGCCACCGGGGGAGCGGCCGATGAACGACGCACACTTTAACTTTTCACTCGGCAAAGGCATAGAAGGGGGCATCGAAGGCCACCGGGGGCAGTAAAATGTTCGGATTTCTAATTTACCTGCCTTAAATGTTTCCCCAGGACGATGAAGGTGGCGACGGTCGCATCGCCGAGGCGGAATACGATGCCCTCAATGACGAGACCTTCGGATCGGCGATAAATGGCGACTGGGAGGAGGCCCACGAGACGATGGTGCGGCTGGGCGGGAATGGCGAAAGGGTGCGCAAGCGGCCAGCAGAATCCAGCGGGATTACGGATTTCGCCGATCACGGCAACGGAGCCTTCCTGCGGCACCCCAATCCGCTCTCCTCGGCACCCTCGTCCAGCGGCTCCACTCCGGCCCCGTTCAATGCCCCCTTCCGGCAGTCGCGGCACATCGGCGACTCGGATCTGGAGCTGAACCTCTCCTCGATGAAGCTGGACGACGTGGACCTCTCCACGTTTGCCGCCGACAGCGAGGCTAGTGGTCTGAGCAATCGGATTAACCTTGATTCGGGCGTCTGGGGCTCGCAGCCGTTCCCCAACAACCAGCATTTGTTCCGGGAGCCCATGCGCAGCGCATTCAAGCCGCAGCAGCAGCAACAACCACAACAGCATCATCTGCCGCCGCAGCTCCAACAGATGAAACCTCCAACGGAGGCGAATGCCAACTTTCCACTGCCTCCACAGGGTTTCCCCAAGATCACGACCCTCGAGGACATAGAGCGCAATATGATCATCCAGCAATCCATGCCCAAACAGCAACAGCAACAGCAACAGCAAAATCAGCAGCAGGCGGAGCGCAAGATGTTCGATGACTTCAGCCTTGGCAACAGGCAGCAGGTCGCTACGCCGACCATGTTGCAGCAACAGCAGTTGCAGCAGCAGCAACTGCAGCAACTCCAACTGCAGCAGCAGAAACAACAGTCGCAGCAGCAGCCACCCCAACAAGCGCAGCACAAGGGTGAGCAAAAATCAATTTATCACAGTGTAATGCAATTCCGATGCCGGTTTTACTTCGATGAATGTATTTTTTTAAAGATAAATATGCTACCTAATAATATTTCCTACTAGCTTTATATTGAACCAAGAAAAAATCGAAATGGAGCACAAGAAAAAGGCAAGCTTTGGTCGGTTGAAAAATTTTGCAACAAAGATGTAGCTTACAATAAATGACAACGAAGGAAGAAAAGTACTTACAATTTCCTAGGCAGTTATGACATTATATTAGGACCCAACAGTTGAATTGAGTTTAAGGAATTGATAAAACGATTGCATTATTTGGAATTCAAGTATCTAATCAGCTTTATGAAAGTGAATTTCACCAAGTGCATTAATTAAGAAGTTAAAAAGCCACGTAAAACGGATTTCTATGACAACAAGATTTGACACTTTTATACCCCTCATTGCAGCACCCCCTGGCTTTATGGGAACGCCGCAGACCTCTCCACCCAGGCCAAATTTGGGTTTTCCCGGTCCCCATCCATTGCCCGAGCTACTGCCCACACCGCCGTCGCAGCAACAACTAAACGGCATGGGAGGCAACCGAGTGCCACCCGGGTTCATTTACCCGCCTGGTCTGCCCGGGAACATACCGCAAATGCCGCAGCATCCGCTCATGCCGCAGCACATGCCGCCGAACTTTCCACTGCCCGGCGGCAACCAGCGACCATTACCCAATCCGCACGCCCTGCCCACGGCCCTGAACAACTTTGCCATGCATCCCAGCTTCAATGCGATGCGCGCGGCTGGCCTGCATCCGGCAGCCTTCATGCAGCCACCACATCCGCACCAGATGCAGCCACCGCGAATGCCGCCGCATCCGCTGCAAGCGGCCACCAGTCTACTAGGTCAGCAGCCACCGAACTCCATGTACAACATGTTCAACATGCGACTGGTGCAGGAGATCCAGCAGAACCATCCGCTGCTCCAGCAGGCGGCCGTGGTGCGCCAGATGCAGCAGAGCCGGGCCGGATCCGTGGCCAGCGATCGCCAGAAGACGCAGATGCAGCAGCAGCCACTGGGACGACGACCAGATGGTACAGGGAACTATCCATTGGAGGAGTACGATGAGTACGCCAACCTCATGAGCACTCGTGACAAACACTGGCTAATCGGAATCCAGCTATCCCAGCTGAACACGGACACGCCGTATATCGATGACTACTACTACACGGTGTTCAGGGAGCGCAAGGCCCAGCAGAACGGGCAGATGCGCAACAGCCAGGCGCACAAGGACAACCAGCTGAACCATCCGCTCACCCAGCCGCGCGGCCATGCGCAGCTCATTCTAGTGCAGCTGGGCAACAAGAATGGCACTCGCAATGGACACGGTCGCGAGCGTCGCAACTCGGAAAACGCCAACAGCACGACAGGCAGCACGAACAATGGGTCAGGTGGCAACAACAACAACCTGACGGGTTATATATTCTCGCCGCTGAAGTTCGAGAACTCACTGGGAAAGCTGCAGTACGGCAGTGTGACAGCGCCGCGGAAAATCATCGATGCCGACATTATGAGCGGTGAATCGACTACCGGTGCAGATGCCAACGCAACTTCCTCCTCAACGAGCTCGACTCCGCTGCCTCCCTCAGCGAACCATGATGTTAATCCCAGCAGCATGCGCAAGTCGCGTCACATTTTGCTACTGATCGAGACGCTGTATCGCTATCTGCTGAAGCTGGAGGATTTGGAAAGCCCCGAGGTGATGGCCACCATAGAGCTGAAAAAGAAGAAGGAGGCCGAGCGCATCGCAGCCCTTGAGCAGCTGGAAATGGCCAACAAAACGCCTGAGGAGCGGGCAGCCGAAGCCGCCAATCCACAGACCATGAATCCGCATCTGAAGAACAAGTTCAACTATGAGGTAGAGACGAACGCTGCGCTGGTCAACAAATTGAAGGCTGGTCTGGCATTTGACAAGGTGGTGTCCATGATGCATGTGCGCAAGGGAAAGGTGAGTTTAGAAAATATAAATGAACCCAAAATTTGATATTAACAGTTTTATATGTACCGTTGTTTCCCGTTCAGATACTTCTCCGCCGCATAATGCCCTTCATTGCGGATCAAAGCATTCGCTGGGTAGTGTGGAGCGGTGTCTTCTGTTCCCTGCAAACAGTGGTGAAAAAGGACAAGGACGACATTGAAGGAATCTTGTACGCACTCTACCCAGAGTTCAAGAAGCACATAAGCAAGGCAACTTTTGAGATCCTAGTGAGCATATCAGCCGGCATTACGCTGAACGACAAGAAACTGACTGGAATCTTCTGCAGTCGCGTATGTTAACCTAAATACCTAGTTATAGACTGGCCCAATAACCATTAAATTTTCAGTTTGGAATACTTTCGCTGGTTGCCCTGATACTTCGTGCCGAAGAAATATACGTTTCCCGAAGTGACTCTACTCTCATTGAGGAGAACAGGCAAAAATGGCGGGAATTTCTGGCACAGGTGGCATCCTGCCTAAACCGCACTATTCAAAACCAGACCATCTCGGCCGCCATCGAGTCGGATGCGATTCAGCCGCTTATGGACCACTTCGAACGGTTTAAAGATCTTAAGCTCGATGCCCTCTTAGCATTAATCACCGAAGCCAGGCATCAAATTGATTAGGTTGCTTTGCAAGATTTTCTTTTCCTTCGATTGAGGCGTTTCAAATAATTGTGAAATTATGTAGCCGAGTTCACATTGCTTTACTCAATTACGCATATGTTGGTAAGAATTATGTATCCAATACTTACATATGTACGACCGTGCTTATTTTTACGCATACTACACAAAAACTATTGCTACAGGGTATAAAAATCTCACACTGAAATTGAGAAAGTACTCAACCGTCAATAAATTTTGATAATAGTTTGTTAGAAACGTTCTTTTATCCAAAATTTTGTGCACTGTACAAGAAAGGTAGAGAGAGGCATGTTTTATAAATAAAATATCAAATGGTAGGTTTTGCTCATTGTACATACTTATATCATTTTGTATTGATACGGAGTACTTTTCCGGCATTTTCTGTAGAGATTTATAAAAAATAATCCACCCTGTAATATGTAAATTAACATTCTGGTAATTTTATTTTTTTTTGTCATCGAACAACTGGGCTTTCACTATAACCCGCATTATGAAGGGAATATAATAACTACGTTTAAAAATTTAAAGCACCGATATATATGCGCGACACATGCATACTCATTTAAACGTGCAACTATAAATATCCATTTGTTGTTTGGTATTTGTAAATATCGGTAATATACAATTTTTACTATAATACATTTTGGGTTTCATTGAATCAAATTTGTGCAAGACCCACTAAAGATAACCGAGACATTCAGCATAAATGTGTACTAAATAATTAGCACTGTGAAAGGTGCAGCCGGAAGCGTGTTTATTATAACAAAATGATCAAAATTGTGATACATTTTGACTTTTAAACTTAAACGAAAATCCGACGGTCGGAAAGAATTAGTTTAACACACACAAACACAAAATTTGAAATTAGAAAAAACTGCAATTTTCATTTTACTTCTGTAACACAACGGAGAGATATTTGTTATAAGAATCCGTTGTGATGCATTTTAATTTTATCTCGTTTTTTAATTTAATCGACACTATCATTTCAATGTTGTTTTTAAGTCATTTTTTATTGAAATTCATGTTCTGTATCTAAGGGAAATTCGACTCGATTGCAAGAGTTTTGCATACACTTCAAGAAACTATGCTTTTTAAGCAAAGAACAGTCAAAATACGATAGCTGTTTAAGAATGTAAACGCATATACAATAATTATTGTAGTTTAATTTGTATTTATCACCAGGCAAACACTTCAAACATTTACCTTACATATGTTCGCAGATTGAAAAACAAACTTTTAAAATTGAAATAATTTCAAGGAGTATAATAAATAAAACATACCATTTCACAGAACACACCGAAACCACATTGCAAGTTTTTACTGGGGCTTAACATTCTATTTTAAAATTAAGATTAAGTAATAGAAACCTTAAAGACTTCTGAACATTTTATACATTTCAAATGAAGTGATTTTCCTAATTTTGTGAAATCCTATTAGGAATGATTACTTTCCTTTCTATTGTACCAATTATGATTATAATTTCATTTCTATAAACAATTATGCTTAGAGTGGGGGCCATCGCATCGACATCAATGGAGACCGTGTTTTGTGTCTGTCTGTGTTTTGTTTTTGGCGCAGAATCAAGCGTCGAAGAGTCGGCAGTTGCCTGTCCGTAAGGGACATTTTGTTGTGCGGAGGCGCCAAAGTGCGTAACAAGTGGCGGCGGCGCGCTCGGGAATTGTTGCAAATTTCTGAGTCGGCGACGCCAACCACTGGCGACGGTCACCAAGACGACAACTTGTCGGCAGCAGTCGCAGTCCGCGTCCGCCCAGCGCGAAGGGATGCGAGGCGAAGCCCACGCACCCATACCCACCCCACATGGAGCTGCTAGCATGCGGTGCACTCGGAGAAATAGTGGATCTAAAGTGAGGGTTTCCCTATGAGAATGCGAACAGGTTATTTTTATATATGGGGAATATCAAATACTTAACATCTCTTAAATTAGTAAAATTATTTTGGATACTTTTTAGAAATATTTTAAAATGGTATCTTAAATAATAAGAAGTCATAGGAAAGGATTGTAGGTTTATTTAGAAATTTGTTTTCTAGACAAAAAATTTTAGGACCAAGGTAAAAACTTAATTTGACAATTTAGCTTTCAAAGTTTCAAGGTAATTTCTTTCGAAAGAATTTACGAACAACAGTAGTTTTCGGAAGAAAATTTCTTTTAAACTTTCAGAATTAAATAGTCAAACCTAGTTTTTATTTTGGTCTAATCATTTTTGTCTAGAAAAAATTTCTACATTTTTCTTTTAAGGTACTTTTTTTTCGAAGCCGTTCAATCAGAACAGTTGTTTTCGGAAGAAAAATACCTTAAAACTTATATCGAAATATCGAAATCGGAGAGGATTTCTAGACATTTAAAGCAGATAAATCCCTTTTTTTCATAAACAGTATAAAATATAATAATATATGTAGGTACATTTGATTCGTTCGAAAGGATGTACTGCCTCACATCCATAAAGTAGGCAACATATTTTGTTACAGGGTAGCGAGTAACTCAAGATCTTATATTATGAATATATGGAAGCTGTTTTGTTTTATTGGGTCTTGCCCAAACTCACTCAGTTTCTCCCAGTGCACCCAAAGGCTAGACTTAGACAGACGATTGCGGCGACCAGTCGCCCGTCGTTGCTTCTTCGGCGACAGCGACAATGGCACGACGACAGGCAGGACGACAGGACCAGGAGCAGACAGTGCCGCAGTTCTGGGCAGGAGCAGGACCCAGCGGATGCGGATACGCAGAACTTTGATTTGCGAACGGGCCAAGTGTGCGCCACTGGGCGCCGCTATTATTGCCGTTGCCACCAATTGGCGCGCCAAACGCCGCTGCTCTCACAATTAGATGCGAAAATAGCCGGCGCGTCGATGATGACGAGTTATTGTCGCGTCTATCTGGTCGTTGTTTTTGTTGACAGCACCGCGGTTGGTTCGATTCTAAGGGGGCAGGGGGTATCATCTTTTCTACACTATAACCAATAACTGATCCTATTATCACATCCTGTTGATCAATGTTAAAAGCTTAATAAAGTCCTTTACATAGTTGTATCCCATAAAATTGGAACTCGGATATGGGATCAACGAAAAGTACTCATACGAAAGGTTGTCTGAGTTTTTTAACTTAATGATAGTTAATTTAATAAAGTATCCTTAAATACATTGAATAATTTTAAAAATATTTAAAAAGTATATTTAATCTAGGCAACTGGTCGTATGAGTAATATTTGAAGCTTTTGTAGAGGTTCAAAGTTTTCAGTTTCTTAAGGTCAGAACAATATGATATCTTTTAACTGTTAAGATCAGATTTTAAAGATCTGAAAGATTCCTTCAGCTAAACTTACAAGATCCGCCTTGACATACCAACGAACTTGCGGTTCGACCTCGTTGCATTCGATTTAACCACTTAATTGCCGGTTAATGAGGGTCGGTGTCTTGATTTCTCCGCTGGCTGCCAATAGGTTGACGGGGTCGTGCCGACTTTCCCATCGGAGTGTCTGCGTCTAGGGCTCGCTGTGCGGTTTAGGCCAACTTCGGCCGCCAGTCGCCATCGTCGCCGTCGCCGGCAGCCAACATTTGAAAAACGAAATGGCGCGCAGATAGGTTTCATTTCAGCTTAGACACCAGTGCGACTAGACCAGACGCCTAGTGACGCCAACTAAAAATTTATGTACTTACTTCGTGGTGCTTTTTTGCAGTCCCCAATTTCTTTCAATTTAATACGATTTTTTGGTCTGGCTGGGGGGGACTGTTAATAATGCGTACATGTATTATTCAAGATGAACTTGACTAGATTGCTAAGGATTATCTAATTAATTTTTGATTTATTAGAGGGAATATATTACAGAACAATTTATTTTTTCATAATTTATTAAGACAAGATCATCCTTAATTATTAAAATCCAAATAATAAAGAAATACAAATCAAATTCTTTAAGAATGTTTTTATTTTAGCAATAATAGAATAATTATAGATATGCATACAGATAGTATAAGTACTATACTTGGAGTTATGATGGACATGAAAATGTTGGGAACAATAAACGTCTCCCTCTCAAGTTGCCGCCGAGTCCGGTAGCCAAAAACCAAAACAAACAAAAACCAAAACATCCCAGTTGCCCGCCACAAAAAAAGGATGGCAAAGACAATAAACTCGAATGTCCACAGCGACATACATCTGCATACGAGTGCCAGTTTGGTGCATGAATGGCTGGCGGGGACTGGCAGTGAGTCAGAAGTGCGAAGGACGAAGGACCAAGGAGGTGGACCGACCGACTCGTAAGCTCGATTCAGTTTCAGACGGCGGCGGCGACGGCGCCTTGTCCAATGAATCCTCCGTGCCGCCGCCGCCGCCGGCGAGTCCGCTTCCATATCCGTATCCCTGCGCAGTGGTCGCAGTCGCAGGAGTCTCCAGTGCGCACCAAACCGGCGGAGCCGAGTCCTCGCCTATAAAAGGACGAGTCCGGCCACGACCGGCGCTTAGTTGGCTTAGAAATGCGCCACAGGACACTTCCGCCCCAATCGCGTCTCTCGAATGTAATCGCGCGCCATCCAAAACAATCTTTCAAAAGGAACCATTTACAAACAGTTACAAAGAAATCGGGAAATGACCAAATATCCAGGAGGTAAGGCCTTGTTACCCCGGATTAAGTTGTCATCAAGTTATGTTTAAATAAGTGCATGTGAAATACTTAATTTTTTTAATGGGAAACCTAAGAATATCCTTCTTTACTAAAGGATAAAGTTTGGTTAAAAAACTACACTTCCAAAGGATTTTCTATCCATAAGTAATATAGGCAATTTTAAAATAATTTGGAAAATAGCAAAATATTAAAAGCAATCAGAAAGTGTGTTAAAATATTATAGGGAAACCCAGGCGTTATAAAGTTATAATAGAAAACATTTGAAAATATTATCAAGTTTAAAAATATTTATCACAACATTTTGTTTATTTAAAAAGAAACTAACTCAGCAAAACCATCTTACTGATGTATAATTTTCCATCTTTAGTAACATAAAAAATTGTTTATAGTAAATAGTTATATGAATGTCGCACCTTTTTCTCAAAACGAAGACCTCTGATATAAATGAACAGGTAAGTCGATTTGGTTTTCAAGAGCTCAAAGGCCAGACAAATTCTTCCGACTTCAAGGGACACACGCTACTCAGATTTATCTTCTTTGAATGAACTCTCGAAAATTAGCTTATGAAACTCAAAACCAAGAGTAGAGGAGACAGCACTGGGAATATCAATGAATAAAAAAGGCTGGAACTCGTTAAGGGGCAATCAAATCCCAAAGAATTGCACAGGATAAGAAGATGATGGAACGATGCTAAACTGGTTTTTAGGTCTGCCAGGAATTTCGTCAGCTTCGGGGTTTTCAGAGGAAGTCTGCTGCTGATAGTGGATTGCAGCAGATTCGCCAAGAATGCGAGTGAGGAGTTCTCAAGGATGAGTGACCACCCAAGTGGGCCCCTGTCAACTGAACAATCACTCAGACATAACAGAAGGTCAGGAGAACAAGTACCATTACAGCTTATTAACTTAATCTGACGAGTATGTGGGAAATTTTTAATATGAAGTAGCTGAGGTTTTGACCTTTTTTTTTAGATCCACCGCCCTTTCGAGATTAGTTTCCGCTAGCAACCACCGATCTTCCGAGAATTCTTCAGATAGCAAATTAGAAAAACATTCTGAATGGACAAAATTCCACAGGTTTTTTCGGCTTTTAAAAAAAGCCGAATCGGAAACCCGATACTTTCCCAACATGCCAACGCGTAAGCAGCCGAGCGAGTTAAGATTTCATAGATGACCATCTACTATATCACCGAAACCATATACCATACCCCTTCCCACACAAAACACATATTTATGCTAATCCACCTTGTGCATTTGTTTATATGTAGATGACGTCAGCTTTATAAAGGTACTCTCTTTAGATAGGCACGTTTAAAATTAACCCCATCATCAAATCTGTGATATAATGTTTAAGCGATTGAGATTATAAATCAACAATCGCCGAAACTTTTGAGATCTTCACTGATGATCTAATTAAAATCCAATAAGTTATTTAATATATTATCTGTATGAATAATATGTAAATTAACAGCATCTCAAAGTAGTGTCAAATTTAAAAGCTTCCTCAATTAAAAAGGTTTGAATTTTAGTTATTTTTGATGGTTTTCTAAGAAAGAAGTTAAAAAACCAAAGCGCTAAATAATTGAGGGTCTTTAAGTAAGATGCGTACTGGGACGTTGCTCCTTGCTGTCGTATTATTTGTTTAGCATTTGCGGAATGTCTTTTGGTTCATAAGAAAATAATGTATTCAAGCTCCTGCCGTCCTTTCCGGAGGTAATACCAAGACCAAGACCCCTCCACAAGTCAGGGGCCCGACTCTCGCTTATTTAACGCTCACGACGCGATCAAATTCCTGCTGCCAAGATCGGCGGTTGCCGGTTCCACTCCACAAGTGGCCTGTGTTCCCTGTTCCCGACCTGTTATTATCGTAATGACGGGAGCCTATTTGCTTTTGTGTTTTCGAGTCGTCCAAACGAGAGACAATTATGTATTTCAGCTGGAACTGACGAACCAGGGTTCCTGCTGGAGCGTCTGCTCGGCACTGGGAGAAAGATCGGCGTCTGAAATTAGGGTCGACATTTGTTTTTTTGTTGATCAAGATCAAATATTATATTTTCCATATCAATAGCTCGAACCATCCTGATCTTAAATCATTAGTCATCATTAGTTTGATCTAAAAATCAATTTTTTTGCAGATGATGTGAATTTTAAGATACATTACTCTTTAATATAAAGTCTTCTTTACAGAGCCATATCAGTTTTAAATTTTTTTTTTTAAATGATAAAGCCATATTTTGTCTTACCGTATTGTTCATATCATATCCAATTTTCTCTCAGTGTGGGACTCCATCCTCGGTGCGCGTTTTAAATGTGTGTCGGTGTGTGTAGGCACGCTGCAGGGCGCCAGTTTGTATGGTCGTGTGTTTGTCCGTATGTTTGGGCAGACATGGGCAAGGCAATGCAACTGATATGCCCTTGATCACAACCATTCATCACATTTTGCGGCAGCATTGACCGGGCTAAATGTCGATGTTGCTTCCTCAGGTTCTGCGCTCTCGATTGCATCGAGAGTTGCGTTTTTTTAGCAATATAAACCGACCGATATTTACAGAGAATTTTATACTTGAGTCAACATTTTTCGTTTTTTAAATTTGAAGGTAGGTATTTTTGGTTAACCTTATCATATAATATTTACATGAATACAATTTAATTTAACTTATGTTAAGTGTTTCTGGGTAACCATTTAAAAAACTTAACAATTTAGAACATCTAATAATAATAAAACATCAAAAATATTGCTTTCAAGTCTTACAAAACATACAATTTTTCATACATTTTTTAAATTTTGAAAATGACCGCGTTTGCCAACACTAATTCCAACGGCGCTGCCAGCATTGAGCAAAGTGTGGGTGTGCGTGCGCAGGTTGTATCTGTGTGCGGGAGAGGCACGAAACTCACCACGCCATCCAACGGATTGCTCAGCGCTCTCAGTTCGGATTTCTTGGTTCTGCGCTCGAAGTAGGGATGTGACAATCCTAAAGATATCGTAACGATTTATTCTGTTTGATTTTTTACAAAATAAAGTATACGTCTTAGACATAATACAATTTAAATTAAAACAATATTTTATGGGGATTATTTCTTATGTTTTGGTTAGTGAATGTTCTAATCGTTTCTCCCTCTCTCGATTTTCTCCTGAAACTCTCTCTGCCCGTTGCCAAGTTATTCCCCACAGCTCCAAAGACTGGCCGTCCGTATAGTTTTTCGAGAGCGCTGCGCTCATTGCCCCAACAATTTTCAACCGCGCCGCTTGTGTGCTCGTTCGCCGTCCGAGAAATCCGAAAGATATCAACAAAAAGATGGATACTTGACGTATTGCCACGAGAAATATTCCGAAATAATGTTATTTGTGTGCCGGGACTGCTAAACGATTTTCGGTTCCATTTCGAATGCAGAAAACTCGGACTTTGACGCCTTTTTTCGTATTTTTTCGTTAATTTTCGCAACGGTTACGAGTTTTGTGTGGTTGTTGTAAACGCGGGCGTCGTAAACAACAACAAACAAGTGCAGTGGAGTTGTTGTACGCTTCAGAACTGAAAAAGTGAAGGAGGAAATAGGAAAAGTGTGAGTGCAGCAGAGGCAAATCAATTGAAGTGAAAATCGAAGTGGATTGGAAATCGTCAGGCGAAAAATCTTTTAGTTTCTTTTTTTTTTTGCTGTTATGAGTTCTATGCATATGTGTGGGTTTGTGGGCGAAGAAAGAGCGAGAATTCTTCGCCCGGATAACGGATCTTCGATCTCGATTGCGTGTGTGTTTGCTAGTGTTTGCGCAAATTAAAAATCAATAAAAAAGCAAGGGGGCAACCATTCAGGGCATATAATAAAGTGTGTTCAAACTTTAACTGGGCAGAAATCGTAAAAAAGTAAAGAAATGCAATTGTTGCATACAAACAAACATACGTGTACGTATATAGCGGTGGCAGCGACGCCGGCAGAATCAAAGCAGAGCGCAAATCGCAAGCCAGCAAAAAATAAATAAAACACCTTTTCCACCACGTTAAAATTGTTATTGTCTTATGGTTTTCGGCTACTTCAACATAATATTCAACCGAAATCAACACATTACTCGCACCTTATTAAATAAACCCACAAAGATACACACATATGCATAGCGAAAAGTGACTGACCAGTA
This sequence comes from Drosophila suzukii, assembly GCF_043229965.1. Taxonomy (NCBI): domain Eukaryota; kingdom Metazoa; phylum Arthropoda; class Insecta; order Diptera; family Drosophilidae; genus Drosophila; species Drosophila suzukii. The sequence continues at coordinate 71,389,730 of NC_092082.1, forward strand.
AAAAAGAAAAGAGAAAGACGACTGCGATTACCAATCCAATAACAAAAGCCCGTCGGCACGTGTTAAACAAAACCAATTCCGTTGTGCAACATTAATAATTCAATTCTTCTGCAGTCAATGTAAAATACAAAATATCAAGTGAACTTCACAACATATCAAATACCAACTTACATATCATATATTTATAAATAATATTATAAAAAAGAAAAGGAATAGAACGGATACCGCTTGCAAAACAATCTTAAAACAGTAAGTATCTTTTCTCACATTTAAGAATTGATAAACTAAACCTTTTTCGAGGATGTGCACTCGTGATTATGCAAAGTACACTGTTAGAAAGAGTTGGAGAGTTCGGAATCGGATCTAGGATACCTAACACCTTCGAAATATGTAGGTTTCTAGGATTACAATTTTATATAAAGCAAATTAAAAGGAATTGCGAAATAAGTTTATCTTTTATTTGTTCAATGCTTTTGTTATAGAGAGTGTCGTAGAACTGGGCTATCAACTTGGCTAGTTTTACAAGTTCCCCTCATAAATTATTTTTTATTTAATACATATCTCCTAATCAAGGTACGAGTATCTGTTACCAAATCGCGATTGTTTCCAATTGGACTTCCAATTAGTCATGCTTTCATTATCAGAAAGTACATAAGTGCATATTCTTGTATATAATGCTTGAATTTGTGAATGCGAATTTGTGGAAAACAATCACTCAGCGGTTTTGAATAAAAAGTCTTCAGTATAGACTGCTTATACAGACTTTCTTTCAATTGCTTGTTAAATATATATGATATATATTTATTTTTATAGCTTTCAAAGTGCTGATCTCGCAATGCGCATTATGATGGAATTTTCATATTTCCTCCCAATAAATATAAACTTGTTTTTTTAAAACTGTTAGATTTAACCTTTTACGTTAGTTTTACTGGAACTTAATGAAAATCAATCATTCAGCGGTCTTTGTTTATGGGATTGTTCCAAATGTACATATACATATTGAAATAATTTCTGTTCCTATTCATTGCAATTTTCCTTACTAAAAGATTTAAGATTATGTTTAAAATCTTTCTAAAAGCACAAATATCCTAGTGATCCCTGATCGATAGCTACAACTTTTTTTCGGTTTTGATTAAATGCAGTTCGATTGTAGAACTTCAGATCCGAAGAAAGACTTTGAGAACCTCTGTAGAACCTTAAGTCCCCGACTTGCTGAGTTTTCAGAAGAGTTTCTCGAGAGTGCCGCCGGATTCCACCACACACGGGCGCTCTCTTCTGACCACGGCTACGGTAGATTACTCCAAACCCACCTCACCTCAACCTTAAATTGTTGATTCTTCAACTTGTCAAACCGGCTGACAAACCGACCGTCGCTCGTCCGTGTCCGTGTGTCTGTCTGCGGCGCGCGTGTGTTGGTGTGGCGCCATTCCGACGACGCCTCTGCCGCCGACATCGTTACTATTATTTCTTTTATTACGTCAGTGGCGCCAGGCGCTTCCCTCTCGCTCGCACGCCCGCCGCCCTGCCTTTTTTTGTTGTTTTTTTTGTTCCCCCTCTGCACGCAAGCCTTCTCTGTGAGTGTGAGTGAGCGAGAGCGAGAGCGAGCGAGTGTGTGTGTGTTGTTAGTGTTGTTGGTGTTGGTGAGCGTGTTTGTGGGGCTGACTCGTAATTTTGTTGCTTTTTTTCTTGTTGTTGCCGTCATGCCGGCGGCGCCACTTTTGTCGTCGATAAGGAGCGCAAGAAATGCCAGCAACAAAATGGAAATGCTCGCATGGGCCACACACACACACGTATTTGGGCTGTTAATTTGCGGCGCTCCTCGTTCGTTCCCCCCTTCCCCCTTCTTTCTCTTTCTGCTCCCCCACCTCCGCCCCTGCCCCTTTCCCCTCGTCGTGCCATCTCTTTCCCGCCGACAGCTGATGCTGCCGCACAGATCTTTTGCATATTGCACTGGCGTCGGCTGTCCGTCTGCGAGGGGGGTGAGGTGGAGGCGGGGGGCATTACTCACTCAAGCGATCCGCAGGCAGATTCCTTTCCTGCCACCAAGGGCGTAGTCTGGAAATCGGAAAAGGGGGTCATTAAAACTTGTTTGTTGAAGGAAAATGTGACTCATTATTAAATGAAAAAAGGCTCTATCTCCTAAATTTCGTACTTTCTTTTAGGTTAGAACCTACTTTTTATTTAACATGCGGTTGGGAAAATGAACGTAGGGCTTCGAAACAATTGATAACTTTTTGAATAATTGATGTAAAAGGATCGAAAAAGAAACTCAATAGACTAGAGCAGGCGCCAAAAAGTAGGCAAAGCTTTTTATAGGCAGGAAGTTTAAAAATGTATGCAGAATTACCAAAAATAAAATGAAAACATTTCGATTTTTGGTGAGATAAATAGTAATTTTAAAATTTAACATTTCCTTTACTTTAACAAGCTTAAGACTTTTTTTTCATAATACATAAAAGTGATTGTTTTATGAAAAACCCATTTTGGGAATTCCATTATCAGATTATAAATAAGTTTCTTACTATCATAAAGATACACATATTAATAAATTATAAAGAAATTTAAAAAGACAAGACATTTGTTATCAATTTATGTAATTATGCTCATATGCAAGTTTTTTTTTACTATCATAAAGATATGCATACATATTAATAAACTATATGAGAAATAAAATAGACTAGACACTTTATTTCAATTAATGTAATTAAGTTGCTTGCAAAGTAAAATTACTTAGCCCCTACCCCCTCTGAACTCCACCCCTGCTTAACATAAACTCGAGTGCATATAACGATGCTCGGCAGACCAATTAGGCCAGTGACTAATCAACGTACTCCTCTTTTATTGCAGAGTGCACACCACTGGAGGACACATATCAAGCCCGTCGAAAGCATATCAAAGCCAACGAGTGATACGAGGAGTAAAAAACAATTTATCAAGTTCCCAAGTTCCCTAGACCCTCGCACCTTCCCCACAACCCCAAAGAAACCCCGGTTCCCAGACTCAGACCCAGACACCCCCCCACCCCATTGAACCAAACCGAACTGAAAACGAACCGAAGAGAAAGAAAGTAAACCTACCGTGACTAGCCGGCCCCGTCGAGTCCGCGTACCAAGTTAGTCAACTACAAATAATGCGCATACAATAGGATCGATGTTACCGCAAAACTGTATGTCCCTCCATGATATTCCCAAGCGAAAAGAAGAAAGAGCTATGGCGTTATGCGCTCAGAAACAGTCTGGGTCCGTGCGATGGGGCGCCAGCAGTGCCTGCCGTCCAGCCACCACGGCCGCCGCCCCCTCCACATCGACCCCGCCCTCATCTCTGCTCCGGCTACTCCTGCGACGAGGAGGAGGAGGACTCCTTGGCGATGCGCCAACAGACGCCGCCGCCGCCCTACAGCTCCATGTCCTGCGCCATGGACTGCTCCGGCTCCAACTCCGGCTCCTATTGCCACAGTCTGAGTCTGAGCCACCACCACAACAACAACAACAACAACAGCCACCCGTACCGCCGCCTGCCAAATCACAAGGATCCGTTGCCACCGCAACCGCCACCGCCTCCGTTAGCATCCGACCGCTGCTGTACCGCTCCTGGCTGCAGTTGCGCAAGCTCCTGCGACGATATGTTGATCGACGGAAGCGATCAGGAGCGGAGTCGGGAGAGGGAACGGAATCCGATTCAGGTTCAGCAGGTGGACCGCCGGATGCTGAGTGCCACCAGCTTTGCGACCATGTTTCGGAATTGCTGTGGCGGCGCCTCGGAGTCCACGACCAGTGGATCCACACCCACGATTCCAGTCACCACCGCCCATCAGCCACAAAATCAAGTGCAGAATGTGAAACGGATACGCGAGGAGTTCGATGCACTGATGAAGCAGCTGAAGCGCAAGCAGATGGCCGAACTCCTGCTGGCGATCAAGAGTCGCGTGGATCCGCCGACCAGGACGCAACGCGATGCCGGCGTCACCGGCGCCTCCACCGCTCCCACCTACCTGCAGTGCATCCTGATCCCCTCCGCAACGCAAGCGGATCGGGAGCAGCATGTGACCGCCAGCCGACTGTTCTTCTGGGCGGGATTGAGGAGCGGCGAGGAGCTGAAGCGACTGCCCGTCTGCCCCGCCGCCTTCGACTCCATCTACACATGCTGCAACCCGCTGCACTGGTTCCGCATCCTGCACCAGCCCGACTCAGGTAGCATTCCTATTACGTTTTTCACTCTGGGAGGTCACAGATCTTTACTTTGAAAGATGATATTTTAAAGAATTTCAAAAATTGTCTTTCAAATTGGATTATTCACCTGTATAAAGCTTTAAAAATCATATTACTTCTGTGAAATATAACATAGATACAATATATTAATTAACTAAATATATATCCATTGTTATAGAAGAGGATATCTGATGTGAAAAATTTAATTAAACATATAATCCGACATCTAGTGAACAAATATAGCAAGAGCTATGCCTAAAAAATATATATTTTGAATGAATAATATCCTATCATATATACAAGTTCTATCAATAATATTCTATCTATAAGCGATTCTTGGAATCCTCGTTTTTTCCACACCACATTTTTAAAAATACCTGAAAGTTAAAAACCTACTTCAAAATTATTTTAAAGTAAAGGGGGCTTATGTTAAAAAAACATATTTGCTGAAGACTTACTGTTTCCCATTTTTTATGGAATCAAGGGTAATGAAATACAGTTTCTTCAGAAAGATACATAGATATTGCAGTCATGTTGAATAAATATAAATATCGGTAGTTTTCTGGGAAGACTTGAATTTGATAAATTCCTTTTCCGGTATCGAAAAGTGTAGATCGACTGATATTCATTTGCTATGGGCTTCCCCCCAATAATTTCATACCTTATCCGAATCTTTATGGCGCTTGGGAAAGCTAATAGCAATCTAAGCGCCAGCTGTGCCAATACTTGTGCCCGCCACTGTAGGTGCAGGCACACAGACGCACACCAGTGCACTGGGTGTGCGGTGTGCATGTATTTGGTGGCGCCAGGGCACACAGACAGGCACACACACTCGTGCAGCGGCGATGCGGCATGCGAAATCCATACGAAAACGCCGCCGCTCGCCAATTTTATTTTGTTCGCAAACGAGCATGGGTTGCACTCTGCAGTGGTGTGGGTATTTGTATTTATGAGTGGATTTTTTTTTTGGTCTGGTCTGGAGAGTCGGAGCAAAGCCAAAAGAGCCAGATACAAGGTGCATCTGTATCTGTATTGAGCATTAAATTGCTCCCGCAGAAGACTGAATTCAAGTTCCTGCACAGAGAAAAAATGGATAACGATATGTGATTTAAATTGTATAGTTAAATACAAATATATTTACTTTTTTTCACTTTTACGTGATGAAGACGAATTCTACATTAAAGCACGTATAACCAAAGTCCGAGTTCAAATCCCACTTCTATCAATAGAATTCTGTATGTAATTTGGCTTAATAGATCATTTTTTTAAATTTTTTTATGACGGGAGAAATGTATAGTATAAACTTATAATGTTTAAATACCATCAAATAGTACCTTAGTTTTTCTGGATGGTTAGGATACAGCAATTTCTGATCGATATTAAAATGTAAAAGTTAAGATCTTAATTTTGGGATGATATGTGGGTGCTTATTCAGTGTCCCAAGAACTTTTCTCTCTGTGTGCGCTCACTGTGCGCCGCCGCCTTGACTTTTGCCCAGACACAGACACCGATACCGCACGCACACACCCACCGCATCCACCGCTCTCCGGCTCATTTATTCCGCTTTATCACGGCCCGCAGACACACACGTGGGGCGGCGGAGAGAGCGGCGGAGAATGTGCGTGAAAGCGCCACGCAAACGGTCGGCCCAACATGACGGCGACTAAATTCTTTTCAAAATAATTTGCGTAAATTTAGAAACTGGCGCCAGGAAATAATCAGGCGTCGTCGCCAACGCAAACGCAAACGAAAGAGCTACAGCTAAAGCAAAGTCGGCGGAGTCCGTTACCCATTGCCCATACCCATTACCCATTAGCCGTACTTGTCCGCGTACTCGAACTACAGTCCTAATACCATGACCAAAACGATCACGTCACTTAGTCTTATAAAGCTCTTAAAAAAACTCGTACACCTTCTCAGAAAATAGATTTTTAAATATCATGAAAACACAAATAATCATAAAAAGAATTGAAAAAATCGACATCCAAAACATTAATAATACAGATCATAGATCATCAAATAGAACACGTTATTAAATACTGAAATGTTTCTTATTTTTTATCAAATTAATGAAATTTTTTTCAAAAAAAACATCGTATACAGAACTTTTCTTATATATCAAAGCTATGATCGTCACATTATTTTTTTAAAACTTATTAGTATGAACTTCTTTAAACACACATTTTCAGAAGATATTTAGTAAAAACATTCTTATTAATAAAAGCATTGCCTACTTCTTAGCGCTTCCTATATTCGAACATACTTGGGGAACTTTAATATTTATTGTAGTTAAAATATATATCCAATACCAATATATAAAGTTTATAGGTAGTTTGAAAATACTAAAACAAAGTATAATATCAAATTATAATTTATAGCTTCTGAGAATTTTATTTATTTTAAGTGATCTCAGAAGAATTCAAAAATATCATTGGATGACCTATATAAAATTTTTTTACCAGTTAAATATTCAACTTATGGGGGCTGTACTGTATCTGAGGCCGCGGCATATCCGTCGCCACCAGCTAGTTGGCGCATCATTTAGAGATCCCATTCGCACTATGTATGTACAATGTACATTCGGGCAAACATCGGACCATGTGCATGTACATATGTACATTACATACATGTGCGCCTTCCGATTTGTTTGTTTTTATTTTTAGCACGCGCATGCACACACTTTGTTGGCGTTCAAAATACACGTAGATATAGTAGCATTTGCATGTGTGGGCACTATACTCGTACATCCGAATGCAGATTGAAAGATGCACCATGCATTTACATCGCAGAATCAGCGTTTCATCACGGTTGAAAGCGATAGATGAGTGCGATTTATTTTTAACCCACTTCCCCGGCCAACAGTTCCACTGGGCACATTGAACGTTATCTAGAACGTGCGTATCACCCGGACTCGGCCGAGCTTACAACTGTATGGGCACATGGATCGCCGTTCTAGTATTAATCTAATCGGACTATTATATCAGCACTAAACTGCATGCATGTAATACATCATCTGTGTGGGTTGTTTTCATCAATCGGCAGTGGTTTTATATACGGGCAGCCTGTCTAACCTCAAATTGAAACAAAACCCCACTGGTGCGCCATGTGCAGAAAGAAAATCAGGGTTTCTAGGAATATCTATAGAAAGTTTACTTATCAAATTCCAAATAACGGCGCTTTGTTTTCCCAGACCTTATCGAATCGATTCCCCGAACCTTTATGCAACTTTCTTCCTAAAACACTTAATATGTGGACCCGATGAATAGGAATCCTTATCACGTAATATATACATACCTTTTTATAGGACCCACTATATTTTGTGGTATAAATTGATGTAAAAGTTAATGTCTATTAATTGAAACATAACAAGAAAATGGTTTTTGTACCAATAAAAACTTTATTATGAGCCATTAAAAAATGTAATATAAACCCCTAATTAGGGTAATTCAAAAGTAAAAGCAATCGCAGAGATAGCGAACAAATTAATTAGGAAATTGCATACGTTTACTTGCTGATGTTTTACTTAATAGCGACCAAGATTAAGATCACCGCTTTTTTCGCCAGCATTTTCAGAGTCTTCCCCTAACCGATAATCACTGTAGATGTGATGGCAAAAAGGCATGTCTATACCGACATTCCTGTGCACAAAACACAATCTTTTGGGAAACATGAAGACTCTGTTCGTGCCGGTCGGCAGATACAGCTACAGATACAGATACAGCCTCCCTTACCTGGTCGGTTACCTGTGCCACTTTACCTGTGCCTGTGCAACAGGCAACTGGAAAAAGGCAACTGGCAACTGGGAACAGGCCTTCTGCTGGCTGTGTCATCGTCGTCTGGCCGGCGGATGGACGACGTCCCGACAGTGACTGGTTTTTTAATGATGGCGCCGAACACATTAAACAAGTCGATAATGTTATTCCATCCGCATCGGCCGGGGAACACAATTCCAGGAATTGTAACGACGAGTGGTCCGGCGATCGGTGCCTGGGTCTTTGGACATTGCGGCTCCAGCGACTACAACTCCAACTCCAGCTCCAACGTCCCTTCCTCGCAGCGAGCACCCATAAAAAGGATCATTTTGCGTGCCTCGGCCCCATCCATCCGATCTCATTGAGAGGTGCGGTTCTTGCCCATAAAGCCTGGCTCTCGGGGCCTGTGCGGTTGAGGGTTTTTGTGTGTTCCTGTGGATCGGATCGGCCACAGATACATACTTATGCAGGCATATTTGCGCTGGCCGAAATCGTTTTGGGCCAATTCAATGGTTTCGAGGGGGGGAACTTGACTAATTACGTTGTATACTTGGAATAGCGCTGAGTTTTACTTTTTCTTGAACCATTATCTTAGATTGGCTTTGGAAATAAGAGGAAATACAAAAACACAGTAAAGAACACACAATAAACATTATTTTTAACAAACTTATATGATATAGCATACTCAAAATCAAAAGGTATTTGTGTTGTATATTATTTAGTATCATATCAAATCATATCATATCTCCCCTTTTGTTTTCTCTGAGTTAAATATTTTAAAAGAAATATGTAAATGTAATACTCATCATTTTGATCAAATATTTTGAACAGGTCCCAAAGAAAATACCATAAATTCCCTTTTAAAATATGAATAATCAGTTTCAAATCGGAAAATGAATCTGGAGCAGGGCCGATAAAACAAAACAGTGGCCACTTGTTGGAATTGCCATGCTTAGATTTCAATTACTGGAATCTGACTCAATAGACTGGCACTCTTTTGCCAGAACCCAGAACCCAGAGCCCAGAACTCAGAAACCGAAACCCAGAACCGTGAATATTCAGTTGCCTATTTCGCCGACTGGTCATACGATCCATATCCATCCATCAGATTGTTGACGGCGAGCTGGAATATGGTTGGCTCTCCCTTTGGTTTCAGTTTCGGTTTCGCTGCGGCGCTCGTGTTTTATTTTTTACCTTTTGTTTTATTTTTATACCCGTTACTCGTAGAGTAAAAGGGTATACTAGATTCGTCGGAAAGTATGTAACAGGCAGAAGGAAGCGTTTCCGACCCCATAAAGTATATATATTCTTGATCAGGGTCACTAGCCGAGTCGATCTAGCCATGTCCGTCTGTCCGTCTGTCCGTCTGTCCGTCTGTCCGTCTGTCCGGATGAACGCTGAGATCTCGGAAACTATGAGAGCTAGGCTATTGAGATTTGGCGTGCAGATTCCTGAGCTTCTTACGCAGCGCAAGTTTGTTTCAGTAGACTGCCACGCCCACTCTAACGCCCACAAACCGCCCAAAACTGTGGCTCCTACAGTTTTGATGCTAGAATAAAAATTTTAACTGAAATGTAATGTTCTCATCAATACCTGTCGATTGACCTAAAAAAAAGTTTGCCACGCCCACTTTAACGCCCACAAACCGCGAAAACCTGTGACGCCCACAATTTTTATGCTAGATAAAAAATTGTAACTGAAATGTATTCGTCTCGTCATTACCTATCGATTGACTCAAAAAAAAGTTTGCCACGCCCACTTTAACGCCCACAAACCGCAAAAACCTGTGACGCCCACAATTTTCATGCTAGATAAAAAATTGTAACTGAAATGTATTGGTCTCGTCGATACCTATCGATTGATCCAAAAAAAAAATTGGCCACGCCCACTCTAACGCCCATAACGCTTAAATCTGTATACCGCCGGTAGGTGGCGCATTTTAATCCCGCTTTGCTGCTTGCATATCTCCATTTAGCTGAGTAACGGGTATCTGATAGTCGAGGTACTCGACTATAGCGTTCTTCCTTGTTTTATTTAAGAATTGTTAGATTTTCAACGTTGGCGTCGATGACGCGGCCCCTCGTAATCAGGTTTAACTGGTACACTGGGGCTTGGGGACCGGCGGCGGTGGCGAATCGCCGCGATCTGGGTACATTTGAGTCGGGTCGAGTAGCCGGGCGCCGTTGACGAGGCACATCAAGCGATTTATGCGCCGTCGGAATACCAACAGAATTACCACAGATCTTCTCTACAGATCCATACCTTTTGCACTCTGATGGCACTTTTTTCGGCCTTAGTGTGCACTTCTTTTATGGCCATTTTTTTGATTGCTGAATCTTAATGGGTCTCAAATGAATCGCTTTGATTTGCATTCAATTGAGTCGGACGAAGCTAATCAATGCTATTTAGATGCAAAGCCGATTTCGTTTATAACTGCCTTGTTTTACATATTTGCCGTGCCCCTTTAAGTCCCATAAATTAATCTTTGACTTAATTTTTTCCTATACCATATATATTAACTCGTACGATAATTAAACTACTTAGATAGTAACAGTTCTGAGTACCAAAATAAAGAAACATTGGGAAAGTTTCATTATATATCATTTAATTAACATTTATTATCTTTTGCATAATATTTCAAAGTAAATCCTTAATGCAACCTATTAAATGTTAATGCGACGTTTCATAAATTATTGAATTTATTGTATTGAATGAGAAATATCTTCCTAACTGGCAGGCAATTCATTGAGGCTTTTGTTTGGGCCAATCTCTTGGCCACCAGATACGACCTGTTCCGTTTGCTTTTTTGGGAGTGAAATGAGAGACTGAAAGCCGAGTAGAATGTAAGCGAGATTAAAAACACAGCGCCATCCGAATCGGAGATTGGGAATTGGGGATCGGAGATTGGGGGATTCGGAGATTGGGGGATTCGGAGCGGAGATCGCCGCACATCAAACGATTTCTGCGCCAATAAAAATAAAATGTCCCCCAGTGCGGCTGCCTGATATGCAAAGATTATTTATTTTTATATCGCCGCGCTGATGTTTGGCTTGCTTACGCTTACGCCTGGGTTTGTTTCGACTGCCTTTTCTTTTCTTCTTGGTTTTTTCTGGCCTTTGTTTTTGTTTGGCTCTGTTCCTCTCCCTCTATTTCGATCTCTATCTCTGTCTATCCCTCTGTTTTTGTTTCGCTTCGATTTGCTGTTCAAATATTCAAACACTAGTATGTATTAGTTTTGCGAACCATGATCTCATCCTATATGCGCCCCGACTAGAAGACGCGCATTTATAACTCGAACTTTTGATTAACTCGAAATTGTGTGTAATCATCCATGGCGTTTGCCATTTGCAAATGGTTAAAAATGCATTCGGCTGATAAGGGGGAGATAAGGGTTTTTTATATAATCAAGGCCGTGAAGCTATTTCATAAACTTGTTATATTTATTTCATATTATTTTTAACTTATACAAGATAATCAAACTTTGATGGGCCATCTAGTACTATCTAGAACTCCTAAAACTTCTTTTACCCTAACTTAAAATTCTTGTAGATTTAGTAAGTTTTCAAAATGATTTCAAAGAGAAAAGTAACATTACCTAAAGTGGTAATATAATGTGTATATAATAATGTATCTGCTAGATATCTAATGCAATCCCATCTATTACTTAATAATTTCAGAAGCCCAACCGCCGCCATACCAACGCTCAAAAATGCAGAGACTGAGAGATGCAGGTTAGTTCCGCCTTAGAGCTTATAGAGTTTTGATCCGGGCTTACTGACCCTCCCCCGATTCTTGCAGATTCCGAAGAAGACTCGCAGAACGATGCAAATTCGGCGGCGCTGAGCACGTGGAGTGCCCAAAGCAGCAGCATTTCGTGCATCTTCAAGACGCCTCTCCTCGAGTCGTTCACCACTGATGGAAAAGGTGAGTTTGCCACCCAAAGCTTTTCGCTCTCCCCGGCTTATCAGGTGATTGGGAGAGTGCACAGGGAGAAATTATATGATAAAATATATAGCTACTATAAAAAACGGCCCTACAAATTCGGAAGATCAATGTAAAGAGAATACGATTTGAAAATGTATAATTTAGAATCAGATTTTAGAACTTAAATTTACGAAGAATATTATAAAATATTAACATTTAAATCCTCCTTCTTAGAGAACTGATTTCTTGCAGTGTAAAAAAGTGGGAGAGCGAGAAGTGTTGCGATTATTTTGCCATGTAGGTGTGTGGGCCCCCCTTTGGGTTAGTGTGTGTGAGCGGGCGCTCTCTCTCTCTGGCAAGTTGTTGTTGTATCGTGGCGCCAGCTTGCCGCGTCAGGTCGTCACTTTCTATATTGATATTAACTTTTAAGCGAAAACAGCAAAAACGAAATGAAAATAAATAATGAGCGAAAAACAAACACGGGCGGCGGCAACACTGAGCGAAAGAGAGCGGGAGAGAGGGAGAGAGCGAGGAGCGAGGTGAGTTGGCGCTCTCGATGGCGCCACAATCTTAGTGCTAACTTACAAGAGTGCTTGAAAAGGGGGTTAAAAGGGGTAAGGGGGGTACGAGGTATACGAGGGGCTCTACGGGTCCCACGGGGGCTATGATATCATTCACGGCATTACCATTACCCGGCGACTGAGACGGCACCGTGGAACTGAAACTGGCCAGAACTCAGACACACACACCATCTCGGCCATTTGGCTTTTTTATGGCATTGTACTGGCGACAAAACGACGGAAAACTATTACATTTAAATGGACCGTTAAGTTGCGGCTTTACGACGATTGGGTGACAGGCCAGTTAAAAATAGATTGAAATTCCAAATTGATTGATTCCCAACGCAGTTTTGACAAATGCACATTGTTTGCAAACTCTTTGAACTCGAAGCGGTATAATTAGATGGTTTATTAGGCAGTTTTGGCGATGGGTTCCGTTAATAATTATAGATTTGTTATTTAAAGATTATGATTTTAAATAGTCTTGTAAATAATTTAAACTTATACCTTCATTCTTAATTTTATTTGTACATAACTCCTAAATAAATTGTAGATTTTCAAAAATCTTAAGGAGGGGTTCCAAGATCTCAACAGTTTTGGTATACTACTGCATTTGACTTTATATTCTAAAAACCCCAAACAAATATTGGATACCATCTCACAATTTTTTTAGGATAGGATTGTCCAATGCTTAGGTCATTCGTCCTGATACCTTTATTCCACCTTCTTGAGCAATCGATTTAATCATCTAATTGCATTGCTGCAACTTCATCGCCGGTGGGACTCCGCTGAATTGGAGCACACAAAAGTCGAACCTCCGTGTTTCCCCGAAGACACCACATGTGTGCCACCGACAAACTTACAGGCCACTGCCTCGACCCACACATGCATACAGATTGAAGATAAAATATTCTAAATTTAAAGATGATGTAGCAGCCCGTGGATTCGGGCATCTAACACAAATGTATGTACATTTATGTACCTACTTACATAAATATTAGCAAGGGGAACCAACAGCCATGAAGCGGCGCTACGAATTTACAAATATGTAGTACAGGAAAAACTGCAGTAGGTAGGCAGGTCTTTCAAGCAGAACCCTCCAAGCAGACGTTTCAGAGTTGAACGCATTTCGCATTATATAGAATTTCCAAATATTCCCGGCCTTAAATAAATATAAGTTTTAAAAGATTAAGGAATTAAAAATCGTTAGGAAAATACCTATGGTATTGTATTATAACAGTAGAACATGTATTAAAGTTTATCTTCTAACATTTTATAGAAATACATTCAATCGTTCTATGTCTTATTTCTCGAAAAAGAAACACCTCTGAAAACAGGAAGATTTATGCTCTTCATTTTATTTAGTTTAAAAAAGTATACAGATAAAATTAATACCATATTTTCCATATTCCCTATCTCCAAATAAAAATGCAAGACCAAAACTTATGAAAATATCGCGCATAACTTGTAAATTATACGGCGAAACCTGTCGAAATTCCCAAGTAAATATACAATTTCCATTTGATGGTTCCCCAATTTTCCAAATCACCTTTCGCTGGGGGATCAACTTCATGGGCCCACAATCTTGGCGAGTTCTCGTTTGAATCAGCGAGGTGGCGACGCCAGCCCGTTGGGGTAAACAATTTTTCGTGGCCATGGCGAGACGCGACGGAATCGCCGGCGTCGACCTAATTAGGTAAACATCGGACAGGCGCCACTTGCAGCGTCCAACGCCCCCGCTAACCCCGCTCACCCCTCTTTCGGCACCTCTGACACCCGCCCCCCTTTCGGCACATTCTTTGCCATGCAAAATTTAAAAAGCCGTCTACGGATTTATTGCGATATATATTTTTACTTGGCGCCACTGCCGCCCGCCTGGGCTTGGCCTTTAGCGCCTTTCGGCCTTTTCGTTCCGATTTATTCTCGGCGAGCGCGTGCTGTCCATTGTGTTGGCCGTTTTCCCTGCGATTTTCCTCGATTTTCCCTGCGATTTTCCCCCTCGAAACGCTGAGCGATTGTGTAGATTGTGTGTGCCTCGTTCTGGCCAACTGCACCAGCAATCGACTATCGACCCGCTGGCATTGTTGCAATTGGTAATTTGGCCGCCATGGCGTATGCGCGATATTTGCACTGTGTTGTCTGACAATGCACTCTATGCCATTGTTGATTGATAAATTCCCAAGACAAGGGTGTGTTTATGCTGACAATGGTAATCGCAATGGTAATGGTGTCATCTTAAGTAGGCATTAGCAAATATACGTATGATTATAAAAATACAGATGCGGTGGCGTATACGCAATGTTTGCAATCTCTTATTTTACGACATTAAATTCATCGCATTTTGTTTACTAATTCTGGTATATTCATAGGTATATTCTTTTAATTAAATATAAAATTTGAAATTTATGCATTGGTTTAATGCGGTCGTAAATATTAAATAATTTGTTTTTTAAAGCCCCCACACATAAACATTCCGCAAAGAATCTCGTTAGCAAGGATTTCGAATAAAGAGTTGCACTTGTTTCTCACTTTATTATTGGCCCGACACGCGTTCGGAATCGGAATATACAAATGAACCCATAAACAGACTCTGTGGGTTTGCGTACCACATACATATACGAAGATACATATATACGGCCGCACAGGCCGATATATGCGCGAATGAATACCACACACATACCGAATACCCGACGCCGGTCTGTTTACGTAATGCCCTGGCGCCAAAATTATTACCATTTAAATGTCTGAGCACACAAGTGAGTGTGAACGTAATGTGAATGCGCCTGTTTGAATGTGCGACTCGCTCACTTCGCCGTCTTCGTCGTCGTCTCTTCGTTCTTTCTGTATTCTCAAACGATATGGTATGGTATATAGCGCTTAGTACTCCCCCGATATCGCCCGAGTGTTATGACAATTTAAAATCACATTTTACGGGCCGACGAAAGAGTTATTACCGCTTCAGCCCACAATTTGTATGCGGGTTACAAGATTGCCATTTAAATAAAAGTTATTAATGGGAATAACTTTATCGCAGGCATATTTAAGAATTTAATGATTCCACTATCTGGCCAATAAATTAGCAAGTTAACTTGACATCGTAATCTTTAAGCGTTTACCCAAGCGCCCTGTAAAGTGTGAAAGATATGAACTGGGGATCCCATTAAGTGGGGATTGATAAAATATGTATAAGTTATGATGATTTTATTGAGCAACATTTAGTGATGGTTTTCTTAGAACAGTCAGTTTTAAAATAAAAACCTTACCCCGATTACTATATATTACTATATTCTCTGCATATATTATAATATTTCTTTAAAATTATTCCCTAATATCTTCGTTTTCTTGTAAATTACAGATCACAACAGCAAGGTCTGGTGCCAAATCGCCTACTGGGAGATGGCCCACCGAGTCGGGGAGTTCTTTAACGCCAGAACAAAAGCAGTCAATATCTATACGGATGGGATCGTAGGCAGTGAGGGGGACAGCATGTGCCTACGTGACCTTGCTCCCGCAGGCAAACAGGTCCAGTCAGAGCAGGTGCAAACCACGCGGCAGAAGGTCGGATTGGGTAAGAAGGAAGTCTGTTTATCTTCTTGGGCACATGTTAACCGGAGTACACATTGCAGGGGTCACATTGAGCCTGGAGAACGGCGATGTTTGGATCTACAACCGTGGAAATACACCCGTTTTCGTGGATTCGCCCACCCTGGCTGAAAACATGGATCGTGTGTGCAAAGTGATGCCCGGCTACTGCCTGAAGGCCTTTGAAACAATTAGGTAAGTCCCGGGTTCAAAAAACATTGTAAACAAAATTTTTTTTTTAATTTTTTATAAAAGATTTTTGATTTAAATCAAAACTTTTATGGGCACTTTTCAAAATAACACCTGTATGATTTATTATCATATACAGATTATAATGATATTTAATTTATTATAATAATACATTTTAGAAAAATTATTAGAACTAAGACGTTATTGTAATAGCCTGTTGCTGATAAACATGTTTTGAGTCAATTTTAGAACCTCCTTCCATTACTATTATATTATAAACTAACTTTATAATACCTCTTTATTTATTTATTTTTGTAGGGCTCAATCGCTAAGTATGGAACAGCAGGGAAATCACCACATGGGACCCGTCGACTACTTCAGCATTAAGATCAGCTTCGCCAAGGGCTGGGGCCCCGCCTACAAAAGACAGGACATCATGGGCTGCCCCTGCTGGCTGGAGGTGCACTTCAGCCACCTGCGGTGACAGTATCTTCTCCAGGCCCTTTCGGCAGGACCTCATCCGGCATCTGATCAACTGGCGGAGCCGCTGGACTGCGGATTCGGATTCGGATGCGACAAGGTGGGCAGCTGGCGATCGCGCCAACTGCTTCGGAAGGCGCAGAGGCTGCTGACCAGGCTGTGCCGACAGGTGTGCGCCCTGACGGATTATCCGGCGACGAGGACGAGATGGAGGTGCCTGGCGGGCAGGAGATCGAGCCGCCAGCTAAGCACTAAACAACCAATAATTTGGAACAACAAAGGACTGCATAAGAAATCATTTTAAATGTTAATATACATAATTACGAAACAAGTTTCAATTACTGCTAGTAGACACATCGAAATTAATTTTAACGCATCTGAGTGGCATTAAGTGAGAGAGGAGAGGAGTCGAGCAGGGGCTGCGAGTCGGGGCGAAATACATAGTAATTGATTGTTAAAAATACTTAGCAAAAATTGAAATCCTGTGATTCACTCTATATATATATATACACATGTAGTATGTACCGATGCGTGGGGCTAGAGCTCCATTGCCAGTAGCTATATGATATGTATAAATATTTAACTTATATATACATACTTAACGGAAGGCACATCAGGGTTAACAGTTTCGAGAATGGCAGATAGTCTAGTTACGATGGAACATTCAGAAGCCACTACTTTTTCTATGCGACGTTTTTAAAAGAACCCAAGCCCATAATTTATACCCCACCCAAAATGAAACCAAACATCACTGAAATACAAATCTGTTCAGTAGTAACTGCATAGATCGTAGGCTAATAAAAAATAACAATATTAACTAAATTCGACTCGGTTTAAGACTCTAGCGCATAGGGATGCAATTGGCTTTAAGAAAGCATACGTCATGTTCGAACATTATTTGTTTTATGTTGATATTTTGACTGTTTTCGTTGTCATAACCATACATACATTTTTTATATTTAAACTTTAATGTAAAATGTATAAAACCTACAGCAGTTAGGTAACTTTAATTATGTTTATTTAAATCTGAAATCATCTTTCGTCCATTCATTGTTCACAATCACAAGCCCCAACTTCGGTTGCATTTCCACCTGTAGGAAATGGCAATTCGAGGATTTGGTGTATTAGTTAAAATCCATGCGCTAGGTCTTTTAACCTCTGTACCAAACCAAACCGTATGTAGGCCATCCTAGAATCCCAGCCTTGTATGTATTTCGTTCTAAGAATAAATGCGATCCACGTAAAACTATTGTTACCATTTTTCTCACTGTTAAAGGAAGACCGTGTTCAGTAAATTCATAAAGCAAATAGGTACGTGCCTATTGTATGTACATTTTAATTCCAAAAAAGCACTATAAAAAGTAGTAACAACTTTAAACGTACTCATGAGCAAAGTTACTAGGATGATTTTAAAAATTTCTCCGCATGTAAAATTGCATTGTAAAAAGTCTGATGACCAGGCAAAATACATACAATAGCTTCAATATGATCAAATATTTAATCAGTGCAGTTATACTGTTAAGTTTAAAAAATTGTAATAAAATTTCAATATATTTACAAAAACAATTGAGAACCCGAAATCTATATCATTTGAAATGGCTGAAATCATCCGAAGTAATAAAGGGGCATTTAAACTTTTTTGGAGACATTACACGTTTCTATATTACAGTGTATCATCAACAGATTTATTAAATGATTAAAACTAAGGCAGAATTTATTCAATCACATAATCTTCATCAAAATCGTATTTTTCTGCCTTCGAAGAAGATCCCCCTAAGCTAAAGCTATCCAGTACGTCTGTAATTTTGGATATTTTCTTCTCGTTGCGAACGTTTTGTTTCTTCTTTTGCTTTTGAAGTTGTTTAATACCCTTATTCAGGGATTGGTTTTCTGGAATTAAGATAAAAGAAGGCGTTAATACAGTTCCACGGCGGGATATCCTTCTTTGCTTACCTTCCAACAGTAGACTGGGATCAACCTTCTCCTTTTCTTCATCCAGCTTTCGTTTGCGACCCTTCGCTGGCTTTTCCTTCTCGTCTATGACCACATTTGCATTCAATGATTCGGCAGGACTTTCTTCTTCACGCGGTTGTCTGATCTCGAGTGGACCCGTACACGCAATTTCCATAATGTCATCAGTTTTCACAGCGCAATGCTCTAGAATCTCTGTCTCCATGGACTCGAAGTTCTCCACATCGAATTCGCGGGCCTCGGAGTGTACGATTGAGGCACTAAGGTGTACACTTTGCGCTTCCTGAACTTCCGGAGGCTGTGTGCAGTATTTGATTTTTCCTGTGTTCCAATCGTTGAGCACGCTTCGTGCAGCTGCCACAACATCGGGTACTCCTTTCTTCAGAAATTTACCTATAGATCGAGTAAAAAACAAATTAATATATTTTATACAAAGTAGAATTTAATGCTTTTACCCATTCTGGCTGCTTTTTTGGCGAAGAACTCCTCAAATGTGTCGTAGCTTGTAATGTCGTACATAGTGCAGAAGTAATCCTTGCTGGCGCGCTTCAAAACGCTTTCAGCGATGGTGAAGGGATCTTTCACATCGCCCACGCGCTGAGCATTCTTCAAAACAGCATGTGACTGTTCAGATCCGCCGGTGAACACAATGCCGGGGCAATCAATCAGTTTTATTTTCGAATCCAGCTCCACTTCCTGCATTGACTTGGTCACTCCTGGCGTGCTGCCCACCATGCAGGATCTGCCACGGGTCAGCGAGTTGATAATGGAACTCTTGCCCACATTGGGGATGCCCACAACGCCCACGCGAATCGACGTCTTGATGCCCTTGTTGCGGCAGTAGTTGCCCAGCATGGACATAAGCAATTCGGCGCCAATGCAGACGGATCCCTGCATGGCCTTCTCGGTCTTCATCTCGCGCAGCTTGCGGCGTCCCAGCCGGTTGGCCTGATCCTGTGTGGAGGCCTTGAAGGCGGTGACGGGTCCGCTGCGGCGGAAGTACTTGATCCAGTTGTTTAGGTTCTCGCGCGGCACCAGATCGGCCTTGTTGAGGACCAGGACCAGTCGCTTGTTGCCCGGAGCCCCGCGTACGGCGCGCTCCACCTCGTTGCAGCGGGTACCCAGCGGATCACGTGCATCCACCACTTCCAGGACAACGTCTGCGTTCTCAATGACCTTTCGGAACTCCTTGAAGTACTGCTTCAGGGACTGCTCCTTGGTGACGGCGTTCTTGTACTTCTTGCCGTCCTCATCCTGGGCATCATTCTCGTGCATTATGCCGTGCACAGTGCTCCGCATGTCCGCATCCTCGACCATCGACTCCAGCGACTTGAATTTGCTCTGTTCGCGCTCCACCTTGAAGGCTTCGCGGCGGGCCAAGCGCTCGGCCTCCTGGCGCTGCTTGGCCTCCTCCACCTCCTTGAGGATGTCCTCCTTGAAGGGACATATGTTCGGGATCTGGATGAGCTTCTGTTTCTTGCTGCCCTTCTTGGGGTTCTTCTTGGCAGCGCGACGTTCCTTTTTGTTGTGGTCGCGCACCTTCTTTTCGATCTTGTGCTTCAGGCGACCGGTCAATCGCTTGGATTTTTTAGCTGCGCGATGAACACAAACATGTAGAGCTATACTAACATAAAGGGCATATTAAATACTCACTCTTCAACCTTTTCAGAGCCATTTTACACGAGGATAACCGGAATCAAAACCAACTTCAAACAAGAACACGTGAAAATACTCTTCTTCTTGCTAGTTGCCAGCCACCACGAAGCGTGGCCACTTGTTGTGGCGAGTTAGCCAACACTGCCAGTGTTGCCAGACTGGCGGTGTGATGTAATTTGGTTTTTGTACACCGACTGCGAATTAAATTAAAAATGTCACTTAAAACCGTGTTTTTAAGTGCTCTTCGGAGTATCACCTTGCCAGCTGTGCCCCTCCAGACCTCCAGGATACACACGAGTGCGTGCTGGCGAAAGGCGGAGGACCGCAAGGAAATGCTGGCATCTTTGCCGGCCAAAGACGAAGGAACAGTGGGCGAAAAAACGGTGGACATCGACACACTTATCAACCGGTTGGGAGTTTTTATCATTTCTTGGAACATATAATAATATTTTGACTTATTTAATCACAGCAAGGCCAAGTTCTTCCCGGATGCCAGCACCGCCACCCAGTTATTTAATGGAACACCCTTCAATGAACTGCCCATTTGTAACATTCGGGTTTCGCCCAACAACACAATTATTTCCGTCACGGATCACAAAGGTTGGCCTTCTGAAAGACCATTTATAAAACCTGGATATTTTACTAAATACGTACTACTTTCAGGAGTCCTCCGGCTGATACGATCCTGCGGCATTGAGGGGTTCAAAAACACTCGCAAGGGAACCAACATCGCTGCTCAAGCTACTGCTGTTACCATTAGTGGAGTAAGTTGAATTCCGGAAGAAAGATATTCCAAATAGTCAATAATAAACTTAAAAACTCTTGTTATTGTAAGACCAAAAACATTATTATTATTACCCAAACTACTTTATAGCCTTGTAAAGAGTGTTATTATTTTATTCAACATTTTTTACCGCAGTAAAAAATATCTTTCTTAGCAGCAATGCAATCCTAGGATATACACATCTATAGCCATATTTGTCTATCTGTTTAAACGCTTTGCGAGCTCAGAAAACAAGTCATCATAATTCTCTGCCAATCATATATTATTTTATGTACACCACCAAAATCCAAATTTGTACCTAACGAAATATCGAAATTTGTTTACAGAAAGCCATTGAATTGGGTTGGAAGACAGTGCGAGTGAAGGTCCGTGGTCTTGGCCCTGGAAGAATGGTACGTTCAAAATATAGAGTCACTAATAGATTTTATAGATAATATAATTTGTATTTTATTTTGTTCCAGTCGGCAATCAAGGGTTTGCAAATGGGTGGACTAAACATTGTTTCCATAACCGACAACACACATGTTTCATTTAACCCCCCAAGGCCCCGAAAACAAAGGAGTCTCTAATCTTGAACTTGTTAAGACCTTTGCTTATAAACAAATACAATAATAGTCGTTAAAAACACAGAAAATGATCTTTGAAATGGAATAAATAACATAGTCACGGTGAGTGAAATTCAACGAAATGAATTGAATTATGGCCGGCCGACTTTAAAGTCACAAGACGACCGTAATTTAAAGACAGTTTTTTCATGTCGTGCGATTGACCAAAGTTTCAAACAATTAAATGCTTAAGTTTGTAAAATGTTTTTGTTTTATTTTTTTCTTATATTACTTTTTTCTTAAAAATTACAATGGATGCACATAATTCCTTTAATAGTCCTATTCTAAAAAAAAGTACAATATGCAAGTTAGCTATATGGATGCCTAAAATATACATAAAATACGAAACTTTCCTTCCACTAATCAACTATTAACCCTAATCAATCTTTATAAAATGGGCTGACGAGCGCCAGTTATGTTATGGATGCCATAAAAACTGTTTGACTAAATATCACCTAGCGAACACACTAGCAATATACTTCAATGGAATGCTACTTCTCAACATGGAATTCTAGGGGATACGATCAGGATTTGTACAATGAATGATGTTTTTGGTTGTGGCTAAGCGTGAGGTTCGGATTCGTATTGTCATGTGCTTGCCGAGGTTAATTTTCGCAGACGACCTTCGATGTGATTGTGAAAAACTTTCGCTGCTTTGCTAAGTATACAGGTTTTTCGCGCTTTGTCGAACTTATGCGCTATTGGCGCATCTAATGGACTTCCCTCTCTCTGAGGCGAGAAAGGCCTTGGTGCAGTTCTTCGAAATCTTTCCTGCATTTTGGCCCAGGGGCAGCTTGGATTGGAGAGCTCCTCTGATTTGATGGCGGGGATTTGAAAACTATGTCGTTCTGGAGGGATTTCTGGCTTAATATCTATTTCAGCGTCACAATTATTGCATCCGCTCTGCCCGAATGATGTGTGAAACTGCATATTGGACGCGGTTCCGGGATAATGCGGACTGCCACCGCCGCACGGATTTTGTGGTGTGTTCCCGTGCCTTCCCTCGTCGTTACCTCCTTCTGGCTGTGTAGCGTCGCTCTCTTCGTAGTCCATAAACGTGGTGGAACATGCTGGCTGATAAATTACCGCCGACGCATGACCAGATCTTCCCGATTTCAGTGGCGTTCCCTTCGTCCAGGTGTTCGTTCGCGGATCGTAGACTTCAACGATGGACAGGAAGTTGTTGCCATCAAATCCACCGATTGCGTACAATTTTCCGTCCAGCGGAGTTAGCGATAGAGCACTACGTGCGATTTGGATTGGCGCTACCATGTCCCAGGTGTCGTTTTCGGTGTCATAACGCTCCACAGTGGCCAGTTGCCGGGTGCCGTCAAAGCCTCCTACTACATAGATGTACTGGTTAATTGCCGCCACACCTGATTGTAATTAATTTGGAATTTAGTTGGAAAACAGATAAGAAGATGGTTAGTCATTCTTACCGGCTCCACTGCGACCCGTTTGTAGTGGTGGCAGAAAACTCCACTCATTGTTTTCCGGATGATAACACTCCACACTGCCCAATCGCTCGTTTCCATCAAATCCTCCGATGGCATAGAGCAGCCGATTGACCACCACCACCCCCACACCCAAACGCTTGGCATGCATCGGCTGTACGAGGGTCCAGCGATCGAGTTCTGGGTCATAGCTGGAAAGGATTATAGTAGTGGATAAATCGATAACTTAATTTGTATAAACCAAAACAACTGATTGAATATAACTGATCTCTTTATAGTTAACTAATACTCACTATTCCACTGTGTTGTGGTACTCCATACCCGCGGATCCACCCACGGCGTACATCAGCTCGTCCATGACGGCCACGCCCACTCGATGGCGCGGCACGGACATTGGGGCGCAAGGACGCCACGTTTCGCTAACGGCACTGTACCGATCCACCCAATCCGAATCGTAGGAAGATCCAATGTTGTTATTCCTACCTCCAACCGCATAAAACTTTCCCTTGAGGAAAGCGGCGCCCAGGCCGGATCTTGGAATGCGCAGGTTTGGCAGTGTCGTCCACGTCTTGTCGTCCACATTGTATGCCTCCAGAATGTCCAGTGAGTGCCGGAAGAAGCCGCCGGCCACGAATATCATTCGTGTGGTGTTGGGCGTCCTCTCCTTAACACCCGGACACTTGTGCAGCGTTAGGTCCTTGAAGATCTTGGCTAAATACTCCCGACAGGCGGGCACCTTTCGCAGAACGTCACAGTTTTTCATCTGCTCCTTGAGGAAGTTGGGCGTTAGGAACTGGCAACGCACGGCGCCCAGGATGTGCTCCATTTTACAGTGCCGATTGTCCTCGTCGTATTTCACCCACTTAAGGACAGCATTGTAGACCTCTCGCTCCTCCTGCACATTAAGTTCATCCCTTCGGATCAGGGCTATTAACTGATAGGCCGAAAGCTGGAGGAACTCCTCCTCTTGGCACACCTAAAGGAAAATCAAAAGTTGTAATTCTCTGGATAAATTTCCATAAGAGATTACTAACCTGTGTAAAATTCCGCTCAATGAACACATTCGCCTTCTTTTGCAGCTCAACGCAGCCGTGTTGCTCTGCAAAGTGGGCGATGCCAATGGCATTCGTGGGGTCCAGTTGGCGCTCCAGGAAGGCACAGCAGGCATCGATTACGTTTGGCACTTGGAACATGGTTGCCGCCGGCAGCAGTTGGCACACCGTCACCTCAGTCACACGGATCTGGCCGGTGTACATGAAGTACAGGATGCGGGCCATGGCCGTGGGACAGACCTGAAAAAGCGAAACGGACGAACTGTTCATCTATTAAACCAACCAATTAAGGGCCGCGCTTGAGCTCAACTTACCCCCTGGAGTTGGACGCGCGACATCTCCGACTCCTTGAGTCCGCCCGTGAACATGGCCTTGAAGTAGGGCGATGCGGCGGACAGCACCACCTTGTGGGCGGGAAAGAGTTCCTTCTTTACTTCGAGAACCACGTCCGTGAGCATGCCATGAGACCGCATCATGTACATCATTTTCAGGGCCTCCTTGGCGTAGTTGGACATGCAGAAGGTCATGTCGTCGTCCGTGGCATCGTGGTCATCTAGGGTCGAATGCACCGATCCAAACCGACCGCCACAATTCGACGAGATGGAACAACTTTCCGAAGTGTTGTTCATCTCAGCCTCTGGAAGAAAAAGACAGAGAATATTTATATAATAACGGATTTATTAATGTTATTATATTAGCTTTATTAAAAGTAATTAAACTTGAAAATTTGTATTCCGGAAAATATTACCCCTACAGACGTTATTTTATTAAAATTATTTAGTTATTAAATATGAATTTAATGACATATTATATATTCTGCTACTAGTTCGAAACTTGCATACTTTACAACCGGGCCCTGTAACCCTTGTACCCCATCCATCGCAAATAGATCGACAATCAGCTTAAGCTATATATTCTATTATGTTATCTAATCTGTTGTGATTTTGCAAAAAAAAATCCAAGATGGCACTTTAAAGAAATCCTCCAAGTGTGAAATGACGTACGATTTTAGGCTTATTTAAGATAGCTGAATGGTGTGATACTTTAATACGTTCTAGAACTTAAAGGGATTATTTACATTTTGAATGAATTGAGTATTTTGTTTTTAAATTGTTAGTTTTGGAAAAGTTTAGTATTAGAGATTTACTGTTTCTCGATAGGAAAACTATCCCGATAAGATTAAATTAAATGGTTTTTAGGCCTATAAAGAACCTGTAAAAACAACTCATTTAGTTTTTCAAGTACACTCTTCCGAGCGGGTACTATAATCCAATGGGAATTTGCATTGTCACGACAAACCAGTTTCCCCTTACTCTTATCTTCTATGATTATATCCAAAACGACTTTCACGGCTGGTTCTAATTATTCAAACACACGCCCGAATGCAACTAAATTTAATGCTGTTTCACTCCATTATATTTAACATCTCACGTTCGCCTTTGGGTGATTTCACTGTATAACAATCTAGAAGCGTTTCAAACATTTTCGCCAATCATTGTGGGCTGTTTTAGAGTGTGGGACCCGCCAGAGAACTTGATTCGCAATGTGCACCGTCATGATCAGTGGTTTTTTTTCCCCAAAAGCCCGGGTAACAAAATTATCTGGCAAACTCGTTGGGAATTGAACTGTAGACCCATCGTAACATCCAAAACGAACCTTCTGGGGGGCAGGAGTACATCTTGTGGGTGGGCATGTCGGAGATGTGACTCTCGTACTGCATGGGGGAATGCATTTGGGTTTGCATTTTGGCAAATGAGAATCCTTGAGGAGATCTTTTTTTCTGGTTTGGCACTTCACGAGATACGGTTCTTAGTTATTATAATCAAACTCCACCCGCGATAATGGTAACTTGCAAACAAAGACTGGGTGAAAATGAAAACGCACGATCAGCTTTTGCTCCGTAAATCCGCTCCGGCGATCATGCGTGCGCCTTGGAGAGAGCCCGTCAACTGACTGCTATGTGGTCTGCTCTAGCCATCGGGAATTGGACTCGAAAGCCCCATAGACCCCAGAGACTTATCTCTCGGATGGCGGGGAGCGTTACAAAGAGCGCTATCATGCTTACATGTGACTCGGTTCTTTTTGGACCCTTGCTTACAGGTGAATACTCCTTGTTGGGGCGATAAAAAACTCCACAATTATGCACACCATGAATGAACGCACGATTTTTGGTCCGTAACGATGATGTTCACAAATCGGTACCTTTGGTAAACACAATTGTCTGTCATGATTTTCAGTTTCAGGTGAGAAATGTCTAACCTGCCCAGCAGGTTTTTTAGGGGATCACGAATTTCCAATGTTTAATTTACCCAACTAATTAATTTGCAGGGTAGATGTACGGCTATACAAAACTTTGGAAAACTTTACGCGCGTCATCCAGGCATTTAGGAATTTCGTTTCGTTAAAATGATAAGTTAAATCTGTTTAAAGTCCGCCCAAAATCAACAAATCGATGCCATCAAAAAAAAGTGAAACGCCCTATTAACAACATAATATCATAATTCTGTTAATCAATTATAAGGAATATATTTAAGTAAAAATTTTGTTCCCTTTTGCAGTCTATAATGCCTATATTATTAGTAGTTTAATAATGATTGGCGGGTTTTCATAGTATTTCGTTTAAGAGTTTAATACCCTCAAATCTGACTGTATTTCATATCTGATAAATCATTGTTACCAAGCAATCAAATCATGTCAATAAATTTAGACGTATTGAGTCATGACGCTACGCACACATTTATGTTCCCTGAACCTGAAAAAATTTCCCACTTATTTCCTGTTTATGAAGATATTGTCTTGTTAAATAATCATGATGATAGAAATATTAGTACTATCATTTATATACAAATCATAATAAAATGATGTACTATTTAACTAATTTTAAGTTTTACCGTCTGTATTATTGTTTCAAAGTGTACCGGACCAGAAACAATTTTAGGATACATGTTGACATATAATTTTGAAATAATATGTATTTATGTAATATTGATTCTAGTAATATCAGAACCGAAAATTATAAGATAATTCTTACAAAAATGCTTAAAGATCCATTATGGGTCAACTATTATTAGATTTTAAATAGACAGGTTTCGGAAAATATTATTTTTTCAGTGCAGTTATTTCACGAACCTTGTATCTGAATCACTAAAAAATAAGATATGCATACATATGTGTGTTTGTAGCTCTTGAAAAAAAGGGGCTTCCCTGAATACACCAATCTCGTGATCAATTAATTACCCAGCTGAAATTCAGAAACTCCAATG
Organism: Drosophila suzukii; assembly: GCF_043229965.1. Taxonomy (NCBI): domain Eukaryota; kingdom Metazoa; phylum Arthropoda; class Insecta; order Diptera; family Drosophilidae; genus Drosophila; species Drosophila suzukii. The sequence continues at coordinate 71,417,210 of NC_092082.1, forward strand.
TGTGGGAAATGGATTCTACTCTTCGTTTATCAAAGTGCGGTTTAAAAATTACCGCGTAAAGTGAGGACGGGTTGGTTAATGAATGATAAAGGCAAAAACTTGGCGAAATAGTGCCGAATCATGATGAGGAGGCAAAACCTTATACACATTCTCCGTATGATTGTGTAGGTGAAAACAAATAGCGTAATCAGCAGGGAGCGGGCTTGTGTGAGTGCAGGTACCGTTGAACTTTGCTTCCACATAAACAAATATTACTCACTTACAATCCTCTCCCTGTCCCCCTCTCACGCACGTACGAATGGTACACAGTACATGCATGCCATTTATGTACATACGCACACCCACACTTCCAATGCCATGTGCCAAACAGCTGATGGAGGCCATGGAAATGGAACTCACGAAGAAGGCCATTGATTGTGATTGTGAAAAGGCCACTTTGTTTTAAGAGATTACTGCAATGCGGAGCAAACATTTACACTGCATCTGCATCACCAGGGAACTCAAGATCTCACAGATACTGTGTACATAACCACGCATATAAGCTGGGAAAGTGCACCGTAAATTTCTCCCTTTGTTTCATTGAAGTTTTCACTCGAAGGTAACTAACGCTCGTAGGTAAATGAAAACGTTTGTAATCGGTCAACAGACCTAAGCTAATTTAAAGCACTCGATGTGCTATATTTTATTTACGGTTTTTATGATTTATTTACTGCTACTCACAACTTTATTTATTTATTTTTCACTTGCCACTCCGATTTTTTTCTCCTCTTTGCGAGTGTTGGTAAACGCTCACCTGTTTACATGCGAGATTTCAAGGGTTGCCAGATGGTTAGAAAAGGTTGAGGTTAAACAATGAAATACTTAATTTTAAACCTGATTGATATAATCAAAAAACATTTCCTAGGCTAATGCAGACAAATATAAAAGAAATGCGAAATTAATATCCACGAATTTATTAAATTTAGTAAAGAAAATGAAATGTTAAAATGTGTCATTTATCAACAGCTGATTTTTAACACCTGTTTTTGTCTTAGCTGGTCACACTGCTGCCCTTTGGAATTCCAATCGTGCAATATTAAAAATACTTAACCAAAGGTGAATTAAAGATGAAGCCGGCCTTGAAGACGATCAATGCCACAGGAAAACACACCGCCTCGGTGATATTCTTCCATGGATCCGGCGACACGGGCCCCAATGTACTGGAGTGGGTGCGCTTCCTGCTCGGCCGGGACCTGGAGTATCCGCACATAAAGATCATCTATCCCACGGCCCCCAAGCAGAAGTACACCCCGTTGGACGGCGAGCTGTCCAATGTTTGGTTCGACCGCAAGTCCGTGAACATAGCCGCCCCGGAGAGCAGGAAGAGCATGTCCCAGTGCTATGATGCAGTCAATCAGCTCATCGATGAGGAGGTGTCCAGTGGAATCCCACTGAACAGGATCATCGTGGGCGGGTTTTCCATGGGCGGAGCCGTGGCCCTGCATACGGGCTACCACTTGAGACCCAGCTTGGCTGGCGTATTCGCACACTCCTCGTTCCTAAACCGGGGCTCCGTTGTCTACGAATCCCTGGCGAACAACCAAACGGATTCCCTTCCCGAGCTGCGAATGTTCCACGGGGAACGGGATACTCTAGTGCCACAAGACTGGGGCGTGGAGACCTTTGAATCCCTTAAAAAGCTGGGAGTAAAGGGCACATTCCATCCACTGAGAAACACCCTGCACGAACTGAAAACCGCCTCTATTACAGATCTTGAGAAATGGATTCAGGAAAAGCTGCCTCCGCTGGAAAACCAAGTGCCAAATAAGCTCTGAATGGCAAGTATTTAAACAGACTTATAATCGAATCATCAGAATAACTTATTTCTTATTCAATTGCAGTGTTTGGCATAAATCCCGTGCAATTTGGAGCGGCGCAGAGGCAAGTCTTTCCATATGCTAACGTTTTATACTGCCCCTCTCCGCCGTAATGAAAGCACATTTCTTCCTGGGCCAGAATATCCCGAGCAGCAAAAATACCTAGGGATAAACGATATATTACTCCACAAGTTGGAGCAAAGCAAGCAATAAAACTAACCTATTTTCGGTATGGGACAGTCTATTCGTACCGCTGCTATGTGGCAGTTTGGTTGACAGCTGTGGTTTAGGTAACGCCCGATGTTCCCACGTCTTGAAGGATCCACGATGGTCACCTGCTGCTTTGTTTCGCTGGTGTATTCATTCAGAACCAGTACATAGTTCATCAGGCCAAGTTCTTCATTAATCTTCAAGCGTCTTTTGGCCTCAGATGCAGTCAAAAGTTCTCCGGCATATTCGCATATGTATCCACCTTCTGGAATGTTTATTGTAGTTCGCAGACCTTTCGATCCGTATACTGGAGAATCGAATATTTCCAGATTTTTCCTTGGACCGTACTGCACAAGTCGATTGGAGCAGGAGTTTCGACTGCATTTGCATAAATCATTGCACTCAATGACGGGATTTGAGAACTTTTTTAAAACTAGTTCTATGCCGTCCTTTGGGTACTCATATTGACCTCCATGGGGACAGATTTCACTCTTTTCACAGGCTCCATTGCATTGGCATTGGTTTAGAAGAACAGAATTGTACTCATCCGCCAAACGTTCAAAATCTAAACTGTCATCGCTGGGCATTAACACAGATTCCAATACATACTCCAGACTATCTGGGTGCTCATAGTCGTCATTAAGAGCTATTTCAGATCGGTTCATTTGAAGGATTGTTTATACTGAATTATTCTATATTTTCCTAATTTTATGGACCCTAAAGCGATTTTGTAATTCCGGAATTTGGGACTCTATTCAGTCGGTCACACTCTAAGTTTAAATTTCTGTTTAATTTAAAAGAACATTTCCCAGGGAAAGTATTATATATTTTTCTTCACTAGTTATATCCCTGTAACTTTAATGTAACCGTTTGATTTTGGGAGTTGCCAGACTTCCAGAAAAAGGGGACTCCTTGCGGTGACCTCCCATTTCCCCTGCGTGTTGAGTTTCCACCGCTCCACCATGTTGGATTTCCCACTCCGCCATCGTGTTGGGTTTCCATTTCGGAGCGACGAAGGGGCTGATTTGGATCCAATCGAAGTTGTCGAACGATTGGCAGCACATCTGAACTTTATGAGAGCCTGGTAGAAGTTCATCGAGTCGATGGCTTCGAAATGGTTCTGAATATATCGATTTTATTGGAGATTGCCCGCTGGGCTGAGGGACATTGTTCTGATTGCAGGTCCATGGAATCTGCACTTTAGAAAGTACACTGTTTTATTTTTATGGCAATGTAAATGTTTATATTTTCATTTGGGATTGACCCTTTGAAAAGGGGGTTCACCTATTATCTTTAGCTTTGATTTTATCAAAAAATATTTTAATTTTTTTTTTTCACAAATTAACGCTATCACAGCCGTCTTTTCGTAAAAAAAAAATAATGTACCCCCATGCCCCATATTGGTCGACAATGCTGTTTTGATGGTCATTATAGAGGTGCGCTAAAATAAATATTGACAATATTTAATTTTTATATCCGTTACTCGTATTAGGCCATTATTTCATAAAATTTTTTAAATTCGGAAAAGCATAAGACCCCTCCCTTAAAAATAGAATGCTTACCCAATTAATTTAGAGGGTATACATTTTTTGCTTTAATTGTAAAACCATTTTTCAATTTATTCATTCTTTATTGTTTTTTTTTAATTTAAGCATCATAAATATTTAATCATAAAATTGTTTTGTGTTGAAACATTCTATTAAAAGGAGATTCACAATAATAATTAGAGGGGGTGTAATATTTATTTGTACTGTTACTAAAAACGTTTAACAATTATACTCCTCTAAAAGGCTCCGGCGGTGTTTCTTTGTGTAAATTGGTGGCAATTAATCTGGATCAATGGAATTATGCAAAGCTTGGAACATTTTTGAATGCGAACTTAACTGAAATTATAAAATTTTTGAGTTAAAAAAACATTGTTTATGGTCTAGAGTTAGTGAACACATACCTTAGTTGATTTTATTTGCTTAAGGCATCCTTGATTTTATCGAATCCTGACTGGATGTTGTCGGTTACTTTGTTTGTGTACTTAGTAACATCGTCCTCCTTCTCGTAGTAGTAAATAAAGTAGACGGCCAATCCGACCACAATGATGACCACCAAAAATGTACTGATCACTGAAATAAGCACACTAAGCGCGCAGTTGAAGCAGCTGAAAAGATAAGAGTACATTTATTAAATTTTAGTTGTTATTTTATAAAATAAAACTACTTTTAAGAAATTGTTTATTTTCCCAGAAACGCGATAAAGTCATTGTCTATATGTTATACATACATCCCTCACATTCTTTAAAGAATTTTCAAATGAGATCACCATCAGTTTATATGTATTCATGAATCATTAGTACTTTAAATGTTCATGTGTTTTACACATTTATCAAAATGGAAAATAGGCTACAATTATATTTTAATTAGTTCTTAAATGGTCATCGTCAGTATAATGGCTCTCATTAGCCCTAAAAGCTGAAAAACGAAGTCTTCTTCTGGCAGCACATATAAATGATGCAATACTTCCGAATTAATTACGCATGAAAAGTTGTCTAATAAAAATGCACCCCAAATAACATTTGTAGATTACATTTTCACCCCCATCAGGAAGTTAGCTACCACTTTTTGAGGGCCAAGAGCTGGCATTCCAACGGAAATGCGAAACCGGCGACGAGCTGCCGGTTGTTGGCTAAAACCAATGGGGCGGGGTCATGGCGATTCCTGGGGGTAGATATATGTGTTTAAGGAATAATTCCGTCGCGCCTCGATGGAGCCAGGACTTTCTGGAGCCAGATGGTATATAGGCAAAAACTAATGCGACGCACTGCGAAATGCTCGACATGACCACATTGTCTGTTTGTATCTTTTAGATACGCAAATACGCGGGCTTTCAATTGTGGCCACTGTGCGCGTATATGAACAAGCATATAAGTGTATATGGGTATGTATAGATATGTGGCTTAGGGAAGCGTGAGCTGGAATAATAATAAGTAGTCTTCTGTGGATACGATACCATGTTGCATGTCATGTACGTATTTTTTTCACGACAACTATGCGTATGATTCCATGGACAATTAAGTAATTCATTCTGCCAGCTGTATGTATGCGATGATTCGCCATCGAAAGTGGAAACACTTTTCAGGTAGAACGGATCTGAGTACCTATAGATTCTCATGCGGTTAGTTTGTTTACCTGCTCTCATTGCTTTTATTTGTGATATGGAAACCTGTATGTATAAGAGTCGCAAGTGAGAATTTGCACCGGGGATTCCAGTTTTCTCTGAATTCTGCTTCCGCTTTAAAATTGCATTGTTCTCTTGCAGTATTATAAATAAATACAGCTCCCCTGGGAGCACTATTTCTTTATACAGATCTTTTAGGAGTCATTAAAATATGTATGTAAATAGGAGGGAACTTTAGCTATCAGGTGGTTGCACACTTTCTTATCTTATTTGCGGTCTTACTCATGGTTCCCGATTTATTTATAATTCTTGAGCCATTTCTACAGTCTTCTTAATGGTGTTTTACTTATAGATGGTTGTTTACACTCGGAAATCTCTCTTATCTTAAACTTACAAGATGCTAGACTTTTGTAATGCTAATCTATTTAAGGCAACTTACCAGCAGGCTACGTTTCCGGCTAGGCACTTGCACATGTTGCTCTTCTTTTTTGTTGGAAAGATGTCTGATCAAAATAAACAACTTCGAGTATCGTCTGCAATTAAATATATAATGAGAATTCTACACCACCCTCGGGGAAGCCATTCAACTCACAGTCAACCGCTTTTGCCGACAAAATTTGTTTAACTAAACCGAAAGAGAATGAGTTTATTTAGCGTCCCAGTTCGGCTCGAAGTCTTCTCTGCCATACAAGTTCGACGTCGCACTGTGGTGAAACTTCGTGAAATTGTTGATAAATAATATTTTGAAATGTCTTCTTTTCAATTTTTTGATGTTTATATCTATATTTTTTTATAATTATGTATTATTAAAATTTCGTAATATTTTATAACGTTGATAACCTTGCAACCATAAATGGTTTATAGCCTTGGAAAAAAATTTTATTAAGCTTACTTCATAAATTTAAAACATGCTGACTTAACTTTATATCCTATTCCATTTAATGACCTTTATAAAGTTGAAACTGGTTTAGTGTCGCATTTCTAACTTATAACTCCAATACCAACTTTGGTTGTGACTTCGCTCAAATGTTCAAGGCAGTAGAAGAGAATTCTTAAGTTGAGGGAGAGAGTTCTTAAGTTTGTGTTTTCTTTGTTTTTCTGGGGTTCGCAAAGAAGTACTTAATATGAAAAGCGTGAATGCTGTACGCACTCCTCTCGTCTTAACTTCTGAGCTCTTATACAAACATATAACAGTCGGGGTGAGAAGTTGAAGGGAGCGTGAAGAATATAAACCCATTAAAACTAACCCTAGATGTTTGTTTGTAATCTTTAAGGGGGACTTCTTTATAGCAAACAGAAGAAAAAAATTGAATATTTATCATTAAAAACATCTGTAAGAACATCATATCAATTCTGACCTTTTTAACATTTTAAAAAATACAAAATAAATAGTATTATAACCATTTCCCCATCGGTAAAACTTCATCAAACCATTTAAATTAGTTGGTGTAAGGCCAGAACTCACGCTAGATTTTATTTTGCAGATAAACACGGAAAATGTATTGTGAATGTTAATTAGTTGCTATTAAATCTGATTATTATTTCTGAAAAACAAAAATATTTTGTATATTTTTGCAACTTGTAAACCATTTGCCCGTAATAAAACGTCTATTTTGGGATTAATTTGATTTATTTGCATAAGCTTATATTTAAAGTATTTACAAAAACTTGCTTCTGGTTTATTAGATTATATTTGCAAGTGTTTTCAATATGGCAGGCATCTGTTTATCCGACTGCATAATATACATTAGCTTATGTACATACACATTTGCACAAGTTTCTGTTAGGAAAGCACTTGGTAATGACTTGTGGGTTATAACTACAAATGTATGTATGTACAAAGATCCATTAAACATTATCCATATAAATATTCTTAACAATTTTGGTCATACATAGTCGAGTATATATTATGCATATAGGATAGAGTTGAATACGTTGGCGGGGCATGGTCACCGAATAGATCGTGTGCCAGTGCCTCGAAGATTAGAGAAGTAATCTCTCTCGACCGAACCACACTATAAGGTATAACGTTAAATATAAAACTTTGAACTACATCTGTCGGCTTATGAGTAAAATGAAAGCGGCTAACCGATCCGGATCCTAACGTACAAGTATTTTCGGTGCACGGAAACGAGTTGAAAATTTCTCAACATCCCGTAGACTACGAATATGGGGGATAACATATGCTGGCTTTTGGTGTATATTATACAGTATTGCAGATAGTGTTGGTTCGATGATTCGCAGGTAGGGAGCCTTTGAGGCTATCACATATGATTGTTCCTTTTGTAGGGTTTGGAATGGATCGGATCGTCCTACGAGTACTGCGGCGACTCGCCCCCCGAGTTGATCTTCTTCACCCGGCTGACATCGTCGTAGGCGATGGAGAAGACGCTCTTCTTCTCGGCAATGGGATTCCTACGTCCCAGGCTGTTGAGCAGTGAGTTCATGGCTATTCCGGAGTCGTGATCATCCTCCAGGGTCGAGGCATTCAGCTGTTTCTGGGTGGGATTGCCCGCTCCCCGTTGCTCTACGTAGATCTTTGAGTTGGACACCTTGACTTCGTTCTCCCGAATGGGTGATGGCTTGGGCTTGGGCCTCGGTTCCTTACTGGACTTACTGGATTCCTTACTAATGGCAGCTGCATGTGGCGGCGTCTCGGGATACATGTAGTGGGGCAGCTTGGTGGGTGCGGCAGGCACCTCCAGGGCGTTCTCTCTTTCGAAGCGGTGCTCCGAGTGCTGGAGCAGTGGGTGATTCGTGTCAGTCTCGATTTTTGGTTTGTGCTGCTTGTTCAGAGCTCGGTCCTCCTTCAGCATTCGACTGCCCTTCGGTGGAGATTTCCTGGGTGCTGGCTCCGGTTTGTAACGCCCACCAGGATCCTCGTCGTCCTCCACGTCCTTGGGATGAACTGTGATTCTGGTCTTCGAGACCCGCTTTTCCGCAGCACCCACCTTTTTTTTGCTCGATGGCTGCGACTTGGACGACTCTGTGGAGGTGCGTCCACTGACGGAGGACTTTTTCTTGTTGTAGTACCACTCCATGTACTTGGGCACATTTCTTTCCTCCGGCTCCAGACCCGCCAACTCTGTTTCGCTTTGATAACTCCGATCGGTTAGGGATCTTTTGGATCCAACTATTTCCGTGGAGGTGGACATGAGCTTCCTGCCATTCTCCGTGACCGTGGACTCGTACTTGGAGATGGACACCCGGTTGTGTGGAGGCTCCGAGGAGGTTTGCTTTCGCGAGGAGTTTCTTTTGGAACTATCACGTCTGGATAGACGCGGCATGGCTTCTGGGTGGGAGTCCGTGGGAGAGGGTTTCCTAGGAGCTCTTTTGTGTCCCGCTAGCTCCTCTGGCTCCGCATAGATCTTCTCCTCCCTGCGATACCTATCGTTCTCCTGCTGCCGACTGGGGTAATTGGTTCTGATCACGATCTCATCCCCATCCGAATCGATTGAGTACTCCGTGTCGTCTTCGTCGAAGTCAGCATCTGAGTGCTTGTAGTACTTCTCCACTTGGATCTTGCGGATGCTGTGCGATCCCGGACTGGCCAGTTCATCCATGGAATCTGTTATTTCCATGACCAGCTCGCGATCTGATCTGTGGCGATTGCTTGCTGTTTGGGTCTCCCCGTTTCGGGATTGATCCTTGCGGCTTTCGTCGCTCAACTGCTTGCGCAGGATACTCGTTTTGGTCTCCCTTAGGGGTTTCTTGGGCGGCACTCGCTTCTTCCTTTCTTGAACTTCCTCCTCCTCCTTGATGGGCGTACGAATCTTGCGTTTGACCTCCTCCACCATTACGATTCTCTTGCGAGGTTGCCTAGGCCGTTTCTTCGTCCTCCTCCGCTTGATCCAGTAGACGCCCTCGGGACTATTTGGTGGATTAAACCGAACGTACTCATATCCATCCTCCGACATGGACTCGTCGTTCTCGCTGCGGGCTCTCCGTCGGGAGGGTTTCGCCTGGGTGATCTCTGGATCCAAGGCGGCATCTGGTCCCTCTGTCTGAGTGCCAGCATCGCAATCCGTCTGGGTTCCTATGGCCATCGACTGGCCGGGAAGACTCTGTGTTTCCAAAGCCACCTCGTGCTGGGTGTACGCATTCTCCAGCTTCTCTTTCTCCAGAAGAATCTGCCGCAGCAGGGCATTCTGCTGCTTGAGTGAGTTCTCCAGCTCGTGGGTGAGTGACTGATTGGATACCGCCGGCTGCAACTGCTGCTCCAAGGGGACGCCTTCGCCCGCCTCCACTGGCTGCGTGTGAATTACCTTAACCTCCGGTTCCAGTTGGGAGTAAACTATGCTATTTGGTCCCGATTTTCCCAATGGAAAAGTGTCTCCCTTCAATGTCGATCCCTGCTGGACTTCATTGGGCATGGATTGAATGTATGTGGCGCCTGGGACAATCTGGTAGTGCTCTCTTATGATCTGCTTGCCATCAGGCTGCTCTTCAATGAACCTGCGCATCAGGATCTCTTTGCCCGAGTTGTCCACCATCAGGAGCTGTGGATGGGAGAGATTACCCGCTGGTTTCACTGGGACATTCACGTAGATATTGTCATCGTCTAGATTCAAGCCATCCCTCGTCTTATCCCGGGTCATAAGCTGAAGGATCTCCACATTGCCGTCCTTGATGAACAGCTCCCGTTTGCTTTTTAGACTATTGTGGGCCGTGTTGAAGTCGATGTCACTGCCTCGGTCAATCTCGTGCCTTCGCATGGAATCATCGTCTATGTGCCGCACTTCCGAGTCGTACTGCTTCCTGCGGGCGTACTCCTGCCGGTTCACCCGCGTCCTGGTTATGTGCTCCCTGTCCTCTGCCAGATCCCGGTTCTCAATCACATCCTCCATGTATACGTCGCGGTCGTTGATCAGATTAGTCCTAGAGTTATGAAAATTAAGATGAAGATCGTCTTTGGCTGTGCGGTTATTTCTGGAAGTTTAGAAATGGAAGTTTTACTAATGTTTGGTTTTACACTTCAGGTTATAGCCATACTTAATGCGAACTCTTCGCTGCTGCTCCTCGGCGGATTGGATGTGACGTCCATCGCCGATGTCCTGGGCCCTTCCTACGTCTTCGTCAAGCTGCTCACGTCCATCGTGGAACTCCCAGCGGGTGGGCTTCGTTCGGGTATCTGGAGGTTTCTCCGCCGACCAGGCATCGCGTCTTCCCATCCACTCTGCGACCTGCAAGGTGGTCAGGGATTCAGTTTTAGTTTTTAATGATTTTTGCTAACCCTAAAAAGCACTGTATTTCTAAGGTTATTAAAAATGCATATGAAGCAAAGAATCAAGAGAACTTTTCACTAAGCAGTTGTTTCTTGAAAATTTTTTTTTAAAACAAAAATAATCATTAATTTAGAAATTAAGTAGTTGTATCAAAACTTTTTTAATTGAACATAGATCATAGTACATAGAACATAGATTATAACTGCTTTTTGAAATGAGTTCTTAGGTTAGATTAAACGTGTTTGATAGACTTCCATCCATTGTTTTTTTGTGCAAAGTGAAAAAATTTCGTAGTCGATAAGGAAATCAAAAATGAAAAACTTAAAATTGATAGCTTTTGCAATTTGGAATTTGGTAAGTGCGTTTGCATTACGTTTACGACTACAATTGAATTCGAAAAAGTTCAAAATCTACCTGAACAGATTTTGTTTGTTTTCCATTTGCCATTTCCCTATGCACTAGATGCACATCGTCTTCAGTTCTACTGATATTAACTATTCTTTTGCTACAAGAGAAAAATAAAAGATTATACATAGATAGAATGGTTGTGATGTGTTGTTGATTATATGTAAATTATCCCATAAATGTTAAAAATACTTGTACACCATTTGATCTTAGGCAATCGGGTTTGGATTTGGACTGAGTGCATACATAGTCGTTGGTTAGTTTAGGTCCCATTTGACTCAGTTAATCAACTCAAGCCGGCATTTACAGTTTACAAAATGCAACTGCGTGTTTACAACTTCAAAAATTTATTGGACATCGTAAATATTTGACCACTTTGCATATGGGTAGGCAATGTATGTCGGTTGAACTTTTGCAGTTCGGCTCACCCATGACCAATTTAGCATTCGAAAGTCAGCTTTTAATAAATATTATTGCAACCATTAAACTGTAAGGCTTTTTAAATGTGCATTCGTAACGAGCTTTTATGCACTCCAAATGTGTAGTATTTACAATTACACAATTTCCATCTTAGCTTTAATCGCTGCGACTAAGCGACAGAGTCAACAGAGGCCAGTCATAAAGTTTTGATAGGTCGGAATAATATTAACATGCTTGATTTAAAAATCTGTAAATTTATGTACACTCGACCAACATAAACTAAGTGAATGCCACTCCGATTTTTCCAAAGATTAAACATTTTTCAAGGAATTTTGTTATAACCATGTAGTTCACCCATCTAATTTATAAATTTTGTTCTTCTACTTACGTTGCAGCCCCGTAAAGTGGACACCAGGAGCAGATGCAGCATAGCAGCAGGATGAGGATGGTCAGGGCTACCAGGGTGGCCAGCAGGATGAGCAGCCAGAAGAGCACCTTGTTCTCAGCCTTGTACTGGGTCTGCAAGGGAGTTAGGGTCTATTAAAGGCAATGAAGCATCGCGATCCCCGATCACCCAGGATTCACTTACGTCTGTGGGCGAGGAGTCCGTCGGCATGATGGCATAGGAGTTGTTGTGCTGGGACAATCGCTGCTGGATCTCCGATATGTCCACCACCGAGGAGCTGTCATAAATCACGGTGGCCGTCACCACACTGCGCTCCTTGATGCCCGGATTCCCAGCTGCTATGTCCTTGGCACCTGGCTCATCGGGTCTCAGTGGCCGAATATTGTGGATGTACACCTTGCCACCGGAGAGGGCGGAAAGCGTCTCCTCGGTCTTGGCCTTGTCCGGATTGTGTCCCGGCACCACAAACTTCACCGTGCGTTTGCGGCTCTCTGGAGGATAAATTCGGATAGTGGTGGTGGAGAAGCGCACTGGAACACCCAGATCGTAGGCTCTGGCTGTCAGGATGAATATGTCCGTATCCTCATCGTCTGAACCCGTCTGTCGACGCCTTCTCGTCTTGGCATTCTTCTTGGCTCGCAGGTTGATCTTCTCCCTGACCGTCAGCTCACCGGTCACCTTGTCCAAGACAAACTGATTGTCGTAGTTGCCATTGATGATCTCGTAGCGCACCTCGTTATTCGGAGCAGTGGCGTCTTTATCCTCCGCATGGATCACTGCGCTGGTGGTGAAGCCCATCAGGTCGTGTGTGAGTATAAACTCGTAAAGATCCTTATCGAAAATGGGCGTTTCGTCGTTGACATCGATTAACTTGAGTATTAATGGCACCTGAGCCCGATTCCCCTCGCCATCCATGTCCCTGGCCTCCACGTACAGATGGTATTCGGGCATGACTTCTCGATCGAAGCCGTGTTTGTTGGTGGACACCGTGATCAGCCCCGTCTCCGCATCCAGATTCAGGGAGGTGTTCAGATAGCCCAGAATGGCTGTGTATCGCACCTTGCCACCCAAACCGGAATCCGGATCGGTGGCCAGGACTTGGACCACCTTAGTGCCCGCCGTCATGTTCTCTGGCAGTTCTACCGTATAGGCGGGCTGCTCGAAAACCGGAGCATTATCGTTCACATCGTTGATATACACCGTAACGTTGACCAGCGCCGAGAGATTTGTGGCTGGTCCTAGTTCTTGGGCCAGCACCTGGAACTGCACCGAGTGCCGCTGCTCGTAGTCCAGCATGGAGTTGTCCCGCACCCGGATCAGGAATCCCGCACTCCGTTCCGCCACATTTGGGCTAATCTCGAACGTGCCGTTGTTGTTGAGCAGCGTCAGCGAGAAGACGCCGTTCTTGCCCGTATCATCGTCGTAGACCCGCGGCACGTAGGGATCAACGAACGTCAGTGCGGTGCCTTGGGGGGCGTTCTCGTCCACCCTCGAGACGTAGCTGCGGGAGGGGGAGGAGCGGAGGAAAGTCGTGAGCCAGAGATTAGCATGGGGAAAGAACTTCGTGAACGCCTGTACACTGTTGTAAAGGCGTGCGACAAGCTACCTCTACAGTCGTCAAAAAAATTGGTCAATCTGTCTGATTTTTTGGGGAACTTAATGGCAAACTTTCTACGCAGAAAGCTAGGACTATGACTGATTAAAGATTTTCCTTCCAAATTATATAATCTTAGGGGTTTCTAGCGGCTTGAGGTTTTTTTTGGGAACTTAATGGCAAAAAATAAGCATATTCTAATATGTCTTATTGAAGACATTCCTTTTAAAATATTTAATATTAGCGTTATAGGGATAGATTTTTAAGATTTACTAGAATATTGATTCCTAATATTAAAATTTTTTAAAATAATTTGGACCATATTATTTTGGTAAGGCACCTCGCTATAACTTTCTTCTTGTTTAAACTTATCAAATATAAAACAAATCCGTCTTATATTACATTCGCTTTTCCTGATAATAACTATCAAAAAGGTTCATTAAAAATCTAATCTTTAAGTCGAAAAGTTCGTAAACCATTTTATGATCTATGGCCCCTCTTCAGTTTGAAGACTATTCTTCATTCAAGATCGCTTTTTTTGCGACTGCAGCTGGACTTGCAGTTGGCAGTTTCCAGTTTGTCGGGAATTCGGCTGGGACGGACTCGAGTTCAAAGTTAGTGCGCATAAATGGATGCTGCAGTCGCTGATTTCAGCAGAAGAGTTTATAGTCCTCGTCTTCGACTTGGTCGTCTTCTAAGTCGTCGCCTTGTCGCCGTCATCGTGGTTGCCTATGCCAAGAATTTTAGGACTTTATGCTAATGGACGCGGCTAAAATTTGTTGTTTGTGTTGGTCGCAGCTCTGTGGTGTCTTTTTTGTTTTGGGTTTTGTTTTTTGGATAAGCAACATCACTCCTACTTCTCCAAATTGCACTTGGAGGGAACAGGGACCAGGGAACAGGGATCTATAGTGGTTAAGCAGGTTTGCCCTTCAGTCCCCACTTCCCCAAAGTCTGTTTTTTGTTGCGATGGGAACCTGCTGGTACTTACTGATCGTTCTCGAAGTACGGCGGCGAATTGGTGCGATCGGGCAGAAAGAACGCCAATTGGACCGTGGAGGCCAGTGCGGGCGGCTCGTCACGACCCACCTTAACCTCTTCCGCAATTACGGTGAGCAGCACCGGATCACCCACATGCGTGATGAAGGCAATGTCCTCGAGGGGTCGCATCAGGAAGATCTCACCTGCAATCCAAATAAAGCGAACGTTGATTAATTCAAGACGCCGTTTACGGGTTGTAGAGGTTAATAAGAATGCAATTTCTAACACATTTCAATTACTATATAATGATTATATAGAATACCACTATAATCAGAGAACAGTTAATCTGCATTTTTGGGAATCCAAAGTTAAATAAATCTACGTATCACACAAAAACTGCCTAAGTTAAGGGGACATATTACTATTATTACCTATAGAAATTAAAAAAATCTATTATAGAGTAAAAGGTGATATTTTAAGGACTAGCAAATGATACTTTTTTTCCATAATATACCTAAACTTTGTTATCCATTTTATACGTTTTTTTAAACGGTAGCTAAAACTTTATCAGAAAAGACCCATCACTCACGTCTAAAGGTAATTATGAAGGTCAACTATGGGAACTGCTCTTTTTCAAACCCCTTTTTTTAGTTTTACATTTATTCCGGGGTGATTTGCGTACTGAAAAAACTCAAAGCTCCAGGCAGCTGTAAATGCTTAGATTCTGCCTGTGGAACCAGAAGAGTTTTTTCCTTGCACCCAGCAGTCATCAGTAAATCTGATAAATGGTGCAGAAAGTCAGTAGTTCCCACGCCAAGTTCAGTTCACGTTGATTATGTTTTTTCCAATTTTTTATTGAACGCTTTTTTCTTGAAGTCGCCTTGTACTTTTCCCGGTGGTCGTTTCGTTCGTTAATATGCAAAGATTCTGTGCAGCCTGAGAGAAAAGTTTCCCAGCCCATAGACTTTCGGCGGATTATCCCAGATACTCAAGGTCTGGAATTGTCTGTTTAACCTAGACACCCACAGTTTGAATAACTAATAAGCGTGGAGAGCAACTAAATAA
The DNA here is from genome assembly GCF_043229965.1 of Drosophila suzukii. Lineage (NCBI taxonomy): Eukaryota > Metazoa > Arthropoda > Insecta > Diptera > Drosophilidae > Drosophila > Drosophila suzukii. Next base: position 71,432,537 of record NC_092082.1, read on the forward strand.
TATATAGTTATGGGTTATTGCCGTTAAATAATTATTTCTTGTCTACCAGCCTAAAAATAGTTACAACACTCTACTTAATAAACCCGGCCAGTGGGAATATCGAGCAGAAGGCTGTTAATTGTTTTGCCCCAAAGGGATACCAATTTGAAATTCATTTGGAAGAGCCAGTAAACTGTGAATCTTCATGGCAGGCAGGCAGGCAGGCCTCTGAAAGGCCGTTCGCCAAAGCGCTTCCCACTGCACATGGCTAAAAAGAAATTGTGGGTTGAGTAGGGGGAGGAGGAGTTGGGGGTACCTCGAAGACAGCCAGCCTGGCCATTAAATTCGAGAGGGAGAGGGGGAGAGCTGCTTGGCCTTATAGCCAAAGTCATCAAAGTGCTACTGCCAACGAGACGAGACTAGCACGAAACAAGGAAGTCTCTTGTGGTGGTTTGGGCCAAATTGCGGCACAGAACTTGGCCGCAACGAACGGGTATTGCCGCTGACGTCGGAGGAAGTTGGCTGGAATCGCGATTCCCGATTCGGGGGGCCTCCAGGCCCAGAGGCGGGGTGAAGATGGGTTTCTATCTAACGAGTCTGACGACAAAGCGGGTTGCCTGACTCGGCGACTCCCTCCCGAACCACCGCTGCACCACTGCACCACTGCACCTCTGCACCACCTGGTAGTTATGTTAATATCGGTTACCTGACGTTGTTCTGCGGCTTATTCCTCGCCTTGCTGTTGTTGCTGTTACCTGTGGTCTCTGATTTTCGTCCAATTTATTTTGCTTGCTTTACTTGTGGTCAATATTTTTAAGTCCGCTGCCCATGCGCAGACCATTTTTCTTGCTTCCTGCGACTATATTTGCAAAAGCTCTTGGGCCCCACCACATCACATCTCTATGGGAATCTGCATCGGCGATGCATCTGAGCCCGCAGAAAGTTGAAAATTTCCACTATCTATGCACTATCAGTGTCCCATGAAGATGTTATCTTATTTTATTACAGTGGACGATGGCGAGAGTAACTATTATATAAGCATTCTTAGTGCTCGATGTGCACCCCTTGGCCGGAGGAATTAAAGTGTGTTATCTCCGTGATAAATGTTTCAGCCTTGGAAATTAAGTATACTTCCGCATGGTAATAGATCTTTTACTTACCGCTTGTTTCGTTGATGTCGAAGAACGAGGTGAACGGATTGTTCTCGGAGACCAATCCATAGCGAACCTCCCGGGGATTGCCCTTGTCGCCATCCTCAGCATGAACTTGTAATATCTAGGAAGTACATAATATTGAATACTACATATTTATAAGATATAGTAGAGGTATAGCTTTACCTTATCGCCTGGCAGTATTCCTGGTGGCAGTTTGGTGACTGGGGGAGCAGACGTAAATACTGGTGGCTGGTCCTGAACATCCTGGACTATAACCACTATCTCCATTCCCGCTATATTACGACTATCTTGACCAGGCTCAGCATAGGCATCCTGTGGGCATTATATAACATTACTAATTATATCTTCTTTAAATACTTAAAATTCATTACTCACATTGGCTAGTATCGTTAGATGGTACATGGCTTGCTTCTCAAAGTCCAATGGTCCCAGGAGGAAAACGGTTCCCTCTGTGGTCTCGGAAGATACGATTTTTTGTCTTATGGCAAACAGCGGAGAACCCTGTTGGCGAAAAGTACGATCCATAAATCATAAGATCCGTTGGGTTAGTAGGGGTCTCCAACTCCATCGCCCATCTCCTTTTCTACTTACCCATAACTCGAGGTAGACTGGTTTCTGAAACAGCGGATTCTTGCGGGCAATTACATAATCCAATTCCGTGCCGCGTTTAGCATCCTTTAAAGATAAATCGGGGTTGAGGCTTATAACTTTTGATGATATTTCGGTCGAGTAAATTACACATTTGACCCTGTCCGAATCCGCTTGTAATTTTGCACCATAACAATGATTATCGTGTACGAGGATCGCTTATGAAAAACGAATAGCATCTTCCCATTGGGAGACGTGCTTCTAATGGCTTATCTGATTACTGCTTTATTAAAGTGGTTACACTGGGACAAAAAACGACTAGGAATGGCTTTCAGATGTGTTATAATATAAAGGTTCTTATTCTTTGATAAATTGGTATGCTTTTTCAGATAAATTCCTTTAAATATATCTATGACTGAAAGATCATTAAGTTAAGATATAGCTATAAAACCTGACGTTCTAAAACAAACAAGAGATTTTCTTCACCCTAGATTCCTATTATAACCTTTTCTAAGGCCTACAGTAATTGTATTTTTAATGATTTTTCTATGAAGAATAGTAATGACATATTAAAACTGGAGATCTTTAAGTATTCCTAACAAATCAACACCGATAACCACTTGCTCTCCACTTTTTCTACTTCCTATAGATGGACATTAGAACTTTTTCCAAGTGCCCATGGGCACTCCATCCTCGACGGATGTCTGCACGGGCGTTACTTGTAATTGGTAATTGAAACGTTCTGACCGTGGGCACATGTGGATGGGCATGGGCAGTGTTCTCACCTCGGGTATCATTATGATGCCGGGCTTATGGGGGAAGATGAGGTCGTGCGGCGTGGTGAAATTGGTGGCCGTAATTGAGCAGAGCTGCGTGGTCATTCCGCCCTTGGTGTCCTTCACCGATACCTGGAAGTCATAGTACCTGCCCGGCTCCAATCGTCGCTGGAGTACGATATTCGCCTGGCACACCGAATTGTACTTGGTGCAGGGTAGCGATTCCACCTTGACGGTGGAGGCGCTGGCATCGCCCACGAACTCGAAGGTCAGCGGATAGTCGAACTCCTCGTCGGTGGCACGCAACCTGTAGATTACCGAGTTGACCTGTGCGTCCGCCGGCACCAGAACCAGGCGCATGCGCGTGGTCGGATCGAACTTGGGGTCCGCTCCCTGGACGTGATGTGGACACAGAATGCCAATTAGGAGGCTGATTGTCAGCAGTCGATAGGCGGTCATTGCGCCCAGCCAGGGACCAATCGGACCCAGTCGCGATGGCCAGTGGTGCTGGATCTGCTGGTTCCGATGATGCTGATGCTGATGCCGATGATCATGATGATGATGATGATGATGATGATGATGATGGTGGTGCCGGTGGTGCTGCTTCAGACGATTGTGGTGGTGGCTGTAGAGATGGTGGTGCGGGGAGGTAGCTGGGGTGTAGTAGTAGCATTCCCTCTGCCCACTGGGCTCCTCAGCGGCACTCGTCCCACTGATCGGCTCCGTTCCCAGGCGGCAAAGCGGGACATGTGATCGGTTCTTCTCCGGCTGACTGCTACTTGTGGAAGCCATTTCTGTAATCAGTGGGGGATGCCAAAAAAGAAGGGGCTTAGTATTTGGGAAAAGTTAAGGAGCTCTTACAGCTCATTCATCACTACCAAAAAATATCCAAGTATGGAGAACAAGTTTAAGTTTATATTTAGAGATTGTTTCGCTTAATCAAAGGAGATTTTCTTTTATTAGAAATTATGTCAATGTAGTAAAAAACCAATCAAGAAATGTTTTTGATCCAAACAGATGTACGTTTCAAAATATAAGTACCAATTAAAGCTACTATAAATGTTTAACAATAATAGCTTTACTATTATGAATAATAGTTTGTCTGCCAAACTATTAATTATACACTAATTTTGTACATCTAAGAGCTATGTTAATTAGTATAGGTAATAAAGTAAACATGTTAACATGTTTCGTATAAACAAGAGATTTTCTTGTTGAGGGTCTTTGCAACATTATTTTTTAAAAACGTCAGAAAATGTAGCATAAAATGTACCATAACGTTTTTTAAAACTGTATTAGGTAATTTGTTTAAGAGCGCCAAATCAATTATGAAATGTTATGTAAGACCCCGGGAAAACCCCAAATTGGAATTTCCTTGCCACCGAAAACGGTAACCTTGTTAAATTTAATTTACAACGCATTGCGTATCCAATGGATAGTGTTAATTCGGGGCTTAAAGGCAATTCAATTAGAGGGCCAATTTAAAGAAAGACTTGTAATGCATCATCACTGATCGATTAAATGGTATCGGGCCATCTGATCTACATCTATGGATTTTCAAAAGGTTGACTTGTGGAAACGAGAGTGGTTGTGCAACGGTGTTGACCACGGCCTAAAACCACGTCGAATCATCGTCCAAATGCATAACTTTTGTGGGCCAAGACGAATCCAAGCTTAAAGTCGGGACTGGACTGCAGTTGGATCGGATCGAATAGCTTGGGGTGTGCAAGTGTGAACTATGTATTAAGGTTTTTAAGTTGGCGTCCGGTTCACGAGACGGCTGAATGACCAACTTTCATTTTCCGTTCGGGGCGGACTGGGCAGCGGCTACGAAACCGAATTAGATTTCATAATTAATACTGCTGCACTTTCATTTTTCCTTAAGCCATAGCCATGACCAACAGAAGAGGCCAATTTGTACGACTTAACCGCAGTGAGCAGCGGAGGCTGGCTGATAAATAATGCAATTAAGAGATCTACGACTGCTTATTTGTCGCACTCCCCACTCTGTTTTTGGCACTCTGTGAACAAAATGCTCAAACAGCCGGCCGAGTTGTAATATTATTAATTAACAAAATACTCAGGCCTTTATGCAATCGCTCTGAGCAGCGACTTTTCACAACGATTAAGACCAGTTGGTCAATGTTTTTCCGCCGCTTGTACTTGTGTTTTTTTTTCGTGCCTTATATGTATTTGAGCAAGAGAAATGAGCGGGCCGAAAGCGTTTTGGCAATATGTTGAAATGGGCATAAATTATGAACTTAACACTTGAAAAGGTTATGGCTGTCCAAATTACTTTTGTTTCGCAGAAAGAATGGAGACCATAAATCGATTCATGAGAGGGCTTTCCAACTCATATAATGACCTTTTTGAATTAGCTCACTTTCCAACATTTTTCAAAGGGCATTACTTTCTCACCCATCATTAAGAAATGGAGGTCTAAATCATAATTTCCCAAATTAGTTATAAATATTTCCACACCAATTAAAACTGCTTCAACAGCTTGATAATGTGCTGAAATAAACTTAACTTAACCCATGATCTTCAAAATGTATAGGGTCTCTCAGCAAATTAAAACTAATATGACAACTTAATTACTTTCGTTTTGTTCGAGCTGAATTATACTGCAGTTGAAAGATCGTTATCAACTCGTAAAAAAAAACCGGCAGCAAATAACCATAAAGCTGTGATGACCTTTATGTAACTTGTCGCAATTAAGAGATCCCAGATGAAATGTCGATTCATCCGATTCAGAGAGAGTGGAGTGGGATTATGTGGATGGGTTGAATTGTCTGTACATGAGTATGTGCCGAAAGAACCTCTCCATGTATAGAAGATAATTGGGCTGAAGTTTCGTTCTCGAGCCGTCATATCATATTGGTCATCATCATCATCATCGTGAGCCAAGTTCTAGAATTGGTAACGCGGTCATTCAAGCGGTCACGTCTCGTCTGTCTAAACGCGAAAAAATTTTATTACGTTTAATCATGTGCGACAATTACAAGCGGTACTTTAGACGCATTTCTCCGAGACTCTTTCAAAACGTATCGCGGTCGTTTCTGGTCTACTTGCTGCTGCTGCCTCGGCTGCTCTTGTCCGGCACTTAAAACTTGTTATTCTAATGAAAATTCCATAAACCCTAGGGAATGTGCTTGTTCTCGCTTTTTTTTTTCTATACCAGGTACTTAGGTGGAGATGAAAAGACAGCAGCCAGCGAAGGAAATCGAGAAATAGATCGCGACGGCTTTCGTTTTCTTAGCCCAAATTGCTTAAATTGGTAAGTACAAACAGCGTGAAAGATGATAAAACTCGGAGCGTAACGCTGACACAAATGACAGCGGACATTAAACGGTGTTGAAATGACAGTGTAGAGTCTTTCATTCTTCTTTTTTGCACTTATTGGAGTGCCAGGCTGCCAGGGTGCGATGGTGCCTGGGTGCCCAGCACCCAGCAGTTGAGCAAATTGAGGGGCTCGGACACCGACATCCAGTGGCAATCTCGGGACACAAAGAAAAACGTCCGTTCTGGATGCTCGATTACAGGAAAATCGACCGGAGCCTGCAGACAGTAGCCGCGGCGAAATCATTGACCAAATCCTGGGACTGGGATTGAAACCATTTGTTGGCCCTTAGCGTTCACGTGTGTGCTCCACGTAATTACAGAACTGGCCAAGAGACCCAGAGCACTCATACAGAAGCGGAGGTGATGCACTGCGAGAAAATTTTACTGAAAGGGTAATCAATTTTATTGCTATATGACAATATTTCATACCCGTGGTTCAACAAAATATTCTACACTATTATTATTAATATTATACAAATATTTTGATTAATTTATTTTTATTGCCTGTTCTTGGGAACCTTTACTTTAAAAATATTGCCAAAACTATGAAGCCAATCCTGTATGTAGTATATGTTTATCAACTTGAGTTATAGTTCCTATATCATCAGGATTTCTTTTAGTATAGGGATGTGGATAGGGTTAGTTTTCTTTGGCTGAACTATAAACCCAATCATGGATTATTGGAACTTTTTTAATGCCTATCTATTTTAAGAACAGGTCTTCTATATCCGTTAATTTTTTAGGCCAAAATATTTTTATACCCATACCCTATTATCGCCAATATGTTGGTATATTTTATTACATCTTAGTTCTATTCTATTCTATCTTAGTTCTAAAACTTTTTATCTGTACCTTGTGGGAAACGCTTGTATTTTAAAACTAATTTGAAATCCTCATCAAAAACTGTCGAAATATAATTGGTTCTATAATGATAAATACTTTAATAAGGAGAGTGATAGAGAATTTCAAATATTGTTGTGACATTCCTTGAATGACAGTAGGGTGAAGCAATGGAATGTTAATAAGGAAATCCTGTTTGAGAATTTTCCCCCAGTGCATCAGAGCAGCTCCTTTTGGCCCGAAACGAACCGAACCGAACGGAACGACGGCTGCTTAAATTGCGAGCTCAGACTTTTTTGCGAACAGCTCAGCTCGGCGGTGAGCTATTGGCAATCCGGTTTCTTGGCCGTCTCGACCGTCTTGGCCGTCTTGTCCGCCGTTCGTGCTAGCTGTATTTGCCAATTTCCAGTTTGTGCAGCTGCATCTAAGTGGCATCGCCGAGTCCTTAGCCACAAGCCAATGACCAGTTATGTCAGTCGGATCCCAGGCAGCCCGACTTGGAAGTTTTGGAGCTTGGAACATGGAGCACAGAGCTTGCAGTTTGCAGTTTTGTAGTTTGGAGGCGAGGCTATGGCCACCCGACACCCTCGCTTTTGGTCGCCAGCGTGTTGCAATATTTTCTGGCTGCTGCCCGCATTTGGCTTAGAAAGGCTGCAGTATAATGAATCTGTGTTATATATGCACACTGGACGGGGACTGACTGGCCTGGCTGCCCGATAATGCATTCATTTGCAAGTACGAGTATATATCGGAGGCCAGGCCCAGTTGAGTTCCACTCTCGGTTCGGTTCCTATACCAATTCCAATACCAAGTTCCCAGTTTCGCAGTTCCCGGCTGCGGCTGCTGTTGCTGTTTCTGTTGCGCAACAATTGTAACACACACAATATTTGTGCCATTTGACCGAATTTCTCTTAACACATATACCATATAGCAGCCGGAGCAGTCAGACAGCCTGGCCTGGCCAACTTTGCTACCACTGGCAATGAAGTTGGCCCGGTCTCTGGATTGGGCCTCCATCTTGAGCTGGATCTGCGGCCAACGCCTCGATGTTTCGCTACAAGCTCTACGCCATTTGTTACTTCTCCACCCGTCTATATATAGGATTAAACAATCGTTCACATAACGCCGCGGATTCAGGCAAGACCACATTTCTCCGCAGAAAGGAGTATGAGTCAGTTGAATTTATTACCACCCAAAATGGCTTAATTTGTGCTGCTCAGAAATGCCTTTGAAGTGGGGGAACACTTGGGAACAATAATGCCTGCTTCTATGGCCTTATTTCTCAATTGATGACCTAATTAGTGGCATTGTTTAAAAGTTAAATAAATGCTTTAGGTTGTATTATCATCATCATCTCTATAATATGGTATATCATATGATCATTTCAGAAGTATTATGATACTAGGAAATAAGTACTTTAAATATAATAACATTCCTTCCCTTTAAGACTTGTTTCTTAAAAGTTTCCTATAACAAGTCTTCTCAATAATCTAGTTCCTAAATTTCCCAGCAATAAACAGGAACCATAGCTAGATAGCTTTCCATTTCCATTTTTATTTCCTGTTAATTTAAGGTCCGGTTTATAGTCAGCCATATCAATAAAGGATATCGACATCGATAAAAAGAACCATCAAAAATTTTGATTAAAAACAGGAAGCTAGAAGTGGGAAAGTGGCAACGTTAATGTTTTCCTTTTTAATAAAACAGTTTCGTTTTTTATAGGTTGCAAGTCGCCAGGGCTGTGTGAAATTTTAGCATACCGCATATTTTGTGGTGTCGCAAGTGAAGGGTATGTAAACTTCGACCCGCAGCCCATGATAGATGCCTTCCTGCTTTTGGGCCAAGTCTGTGGTCTAGTCTCCAGTCTAGGCTGCGGTCTACAGGCTATAGTCTATGGTCTATGGTATAGATATAGAGGCTGTCTATAGTATCCCCACTCCAAAGCAGGCGCGGCGGAGCCAAAAGCTCGTGAGTTCACTCTGGAGCAAAACAAGATTTTGGGCGTTGTTCAATTTTCGGGCTGGCCTGGCTCCGGTTCAAAATCCAACTGCAACTTCCACGGCACGCAGCTTCGTGAGCTGTGCACTTTTGTCTCTATTTTTTTTGGACCTGGCTTGGATTCGAACTCGGACTGAGACTCGGTTTTTGGATTCGGGCTGGGCTGCCACTGCAACTGGCTGCGACTGCGCCGTGGCTGCACACAAGTAGAATGAAAATTTGTGTTGCAAATAAAGTTGAACCTGATGGCAAACTAATCTGCTTCACGACAATAGAGCTCGCAGCCAGACAGCGGGCAGCAACAAACTGCTGCACTGAGAAAAACTAGGTTGAATTGTGGAAATGTACTAATTGATTATTGAGTTAGGATCTTTTTTTAAGGACTGTCATCTTGATTAAACAGGAACTTATAAACCAATACCGATTTTTGCTATCGGAAGAAATCGACCTAGCACTTTTAAGGTATTAAATGTGATAATATCTGTATGTCTTTATAAATAACCTATATATAGTGAATACTAGATAGGAAACTGTAGACTGTAACTAACCTTAAATGATAATATTTCTTAAGAAACGAATAAATTATGATGGCAAAGAAACAATAGCAAGCAAGCCTATTTTAGCAATCTTTCTTCTGAACGCTAAGTTTCCTTATAATTCCCAAGTGCTTGTTTGCGAAGTAATACATGTTTCTTGAATTAAAGACCTTTGAGGGTAAGGTAATGTGATTTGAAAAAGATAAAATAGTTATTCAACCTGAAAGTAAGGTCCCTCATTAGATCAAAAGCAGATCCTGTTTGCTTTTTATAAAGTACTTGAATTACTATGATTTTTTCTCAGTGCAACCGCCAGCAGACGGCGAAGGCAGCTAGCGGCGCAGACTCGTAATCAACGTTTATTTCGTGGTTCGTTCGTGTCCCCCATGCGACCGTCGACCGTCCTTCACCAAGCTAGAAGCCCCGTCTATCCTTTCCTGTTTGGACTTCAGGGGGTGGGGCATTGGGATGGCGATGGGGCTTGGGGTTTGGGGTTTGGGGCTGGGTCTTAGCTGGGTCTGTGGTCTGGGCTCTGGAACTGTGACTGTGACTGGGACTGGGACTGGGCCCAAACCCGAACCCAAACCCAGACCCGCCGGCCGTTCCTTTCCGTCTTTGGGCTTTTGTCTGTCTGTCAGCTCGTCAGCATACTCACGTACATTTATTCATGTATTCGCAGTCGATTTTTGCAGTGTACGTACATATCTGCATCTATAAAGTTTTTATTGCCGCAGCTGCGGGCGTGTTTCTGGGTGCGCCTCGCTGGGTAAAATAAATACGCATAAAGGCAATATAGCTGAGCAAAATGGAAACAACAGGGATAACAACTACTGCATGTCTGAGAACGGCAGCGTTTTTAATATATTATTCCTGTATTTTAATTGCGGCCCATAAAGTGCTGGGCAAACACTGATTATTCAATCGCCTGTGGGCAAGGTTTATTGATGGCCTCTTAAAACCTTAAGAAATATAAAACCAATCTTAAAAGATATAGGAGTTAAAATCTTAAGCTGATATATGATATGCTGTATGCTGTGATAACTGTGAAAGTAATTATAAAGTTATCCAAGGCTTGGTGGCTTTTCAGCTTATAACTGGTTTCTTATCTGTAAATCAATGTTGACTCAAATACCCAAGTGCTTTCTAAGAATTTTCTTTGTGGCTTGTAAATTCCTAGCAAATATGCTTTAAAATGCAGTAAAGCAAGTCTTGAGGTAATTTATATATTTTAAATGTGAGTTAGTTTGGGAACATTTGCTGAACCTAGATCATAATTACTAAAGGCATCATTTAAATTGTTCCTAATTGAGAATAATAACACTGGCACTTATCACCAACATTAGAGATATGTACGTGTTATGGATGACTGAAAACTTTTTTGTTGAACTGTGGCCGTTTCCCCAGATTTTCTAATTATCGTCGGGGCCGACTCTGATGTTTTCCTTTCATCTCAACAATTCCAAGCAGTTGGCTTTCAGCGTTTTTTTTCGCCTTTGTTTCAGTCATTTTCCTATAATTAACAACGAACGCACTGGGGCCTAGACGGAGGTTCATAGGCTACTAGTGACTGAGAAACTCAGAAACTCTGTGCAGAAACCTGGCCTGCAGTTCACAGTCGATTGTAAATGAAGAGCACAAACAGTGTTTTTTGTTTGGGGACCCTCAATACCCTCGTATTCAGCTGCAGATTCAACTCGGATGTGGATCCATAGAGTCCCAGACCACGGGGGCTGGACCACAGACTATTCGATTAGTCGGGGTGCCAACGCCAACGTCTTGGATCTCGAATCGGGTCTGATAGATATTAAGAGACCCCAACATCATCGTCATCGCCCGCGCCTTCCTCTATCGCCCGAACCTTTCGTTCGTCTCGCCTGTCGACTCTAAATTTTTGTATCCGTCATGCTGCCGCTTTGTTTTCGGGCCACGGTTCCTACGATCCTACAATCCCTACCAAAACGCAGTGAAAATAAAATAAAAATGTAAATAAAAGACTCCAATGAATGCAATAACAGCAATCCCAGCGAGCAGCGTCATAAAATGGTGCGTGGGATTGACAGCGAAGACAGATACAGGGAGATGGTTGTGTCTTTGGTTCCAGTGAGATACAGTGATCCCAGAGTCCCAAACACCCAGAGTCTCCTATTCCACCCGGGGCAATGCGATCGGCGATCGCCCATCCGATCCTCCAGCGTGTTGAGTACTCAAATTGAATCTCGACTTTATCGGCACCCAGCCACGGGCCGCTGGCAGACACGAAATTAATTGGCTTAATTTATGTGAACTCTTATAAGAAAATGCACTCAGGCCCTGGCACTCCGGCACTAGCACTCTTTGCCCAGTTGATTTACATTTATTTTCGCATTGCCAGCGCGGTTTAAATACCCATCCCGTCGACTTCTAATGCTTGTTTGGATTGCAGTAAAGCCGCATCAACAGAAACAGCCAGGCTCGCTCCGTAGGAGCCCAGCCATCCATCCATCCAACCAACCGATCTGATCCGATCCCAGCCGACTTGTACGTCCTATATATAGTGGATGCCCCATACGAACGTAAAAACGCCTTTGCCGTTGGCCAGCCTTCGGTTCAGTCGGCTCAGTCTGCTCAGTCTGGATTACCAGCCGTCAACGGATGAAGGAAGCCTCGCAGACGGCCAGACAAAGACTGTGACTGATGGCTGGCTGGCGGACCAGGGGCCTCTGAGGCATTACGACACTTGGCGGAATAAAGGATCGCTTAGGACTCTTATGCAAATTATTAAATAAATACTTCTAGTCAAGACTTTGAGTCTCATTCTTGACTACAGCTATTAATATATTGTTAATGTATGATATATGATAAATGTATCCTTATTTTTTCACCATTATAATATATTGTAGTATTTTTCATGTTACTGTATAATGACATCCTATAACATATCTATATATAAACTCATAAAAAGTAGATACTTTTCCTTTAACTTAGAAAAAGAGGTTATATATCCATTGTCTTTAACCATTCTAAGGGCAACTAATATATTTTGAATATATATTTGTGTACTTTAACTGACTGTTTTTAGATGTCTAATGACTAATGTTCGAAAAGGGATCCCAAAATACATTAAATATTTTTTAAAAGTATTTACATATACATACATTTGTTATTACATAACTATTGTATCTTAGATTAGCACCTTAAAAATCAATTTAACAGACTTACAACCCTAATTTACAATGCTTTTCTTTCAGTGCAAGGCAAGCAAGATTCGGATTGGGATTGGAGCGGAGGCCAGGGCTGTTTTGAAGAACAGAAAATCTATTTGCAGCCGTTGTAAGGGATCGCCGCGTCGTTGTAGGCCATAATTGCTCTCCTCAATAAAGCAAAAATTTATTTCCACTTTGGCAAATGGGACGCGCTGAGAGTTGGCCAAGAGTGTTTAGGCCAAGAGCGGTACGAGACTGTTGACTGCTGACTGTGGGCCAGACTGCAGCGGCGACATTGTGGGCGTCGAGCATAAATAAATGTCTTTATGTGCCTTCGCGCGGTTATTGTTCTTCATTCTGCATGCGGTCGGTCGGTACGGTCGGGTCGGTTGGCCAAAAGGCTTCAGATTTGGATTCAGTCTCCGAATTGTGATTTTAAGACCCCGGTTGAACGACACTTTAACGACTCCAGACTGTTGGGCAACCGTCGAGAACTAGTCGCCATTACGAGCCAGCCAAAGTACGTGGATGTGCGTCCCGTTGCCTCGCAGCAATCGAAAGACTGAGGCAACGAACGCGATGTAATTAACTTTAAGCGGCTCCGACTCAGTCTCCATCTCGGGGCACTGTTAATCGGGATGCAGCGATCGAATGGCTTTCCAGTAGTCTAATTTGGCGTTTTAGTAGAGGCCAACAGCCTGCCCCCCAATTAATAAATATGTATGGCCCGTCTCCGCTCGGCTTGTAAGAAAATACAAAATAAATCATAGACCGTCGACCCATCTGACAGGCCGACTAAACGACTATATGCTATATAACTCTATGGCTATATGGTTATATGGCCGTATGACTGCACCCCTGAGCGGCGTGTCTGATTTTTTATAAATGAAAGCAAGCGGCAGATCGATGGCCGGGAAAAGTTTAACTTTCGAGAACCGGGACCAACTGCTAAACGAGGCACGAATGCACATTTTCGATGCTCAGGCACGCACGGTACGGTACATAAAAAAAAAACAGCCAAACAGCCATTATGGATAATTCTGCAGCATAAATTTTAAAATGCCGCAAAGCTGTCAATTTTGGCACTGCCCCGAGTAAAGTGGGTCAGGCAAGGTCGCTCCGATGTTGTTTTTGCCGCTCAGGTAAGTGCCCAGGTATGTAGTTTGGGCTTCAGTTTGAGTCGAGTTTGAGTTTCTGTTTGCTTTTGCGTTGGCTGGTAGCCATCGTGTTTGCGTGGCTACAGATATATATATACAGATATCTATATATATCTACCGACTTGGCTAGTTCCTGCAGCAACAGTCGCTTACAGATGAATGTACAATGTACATCGTTATGTAATCCATCAACATGGACCGACTGAGCAAACCATTTGATTAGATTCACCATATGGCTCCATGTTTCGAGTATTTATGGGGGATTATCCCCCAATTTAGATGCAAAGTAGGTGTTTACTGGGAAATCATCCAGCCAGATCATTGATTTCAGGAAAAAGGTTCGAAAGATAGGGTTACTTTGGGGGTCTGTTGAAATACGATTAGTTTATTAATAAACGATGTTTCATAGTTAATACGAGCAGTCTATTAATAAACGATATTTCATAGTTAAGATCATTAACCAACTCCTAGAAGAATCTATATAGAATACTTAAAAGCTATTTAGTATAAAATGCTCAACTATTTTGTTTAGTGTATCCCCTTCATATTTTTTTTGACACCTCTTTTTTGTATTTTCAAAAAATCACCTAATATAACATTACAAAGGAGAGTTATTGTTACCTCCACCTTTGTATTATTTGTTATTTATTATTTTATCTCGTCAGCAGAGACTTGATTTATATATTTTCTCCCTCGCACAGTTGATTAAATATGTACATACAAACTAGTTCAATTATACCTTTTGAATGGTTAAATATAGCTGCGTTGTGAACTCCAGTGAAAAATCGTCGTATCTTCACAGTCTGACTTTTAATTTCAGCTTTCCATGTGGTCGCCTTATTTATGCAACCCGAATTCGAGCACTTCACTGATTTTGTTTGTCGTTTGTAATCAAGTGATTGACATTTTCGGACCCGCACTGAATATTAATAGTCCATGTCTTAAAATCGCTGCAGCACATTTGGGGTTTAATTTAGAGGCACGTTTTTCAACGTTTTTCTTATGTTTTCTCTCACAAACTATCCTTCCGCGTCCAGCAGCACGTCTTCAATAAATCGTATATGTGAGACAAGAAATCACAAAAAACCGAACGAAAATTGAAACCGAACCGCTGCTCTCGATGATCCGTGTTTTCTAAGCTGCTCAGATGACCAATTTGGTGCTTCGCTTGAATGAACCCTCAACGACCTTGCCTTCGGATTAGATCAAAGTCGATCAGATCGGTTCGAAATTAATGGGGATCTCGGGACGGCAGACCTGTCAGTCACTACTAGGAAACCATTCTTGGCGTAACTCGATACTGGGATGGATTATTTCGGGAACTTGGCGAATTTGCTAAACGTTCTTTTGTCCGATTGTTCGATTAAAGTGGAGTCTCCGGTTGCAAAACTGAAAAGTATGTACAGCAGCGTCAGCAGTTTACCGTCGACATTAAATTGCCGCAATTATACCACCGCTTGACTTTACTCGACTCGATCCCGATTTCAATTCCAATTCCGATCGCGATCACGATTTAATCGTTGGTATAGGGGTATAGCCGATCCGATCCGGGTCTGTTGTAAAGCGCGCCGACGACAAAGTGCTACTGCCGCCGCCAATGGTCCGGAAAGAGTGGCGAGCTGGACTAGTGGAGCTTATCTTGACGGGGAGAATTCTCCGCAGAAAGACCGCAGAAAGCCGGTTTCTCTCTCTCTCGCGCAGTCTTTCTCTTTCGACAACAAACCCAAAAGCAAAGCAAAACCCACTCTTGTTTTTGTGGGAGCAGCACAGCAAACCCGTTTCGCTCGCCGGTAGGTACAACAACATCATAGCCAGATCCACATCCATACCACATCCACTCGAATGAACCTTGATATATTCCCAATAATAAACAAGCCTGAGAACTATCGGAAGCGGACGAGTCCGCAATTAATCCTGCAGCTCTTGTGTTCGGTTGCGTTCGCACATGCAAATGGCGTTTCTTTCAATTATTTAACAACGAGTATTGGCCACAAATTTGCCCCGGCTTATACAATAGGTAATTTGTAGCTTTTTTCGTGACTTAAAAACACTCGAAATTAAGCCATGAAGTCATTATAGCATGTTATATATCGGTGCTTATTTTGGTGATTTTATTACCATTTTTAAGGCGCAAAATTAAAGCACATTGACGGTTTCACGCGAAAAGTAATAGATTGTCTATTAAAAGAAAAAGTGTATTATATCTAAATCTTTAATGAGCTTATTTTGTCTAGAAACATAATACTTCAACTTATGATCCTATTTAAGTTTCCTGAGAAATATCAAGTTGATACTTATGGTTTTGATTATATGTTTAAAAGGTTTATGATTTTATCTTTACGTTTTGAAAACTTGACTAAGTAATATTTAAAGTGTTTATTATATCTAAGTCTTTGATTATTTCATTTCATTTCGAACACAATAGTTCAATTTAGGATCCATTAAATTTCGTCAGAGATTTAGAGTTGATACTTAAGGTTTTCGTTATATGTTTAAAATGTTTATTACGTGTTACATTTAATATCCTTACAGATTTTGTAAACTAAAGGTTTTCGTTGTATGTTTAAAATGTTTATGACGTGTTACATTTAATATCCTTACAGATTTTGATAACTGGTCTCATTTATTATTATGTAATCTTTCGAAATGAGTAATTTGGGTATGGGTTTCTTGCCGACAGGAAAATATTGTAAAGGTCATTGTTTGTAATGGTTGTCCAACCAAGCCGTGACTATGCTAATATTTAAAACCGACATGTTTTCGATTAATGACTTATGTACGTCTGTTTAATTAATTTGGCCGAGAGCCCCCTTCCATCTCCTCCCCCGGAACAAATTAAAACATTTACAGAACCAATGTTTTTCGGGTTGGTTCCTCGGCGTTGGCCCGGAAAATGCTACACACGAAATTGCAGTAATTCGATCATGTTTTCAGCTTGTTCAATATGTGTAATCGTGTTCTGTGCTATTTATCTTGTGACCTGCATCTATGCAGCCGGCAGAGCGCCGGAGCAGCCTATCGTAGGTACATTAAAATATTTTTCCAGTGCCGCTGTCTGCTGTCTATAGGATATTTATACACGGCCAAAAATGAACAAAAAAAAAAAGCTATACAAAAAAAAACACAATGAGGGCGGCAACCTAAACGAGTTTACCGAATCCCAGGCCCAAAACCCAAGACCAGAACTCGGAGCAGATGTTGAACCCATTTCTCATATTAACCTCCGTGTACATGGGGGTTTTTCTTTTCGGCTGCAGTTGGAAAAACTTGAGATTTGGCCCGGGGGCCCACGTGGTGACACACTTCTCCAGCCTTTTTTTTTTTGGTCTGTCCCTGTTAGTCACGTCTCTCGATGACGAAGCTCTAGCTATCCCGACTCTTCCACATCCCAGGCCAGGCTCCTCGAATAAGGTCAACCCAATAATGAGGACGATGTACACATAGCCAGAAAGAGAGATGGCTTATCCGAATGCCAATGGGTTGGCTACGCCCTAAATCTAACCCACCAGTTGAGCCTGGTTTATGGGTTTTCGATTAGGCCTTACCTTGAATACTTGAACACACTAGCTTAGCGGCACCTAACCTTTTTGACCTACAGATATTAATTTCGACGATGACGACGGCCTGACCTTGTGGCCAGGCGGCCAAAACAAATACAGACGACTCCTTAGTCCAGAAGTCCAAAGGTCCGTATCAAATTGAACACGTCAAAAGTCGATTACCATTACCATTACCATGCATACTTAAGTGCGGGTAAATATATGGGTACCAAGTAGTACACAAAAATAGGCTTTTTCTAGTAAGTTCAAAGATGAAAATGGTATTTACCTCATTTTGTTCAAATTCCTTAGTTGATACTCGATTTGCTGCGCTCCATTATCCTTCAAAGCTCTCTTCGATAAATTTAAACATTTTAGTATTCCTTTTCAGAAATACAAGACAGCAGTAAATCAAATGTCATGTTGTTATTCAAAATTCAATATTTGCCATAAGTTTGGGGCTTTCACTGTCATGTTAACTTTATCCGCAGGGAAGTTTAGATATATGTAGATGTGGCACAAATCACGCGATGCGCTTCGGCAGCGGAACTCAGACTTTGACAGCCTGCAACATGTGGCTTCGAATTGTTAAAACCTGCAATGGATTGCTGCAATTTCGTTTTATTGCCTCTTATCAGACGGTTTTTTATTTGCAGTTCTAAAGAACTTAAGACACCGAAAGCCATTCCACGGGCAACTACTAAAGTGAATTGAAAGTTTTCACACGTACTCGCGGAGTACATACTTTTGCTGATGCTCTATTTAGGAAGCCAGCTCTTAGCAGATGGCTTATCGAGGGGGGCTAACGAACACTTTAGCGGAGGGCTAAAATCAAATTCGGAGGTACAACAACCTCGGCACCCAGCAGTTATCGCACCTTCTCCACTTTCTCAAATTTTTTTTAGGTATTTTTAGGGAAATCAATAGAACGAGGAGGCGGGGGCAAGAGAAAGAGCTCACTGCCTGAAAATAATTAATCTGGCTTTTGTTGAAAATTCTTGGATTCGGCCATTTGGTAGATTTTTCGCTCTTCTGACAGCCTTGCCGTGTTTTTTTCTATCCGCAAAATCAAGTTTATTGACCCAAAGTAATTTCACATGCGTGATTTTAAACTGATTTATCGAGGAAATTAAGTTATTGGTTATTATTATTTATGGATTTCTTAGCACAAGATTAGAAAACTTAATTGTATAATCGTTTAACACTTGTCTGGTTATAGAATATAGAAAAAACGCGTCACCGTCACCAAGAAATATGGGAAATAAACCGCGAACGACCGTTGGGCTCAAAGTCTTGACCACGTCTAAAGGACTTTGGGTTTGATTTGCATGCGAACAGCCCCATCGACGAGGACTGGAAAGTCGTGGGTCCGAAGAAATTACAGCCTTCCCCTGAGAATGTCCGGCTAAATTAATGAATTAAGCCGCGATTTATTCAAAGTCCGGTCCCAAGTGTATACTCTTGCAAGGTGTTTCGGCGAACCAGAAGCCAGTACGGCTGAATTGTGACTCCGGCGAATGTCATTGAGACACCCTAGTCCAATTTGCATACATATTCCCGAAGTGACCTCTCTCTATTTTCTACCTATAGCTCTAACGCCATGGTTACCGGCCATGGTCAAAACACGCTACTGGACTTTCCATTAATTTATACAACAGGATGAATGGTGGCATGAATCCTGGCCATATGCAAAGTGTGGGTATATGTATGCCCCAGAGAACCTCAGGTGGTTGGAGCCCTTTGCACTCGCCGATTGAGTCCAGCCCGAGGACCGAGATCCGAAATCCGAGGAGTTTTCCACACCTACACCTGGGCATATTCGCCGTAGGTTTGTGAAAGGCAAACTGAACGAAATGTTTGGGTTTCCGGTTTGACTTGTTGAGGTTTCATTTGCATGCGAGCCCAGCTCCCAACCGCCGATTGTGGCGAGAATATTGGAATACTTAATTATTCCCTATTGGCGTTCATACATTTTATTCTCGCATTCACGCAATCCACGCAACTGACCCCTCAGATCGCAAATCAAAACTCTGCCTTAATGGCCATTTCGGCGAGATTTCACTGGAGTTACGTGCATCCGAGCAAAGTGGTCGGGTGGATTTTTGAAATAGCCCAATTGGGGTCAGCCACCCAGGAGTGGGCTACACTTTTCCAATAAAAAATGATTTATGAATTGCCTCAACATTCTTAAAAAAAGAGGCATAGATTAGGGGCTATGTTTTATGGGACCAAGACCTTTGCTTATCCTTATATTTTTCGAAATTTTTATGGTACTGGCTTTCAAGGGCACAAAAACATGGTTAATTTTGTTCATTTATATTGCCTTTAATATTTTTTACAGCTTATTGCGTTTAACAGTTTGCTATTAGAGTTTGCATGTTGTGCACGAATGTTTTTCACCGGAAGAAATAATAAGAAATGATTTTTTTACGTCCTAACTTACTTAATTACTTACAGAACTCTTGGTTTTTTCAGTTTTTGTAAAGTACTGCTAATAAATACTACTCAAAATTTCACTCCTTTTTTAAATAACATTTTTTATAAAATACTTTATATTCTAAGTTTAAAATTTTCTATTTAGTTAGGCACTATTATTCCTTTTAACTTATATTTTGTATTAGCAGTATGAATATTGGATAGAACATTTATGTGCAATAATAAATTCAAGGGAACTACTTATTACTTGATTTGGCTGGACTACAATGGAAAACCGGAAAACAAATGTCGAATTTTTGACAAAAATATGAGTTTTGTATTTTTGACAAAAATGTTAACCTATTTTTCGCCATAAAAATTCAGTTTTTTTGGCTGCCATAACAAAAATATAAGTCAGAATGAGGAATGTCATACCTCGTTGAGCTCGTTGTTTAATTTCCAATCGATTGGCATTTCAACCTAAAAATTTTTAATTTTTTAGATTTTTCGAAAAAAATGCATTACAAAAAAATTGAGAAAATTGGTCAAAAAATAAATTTTCCCAAAAGTGATGAGGTTCGTTAGCATATTTAGCAAGCTGTTCAAAACAGTCGGTCTTTTAGCTGTACGCCTTGATTTGGCTGAACTACGATGGAAAAACCGAAAAAAAATGTAAAATTTTTTACAAAAATCTGAATTTTGTATTTTTGACAAAAATGTTAACCCTTTTTTCGCCATAAAAATTCAGTTTTTTGGCTGCCATAACAAAAATATAAGTCAGAATGAGGAATGTCACACCTCGTTAAACTCGTTGTTTAATTGCCAATCGATTGGCATTTCAACCTGAAAATATTTAATTTTTGCCATTTTTCGAAAATAAGTGATGTCACCCCTACATAAATTGAGAAAATTGGTCAAAAAATACATTTTCCTAAAAGTGATGAGGATCGTTAGCATATTTAGCAAGCTGTTCAAAACAGTCGGTCTTTTAGCTGTACGCCTTGATTTGGCTGAACTACGATGGAAAAACCGAAAAAAATGTCGAATTTTTTACAAAAATCTGAATTTTGTATTTTTGACAAAAATTTTAACCCTTTTTTCGCCATAAAAATTCCGTTTTTTGGCTGCCATAACAAAAATATAAGTCAGAATGAGGAATGTCATACCTCGTTGAGCTTGATATTTAATTTCCAATCGATTGGCATTTCAACCTGAAAATATTAAATTTTTACCATTTTTCGAAAAAAAGTGATGTAATCCCTAAAAAATTGAGAAAATGGGTCAAAAAATACATTTTCCTAAAAGTGATGAGGATCGTTAGCATATTTAGCAAGCTGCTCAAAACAGTCGGTCTTTTAGCTGTACGCCTTGATTTGGCTGAACTACGATGGAAAAACCGAAAAAAAAAGTCGAATTTTTTACAAAAATCTGAATTTTGTATTTTTGACAAAAATTTTAACCCTTTTTTCGCCATAAAAATTCCGTTTTTTTGGCTGCCATAACAAAAATGTAAGTCAGTAAGCCTTTTTAGTTAGGATTTTACCATTAGTTTTTATGGAGATGTAATAGTTTAAAGATAGAATATTATTAATTACTCCTAGTTAAAAATAACATTTTAAATATATATTATTATTCCTTTTAAATTTATTGTAAATTAACAATACACACTTTTTTACAATATATATCTGCCATGTTAAATTCAAGGGAACCACTTTCATTTTTAGTTGGGAATTAACCATTAGTTTCAATTTCATTGGAATGGAGTTTTGATCCTACATGTTCTGCCCCCCGAAATCGTGCATCAAACTAGTCTCTATATAATAGAGGTGCCAATGTCGCACGCCACATATTTGCCGGGCGTTAATTTGAGTGCCTCATACGATGGTGCAGAGCCCACCTGTGCAGAACCCACCTGCCCAAAAGGTTCGTGCCTAGGCACATACCTATATCTACAGCAATTTACATACTTAAGCCATTTCGATTTATTCATGCATGGCCACGTATGCAAGGGAAGCACTTTTAAATTGTTGCGCACTGGATTTTGGGACGGGGTGGAGGAGGACTCACCCCGAGGCTCGAGGACCGCCGTCAGGAGGGGTGGATGCGCGTGGTGGATACCATGGAGGATGACCAGGAGCGCGGGACAGGATTCGGCGGGACACGTGATGAGGATTCTGATGCCCGACTCCGAGCACGAGCACTCGCACTTGCAGCCCGGCGAAAAGTTAAAATCAAAGTTGGCAAAGGGCGTCCGCATGGCGGGATTTCCGATCGGTTGTTCGGCCTTTCGAACACTGGCCAATATATTCGCGGCCCGATTCCGACTCCTCCGATTCCACCGATTCCTCCGATGCTCAAGTGCCGACTGTCAAAGCAAATAAAAATAACAAAATGGCCTCACCTGGCACCTGTATCCTGGCAACATTCATTAAAACACCTCCGAGCGGAGCGCCGTTCAACTTCAGAGCCTCGCCGAATTTGGCGGCGATTCGGCTGGGCTTTGGATATATGGCTGTACCTGGGCATATACATATATATATATATGGATATTAATCCATTTGCAGTCGCGGCTCTGCATAAGACAAATCGGGCAGCGGAACCGATTTCTCGGCCAAAACTTGCGACGCTGCAAAACGAGCGCATTATTTAATAATACCGTTTGTTTATTGAATCGCAGTCAAAACTTTTGGCACAGACGGAAACCCAGCTCCCCTGGACTCCTCCGACTGCTCCTCCTCCAGTTGGCCGCAAGTTGGTGGGGCTGGAATTAGGAGGCTCATTTTGGGAGGTACTACACAGAAGGAAAGAAGTGATATAAGATGATATGATATCTATCTATCTTGATAATATAATCTATCATAATAGTGCCCATCATCATATCATATATATTTCAAATAGGTATTACTAAAGTCGAGGTCTAGGGTTGTATATCATAACAGGTTTCAAGAAAGGATCATTCGTAATAAAGAACTTCGTCATATAAGTTTCGTTGGATCGTAACCTTAGTCTCATTGATAGTGAAACGTTGGTTATTATTACCGGATACGAAATATATTGGTAATATCCTGGTGAAAATATTTCCCTGAAAATTATGGTTATGGGTTAGGTGAAGTTCTTATTTTTTCCGGTGTAATTGGTGGGGGTGGTGCAGTCGTCGACGGCAACGGCGATAGCATGGGCAAAAGGCAAAGGCAACGCCGGCATGTCTGTCACACCCCGAAAAGTGAAATAGCTTCTGTCAATATTCTGTCAATAGGCACATGTTTTCCGCTGCCGAGTGGGGTGGCGATTGCCAAACCAAACCGAAACTGGAGCCACGGGGGCCTTTGGCTGCGTTTTCCCTTTCGCCTGATATTTAATCGATCTCCTGGCAATGAACATAGATCAATATTGCGTTCGAAAGTAAGTTCTTTTTGGGGGCTCGACCCATTTTTGGCACAACTCCCGTGCAGAGTAAAATATGGGTTCATATGAGTTTATAATTGACTTTAAAAAAGTTAAAGTTATTTAAGATTAGCAAACATTGTAAATGTATTTACTTTTTTTGAAAATATGATTCGAAAATAGGGTATATTTTGCTAAAATTTCCTATAAATATTAAAAAAAAAATACTTTTTTTTTTAAATATATTCTAAAATACCAACACATTTGTTTTTAAATAAATATATTTTTTAGGAACAACATTTATCATTCCATTATTTAATCCTGTCATTTTCCCTGTATGTATCCTTTGGTATGCATCAAAATCACTTCCATCTTCCATTAGGTATGTAAAATTCCACTCCATATTAAAACGTAAACGATATGTTAAAATCCACTCCATATTAAATCGCAAAAAGTCTCTGTGGCTGCCCTTGCTCAGTTGCAAAATAAAGACGTCCCCGCATTTATCTGCATAAACTTATAGCGCAAAGTATCTCATCTCCGGAGGAAGGCAAGACCCCAGACCCAAGACTCTAGGGTCAAGTAAGTACACTCGAGAGTGCATGTATGTACGTACAAGCACATGTACCTCTGTGTGGAGCTGGAGGAAGACAAGGATCTGGATCTGGAGTTGAAATGGCTGGCTGGCTGGGTTCCATTCCAGGCAGCAGACCCTGGGATATGGGAACCGGCAGCTCCGACACTTTTCTTTGGCCGCTGGCCATTCCATCCATGCACCATAATTTTCAATAGCTATTCAAATTCTTTGAAGTTCTCGAGGTCACCTAACGGATGCAAGGAGGCATTGAAATTGATCCAGGCCATGAGCATCGCATCGCATCGAAGTTGCCACTGCCGACTGCTGGGTTTTAGGCTCTTGGTTTCGGTTTTGGCTTTGGTTTTGGTTTTGGCCAACAAACCGGATAGCTGGCCGCACTTCGATAGTCATACTTATTCCATAGTCCCTTGCAGCTCTTTGTATTCTCTTCTTTTTTTTTTGCACCGCGGCCAAGATGCATCATCACATCGACCCAATCGCATCAGCAAGTATCCCATCCTATGCCATTTTATCCCGCACATTTATCTGGCTAGCAATTCCAATTTCTTCTGTTTCCCCGAGTAATCACTGGTTTTCCGACCAATCAGGGGGTTAAATTGCATCAAGATGCTTACTTAAAACAAAGTTGTTCTTATAAAAACAGCATTAAGCCGCCTGACTTCAATTAGGATGCCGAATTGCCTTGCATTCCTCATCTTAATTAATTGTATATCCTATAAGGGCAGATTTCCCAATGTGTAGTATTGCACTATTAAGATGGTTTACATATGTTTTCGGGGCAACAGGATCCTAAAAGATTTTTATTTTACTCTAATGGAGATCTCGGATTACCAAAACTGTAGATTCTGTACTTAGATCGTGGGAGATTTGGCTTTGTAAATAAAAAACAAGCATTATCTTAAAAAAAAAATGTAGACTAAGTAAGAAACTAAGATTTTTTATCGAGACAAGTAAAAAATCCTGACTTCCCGAGGAAATACTCGCTCAAGACCAATCAGTTTTTTAATGGAAACTTAAGTACGCATATCAGATTACGAGCTTAATGAGCGTATGCATGAGAAATAATGGCAACGGGGATCGGGATCGGGATCTCGTTTAATGGTGGTGTCATCAAGGTAACGACCTTAAGAATAACAGATGTTGGATTCCAGGAATTTGCATACTGGAAACCAAAACTGAACTAAACCGAAAACCTACCCAATATAAAGCCCGATCTTGGTGTTAAGTATAAGCTTGAAAATGAGCCAAAAGGAAAAAAACAAGAAGTATATACATTATAATGTAATGAACCAGTTCGCCCATGGTCGCATATTAGCCATCCTGCGGAGTACTTCATTTGCGGCAGTGCCTAAGCTTCTTGGTTGGCTTACGGTTAGCTTCTTGGCTTCTTGGCTCCAAGACCAAAAGACCTGCGAGATGCAAATGAAATATGCGCCGGCATTAAGAGCAAAATTACAAATTTCAGAGGAGTGCGAGCGGCAGCTGCTTCTGGCCATGTAGATGCGGCCAACTCGGCTATGTGGCGCTGCCCATGCCTTCTGCACGGTGGCCATTTCCTGGCATTTTAACTGGTTCTGTTTGACGGTGGTTACAATTAGCGGCTATTTAAATTGCCACGCATGAGCCGCTATTAATTACGGAACGATGGCACCGCAGCCAAAACCGAGAAAAAGTTGTTTACGCCTGGTATTTGGGGGGGTATACGGCATACGGGGGTACATACACTCGGACCGTTAAACGGAAGCCCGAACGCCTTTTAAGTACCGAAGTTCATGGCAATGGTATGGGGGTTCCTAGAACCCGATACTGCATCGCACTGATTTGGACTCGGGGGAATTAGCTTTTTATCAAACAGCAATTTGCACCTATCACTCCGATCCAACCGATCCGATCAGTGTCCCTTTTTTTCCTGGTCCAAGGAGCCGCTTTTTATTTTCCCATGGCGCAATCGCAATCACAACTAATGCACAGCGTATGGAGCCTCTAAATGTCGAATGAAGTCAGCGATAAATTCAGCTGGTTGATTAGCTGTTGGGGCAATAAATCCATCGCTTCACACCGCCACAAGTAATTGCCGACAAAGCGTCTTCGTCGCCGTCTTCATCTCCATTTCGACAAAAAAGCTCAGCTCCGATCAGCTCAGCTCAGCGACTCCACTCCGCTTCTCTTCTAGGGGATGGAAGGGAGGGAGGGGACAGACGACTCGCGTCCATCCATCCATCTATTCTGGGGACTGGACTATCGGGCCTCTCGGACTTTGGGACTCTCCACTCTGAGTAAGAATGTGTGCCGGCCAATATTTTATCAAACCTGACATTTCCTCGTGTAGCTCCGATTATGGCCCGGGTTGCGACGAGGTCGCGATTCTCTGCAGGCACAGCGGCATTGATTGCCACTGCCCATGTGTATTTATTCCGCTGCTTATGTTTATGTTGACATTGACATATCTCGCGTCTTATCGGTTTGCAATAAGTGTACGCCGTTCCATCGCACAGGTACTGCAGCAATGAGCCGGCATCGCTTTAACGTTCTGTTCTGTTCTGTTCGGATGTGTTCGGTGCGGCCAATGTCGCCACAGTCGATATTGGTGTATGGGTATTATGGCCGAGGACGCTGGCGACAACTGCTGCTTGGTTAGGGCCCTCTGGTCCCGGGTGAAATGGACAATGACCTGCCGCAACGAACGGGTTTGGCCATTGGCAGTAAGTTATTTGGCCAACAAAATTAGAGATACATAGTTCTTAAAGCTTAAAGGGTTGTATTGTTTTCAACATTGTTACTATACTACATAGATCTACTGGAAAAGAGTACGAAATATTAATATTACACATTTTTAAGCTTTTCTAACAACTACATCACAACAACCCTTGTTTCCTACGATGTGATGTAAGGTATAAACTTGTTACCATTAAATGCTATTATTGTTTAAAACGATTATTATATTGACATTTTTGATAGGTATATAAATTTATGTCAATTTTATTACCAAAATCTTTAAATGTATATTTAATTTTAATATAGCCTTTTTAGCTTAAGTTATTTTAGAGATAAGGATTCGAATTAAGGACGGCTTGGTATAATTTGTACATGTTTTCGTTGTCAATTAAAGCACCCAAGAGCAGAACAAGCTCCGGTTAGAAGTGCTAAAAATAGTTCACAATTTGCACTGAATACTAATGACTGCTTGGCTAACAACATTCTATTTTATCAGCTTAAAACTAAGTACAATCGGTGGCCAATTTACTAATGCTGAGCATAAGAGGTTTCCAAGTCGCAAGAACTATTTACATAAATATTCAATTAAAATTATCTAATTGCACCAGACAGCATCGAATTGGCACTTGTTGTAGAACCAGCGGGTCATCCAAGCGTTTTTCTTTGACATATTAGCAATTTCCTCATTGAGATTAAAGCTCTTTAAATCCCGCTGCAATAAATAAATAAACTTATTAGTTTGTGGTTTAGATGGATGATTGTTTCGCTACTTACAATTGGCTGAGGGAAAATGCGCTTCATGTCCACGCGATGCAGGTGCTCCTGATGAGCTTGCTGCAGCATCCTGTACTGCGATCCACTGAGGCATTGCAGGCAGAGATCGCACTCATCCTTGTTGCAGGACTTGTCGCAGTCGTGGGCAGCGCACTTGTTCAAGTCAGTGGCCAGGTTTTTATCGGCTGTGATCATTTCGCTGCTTTCAGCAAGCCTTTACAGAAATAAATTCATTAACTTGTTAGATATTTCAATATTTAATACTTACAATGAACCACTTGTTGCGGTGAGTGGCCTTATTCCGACCAGATTGAAAACGCTGTAGAGCACCTGCTCGTACAAAAGCGAATTTGGCTTGAAATGAGCTGAGGAGAGATTGGGTGACATGTTGGCCTCCATGAGGAAGACCTTCAGATCCTCGTCGATAAACAGATCAAATCTCATTAAATCGAAGAAGTTGTGAGTCTTGTAGGAGCTTAGTATATTCACGATGTCCTTCTCCTTGGCCGCAATCGTTGTGCGGATTATGTGCTCCACCTGTGGCCAAATCTTGGCGGGATCCATGCCCTGATCCCGGACATAGGCCTCGAAAACGGTGCGCATGCTGCCGCCAAAGCGATTGTAGTACTTGCGCAGCGAGGGAACCTCCCAGGTGGGCAGGTAGTCATCGCCCACAATGTACTTGTCCACATTTTCGGCATCGAAGGGGTGGTACTTCACTGGGCAGTACCGGAACAGCACGTCGCCTGTGTAGATGTAGACTCGCAGGGGATTGACCGAGGTGATGACCACATAGACTCCAATGTCGAACTTGTGGCCATCCACCAGGAAAGGTCTTTGCACGAACTCCTGGACAAATGAGTCGTTGGAGCCGAAAGCTATGTCAGCGGGAGCTCGCACCTTGATGTGCCGGTGTTCATTGTGCTTCTGGACGAAAAGAGCCTGGGGATTACTTCTGGCATAGTCCAGGAACTCCTGCCGCTCGGCTGGCAATCGAAAGGCACGCGGCAGGAAGGGCAGCGGAGTGGTGCAGAGGTCCACTTTGTTGGTTAGGTAACCGCAGCCCGGCAGGTGATTCACCACCTGATGCTGGTCGAGATTCTTGAGGTTGGCGAACGAGAGAAAGGGGTAGTCGTGGGCCCATAGGAGGTTCCAGCTCTCGTTGACGCCCACTCGCTGGTAACCAAACTGGTGCAGCACATTGATTACATGCACCAGGTGCTCCTCCGTGGGACTCCGGCCGAAAATCGCATAGGTGGGCGGTGGCTGCCGCTGATCCTCTAGAGAATCTGCGGAATTCCAGGGGAAAACCTTGCTGGCATGTGGCAGAAGTTCCACCACCACCGCCGTCGTCACCGTGGCCGCCAGGAATATCATAACCGGGAGCAAGCCAATGCTATTTGATGGCTTCTCGGACTCCTCCGTTTTGGCCATCTGAAAAAAGAGAAAGTTTTCACTTCCCCCATCTAAGGGAAATTCACTATTTTTAGAAAGACTCACTTTGCACTCGGCATCCCTTTGGATAGGAGCATTCTCCTCCACACTGGCATCCATTGGAAGTCTAGAAGAGCTATTTTAAAATGCTAGTACAAGCGACTAATTTAAAACGAACTTTTTTAATCGCGATCTCCACGGCAACCAAACTGAAATTCCCCGTTTGCCATTCAAAAGGAAGCGCCAACGCGCCAGCTGTTAGAAAATTTCCCTTTCTTGGCGGGAATTTAAAAGTGGCATCTCTAGCGAAAGGGTTGGGACATTTTTAACGGGTTTTTAAACCAATTTCGGTTTACAAGTTTTATATAACCAATTGTATTGTCTTATATACATTTTGGCAGGAAATGAGTATTAGTTTTGGATTTGGTATGTGTTTTTATTAATTAAAGTCATGTAGAACAAATTCAATTTAATTAAATTATTTAATCTAGTATAGATTATATCTATACTGAACTAAACTAAATTTAAGTTAAAGTCAAAAATTCCAATAATGAGGCTGTTATTAATGAGGCGTCACAAATGTTACAATTAACCGAAAGTCCACGTTCGAGACTGGACGGACGAGAACATATACACAGTCTATTCAGTG
Source organism: Drosophila suzukii (assembly GCF_043229965.1). Lineage (NCBI taxonomy): Eukaryota > Metazoa > Arthropoda > Insecta > Diptera > Drosophilidae > Drosophila > Drosophila suzukii. The sequence goes on from NC_092082.1 coordinate 71,461,618, forward strand.
AACAACTAAAAGATTAATGTTTTGTTAAATCCCAAAATAAAAATCAAGTTCCATTGAACTTGCCGCACATATAAATTTGGCCTTCAGCGGAATGTTTTATCCACACGTGCCACCATTTCACACTAGAATGATTTTTTTAAACATCTATGTAAGCAATAAATTTTGACCAACCTACAAAACCGAATTCGATTTTCCTTTTGCGCTTATTGGAAAATTTCATCTCAAGAGAAAGTAAAATGTTTTCCTATATAAAAGTTTAATACCTTTTTATCTTATTCAAAATCTATGTAGGATTTAGTAATGCGAGTATTTCAAAAACAATTTGAAATAATGTCACTAGCCTAGAATAAAAACACTTTTGTTCGGTTACATTTTTATATATATTTTTTTGTATTTCCTTACAATTTAAAGAAATGCAAAGGCGTTTGAAGACTGCTGCAGAGCTTAAAAGGATTCAGGCTCTCAAGGCATTGTTCAAAAAAGTGGTTCGCATGGTGAGCTTTAACGATCCGTGGAAAGAAAGTGATTACGACCCCAGGATTTCTGCAAACGTTCCGAGAAATGTATCAAATCGAGTTCGGACCAAGCGCAAATCGGGTTTCCTCTCTGCAGCGGTATAAAGAATTATTCTGATAATCCTTATGTATTTAATATATACATACTTTTTAACAGGACAAGTCTTTAATTCGCACACCGCACGCAATTCGTACAATTTCGGAAAGAATGAAGTTGTGTACGATGTTTGCTAAGTTTAGATGCCTGGTTCGATTTACTCCAGTAAAGTAATAACAGATATAAAGAGGATTATAAAGTAATCTAAATTCTTTCAGAAAATCAGAGCTCGCTTAGTTCCTGTGGCTCGCTTTATGCCCGTTGATGCTGGCCGCAAAATCATAAGACAATCGGATGTTCCCATAACCGTGTTTTTTATATTAACAGGGGAGGTACATATGTTTCGAGACGAAGTCGGCCAGGTAAAAACTTGAAGTTCCTTAGCTAATTAGCTTCTATTTTCCAATGATTTTTTAAGGAGGCAGATAAAGTGATTCAGGGTATTTTGGGGCCGGGCGATATGATAGGGGATGTGGAGCTACTGGAAGGAATCAAGCGAACTCACACCTTTAAAACAGCATGTAAGTATAAATCTTAGGTCTACAATTAATTGTCTGACTTATGAACTGTAAAAATGTATGGTTTCTACTTTAAAATTCGTTATCGCATGCGATTACTGCAGTTGTTTTTAAAAAACAATTCCTTAGAATTTCAGCTTATCTAAGGTTCTTTCATGTTTTTTGACCTCCGTCTCGAAATAAGACTTCCAATTCATTTGCATTTTATAAAAATAAATCTTGTGGACATTCTGTTATTGTGCCAATTTAATCACACTTAAAGATGATAAGAAAGTGAATTGGGTAAACTGCAACATTTGCGGCTCATGTCGAAATAAATGGGAAATACATAGCCCAGGCACGCGATATGTACGATTGTGTTTATTGGGAATTTGTTTGGTTTTGTTGCTTCATTTGCGATTGCCTGTACCCACCAATTTAATCAGCAATAAACAACGTTAAGTCCTAATTCGATTCAATCAAAATGAATAACAAAATAACCCCCGCCCGCGTCCGTCACGAATTCCACGTAGTATTCCGACCGAGTATAAAGTACTCAGTCAAATATATAGGTTGGCCCAAAACAACACCCGCCTTCCTTTGGCGCAGTCGTTTGGCTTGATTTTTGGGCTGTTGTGCCTGTTACTCCTCGTGCCGGCAATCTTTCACAAACAGATGCACGCCACCGAGGAGCCAGCTCCATGGACTCCAATTCCATGTGCCCGATTCGAGGGAGGAGTCGCCGATTCGCCAGTTCGCCCGTAACCATTGAACGCTTCACTTTGCAGCCTACTGCGAACTGCTGGTGCTATTCGACTATGACTTTGCGCCGATTCTCGGGCCCTACATGACGAAGATTTGGGACGAGAAGAAAAAAGCCCTCAAGGCGCTGGACTACTTTGATTTCCTCGGCAATGACCAGGCGAGTAGAATTCCCAGAAGGGGTTTGACCATACAAAAACCGGGAATTGTATTTTCATCCTAAAAAACTCACTTCCATTTTAATTCCTTATAAATTATATAGTTTTTGGATCTAGGCCACAGTCATTCCACATTAAAAATCTAAAATGGAATATTCACCGTTTCATATTTATCATTCTGCAATTAATATTCAACTTTATATATTCAGCATTTAATATTTACATTTAAATAAATAAAGTTATAGAATATGCAACATTTAAAAATCAAACAAATAAATTGCAATATTGAACAACCAACATATTTAAGTAAATTTGTTCTTCAACATTCTATAGATCGTGGAGGCCTGCCGATTCGGGAAGCTAAAACAATTCGATCCCTTGGATACCATATTCTGTGAGGACATAGGATCTATGACAAATGTCCACTTTGTGCTCAGTGGAGAATGTTTGATACTCCAGTGTCTCAATATGAAGGTTTGCAGATCAGAAGATGTTATAATTGGTTTATATTAAATATAATTATTCTCCGTCTTTAGGTTAGTCTAAAAAAAGGAAAGAAGTTCTTTGAGCTTATGCCAACGTCCGCAGGAGATGTGTCACAAATGTTCAGGAAAGGAGTCAGATCCACCTTTTCCACGCAAACTAAACTAAACTCAGTGGCTGTCTCAAAAGTAGATCTTGATCTGGTAGAAAGTTCCAGTAGCAGTTTCAAGGAAAATGGACCGATTAATATACGCAACCGGACGGTGAGTCTTCTTAATAAAAAAGCCAATCCTTAAGTAGGCACTTAAGAACCTTGGTTTTTTTATTTTCTAAAGAATTTTGATTTTGATTTTTTTCATGTATTATTTTAACAATTAAACAGATGCGCAAAATGCGATTACAAGATATAGCCAAGTCATGCGGCCTTATAAAATCGATGCATGTGCCCAAACCGCGTTTCACATGGCGCCGATCGACCTATCATAAATCAATAATTTCCGCATCCTCTGATGCCGCTAATGATTTTATCGATGAAGATATGTATGAGGACTTTTGGGAAATGTACGAAGATGAGATTGAATCAAGTTCATCTACTTCGGAAGATTTGGACAGTATAGTCAATCAGGTTTTCAGAACCGCTCCTGCTTTTGATAGTTTTGTTGGAAGTGCTTCCGATGAAAGAGAGGTTTTTTCCCCATTTTTCTCTAGTTCTAGCTCGAGCAGTGAAGAATCGTCCGTAAGTTTCCGAATATATTCCTTAATTGAAAATGTTCTTTTTAATGTTAATATACCATTAATAATATTATAAACTGATTTTTTGATCATCTTTGGCTTTCCGTTGCAGGCACCTACTTTCGAAAGCCATTTCATCGATGTGGGTACCATAACTTTTGGAGGAATTTTCGGATTAGGCGAGAAAATGGAGCACAGAGTGGTAATGGCCAGGTCCACGGTTCAGTGTCTGATTCTTCCTAGATTTTTCCTGCTGGAGAAGAAACAAAATCCGGGAAATATTTGGGAGCGCAGGCTATTGTATATGGAGTGCATGATTCCATCGAGGGAAGCCCTTTTCGCTCATTATCTCAAATCTTGTGAATGGAAAAAATTCAAAAACGACTTTATTCGCGAGACTTTAAAGCCATCGGATAATGACTGTACACATGTTGACGATATTCCAATAATTTGTAAAATAGTGGAATCATCAGAGGATTTTAATTAATGGTGTAAAATAACCTGGTTCAAGGTCACTTCTACATAGTTCAGTTAGACCAAAGGTACTTTATAAGATATTTATGGTCTAACTTCAAAATGTATAAGCGACCTTGAGGTATTCAAATGTAAACTATATTCTTAGTCTAATATATCCAATAAATTGGGTTTTAACGTAAGAAACATGCGTCATATGTTAGGTATTAACGTCATTACATACTTGGTTTATATAGAATCCAAGAATAAACACCATAATTATTGTTATAGTCCGTGTTCGATCAACAAGTGGAGTCGACGTCAGCTGGTGATATGTTTTGGCACCAAAGGTGTTGACATGGCAACTCCTTCATGTCGAGGTTTCCAGGCACTTTCGGACACCTTCTTTGGTCAGTATTGATTCAACTTTTACCGATGCATGGTGCTTGAAATACCAAAATGACTACGGCTACGAGTTTACCCAGGGTTCCCGAGGGTCTACGGGACCTAATGAAGGTGTACACCAAGGAGGTGTTACGTGAAAAGCCGGCTGACTTGTATGGATTTTCTGCCAATTTTTTTAACGTGATTGTTGGGGAAAAATCACAGAAAGCGGTGCGAAAATACGAACCGGTGCAAACTTATGAAACCATCATGAAAAACCGCATTCGTCAGCAGGTTCCCTTGTCACTTGTGTTCAATATAATCCCCGAAAAGCTGACTGATCTAATAAAGCAATTCATAAAGGCAGTTTTAAGAGAAAAACCAGAGAATATATACATATTCGCACAGGAATACTTTCAAAGGCTGTCCAAGGAGAAGTCTGGCCGAATTGAGTACACCAAGTATTCGACGTATGAAAATTCAATGAAGGACAAGGAAAACGTAACTCCTGGATCGAAGGTAACCTGCGAGTGTGGACGAATACTTAGTGGAAAAACCAAGGATGTTGAAAATAGATATACGGATACCAAGTTAGCTGAGGCAGACCAGAGAACATTTTCAAGCAGAATAACCTATTTGCAATCGGTCGTTATTATTCAAAGACGAATTCGTCAATTTCTTAAGGAGCGGAAAAGAGGTCGCGATAAGGATAAATGCAATAGCGTGGAATATGTGACAGCAATTCTCCTGATTCAAAGACAAGTTCGTCGCTTTCTGGCCAAGAAGCGAGTTGAAAAACTTAAAAATTCACGTGACGTCCGAAAGCCGAATGCTAAATTTAACACTGGCGACTATATGAAAGCCGTTGTCGTCATTCAGCGACATTATCGCATATATTTCAGAAAGAAGCAGGAGCAAAATCGATTGAAAAACGACCCAGTATCCTTAGCAACTGCTGCCATCATAATCCAGAGGGCCTTCAGAAGGATGGTGACCTTACAAAGGGCCAAAAGGAATACTTCTTCTGCCACCGATCAGGGCGAGGAACTCAATGACAACGCCTCCGAGACAGGGTCCTACACCTCTGTCTCCACCGCACTCCTTTCCACGGAATCCACCGAGCTGGGAATGGCCACTTACGAGGAAAGAGTCCATCAAAAAATTATTCACGAGGACGAGGAAGTGGAGAACAATAATGTTGATGCCGGCCTTGAGAAGGAGTTTTTGGCAGAACCTATTAAGGGCCAAGAAAAATCGATGCTTCTGCGAAAAAGCGGTAATTAACTATGCTTATGTTTTTCCATCAATCAAATTAATTGCTACGTTTAATTTTCAGAAATTCTTAGCGGTGCTTTAATCGAAACTATGATTCGCAAACCTAGCTTGGAGAATCTTAAGGATTCCCATAGTGAATCAAAAGATTTTGAAGAGGATTTGGAAATTGAAGCCGACAAAAACAAAGCCAGTCAAGATCTAGAACTTGAAATTAAAAATATTAAAGAAAGCCTAGATCTAGAATCGGTACCTCAAGCAGAACTGATAGCTGAAAAGAAAGGAGAAGAGCTCGATTTGGAATCTACAACTAAAAAAGCCAGCTTGGATGTAGAAACGGAAAGCCAAGTTGAACCTAAAATAGAACCTGATTCAAAAGACCTGGAACTGAAAAAGGAGTGTGCAATTATTGCACAAAACTTGAGCAAAGATATTGTTGATCAAGAAACCGGAGAATTTATAGAGGCTATATTACCTAACGCCATGAAAAAAAGAGAAAGTGATGGTGGAAAAGAAAATAATGAGAAAAAGAATATTGATTCTCCTGATGATGTGCAAAATAACGAAAATGAAACACCCGTTATTGAGTCCAATGAAATTATTCCACCACCCAAAAGTGCAAGATCTGAAAGCCAAGAAACTCCAATTAAGAGCGAAGTTACTCCCACGGTTTCGATTGAAATTGAGCATGTAGATGATATTTCGGAAGACTCCAGTCCAATTCTTCAAGATTCTAATGGTATGTAACATTTTTCAGAGTATAAACAATATTTTTGACATTTTTTTAAACAGTGGATACAGCTAAGGATTCAACTAAAGGAGACACGAAGCAAAATGAGTCTACAAATTTAACCAATGTGGAAATAGATAGCTTAACAACGGTTTTAGTTAACCATAATAGAGAGAAAGGTACTAGGCCCAATAACATTTTTAGAGAACATTTTCCATTTTCTTTATTATATTTAAAGAGTCTTCTATGGAAACTTCAGGCGATACAATTGTGGAAACATCTGCTGATGCTGTAACCGCAACTGAAGAAAAGAAGTCTACAATCGAAGATGAAAGTAATTTGAGGACTAGAGAAAAAAGAAGCATTGAAGGCAAAGAGTTGGTTAACTCAAATTTGGAAACCACCAACCAGACATTAATAAAAGAAGATATCAGTCCCATAGTCAAGTCAGAATTAGAACCTATTAATCAAGAGGAAATTCAGATAAGCAACGACCAAGAATTGAAAGTAGATGGATCATCAGTTACCGACCCAAAAATAGAAGATATTCCAAAAGCACAAACTAATACAAAAGATGAAATAATTTCAAGCAGTGCAAAAAAGAATATTGTAGAAGATACTATAAAAGCACAAACTAATACAAAAGATGAAATAATTTCAAGCAGTGCAGAAAAGAATATTGTACAAGAGCCATTGGAAGCAGTTGCTGAAGCATCCGTTCATGAAATCACTTCGGACCTCCAAATTGGTGAGAAGCAAAGATATGTTAAAATCCCTTATAGTTCCAAACATTAATTGTGATCATAAAATCTTTGTTTCAGAAGAAACCATTACTGAGAATAAGGGAGACTCTGAAGAAAGCAAAGGTGGTGTGAAACCTAATAGTCAACCTGAGGATGAACCTGATCTTACAAGTGCTGCAGATGCCTCTGACTTATCAAGTAAGTATTCATTATTTTTTATATTTTAAAATAAGTATAATATCACGTAAACGTTTTCAGAAAGTGAGAGAAAATCTGAATCAGCTGAAGACTTGGAACTAATTGAAACAGACGTTGGTCTGCATCCCGAAACTAATCGTTTGAAAGAAAATCTTGAAAGCAGCACAGATGAATCGAACCATGCAGTTGGTAAGTAAATGAATGCATTTTTATTTAATTGACCTAAGTTTGTATCTTTCTTTATCAGAAAAAGTCCCAACTGAGGATGCATCAGATGAAATACAAAATATACAGAAACTGTCACAACAGGAAACCATACCAATTGGATATAATACTTTGGAGACTGAAGAAGCAGTTCCATCTGAAATCAACATTAATAAAGATAAATCCGAAGAATCTAATGATGGTTTCCATAACTTTGATGTCTTTACCGAAGGAACTGATCTAAAGGACAAAGACAATCTAACAGGCTCTTCAATAACTAAAGAATGTACTGGTAGGCAGACAAAGCAAACCTTATAAAGCCAATTAAAACTTTTTAAAAACAATTTTTTAGATGAGCCCGCTATTAATGATATAAATGACAGCATGGGAGAGAGTATATTAACAGCAAGTATGTAATTCATTTGAAATACAACTTAAGAGGTAATGTTACGATTTAAAAATTGCAGGCACCGTACTAGAAGACCCATTAGGCACCTCCGTGGAACACGAACTTGAAAGTGCAAAGCATGTTGCTTCTGGTATGTTTTTTAAATAAATTTGAAATCGTATTAATTTAAGACTATAAAATTTTCTTAATTTAGAAGGACTTGATTCCCTAAAAGATATCATGGAAGATATAAGTTCCAGTGCTAGAGAGCTCCAACAAATTATAAAAACTAGTATGGAAGACCCTGTCATTAATAGTAAATAACAATGACTAGTTTCTTTAATTTTTTGATAATAATTTTTTTTAAATCCAGGTAAGATACCAACTGAGAGATCAAAAAGTTTAAAAGCTGAAGACCAAGACCAAGCAACTGTACTAATCAACTCTGAATCAAAGCAAGTTGAAATTCATAAATTAGAGGACGATCCTGACGTATTAAGTAAAATAAAATCTGAAGAATCAATCACACCAACTGAAGACCAACATTCCGGTAAAGAAACTTTAACAATCAACTCCGAAACAAAGAAAGATGAAAATAAAAAATTAGAGGAAGAACCTGTCCAAGTAGATAAAATATTAACTGAAGGATCAAAAGGTTCACAAGCTGAAGACCAACAATCCGATCATGAAACATTAACAATCAACTCAGAGTCTAAGCCTGTTGAGGATAGTAATACAGAAGGTGAATCTTTAAAAATAATCTCAGAGCCTATCCCTGTTGAACATACTAATCCAGAAGATGAATCTGCTCAAAGAAATAAAATGACAGCGAAGGGATCGGAAACTTTTCAAACTGAAACTGAACCATCGGATGAGAAGGATATACCAACTAAGTCGGAATCTGTGCAAGCTGAAGGTAGTAACATACTACAGGGTTTTACGGAATCAAATAGTATTCATTCTGAGGATTCAGAAGGTAGTGTTTTTTGCAAAACTTAATTTACTTTGATTCAATTTATCATTTCTTCGTCCAAGAATTACATACTAAGCACAAAAAACCAAACTCTGTTGATGAAAGGACTGAAAGCACGGGTAAAAGATAACTTACAAATTTAGATTTACACACTTATTTAATTCTATTAAATCATTAGAAAAAGTATTGTCATCGTCACCAGAACACAGATCTCCGAGTGCAATAGGTGATAGTCCTAAAAGTGAGGAGGAGGATCTGGAATTTCCAACAAAGGGTAAAGGTAAAGAAACCTCCGGGGGAGACAAACTCCCAAATTCTGTTGATCAAAGAACTGAAAGCACGGGTAAGAGATACCTGATATATTAAAATCCTCAAGGTTATTTAATTATTTATGTTTAATAGAAAAAGCTTTGCCAGCTTCACCAGATAAAAATTCATCGAGTGCAATAGAAGATGGTCTGAAAAGTGGAGATGATGTTGTTGAATATCCAACAAAAGGTGATGGTAAAGAAGTGTCCGTGGCAGACACCGCCATTGCAGTTAGTAAGTAATCATTTATTTCCAAGTTACTGCGAAATGATTTTTAATGACTGTTGTCATTCAAGTGGAATTATCTCCTGAGATCAAAACCGAAGCTATAAATGCCCAAGAATCGGAGGGCACAGAAGCTGAAGATAATTCTGGCAACGAACCTGCAGTACCACCAACTCTTGCAGCTGATAAAGACAGTAAATTTCCATTACATTTTAATTTTTTTTGGTTTGATAAATGTAAAATACATCCATAGAACCAACATCTGATGTGGAGATAGGTATAAAAGACGAAGGACCGTCAGCCGTCCTGGGAAAAGGTGATTCTTCAGATCATCCAACCAAACCTAGCGAAACCGAAACATTACCTTCTGGACAACAAGAAAGTTCTACAGAAATGGAAAGCAAATCTGCCGTAGTTGACGATAAAGACAGTAAGCTCTGAACTAATAGTATAGTCTGTTTATAAAAATTTACCTGTAACAGCTGCGGAATCAAAAACCAAAAACGACTCACCTGTTGCCTCAAATCCCGAAGTAAATACTGGTAAGAAGTCAGAATCGAAAACTTTTTAAATTTATTTTTAAATTAGCAGAAAAACTCTTCATTGCTTGTATCTAATCAATTAATTGGCACCCAAAATTTACCTACTAACCATATTGAGATTGAAAAGAACACCAAGAAGTTATCTAACCCTGTTGTAAAAGATAAAGACATTGGCACCTTAACGTCGGGGCGTCTTGTACCCACACCCATTGCTGAGTTGCAGCTTAAGTCATTCAAAAATCCCAACGACGATGGCGCCTGGTATGATATTTATGTGGAGCCCAAGGCGACTTCTGATAAGGATTTGGAAAAAATTCCAACATCTAATGAACCCAAGAAACCTGATACGGACCAACAAACAGCCTCAGTTGTAGATGAGCCTATTATTGTCTCGGAAAGAACTCCAAGTTACTATACCCCCAAAGAAATCATAGAAACCGCAGCACCGAAAGCTAAGAACTCAGTTTCATTTTTTGTTTCATTCGATTCGGATGATGGAAAACCCAAGTACAAAATACCCAAAAGGTTTAGAGATCAATCAAAAACCGACTCTGTTAAGGAAGTGAAGAATCCCGAAGTTATCTCATCCGAATCTGATAATGATTCAAATGAAGAGGAAATAGAAGTTATCGAAGTATCGGAGGGCGATCCCGAGTACCAACATACCGGTGGCAGCAAATTACAAACCATATTGGAACATGATAATGAAAGTGAGCAGCCCACTGATTTAAATAATCAAAGCCAAGCTTTAGAACCAAATGAAATTATTGATATAGTCGAAGATAATCGGGAGAAAACGAAAGCCCCAAAAAGGAATACTGAGCATTATGAAGAAACCTATAAAACAGACATTTTAACTATTACGAGATCTGTGCGGATCATAGAAAGAGCGTACCGAAGGTTTAAGAATAGAGGTTCATTAAAGACCAAAGGATCGGACTTGGAAAAGCAAAATAGGGCTGCTAAAATAATACAAAAGTGGGTTCGTGACTCGTTAAGAAAAAAAGCATCGTTAGCTTCCTCAGGTGCTTCTAAAAAATCTAATGAAAATAATGCAGCGAAGAAAATTCAAAGAGCCTATAGAAGATATGCCGTAAAAAAGAATGAAATTAACTCTGCAAATCTTGATTCTCAAGAAAGGACTAAAAAAGAAGAAATTGCTGCACTCGTTATCCAAAAAGCATTTAGGCTATATTCTCAGAGAAAATATGTTGAATTTAACAAAAAGCAGTCCTTAGATGATAAAGAATTTGAGCAAAATAATGCTGCTAAAAAAATTCAGAGGGCTTACAGAAGGTATCTGAAATTATCCGATAAACCAGAACTTCAAGAAGTTGAACATCCAGTGGAATCGAACAAAAATCTAAATGATTCTTCAATACTATCTATTGAACCAGAAATAATTAGTGAATCTCAGTCTAAAAAGCAACAAGTTATTGAGAAACCTTTGCAAGCCAGTTCCTCAATTAATACATTAAAATCAACTGATAGCACAGAAACTACAAATGAAGTCCAAACAGAAGATCTCCAAGATATGGAAAAGGTAGAAGAAATCATTTCGAATCCAATTCATATGTCAAGTTTAGCTGAAGAACCAAAACGAATAAAAGAAATAAAGAAGGATGAGATCATAGAATTAGAAAAACTTTCGAATGTCAGTTCCAATCCAATTAATTTGTCAAAATCTGAAGAGTTGCAGGAAAAAAAGAGCCCTGAAAAAGCTGATACAAGCCCAGTTCGTACTTTAGGATCAGCTGATAACCAAGAAAATATAAACAATGTAGAGGCAGAAAAACTCCGAAGTATGGAGACTCCTGACGATCCTGAAACTTTGATTCAAGATAAACCAGAAATCATAATTGAATCAATAAAAGATGAGCATCAATCCAGTCCCATTCATCCAATAAAGGATGATTTTGATGGAAAGTCCAGTGCAGCTCTAATAATACAGAGAGCTTTCAGGCAATATATGGAAAAAAGAAAGCTTGAAAATTTCGATGAGAGCTCCTTTGACTCGATTACCAGCTCACGAATAACGGCCATAGAAACCTCCAACTATCCAACTGCAGGAACCACACCATCAGAAAGTTTGGCCCAAGAAGCCAGCGAAGAACCAGGCGAAGATGCTTCGGAGATTCAACCGAAGTCCGAGTGGTTTGTGGGGTCAACTCGCATAGTACCAAGCCAGGGAGTCGTTGAAGAACCTGTTGGGTTAGAAACCGATCCGGATCCAGCCGCAATCACAAGTAAAACTGAGCTCGACACCAGCACGCAAGTAGAATCAGTTGAAAACGTAGATAGAACGCATGGCTATGGCTCGCTTGAATCCAAATTAAATACTGGTATTATCAGTTCTGAAATCGATGAGAGTCTAGGCGTTACATCTGAAAAGGATAATGCAGTCTCTTCTGGTTTAGCAGGTTTAACAGAGGCGTCTGAAGGTGGTCTTGATTCGGTGGAGGATCCACTTCTTCTATCACAATCCGATTTTGGTGGTATCGTACAGTGTAAGTTCGTTATAAGGAATTTCCTTTAATTCCTTCCAACATTATGGTTTAATATTTTTCAGCTCTAGATGTTGCTTCAACTCAAGAACTGGTTAATAGCTTTCTGGAGAGTGAGATTGAGTACACGTCCAAGCAAGGACCATTTCCAAGTGTTAGCCTTCTTCAAGAAGTTGTAGAGGAACCCTGTATAAAGAAGTCCGCTTCACTGGTTAATCTTTCCGAAGGCGAATCCAAACCAGATGTGGCTAGTCAAAAAGCGGAAAATACGGATTCTTCAATGTCCGAAACTACTGGTTTAGATACGCTATCCGCAGATACAATAGACAAGGCAACCGTTAAGTTGTCCAAGCCAGAGGAAGTAATTGAAAAAATGTCTCTACTCCGAGACTCCAAGTCCCACGAGAGACTTGCCTCGGCAGATCCCAGTATTGATGAGTCCGTTGTGCGGCCCATGAGTTCCCTGCAGGAACAAGCCAGCATGGACATCGAGGATGGAGATATCATCGTATACAATCGATTGCAGAGGGACGAAACCAGGGAAAGCTCTGCTCAGAGCGATTCTGTGGTCTTCGGAGAGGCAGAAGCCGCAAATATCCAGGAAAGGGATTTACTCAATGAAGAAGAATCCGGAAGGGTCCATTTAATGAGACACTACACTATCGCAGGTGATGATCCGCGTGGTCTGTTCAGATCTGTGACCATTGATGAGGCTCTAAATTATGTTGAGATTGGAGAAAATGGTATGGGCATTAACAGCACGAATAGTTTCTGTTTGGACGATGAAACCTCGGAGAACATTCGCAAGAAAATGATGGCCTACTCGCTTTCCGAAACGGACTCGGATTACTTTGATCCGAAGAAGGGTAGCAAAGAGGATTTTGATATAGATACGGCCATGGCAGATGCCATGGGCACATCCACTGAAACGGAGTCCACCATTGTCTCGGCCGCCACAAAGATCCAGGCGGGAGCACGGGGATTCCTTACCAGGCGAAGATTGAGACGGGCAAGTGCCGGAACAAAGTCATCCACTCTGGACACCAAGGCGTCCTTTGGCAACGATGCGATCAGCGAGTCCCTAGAACGTTTCATCGAGGAGGAAGCGGCCAAGAAGATCCAGACCGCCTATCGGATGCACACCCGAAAACGCAAGGGTGACCGGAAGATGGAAGGCATCAGCCTGGAGAGCAATCTGGCTGCCAGGCGTCAGAAATTGCAGCGCGGGGATGCCCTTCGAAATGATTCTACCCCCGATGATGAAAATAGTGTGAACAGCAGTGGGGGTCAGACTCAAAAAAGCTCAAAATCAGGGAGAAGCAAAACAGTTGGTAAGTCGATGTTATTTTAGACTCCAATTTATGCGATAAAAATGCTGATTTTTCACTGCTGGACCTAGAAAGATCTAAAAGTATGCATAGATATATTTTTTCTCAGATGTATATTTAATATCCTTTTAAAGTTATAAAAGTAATAATCAATTTTCGTTCTGAATCTATAAAGATGTTTTATTTTTTACCCAAATGATTCATATTGTTTTATTTAATCAAACCTCTAACTTATTATTAGAAGTCAAAGATTAATTTATTTCTAGGTGAGACAAGGACAAAGGCCGACATGGAATTAAGGTGGCTGAAGATGAGGCAGAATTCAATGCCCGTACAAATTGATTGCGAAGTTTTCCGAGTCATACCCAAGCATATGCGTAAACGTATAAAAAGCGCCGAGGCGAACAAAAGAAAATAAAATTCTCAAGTCTATAAGTATCATCGCTGAACTATATCTAAATAAAATATATACGAGTATTTAATCGAAAATGTTTTTATTATCAAACAAGCGGAAAGGCTTCCGGGAGTAAATCATAACATTTGTTTTTCCCCAATTTAAACGTATATAATTTAAACGGACTGTGGATGAGCGGATGGCTGCCACTTTTGTTCTGAACATTAAACGGATTTGACAGATTTATGAGATGGGTGTACACCTTGGGTCGTTGTACGGAATTTAATGAGTACTGTCGCTAGCCAGCTATTAAACAAGTTTTATTTCAAAAGACTAGATCAGTGCTCTAAAAAAAAACATTAAATTTTTTCCAAATTGGAAAACTTCCATACTATGTGTACAAGTTGTGTATGTTCGATAAATGAAATGTTTATTCACTGTACTAGCAGCGTATACATACAGCACTGTTTACCAAAAATAGGCCTACGGAAAACACAAACAAATTCATATCGTTAATGGATAATGTTGTCTTTCAAGATTGCGGTTTCTTGAGTAAGAGTATTTTATTCTTCTGGAAGCTATAAGTTAATATTAAACTATTTACACGACACGTATTGAACTAAATGGTAGGTTTTGAATACACATATTTGTATGTACAGTAGAAATCAGAATTGTGGAACAACGCATAAGAGCATTACACAATGGGTTCGCATTGTTTCAGCTCCTTGCGTGTTTTGAATCCCCGAAAGCCAGCCTGAATTTTCACAGCGGCATCGGTGGCGATTTTCTGCTTCTTCCGCACCAGGAATCCCCGGAATCCTGCCTGAATCTTGGTGGCACAGCGATCCTCCACGGATTTGCCACCATTTTCGGCCTGCGGATCGTCGGCAGTGGGGTGGGGTTTACCCGTATTGGCCTGGTTTTCCATGAGTGCGTTGTTCTTGGGACGCTGGCGTTGGCTTCTCCTGGTATGAGGATTCGATTGGCGAGGATTCGCTGACTTGCTGGATCGGTGGATTTCTTTGCGCACGCGATAGCCACGGAATCCGGCCTGGATCTTGATGGCCGCACTCTCTTCGGACTGCAAGGACGATGCTGATTCCGGGGAGCTCGGGTAAATGTACATGATCCTCTGCTGCACTGCGACAAAAAATGGGTTTTCCTTGGGCAATCGGAGTCCGCGTTACTTCCCAACAAATACGGCTTTCATCGGTTGTATCGGTCAGTGTGTTCCGGCCGAACTCGCTCGCTCGAGATCTAAAATTGTACTGACGTACTGCAGACGCGGGCTTGGCATATGTACGGCGAGAATTTTCATTTCATTTTCATTCACAAAACAAAGGCCCCACTCAGCGATTTCGCTCTCTTACCTCCCACATCCCACATCCCACATCCCGCCTCCTTGTATCTTTCATGGGCCTTTTGTATCTACACTTCTGGCGGACTGAAGCCCATCCATTTCTCTCCCGCGAGAATGGGAAGGAATCCACGGATGCTGATGACGTTAAAGAATTTTTGTTTCAAAAAAAATAATATACACGCGCGTTGGAAACAATTATCTAATTTCCTCAGCGCTCTCAATTGTGTGCAACCCAATTAACAGACAAATAATAATGATGATCGGTTGCGTAACAACTAGCTGACTTATCCTTTAAATATTCTATTATATTCGAATCGTGCTCAGGTCGTGCTGGAATCGAAATCATCACGCAGGAATCTCTATTTTGGAATATATCAAACGATTGTTTACGTTAGTTGGACCTACGGAGCGGGTGGCGAAATAAAATAGAGTCAATTGGTTTAGGTGAAAGGCGAACTTATAGATACACACAGATCCAGATCCGTAGCCATGTAGTCATGAGCGATGAAAAGAACATCGGGTGCATCGCTTTGTTAATGGCCACGATGAGCAGACACAGGCAGAGGTAATTGAAAAATGTGAACACACATGTGCATCAATATCGGAATATGAATTTCAATTAAACTCTTATTGTTTGATGTTTGAATTATCTTGACCCTGGGTCGAAGCAAAGTTCAAAGTACCACAATGTTATTGAATTGAGCGCCTAGTATACACATTTGTGTTTAAATCGGATTTAGAATTGAATGGAAATTCTCGTCACGAAATAAATTATATTTATTTATATAGCTGCTTGTTTTTCATCGATGTTGAGTCTATGAAATTCTGGAATTTTTCGGAAACGTCTAGAGCAACATGTTTCGCATTTTCGGTCTATAAATTTGAAAGCGACTTGACGTCATTTGGACCTTAAAGTGGCGTCATTGGACAACCATTTATAGGAAATAAATATTATTGTTACGTCTCTTAAATTAATACAGTCATCCGCAGATATGTATATATTTTGTGGTAAACAAGATTGTAAAGATTTCCTTCCGGAAATTAATAAATTTGAAATGCTTATATTCGCCATTGTATTTAAATGGCCAGGAGCGTACGTAACACGCTTACGTATTTTTGAAAATTCGTGCACATATTGAGTACATTTCAGCTTCAGAATATTTAAATGTATGTATGTAAGTACATGGATGTGCATGCGCAAATATACTAATTGGGTTTTGTATAAAAGGAAGTAATAAACGTTCTCAAACAGAGGGAAAAATATTTTTAAAAAATTGGCAAACGGCCAAGGTAATATGATTGGTTTTTGTGATTTGTCCGAATGACGTAGGCAAACACAGCAGAAAGTAGAGCGAAATTGTCGGTTTGCGCGGAAATTTGGAGGCCGACCAAAGGGTCTATGTGTTTCTGTTCAAGCATCATCAACAAACAAAATTGAGATCTTGCTTACAATCTCATTTTTTAAATGTAAACAATCATGGATATTTATGTAACAAATAGTCTGCCGGCTCGACTCAATTGTGCACTCGAAATACCTAGGGTTTCCTGCTTCTATATATTAAAAAAAATATACAAATTTCTTGATTCTCTTTTTTCTTAATTTACCCTATAGCACCAACACGTTGTAATGGTACAAGTGTTAGAGTGTAGAACTTAAATATGATGAGGAATTTATCAAATTGTATAGGACCTGCCAGGTTCATTTAGGAATTTTCTGAAATTGTAGATTTATTTGTCTCATGTGTGAAAAGAATGTATTGTTTTCTTAATAATATAAATGGAAATGCAATAAAAATGACGTACGTTTGATGAAACATTCAACGATGGATTAATAATAATGTGAATAACAGTGTTTAGCAAATGCGATATAGCATCTTGCGTTGCATCCTGTGCTGAAGTTCTCCGCGGCGAATCATAGTATGAACAACTTTCATTACAGTGCGTTCCTCATACTTTTGACGTAAAAAGTCCTGAAAAGGCATAGACAAAATCAATATAAGGCGCCTTTATAATAAAGAACTCGAATAATTACCTGCAAAATATTCTGCTCCGAGACTTGAGATCCAATGGCAAAGCGGCGCTTCAATTGCTTCTCAATGCGGTTTAGCGTCTCCTGGTCCTCCTCCGTTGTGAATCCCTCGGCACCGGCCAAGCTGCCAGTCATAGCAGCATCGAGCGTCGATACTTGGAAAAGACGAAGGGCCTCGTTTACATGGTCATCGGCGACGAATGGCTGCAAGCGAATCTTTGCCAGCGATTCCGATATGCGAATGACGGCCTCCAGCTGGCGCACGGTAATCGGAATGCTCAGTCGCTTGTCTGCGGCCTTTTCCTGTTGACCGGCTCCACTGCGCATAAGGACGTAGCGACTCTTCAGCTTCTCTCCAGCAGCCTCGCTCAGACGTGGACCGCAGTGGGTGCGACAGTAGTGGATGTACTTTTTGAACGTGGACAGCGATATCTCACCCTCAGCGGGCTCCGAAGGTGCCGACTTGTTTGAGCTGAGATGCACATTGATGATGTGCTTGGCCAGCGTGATATCTCGCGTCTCATCATGAATGTCCTTCACGATGAAAATCATATCGAAACGGGAAAGGATTGTGGGCATAAAGTCGATGTTCTCCTCGCCCTTCGTGTCGTCCCATCGGCCGAAAATGGAGTTGGCAGCCGCCAAAACCGAACAGCGTGAATTCAGAGTGGTCGTGATGCCGGCCTTGGCAATGGAAATGGTTTGCTGCTCCATGGCCTCGTGAATAGCCACACGATCGTCCTCTCGCATCTTGTCGAACTCATCGATACAGACCACGCCGCCATCGGCCAGGACCATGGCGCCGCCCTCCATAACGAAGTTGCGCTGGGGTATACCTTATAAGTCAGTAAACAAGACGATGATAAATAATAGTTTTCTTACCGTCTGAGGATCCTTCATAACCGAAGCCGTGAGACCAGCGGCACTGGAGCCCTTGCCGGAAGTGTAAACTGCGATGGGCGCCACCTTCTCCACGAACTTTAGGAGCTGCGACTTGGCCGTACCAGGATCGCCAAGCAGCAGGACGTTAATATCGCCACGACGACACAAGCCATCTGGCAAACGCTTACGGGATCCACCAAAGAGCATGCAGGTAATGGCCTTCTTGATGTCCCGCGAACCAAATATGCTTGGCGCCAAAGACTGTGATAGACGATCGTAGATGTCGCTGGAAGCAGCCATGCGCCGGAAGTTCTCCTCCTCGTCGGTGGTGATGTTGCTGTAGCGGGAGATGGCACCGGCACCCTCTGCATCCACGGTGATGCCAACCACCCTCATATACGGAGCACGCACTCCAACGACTGCCTTCTCGCGACCATCCTGGCGAGAGGGCTTGCCCACCTTACGGATGGAGTAGATGCCCTGGATTAGCACTCGGTTGCCGGGCACCACACGTTCGCACAGTGAGCGATCGCAGAAGAGCTGCAAGTGACGGGGAATCTCTCCCTGGGGCACAAAGTCGGGCAGTTCCTGGAGTTTTAGGGTCTGGAAATCTACACATTTGCACTTGTCCGGCATGATAAAGAACGGATCTAGAGGGCACTTGGGTCTGCCCGCCTGTTCCGTGTTGCACTTCCTGGGGAGGGCATAGCCCTCCAGACCAGGATTTACTTTGAGATTCGAAATGATCGTGCTGCAGGACTGGCACATAATAGACATTCGCGTGGCCTTGGCACTAATACCCGAGGCTGCGACAATGATGCCAGCAATCTTGACCAGCTTGGACACACAGTCGGACTTCAGCTGTCGGATGTTGGTGGGATTTGCATTGGAACTAAGCAGGATCTGGATGTCGTGCATATTCTCCTCGTGCTCCGGCCGGGGAGCCGTGATCTCGTCAGCCACCTCCCGGGCGGCCTCCTCGAAGATCTGCAAGTGCTCCGTGGGCTGTTTGTTCAGCTTGTCCGCCAGAGTCTCATCGAAGCCCACCAGGTCCTCCATCTCGATCTCCAGGAAGTAGCGGGCATTCAGGTAGTTCCTCTTCAGAGTGTCGCTGCAGGAAGACTACCTTTAAGGGGGTTCGGATGAGAGATTGCCGTTTACTCACCGGTATTTGTAGAAAAAGTTTTCCTCGTTGAAAGTACGTATGAACTCCTTGTACTTCTTCTTCACCGCCTGCAAGTTGATTTGCGCATCCTGCTGGTTTTCCCCGCCGAAATTGTCCGAGAAGAACACTCCCGCATCATCAAATCCTTCCATTTTAATTGGTAAACACAGTTAAGACGCGAGACTAAGGTAAATAAGTACTACTTTCTGCCCTGCTTGTTTTTTCCTTCTGTTTGACAATGCGATGTGCCAATATTTTGCCGCCAAAATTGCGGGCCAAGCGATAGCTAGAGATGAGATATAGACCCCGGAACTATCGATAGTTTTTTTGCAACTATCGCTGTCTTACTACGGCAATTGGCAGTTTCAGAAATAATTACATTATTAATGTTTTTGAAATAGGCTAAAAATGTAAATATTTATTTATATTTCATACTATAATTCTGTATCATCTCTATGAGGGTGGTAGGTTTTACTCAAAACATTTAAAAGATTTAAAAGACCATTAATTCTCAAATCTAGTCACGGGTGACAACCACCGAAAAATTAGTGGAAAAATTGTTTGAGATTCAAATGTTTCTATAAAGAATTACACACGATTTTTTAGTACTAAATGAAATCTATGTTTGTATATTGTTGAGGGAAAGTTTATTCAAAAAGTTCAAAATAAATATTTGTTGTAGAAGAAATATTTGTAAATCATATGGGTAATTTGTAAAATTTTTGGCATGTCATAGCATACAGAGAAGTACAAAACTAAATCAGCTGACATTTTCAGAACTGCTTTCAGCCCTGTGGAAATAAAAAACCAGTTCCCAGTGACTGTCACTGTTTGCCCATAAGATCCAGCACAAAAAATACCAAATTTAAAATTTCGCACGCTGTCAATTCCGCGGAAACATCGATTGTATCGATAGCACATGGTTTTTCGCACCGGCTCAAATCGGCGGCAGTGTTGCAAAGCGACTTTTTAAACTAGCGTGCTGTAGAAATAGTCCCATCATTTAGTCGCTATTTTTTCGACGTGAAAAACCAAAGAGACGCCGAAAAACTAGAAAATGGTGAGTTTTGAGCGGACTTTGCTGCCAATCGAAGGCCCAATTGCTGACGGATCGTTTTCGCAGGCCAGCACAGACATCCCGATGGAGGCAGCTGTGGAATCGGCGACCGGCATCACGCCCAATTCAAATGCGAACTCAAACAATGTGGCGAAGAAGCTGCCCGCGGAGGGGAGCACCGGGGACAATCCCAATGCCAATGCCGACGAGATGACGTCCCGCGACTATTACTTTGACTCCTATGCCCACTTTGGGATCCACGAGGAGATGCTCAAGGACGAGGTGCGCACCGTCACATACCGCAACGCCATGTACCACAACAAGCATCTGTTCCAGGGCAAGGTAGGGTCCACTTCCGGGGTTTCCCTCGACTTTCAAAAGCCCAAGGCGAGGTGGTACTAACCTCCCCTCTTCGCAGACCGTTCTGGACGTGGGCTGCGGTACCGGCATCCTGTCCATGTTCGCCGCGAAAGCCGGCGCCGCCCAAGTGATCGCCGTCGACTGCTCCAATATCATCGAGTTTGCCCGCCAAGTGGTTATTGACAACAATCTGCAAGATGTGATCAAGGTGGTCAAGGGCAAAATTGAGGAGATAGAGCTTCCAAATGGTATTGAGGGCGTGGACATCATCATTTCCGAGTGGATGGGGTAGGTTTCGAGTTTCTAGAGGTGTCATTCGTTGAGAAACGTCATAAGAAAGGGGTGACAATCCGATTTGACTATACCATGATGTTTAAATATCCCTTGAAGATGAGCTTCCTGTATACCAACCTATAACTATTACTTTCCTTAATGTAGCTACTGCCTCTTCTACGAGTCCATGCTGGACACAGTGCTGTACGCGCGGGACAAGTGGCTGAAGAAGGACGGCATGATGTTCCCTGACCGAGGCACTCTGTACATCACGGCCATCGAGGACCGGCAGTACAAGGACGAGAAGATCAACTGGTGGGACGATGTGTATGGCTTCGACATGAGCTGCATTCGCAAGGTGGCCGTCACCGAACCGCTCGTCGACGTGGTCGATCCCAAGCAGGTAGTGTCCACATCCTGCATGGTCAAGGAGGTCGACCTGTACACCGTGCAGAAGGCAGATCTCAACTTCTCGTCCAAGTTCAGCCTGTGCATCAAGCGCAACGACTTTGTGCAGGCGTTAGTCACCTACTTTAACATAGAGTTCACCAAGTGCCACAAGCGTCTTGGGTTCAGCACGTCGCCCGACTCCACGTACACGCACTGGAAGCAGACGGTCTTCTACCTGGACGACCATATGACAGCCAAGAAGAATGAGGAGATCACCGGCACGTTCCAGATGAAGCCCAACGAGCGGAACAACCGCGACCTGGACTTTGTCATCGACATTAACTTCAAGGGCGAATTGTCGCAGATCCAGGAGTCGAACACATACCGCATGCGCTAGGGTCCGCCTTAAACAAAATCCGAACTGCCAGTGTGTACCGGGGCTCAGAGCTCAGCGGCGAGGATATAAACAATGACTAGACGTAAGGGTTTATTCCAGTGCGACATGTGCAACGAACTTGTGTTGCGTCTTCTCCTAAGTTTAAAGTGTACCTTTGTTAGTATACATAATATTTTTACACTCGTGCGCCTGTTTAAATTATTATCCGAACATACTTCTAAGAAAAGTTGTACAGTAGCACGTCAATTCTCACATAATAAACAGTGCATTTGGCACGTCCCCTTTTGCTGGAAACAAATGCATTTTGATGATATATGAAACCAATCAAAACTCGCTGATTGTGCGTCTTTATTTCTTAGTAAAAAAAAAGGAATTTTAAGAATGCATCGAAAGATTTATATTGTCATCTGAAGAAAATGTACTTACATCGCAATCAACTTAGGAAACCCTACCAAAAAGTCGGCCTTGGCCACGCTTCTTGTTTGATTGCGACAATGCTTAAATGTTATCCTTTTTGGGAAATATTTTAATGCCGATCGCGAGAGTCCGAGCGACTTCGACGATCGCGCGAGAAGCTTCGGCTGCGGGGCGATCGGGAGCGACGTGGCGAGCGGGACCTGAAATAAACGCGTTGGTAAAGAAGATATGATTATTTCCCAATTTAAACAAGTCAATACAACTATCTGCTTAGAGTAGTAAGAAGTGTATGTACATACGCGCCTTACAAAGTGCTGAAAAAGTGTGGCTCTAAAAGTAAATGCTGGCTGGAGTATATCTGATTCACAATATAAACACAAATGAAAGCTGTGCAAATTGTTTAGCTCAAATGAATCAATTATAGCGTTTAGTAAGCTGGAACCCCACTACTGTAGCTGCTGTGGTGTTTTATAGTAACTCTGGTAACCTACGTTTTAAAGCTTTCTACATTGTTGGAAGAACCGGATCGCGATGACAAAATGGACGGACAAATCTATAATACTTGATTGCGTTACACAAGATCTAGGCCAGTTTTCTCATTACTAGAGTGGGTATTTAGAGAAATCTGGCCATATAAAACTAAATGTAAATCATTAAACCGTAAAAAATACTCCTAATCTTTGGCAACTAAATTAAAGAAAATAATTGTAAGCAATTATTTGAAGGATACGCAGGATAACTTCGTTAGTAGAACTCTTTTGGCGACTGCATTGCTTCTTCGAAGATGAAATCATTTGGGTTGCTAATCAAAACTTCTGTGAGGCTGTGACGCTGAACATGGATAATTTAGAGTTGCAAGTTGAAGGTTGCTGGCTGTGGGCTGTGAAGATGGTTGCTGTTGTAGATTGTTGATGTTGTAGAAGGAAGAAGAGTAGCAGTGGAAGTAGTTCTAGCCGAAGGAGTTATCCTGAAAAAGTGTCGATAACTCGCATTTAACAACCACTAAAGGCTTTTGATCGTAGATAATATATGTACATATGTATACAGTTTGTAGTTTTGGTCCGAGTAGCGTACTATCAATGTTCAATTGGTAAGGGTCAAGGGTCAATTGAACCTGAATAAGACAGCTTGCGAAGAGACCT
The DNA here is from genome assembly GCF_043229965.1 of Drosophila suzukii. NCBI lineage: Eukaryota > Metazoa > Arthropoda > Insecta > Diptera > Drosophilidae > Drosophila > Drosophila suzukii. Next base: position 71,484,981 of record NC_092082.1, read on the forward strand.
CTACTTAATGAAGGCCTTTTCGCACGCTATCTTATCACGTGCAGTAAAAAAAAGGCGGGAAAATGTAAATGTTTGCAATTAGCAATCAATGTTTTTGCGATGATACCAATGAAATTTCGATTCTATAACAAATTGTATACTTTTTGATAAGAATTTGATTAATTCTGGCGCTTCGAGACAAGATCGTCGTTGTACGCTTAGAGTACAAGGGGAACTATCCCACTTTTAGATAGTCAAGAGATCCGTGACTTACGTACGGAAGACATATTGAGTCAAGGTACCACGGGAAGTACAGTTTATGGTCATGCAATTACCTGTAGCGCCCGGAACCAGAGCGTCCACTAGTGCTACCGCCCTCTCCGCGCCGGCGATCCCGGGAGCGACCCGATGACATCTCCACGCGGATTCTGGTGCCGCAGCAGCGCGTTCCGTCCAGGGCACGCGTCGCGTCCTCCGCGTCCCGTCGATCCTCGAACTCCACGAAGGCGAAACCGGGCGGATTGCGAGCCACCCACACATTCCGCAACGGTCCGTATTTGGCGAAGGCCCCCTCGATTTCATGCTTGGAGGCCGAGGAGCCCAGGTTGCCCACATACACCTTGCAGGCCAGGTCCCACTCCCTGTATCGCGGCATTTTGTCGTGTGGTGTGGTGTGGCGCGGTGTCGTAAGTCTTGCGGGAGAAAGTGAGCGGCTGAAACACGAAAATCGTGGTAATTAAGATGCGCCGTGCACGGGGTGTTGCTTGGGGAACTCCATTTAACACTTACCGTCTAGAATTTAACCTAATTTTGTTAATTTTCTTAGCAGAACCTTCCGCCTTTTCTTTATTTATTGCCCAGAGTGTGACCAGACTCGCAAAATAGTGGTGGGTCGGCCAAACGATAGATATCGCTAGTTCACACGGCACGCTATATTTATTTAAAATGTCTGAGATTTGGCTATTACATATTATTATTAAATTTTTCGGTTGGTTTTATTTTATTTTAATTCGCTCTTCATATTTAAGATCTATAAAAAGTAAAATAATTCCAAATAAAAATATTACAATTTATTTATTTACTCAAGTCACGGAATTACGACCGCAACAAGTAACGACAATAGTAACTGTGACTAAACATCTCCCATCCCTAATAGACATTTCATAACCAGACCGCCGGGTTCCTCTTCATTGAACGAAAACATTGGCAAATCCTAACTGAAATGAGGCTGACGAAAACCCTGTGTGCCCAGCATCTTGGATGGCACTTCAAGAAGCACTGGCTGGTCCAGGGAAAGCGGGTCCCCAAGGAAACGGGCGCTGCCGCCGAGCTCCTGAAACGGGGTGTTCAGGTGAAGAATCCAGAGGATCTATTGAACGCAAAAGTTGAGAAAAAACTGTGAGTATCTACAGGGAACTACCTACTGATTGTAATAGGTAACTTACATATATCATTTAACCTGCAGGGTGGACATCGTTGGCACCCGCGAGAAGACGATTCTCGAGGACACCAAGCACCCCGACTGGCACTCCACCGTTTGCCACTCCTACTCCGACAACAGCGTGCTGATTGGCGGTTTGCCACAGGCCCAGGTGCTGACCAACTGCATCGAGATCCCGACCTTTCCCAAGCAAATCGAGGATACCATCGCCAGCCAGCAGTTACCCAAGTCCATAGACAAGAGTATCCGTCATGCCATTCTGGCATCCCACGTGCTCGATGCGGAGCAAGTTAAACTGCCCAAGGTGAGGGTGCCGGAGAGGCCGCGTTTCAACTTGCCACGCTCCTACGGAATTTCCCACGAAAGGGTCAAGTAAGTTCACATCTACATACCCAATTGAACCCCCAGTAACTCTGTAATCTCCCTCAGTCGCCTGCTGGTTAACAAACTTCTGCATGAAACCGAAAAATTAGCCGGCCGTTCAGTCTCCATACGTAAAAGGTTTATAGACAACGCCACCTTCAAGACCTCCTTAAATAAAGATGGTGATCTGCTTGGTTTCTCCATCAATGCTGAAAAAGTGGTTTTCGCAAATCGCGCGATCGAAGCTATCAAGGGAAAATTTGAAGGAGACCTGCCCGATCTTTACCCTATGAAGACCACGATATCGATTCCAAAACGCCACATTTACCAAACAGAGAACTTTTACCGTGAGTTTGTAAATCAGTAATATACATATCATGAAAGTCTAACGATGTCATTCCTTTAGCCCTGCGCACGGACATTAGCTGCTCCCATCCACACACCATTTTCACGGTCTTCAACAAACACCTGGTGAAAAATTCCCATGGTTCCGAGGTCACAACTTCTCAGCTCCACGCAAGGACATTGGTCAAAGCTTTTGTTGTGGCTGCGGCTCGAGCCAGGCAATTGCACGGGGATTCCTTGGAGGGTGCTCTCCCCAAGCCAATTGTCGTGCAGAGTGTCCAGACCGACGGACGGACTTTCCATTTCGGTGTGTTGCAGCTAAACACACTCGATCTGGGCGCCAATAGCACTACGAAGAACTATTGGTTCCAAAGGCAGAACTACGATCTATTCTCCGACTGCTCCTACGAAGCGGGAAGAACGCATTTGGAAAACTACAACGGCGACGTTTTTCGCATATTTAATGCATTTTACAATAACTCCTAAATATAAATGCTACTGAATAATAAAATATGTTTTTTGTTATGTCTGTATAAGGCTAAAGAACTTTTCATCTATTACTTTAATATTATTAAGTTCCTTTATAGCGATATAGCCAGAGTGCCAGCACTGTTCCTATGAGAAAGGTGCGAATTTCTGAATTATTTGGCGCCTTGTTATTCGCTTTCATCCATAGGTCGATATCCGAATCCCCAACCCCAACCATTTCAGTGGATTCCATAGCAACGTGGATGCACTAAATTGTTTATGCATCGATGTATTGACTGCTAATAGAGACGTTGTGCAAAGTTTTTCCACCCACACACGTTTAAAGTTTAAAAAGGCAAAAAAATCGCTACCATGAATAGGCCAAAGCAGGGTACCAGCTCCAACAACAGTGGCACATCATCGGAAACCAGCGAGACGCAAAGTGTGGATGACCAGCAAAGTGCTCCGCAATCGAACATTCGTGCAGGTAGTAGTGCATCATTGAGTAGGTGGGTAGTGTTGTTATTATTTCTATATATTTTTTAAACAATTGTAATCCTATTTCATAGAGCCAAAAACAGTTGGAGACGCATGAAAGAGCTGGCGGCGGAGAAGGAAAAGGAAAATGAGGCCAAGCGACCTCCCTGGCGGGCAGTTAGCGTTTCCACGCTCACCAAGCCAGACAAAAGCGCTTTGCTGCGGGCCAAGTTACTGGATGCCTCGAGGTTATTAAATAGAGTTTTTATATTTAATAGGATATACATATTTTCCCCTATAGACGTCTAAGAGCTGGCAAAGCAAATGTGGCCTTGCAAACGGACTTTGTGCCCACGAAGCTCATGAAAGAGGCCAGCTTTGGTGTGCAGAACGATCTGATTTTGTACAAGGACATAGGAATTCTTACCGATGGACAGTACTCCAAAAAGAAGGATGGCTATGAGAAGTGTAAGCCTAGTACTCGTTACTTACTTTTATGAAATATTAACCAGATATTTGCAGATGTGCTCACCTATTCCATGTCCCAAATGACCGATAGTGTGCCTACCGTTTCGCGCCAAACTCAAACGCTACTGCCCAAGGCCTTTAACAAGGATCTGGTCAACTCGTATCTCCCCAAAACCGATGAGGATGGCAGTGACATTATCTCCGATGTGGAAAAGAGGTTGGGCGATCAGATTGCCAAGATAAGGAGGCTTAACTTCGATGGATCCCAGCAGCCGAGGCCAAGTGGGAATAATACGAACTTGGCTCCTACCTTGGCATCCTGGCATTTCGACGACGATGCAGTGGAAATGGAATCGGAACGACACTTTATACCCTACACCATAGAGTCCTTTAAGCCTTGGCGTAGCTTTGTGCCCTTTCCCTTCCGATTGAGGGGCAATTCCCTGATTGGCACCCAAAAAATAGATTGGTACGCCCTTCTGCAGTCCATCGATGACCTGATCAAGGAGTCCAACAATCTGGTGGATAAACTAGAGAACATTATGTTGGAGAGCCGTGCTCATCGCAAGTCGGTCCTGGGAAATCTGGGTAAATTACCCAAGTTTGAGCCCACTAACTTCTCAGCCCCTTCGGAGCACTGGTTGCCGCTAATTGAACAGCAGGAGAAGCAGTTGCAAATTATTTTGAGCGGCAGCGAGGCTAAAAGAGAATCCTCTGAATAGCAGTTTTTATATGACGAAAATTGTTAGAGATAAATATTTGGTGATTATTTATGAAGATAGGATTAAAGAAAAATGCATATGTTTTATGGCCTTAGGCTTTATAAATTGGTTTAGAAAAGCTTGTTAAACAGTGCACAATAAAATATTTAAATAAAGATAACACAATGGAGTTTATTTAATTGTTTAGAAAATATTTGGTTGTAAGTGTATGGAAAACAATCTTATTGATCTTAAAATGAGCAACATTAATTAAACCTTCTTTTCTCGAGAAATACCAGATGACTTTCCCTTTCCTTGGGAGCTCTTCTTTGGCATAAGTTTCATCAGAATATCCGTAGCTGATTTACTATCTAGGGGGCAATTGGAATACACCTCTTCACACGCCCTATCGTTGGAACGCTTTCCGTGCTCCAACGCCTCTTTTATAGCCGTTCCATCTAGCAGGTAATCCACCAGAGCATTTCTGAAAGTAAATAAGGATATTGGTAATACAATTATAAATGTTATATATGTACAATGTTTAAACTTACTCCGACAACATGTGAATGAATTCATCCATCTGGTCAGAGGATCCGATCTTCATATTATACTCTGTAGAACGAACATAACCACACACAGCACGCTGCATACAACTCGTTGAGTCAATATTATTCTGACCCAGGACATCGTCGATTTTATTGATCATGCTGCTAAGAGGTGTCAGATCACTATCCTCACCTTGAAGAAAGTTAAAGTTAAATTAATTGTACTAAATTACTTTTAAGTACTCACTTCGACCGTATCCCCCGTAACCTCCATGGAAGGCTGATAGAATTTTGGGGATCAGTATAATGGCGCCAATGCCCACGAGAGTACCCAAAACAACACCGCCGAGGTCGAGTTTTATGGGATTGTAGGCAGAAAGTCCTGTACCGCCAGGATATCCCTAAATAGTGCATAGAGAAATATCAGTTTTATATGGTTTACCTTTGAAATGGGGGCTCTAAGCACGTTCACATACATTCAGAGATCCATAGCCGGTGGTATATCCCAGACGTTCCAGCCTATCCTTAGTGGAAGCTGCCTGCGGTTCACTGGGCTGTGTTTTATTTTCGTTGTAGTACGATCTATCCCGTTGTGCTTTGTCCGCGTAGAACCTAAAGATTAGAACCAAAATAAGTTCTTATTTTGCTAGCCAAAATCCACTTACTTATGACTCTCTTCATATTTTGGTATGGCATTTGCATAGGTTAGCAAAACCATAACTGCCAGAAATTGCAATATGACAAAGTAATTGATGTTCATTGTGCTTTTATATATCCTTTTTTGGTGTTATATTATAGTAGTAGTCCTCTGAAGTTTATGTCGCGGATCCAACGTGTCGTTCGCTCTGCCCCAAACTAATATTTCGAGTGGTACCAACTCCACTATTTATAAGAGCTAGCCAAAAATTCGAGCAATTTGTTCAAATTACAAAATGTCAAGCAATGTGCGGATTTGAATGCCGTTTATGCGAGTATTTTGGAAAAAGTGAGGAAAGAAACCCATTCTAGCAAAACGAATGAACAGGTGTTTGTAACCATATAGGCACTTATGCCCATGTCCCCACACACGCACAGTAAACCCTCGCAGGGAAAGACGACCAGCCATTGTATTTATGTCGCTGTAATGCGCAATTTTCATTGCATACTCAATTATTTAACAAAATTATCGCAGCCACGAAAACGGCGAAGACGCCAACAAACAACCACGCTTGCTGGGCGGATAAATTGAGCGGCCATGCATCTGAAACCAAGAGTCGTATATCTATGTACTCCCATGGATCAAAATCGCGACTTGGGACCGGAGACACATGGAAGTGTTTGCACCTGCGCGACTTGCATCATTATGAGGGGCACCCGACCAAGAGATTTCTGGTATTAAGTCACTGACTTTTTGTCGCTCGTTTTTCGTAAGTATTCAAAAGGCCTAAAATATATGGGCTTTTACATTGATATTAATAAATGGCTCAAAGCAACTCGAAGAAAAGTTACTGCTGTAAAGATGTGCTAGTTCGAAGGATCTGAATAACTATAAATGATCCTAACCATTTGAAAACCCTATGCTTGCAATAAATATATTTTGAAAAGTTATATATTTCTATAGTTTAGTGACCAGGGTCACCATCGCTGACCTCCAAAAAAATAAATAAATACATCTTATATATTTTTGAGTTCATCAAACTTTTTCTAGTTGAACATGTGTAAGTTGTTTGTGGTGTTATCAAAGTTTTTAATATTCTTTTACATCATTTGGGATTTGAATTTAATTACAAGTAAAGGTATTAGTTTGAGTTTTTAATGCTAGAGCAGAAACAAATTAATCTTTTAAATATGTTAAAGACATTGTCTTATCTTATCATTTTATTCAAACAAAATAATCTTTGATAGTTCTTGTGAGACGCACATTGAAGAATAGTTTTATATCGAATCCAGATTTATTTGCTGTTAACTCGTCAATGTCCATTTACACTTAATTGCTATAAAGAAAATATGAAATACCAAGTCAACGCTCAATGACATATTTGTTCTCCGATTAGTGTGACTTTGGCAGCCTTGAAATTACGAGTCATTCATTGCCTCTCGTTAAGGTTAATGTCATAAAGAATTTGCTTTTTTGAATTTCTGCCATGGTTTTGTTTATATACAACTAGACACCTACACAGCCGATTTAATATGTGGGTATACGATGATGTGCAGTTTATTTATATGTTCACGAATACATGTTTCCGATCTTCTATTGTAAGAATGTATGAGTAATCTGGCCTCAAATTGTTGGAAAACAAAATTTATTTTTATCTTATTTGTGTTTTTTAATAATTTATTTCCAGATATATGTGTGGAAAGCTCTGTGTCCGGTCCACAGGTGATACCCACCGACCATAAATTGCTCTCAGGATTTTAATTTCATGCCTTATTTGATTTATTCTTCAAATACCCACTCATAATTGGACGTCTTGGCTGCATGTTCTATGTTTGTTTGTCAATCAATCTTTTGACCGAATTTAACATGACGAATAGTACGATGATGTTTTGAATGATGCGAAAACTATCATAAAACCTTGCAAGTCATTTGGGATATTACGATGTACATATAGTTTACCGCCATTAATGTTTACATTAAACAAATATTGCATTCTGCCAATGCTTATAAATAAATTTCAAATTCAAATATTTTCGATTTTCAATAATTGCTCATTATATTCGAAAATCTTGTACTGAATTTAAAAATAAATAATTCTCAACACATTGGCGTACATATCGACCCATTTATCACCTTTGCTAAAAGGGCCACTACATCATATCATAATGTCAAAACACTTCATCAAGAAAACAAATATTCTATGAGTGTTCGATCTAAAATTACCAAGATTCTGGAAAACATTCGTGACGTTTGTTTTCGAAAAGGGCTCCTATATCCTGTGGGCACAAGACGGTATTGGTTTGTACATAGGCTTTTCCGAACACAACTGTATGAAAAGTGCTGGCTTTATGTAAACAGAATTCGCTCGCTCTTTTGCGACGAGAGATGTCAATGTTTCTTAATTCCAAAAATAAGTTTATTTGGGAGATGGATAGAAAAAGAGGTATGGACTGAGCGTGAGAGAGAGAGACAGAGAGCGAGGGATCGAAGGCTGTGAAAATTTTGAAAATCAAAAAATTATAAGCAAGTGCTCCGTGCCATTCTCGGGCAGATCAACTCGAACGGGCGTCTAGTGAACAACACGCAACGACGATATATCCGAACCAAATCCAACGAACAATTCAATTTGAAATATCTCAAAAGCAACTGCATCTAAAAATCGCAAAATGGTTTACGAAAGTGGATTTACGACTCGCAGAACCTACTCCTCGAGGCCGGTGACGACTTCTTACGCCGTTACGGTAAGCCCTTCGACATAAAAATTATTTACTTGACATACGGTAGTGTGGTTTTCCTTGATTTAAATCTGTGAAATATATCTGTGCGTACAGTTTCCAAACTCAAAATTCCAAATTCAAAATTTCCAAAAGATGAAAACCTGTGAATGCAAACGCTGCGGATAAATTTGACAAATTTGAAAGCAGTTAGTTAATTGCTAATCGAATCTGTAGTCACAAGATTTCAGTTTTAGGCGCTTGTGTCCCACTTGCTGTACTCAATGGTTTCATTTTGACAAGCGAACAGATTATTTAAGAAATTGAAACACGTTTGAATGTAAAGTGTCTACCAAATATGAATATCGTATCGAACTTACAGTATATAACTAGCTGGTCTTTTACAACTAAATGTCCTTGTGCTCAAGAGTATTTTATGATCACCTGGATGTTCTGTAAATGTATATATGCGAAACAGTATTTTCAGGTTCAGTGTGGGCATTCATACATAAACCTATTTCTAACAATTTAATAACTTTCATAATGGTCGTATGTACTTGTACTATACTATATGTGATTTATGTGCGTTCCCCGTCTAACAAATATAAAACCAGACCGAAAATCATAAAAATGTGACAAAATTATTTTGACAAAATTATGCGAGTGTGAAAACATTGCAATTTTTCGTGAGATCGTGGGAATTGAATTTTTCCTAAATTTATTGCTGCGCTATGATCTTCATATCTCTTTCGGATATACGTGTTTACTCATCTCCCAAATATAACACGCGAATACATTTTAAGAATTCGGCGGAGGCCGAACATTTTCTTCTCTATCTATTTTATTATTATTTACAAAAGCTGAGGTCCGGGTCCGTCTGGTGCCCAAAAATGTTTAGCATATAGGCGAGTGGAATTCCAAACACATGCGAATTCTCGATGAAACTCACACGGAGGCAACTCTCTCGATAATTTGTTTTTGTACGGGCCGTGGTTTTGCTTTTTGTATGTGTAATACTATATGCGCGCGCATTTCGCTCTTCGCTAGTCCTAAAAATATCTTTCCGATTTCCATAATATATTCAAATAAACCAAAGCCATGGGAAGAACCAACAATAAAATAACGGCAAAATTTTCGAAAATTAGAAGAAAAATGCTGAAAAAATCACTAAAGACCCATTTTTCAGACAGTTTAATGTGATGATAATCCAAGCAAGGACATATATGTAAATCATAACCCCCAGAGATCCATCTTGTCTGGACACTTTCTGTTTTACTTGTATATACATGTTGACAACTATCAGAACTTTCACTTAATATCGTATAATATTAATGATTTGATGAATGAAAAAGAGATACCATGTCTGATGTCATTGATGTGTATCTTTTAAATATGCCTACCTATATTATGCAGATGTGATGCTTGGTATTTAGGGATAGGGTGCAGAAAAAATGGCTTGATTGAATATTAACTTGACTTTATTGCTGTACATAAATAAATGTTTGCTGATTGCGTTCCATCTTAATGCTGCGAGTGATACCATAATGCTCCCATTGCACATTACTTACAACCACACTACGTCGTATCAATATGCATATATACCTATGTGTATTTAGACTAGGGTGGACCTTTTGGAGAATTACATTTTGAAATTGAAGTACTGCAACTGCCTTAAGTTAAGAGAAAACCCATAAAGTGGGCTTAGTTGTTAAATATCAAGTACACCTCTATATAAACCAACGATAGAGGTCCACTCTAGTCTTCAGATACATGAGTAGATATGCAGCTTGTGTCATAATGTAAGGATGTTCGAATATTGGATATAGCTTGACTCGACCCCAACCACTGCCCCAACGAAGCTGTATATAAATGCCCCGCCCAAGAACCGTGTATATATATGATAGACCCACCGCCCAGTTGAGTCCCCAGCACCGCCAGCAGTTCCCAGCTGCACCACCTAACCACTGAGCCATCGCCACAGCTTAATCCCCGGCTGACCCAGAAATTAAAAACATACTTGTGGACTTTTGGGCTTTGCAGAGAACGAAGAGAACACCAATTGACTGGGAGAAAGTTCCGTTCGTGCCGCGGCCGTCGCTCATCTCGGATCCGGTGACCGCCTTCGGAGTGCGGCGACCTGATCTCGAGCGGCGCCAGCGGTCGATCCTCGATCCGATCAATCGGGCGGCCATCAAGCCGGACTACAAGCTGGCCTACGAGCCCATCGAGCCGTACGTCTCGACCAGGGATAAGAACAGGACGCGTATCCTGGGCATGGTGCGCCAGCATATCGACACCGTGGAGGCGGGTGGCAACACCGCCGCTCGCACCTTCCGCGACAGTCTGGACGCCCAGCTTCCGCGTCTCCATCGCGCCGTCTCCGAATCCCTGCCCGTCCGCCGGGAGACCTACCGCAACGAGAGGTCGGGCGCGATGGTCACCAAGTACTCCTACTAGGGAGCGACCTCAGTCACCCACCCAATCGAAAACCCGAACCCAATCGAAAGCTAGTCGAACGATTTTAGTCTTATCTAAGAACACATATCATAATTAAAAACGAAAAAAAAATGAAAAATCATACAAATTAATGATAGGCCTAGCCATAGTCCATTAAACCCTGTGTTAACCCACTAAAAACAGTTGTACAAGTTTTCACTCTACACAGAGAAAAAGAGTCCTTATTGGTTTATGGTTGAAAAAATGTACCATTTTGTGCTTATTTCAAAGAACACATTTTTAAGGATTCCTTCAAAAGGGTTCCATTATATAAGCAGAAAATTTTTGATTAGTACCAAAATTATGGTAATTCACTTCCAATTTTAAACCAACAAAGGCCTTTTCTCTGCGTACCCATGTTTCTAACGTTTCATCCATAGAATCATAGCATTTTGTGTGCCTACATAGATGGTTGCATTAAATTCGAAACTCTAAACTCTAAAGTTAAACAGTTCGAACATGTTTCAATTTCCCCCGAATGAGTCGCATTGCGTTATTTGGCCATTTGCATACAGCAGTTCGTGGAGCAGTCTTGCCTTAACTTTAAATGAAAGCTTACGTTGCCAAAATGCCGAAACCAAACCAAAACCTTATCTATATATCACTATCAAATCGGAATTATAGACTCCACGCTTAGACCTGTGCACGGACAGGCCGGGCTCGCACCGCAGCAGGGCCTCCTCTGACTACTCGTACACCTCGAAGTCGTCCGTGGAGAAGAGCAGCTACGATTCGAGCAACCCTCACTCGTACCGCCCGGAACGCTCCACCTACACCTCGACGGTGGAGAAGACCTCGCGCAGCGGTCCCGGTGGCGCTTACAACTACAGCACTGAGCGGACGAGCACCACTGGCGCCGGACCCGGCGGCTACAGCTATTCCTCGACCACCTCCGGCAACCTGCCCGGCGGCACCAAGTACCGTCACTTCTCCTACCACGTGTAGGATGTTGGATGCACTGCATCGGCGGATCTGAAGAGGCGGCGGCATCGGTTGCCCACGGCTTTGAATGTTATGGTGCCCACTAATACGTCATTGTTTTGAATATATAATATACATACATATTTATATTTCAAATAATCCACCTAACACGCTAACCTTGAGTGCCCATGTATATGTATACGATGTTTCCGATGATGATGATGTATTTGTTTTGACTTGGACTAATCCCCACTAATGACCAAATAGTTTCGCATATAGACTAGATTAACTGAAAAAGATAAAAACAATTTCTCTGTGTATTTGCAACCTTCAAGCAGTCATGTTAAAACATATTTGTGATACAATAAAATAAACACGGTCTAATCTCAAATGAACCAAGCATTATTTTTTTTGAGATATAAGAATAGAAGGTCGATACGATATTCATACAGGAGACACAAAGTAGGAAAACGAAAGAAATACCGTTTTTGTCAAGGAGTATGCGAATTGCCATATTTTTTGACCCTAAACCTCCAATGTCGTATTTTGTATTACTTTCAGTACCCCTCGGTCGAGAGAGTAACTCGTGTAAGTATTTGGTTTTCATCCTACTCGCCTACATCGCTTGTCATCCATCTTTCTATGGTTTTACTATTCTTTTCTATTGACTATTATCACACTGTTCAATCACATCCATCACATCATCGTCACTGGAAAAGCCGACTCGGTTAGTAGTAAGCCCTCTTATTTAGTTTGTAGATAAAGAAGAACCCAATATATTAAAATTATAGTGCTGCCTTTTTAAAAATACCGGAAATCTTAAGTGGAGGTGTATATTATTAATTTTGTTTCATAAAAACTTAATTATTTAGATCTACCTATATATATAAAACTTTCGTAACAAAATTAAAGAACCAACGCAGATCCCTAAATTGTAAAGGTCGATTATTCATTATATTCTTACTTTCGTATTTGTTTGTGCTATGAACTGATTTTGGAAATTATAAATTTAGGAGATCTAAAATATAGAGAATATTTAGTGTACTTTTCCATTTAAACAAACTGTGGAGCTTAAGATCAACTCTTTCCGACATGGAGCTAACTAACTATATCTTAAATCAGAAGAAACTCTCCGACTGGAGAGATCATGGTTTTCAGTTTCTGTTTCTAGTTATGTTCTGACTTCTCCGCTTTCTCATTCCGCTAATCAAATCAGAATCACCCAGCCTCGCACATACGATGTTATGTTAATTTTGAAACCGTTGCCAAATAGGTGTACAAGTCGAGTTACCCCATCTACTCGAGCTACTCGGTGCCCCGCCGTGTCTACGGCTCAACCCGGGTGGTGACCTCGCCCATTCGCGTGGTGACCTCCCCCGCCCGTGTGGTGTCCCGCGTCATACACTCCCCATCGCCTGTTCGCGTTGTCCGCACGACGACCCGAGTGATTTCATCGCCGGAGCGCACCACCTACTCCTACTCCACGCCATCGACCTACTACAGCCCCACCTACTTGCCATCGACCTACACTTCGTCCTACATCCCGACATCGTACACCACGTACACGCCGTCCTACGTCTACAACCCGACCACGATCACCCGGGTGTATGCGCCCCGTAGCTCGCTTTCGCCGCTGAGGATCACCTCCTCGCCGGTGAGGGTCATTACCAGCCCCGTTCGCGCCGTGCCCTCCTACCTGAAGAGGCTGCCTCCTGGATACGGTGCCCGGGCCCTGACCAATTACCTCAATACCGAGCCCTTCACCGTAAGTTGGTACACCGTTTCTTAGCACGTAGCTTGCACACTTAGCCACACAGAAAACTTGGAGTAGAGCTTCCGTCGATTTGCATACTTTTGGGGACGAGCCTCTAACATTCCATCCAAATTGCAGACCTTCTCCGAGGAAACAAGCCGGATTCGCAACCGGGCGCAATCTCTGATTCGTGACTTGCATACTCCCGTGGTGCGCCGTGCACGTAGCTGCACTCCCTTCCCAGTCACCGGGTAAGTAGGGTTCTCTCATAAGAAAAATATGGAACCACTAGACCGACCTTAAACCTAATAATGGCCCTTTGAAAACCAAAAATAACTCAAAAAAGCTCTTGTATACATTCAAATACATATGTTTCTGTGCATTTATTAGGCCATCTTTGTGCAGTGTTTTAGATTTTACGAGCCCTTGGCATAGAAGATAATTGCATTCGTTCCACTTGTCGTATGCGTTATTTTTGCGTTCACATCACGCATACGACATGTGCGTTTGCAAAAATTCGTTGCAAAGAAATGACAATTTATGAAATTTAATTAGCTAAAAATACCAAATGGGTACCTCTTTTTATGTTTTTTTAAACATGATTATGATCTTTTTACCTAATATTTAAATAATTATACTTTTGGTAAACTTTTTTTATCAAAATTAATAATGAAACCCTTTGAATTTGTATAAATATATAAATCTGCCCCAAGTCCATTGCTCGAAATTCTCATTATATTGAATACTAAATTCCAAAAATATGTTTTTTAGTTACACCTATGAGCCGACTTCTCAACTGGCCCTAGACGCTTATGTGGCCCGTGTCACAAATCCTGTGCGTCATATTGCCAAGGAGGTTCACAATATTTCGCACTATCCCAGGCCAGCTGTAAAATATGTTGGTAAGTTGCATTTCGCAATGGTGCCAAGGTACTGCACTATGTTTACTGTTCACAACTGTGGTTAGATATCTTAATTGTATAGTAAATGGCTATTAAATTCCATTTTTTAAATAATTAAATAATAAAAGGTAAAAGTCATCTTGCATCAGTAAGGATTTGCGGTGACAAGGCCTATAATGTTAGAAGTCCATTGTACGATTCGGACAAAGTTCGAAATGATATTAACCTCTTGTCCTGGTACCTTAGACACCCGACTTGGAAGAATGATAAGAAATCCCATGATCCTGTAAAGGAAGGTAAGTACTGTTTATGTTGTTACATTACGCTTGAAGATGACACCTGTACATATCACTCAAGCATAAGTGTAATTGATGTTGCGCCAAACAATTACCATTCATTAAAAGTTGCATACTTAAGGACAAGGGTACTCGGTTTTTTTCTTTAAGAACTTGTTTTTGAAATTTCCAACAGACATTCACAACTTTAATAGATTCCTAGTTGATGGAACTCGAAGAAACACTTTTCATACAATCAAAAATCAAGCAAAGAATAATTTACATTCTTCATTACATGCCAGACAATTACAATTATTTCTTTTTAAAAACAATATAAAGCACCTATGGCTTGGATTAAAAATGGTATTATATCTATTCGTATTATTTAAATTGGCTTGTATCAATTCTCAATTTTTGCGTTCTCCACTTGTCCAAAATATTCCTTCCTTTAAATATTTATATTCTACAAAGTTAAGATAGCTTGAAATACGGTGCTATAGAATCTAAATTAGTTTATTCATTTGTAACTAACTTACATATTTGGTTGCTGCATCCTGAATTGTTCAGTTCATTGTATTTCACTAACGTTATACGTTTTATGATTGATTGATTCTTTCCAGTTGAAGCTGTTGAAGTTGAGGCCTAAATGATAACATGCCTGATTTTTGTATGGACATACACTTCTCTTTCTTAAATAAACCAATCTAAAAGACTTTCTTTTGCGTGGTAGACAATTAGCCGATATCTACAAGATGAACAATTGATATCGACACACTCTGGCGCTTTCACTACTCAGACTAATACTTACACAAGTCAGATCAGAACAGCTTAAAAGATCGAATAAAAGAAAAATAAATAAATTCAGCGCATCACTTGTGATACTAACATTTTCCATGTGACTCACCAAAATGTAGATACTTATTCATTCTCTTTCAATTTGTTTGTAACTTAAGTAAAAAGCTGACGATTAAATTATACACTCTCATGATCACTGACTACGAAATAATAAATACTTCATGTGCATAGTTTTTGGCATTTAAGATATGAACGTCAGCGCGAATTTTGTTAACCAATGTTATGTTCATGCATATGTAATCACATTTTAGGGATATTTACTTACAAATATGTATCAATATATTAATTTGTAAATACGGAACCAAGCACAAATCTTTCTTTATGGGTTAGAAAGGTATTCTTCCTCCAGTGGGTGATTTTAAAAAATCCATTAAAAAAGTTAAAGTATAGCAGCGTTTACTCTGCTAACAATATAATACAAATCTTTTAAAGAAATATAACACATGACAACATTTTTGTATATAAATTACGACTTATGGATTGATGCAGAAATATAAACTTAAAATTGAATGACACAATACACACGATCCAACAATTCGAATCTTCAGCTTACTTTATGTACTCTTTTGCATTTTGAGATGTATATATGTATGTATGCTTAACCCATTAACCACATTTTGGTTTAATTCTTCACACCCAGAACTTTTTTAAAATTCCCATTAATGCCACACAATACTCTAAACCATTGGCGTCTACTGTATCTGCAATTTTCCTTGCCTCGTCTATAAGCAACCCACCAATCGCCGATCCACATAGTAAGTATTAGTAGTACAAGATAATGTAAATGATATAACTGAGTGAACAACCAAAGAAAAGGATATTTTATGTGAAATGAAGAATAAAATAGAGAAGCATACGCACTGTGGCTAGGGTTCTTCTGACAAGCTCTAAATTTCAGATGCCGAGTTGGATCCTAACCGTCCATCTAGAAAATTTTCTGCCCCTAGGCCCCTGGAGGACGAAATCGATCTGGAATCGAAGGAGAAGCAGCGTCTTCGCCAGGAGCGCCTGCTAACGGTCAACGAGGAAGCTCTAGACGAAATCGATTTGGAGAAGAAGAAAGCCCAGAAAGCCGATGAGGCCAAGCGTAGGGAAGAGAAGTGGGTGGTCTTGGATCGTATTTTAATATTTTTACTAACTACTAAATAATCTTAAAGGGCCCTGAAGGAGGAGAGGGAACGCCTGTCGGCTGAGGCCGAGAAACAGGCTGCTGCCAAGGCGAAGAAGGCTGCCGAAGAGGCCGCCAAGATCGCTGCCGAAGAGGCTCTTCTGGCCGAAGCTGCCGCCCAAAAGGCTGCAGAAGAATCTGCCGCGAAGGCTGCCGAAGAAGCTGCCCAGAAAGCCGCCGAAGAAGCTCGCCTAGCCGAAGAAGCTGCCGCCAAGGCTGCCGAAGAGGCTGCCCAGAAAGCCGCCGAAGAAGCTCGTCTAGCGGAAGAGGCTGCCGCCCAGAAGGCCGCCGAAGAAGCTGCCCAAAAGGCCGCCGAAGAAGCCGCCCTTCAAGCTGCCGAAGAGGCTCGTCTGGCCGAAGAAGCCGCCCAACAGGCCGCTGAGGAGGCCGCTCTGAAGGCTGAGGAAGAAGCCGCCCAGAAGGCCGCCGAAGAGGCCCAAGCCGCTGAAGAAGCCCGTGCCGCCGAAGAAGCTCGTCTGGAGGAGGAGCAGCGTCTTCGGGAGCAGGAGCTGGAGCGCCTGGCGGAGATCGAGAAGGAGAGTGAGGGTGAACTCGCTCGCCAAGCCGCCGAGCTGGCCGAGATCGCCCGCCAGGAATCCGAGATCGCTGCCCAGGAGCTGCAGGCCATCCAGAAGAACGACACCGAAGCCGAGGCCGAGGTCAACGAGCCTCTGGTCGAGGAGCCCGTCACGCCCATCGAGGAACAGGAACCAGTCATCGAGCTAGGCTCCAATGTTACCCCCACTGGTGGCAACAACTACGAAGAAGATCTCGATGACGAAGAAGAGGAGGAGGACGAGGAGGAAGAATAGATTCTACACAATCATCATGCTGTCAACCTAATTTAAAAGAAACAATAAAATAATATTAAAACCTAAAATCAGGGGTCGTGGGGTGAAAACAAAATGTTAGACTTCGAAAATCAGACAAAATTAAATTATGTTATATTTTTTAACATTTAGAGTCATTAAAAAAAATATAAAATTTAAAAAACTTTATTTTTCCGAGACTTTTTATAGTGAGTACTGGCATTAATATACTGAAATACTCATTTTTGAAATTGGTAACCGAAGGAAACTATCGATAGTTGAAACCGATTGTTCCAGCGTGTCCGCCTGAAGTATATTTTGGTATATTTGAATAAATACAATTGGTATTAAAAAGTATATTTCTTGGAGGCTGATCAGTGGGCTTATTTCATTTCACCTTTTAATTCAAACAAAATGTCTAAAGACGAGAAGGACAAGACGCAGATCATCGACAAGGACCTGGACCTGTCCAACGCAGGACGTGGCGTGTGGCTGGTGAAGGTGCCCAAGTACATTGCCCAGAAGTGGGAGAAAGCTCCCACGAACATGGACGTTGGCAAGCTGCGGATCAACAAGACTCCCGGCCAGAAGGCCCAGGTGTCGCTTTCCCTCACACCCGCGGTACTGGCCCTGGATCCCGACGAAAAGATACCCACTGAGCACGTCCTGGACGTGTCACAGGTCACCAAGCAGACGCTCGGCGTATTCTCGCACATGGCTCCGTCCGATGGCAAGGAGAACTCGACGACTCCGGCGGCGCAGCCAGACAACGAAAAGCTGTACATGGAGGGCAGGATTGTCCAGAAGCTGGAGTGCCGGCCCATCGCCGACACTTGCTACATGAAGCTCAAGCTGGAGTCTATCCGGAAGGCATCGGAGCCACAGCGGCGGGTGCAGCCCATCGACAAGATTGTCCAGAACTTCAAGCCCGTCAAGGATCACGCACACAATGTGAGTCCAACCATGAATCCTTTGCTGGTTCTATTTATTTACATTTATATCCCTGCAGATCGAATACCGGGAGCGCAAGAAGGCTGAGGGCAAGAAAGCGCGCGACGACAAGAACGCCGTGATGGACATGCTCTTCCACGCGTTCGAGAAGCATCAGTACTATAACATCAAAGATCTGGTCAAGATCACCAACCAGCCCATTAGCTATCTGAAGGAGATTCTCAAGGATGTCTGCGATTATAACATGAAGAATCCGCACAAGAACATGTGGGAGCTCAAGAAGGAGTATCGGCACTACAAGACTGAGGAGAAAAAGGAGGAGGAGCACAAATCGGGCAGCAGCGATTCGGAATAGCATTAGCACTAGCAGATTCTTCGACTTACTTTCATTAAAACATATTTAAGTGATTGCATGATTTTGTTTTATTCCTTAAGAACTACTCATACATCTATGAAAAAAACATTATTTCTTACTGTTTGTAAATATACATTTGCTTGCCCTCTGGTAAATACATACATATATACACTATAATCTAGGCGACATCTTGCACATCTATTATCTAACTTTATCCTTATGTCCGAAGAAACTAATAATATACTTTTGTACAGTAAGAGATCAGGTACTTGATAGTAGTACTATCAGCTCATGAAGATTTCCAAAACAATTACTGCGTCAATCAAAAGGCCATTTTTCAAAATGTAATTAAAAGGTGAATGAAAATTAAATTTGTAAGAAATCATTAAAGAAATAAAACTATTAATAAAAAATCAAAGATGAAAAGGAAATAAAAAAGATCAAAAGAAATATAAATGAATAAAAATGTTTGAATTTCAAAAGAAAAAAGTAATAAAGCGTAAAATAATGGAAACTAAAAAGCGGCATTCATGCTTGAGGAAATCGAGCTTAGATAATACTGGCTCACTATTCTAAGAAAATATTGCGTCAAGTTAAGCTTAAAGCAAACTAAACTTTCTATTGCAAGTCTGTATAGGAAGCTAATACTAAGATTTGTACAAATATTCCCTACTCTAAACACATATTGCGCCATACATAATCTTAAATCAAAGGATACTATTGCAAGCCTGTTGAAATGAGGCAGCCTAAACTTACATTTGAACATAATGGATAATAAATCTATATCTGGCAAGATCTTAATTTAGCGCAGCCTCTTGATCTTGTTGTACTGCTGCGTAAAGTGCATTGTTCGCTGGGCCTGAAAATAATATAATATAAAGATTTACATACATAATTCGAATAGGGGAACACACAAACTGGATACTACAACTGGACGCGACGAATCTACACAGGGGCGTGAATATAACTAATCAACACATTTAGGACGGGACACAATACTAATTTAAGCGGGGTGCCGATGCCAATGAAGAGCCCATCGAAGATATCCCCGAGTCGGCATCGGAGGGAGTCGGCCTCATCTTTGGGATGGGCTGAATCAAACGCACAGTTTTTGCAAACACCTCGGGAGAAGCCATGTCCGTGGACTTTCGTTTGCTCGGCCCGGCCTTCATATTGATATCCGCAGCCTTTTGCGCCGATTTACTCTTGGCTGCACTCATGTTGCCGACGTCATCCTCGGGATGGATTTCCATTCGCTGCGTACTCTTCAGTTTCATATGGAACTGAGACATTTCGATGGGCTTACTTTTATCGCGATTTCCGAAATGCAAGGACACGTTCCCGTGGTTCGTCTAGAAAATAGGTGTTATTATTATTGCAGATGGTTTGTTTAAAAAAAAAACTCATTTACTAACCAGTACTAGTGAGGCCAGCATGTAGCGACACATGATACTAGGATCTTTGTCAACCATAACGTCAGCTAACGTGGCTGTTCCATCGCCCGCCTTGCAAACCTCCAAGATCTCAGTGCCCAGGTCCTTGATGTTAAAATTCTGGCGTTCATGAGCTGCCTCTAGAGCGGGAGCCAGTCTTCTATGCCAGTCTCGAATCTACAATGATTGCGTTAGCATGTTCTTCTATCGTTGTATACTCTGCATATTTACCATAGAGCTGGAATCGGGGATATCGGAGATGTCATTTTCCAGCGGCGATTCGGATCTTATTGAATCACCGCAGTCCTCGACGCCTGCATCCTGTATACTATCCTCTGGAGCTGGTGTATTAGCAGGCAAATCCTTCGCTGGTGCTTTGTCATTTAAGGTTGCTTCGTCTAGCAATGTGGAGATCTCCAATGCTGAATTGTCAAGTTGAGTGGTATCTAAAATTCCGCTGTCCAATGCGTTTGGCTTAGCGGTGTCGTCCAATTCAGAACTTATGTTCGCTCCCAATCCGCTCTCCATTCCTGAGTTAGCTGTAGCCTCCAATCCGCTTTCCGTTCCAGAGATTTCCTTCACTTCAAGTTTCGAGTCATCCGCACCCTGGGTCACTGTTTTGGGTTCAGTAGTCTCATTTAGCTCAGACGCTATTGACTCCCCCAACCCACTTTCCATTCCTCTGTTTACAGACTCTTCTAGGGCTTCGGCAACAGTTTCGTTAATTGTCTTACTCGCATGGTTTTCAGTTGGGTCTTCAACCTCAACTTTAACTTCTCCGATGGTAGAAACAGCGCCTGACCCAAGTCGCATGTCCTCAATATCAAAACCGGAGTCGAATGTAGGTCGACGTTGACGAAAGCCCAGGAAATCTATAAAATAAATGCATGACAAAGTGAAATAGTGCTGCAAAGCAAGTTACTTACTAAACTCCTCGTCAAACTCTAAGGGAGAATCGGGACTCCTTTCCGTTGTTTGGGGCGCTTCTTTATCTGTCCGCAAAGTCTGAGCTCTGGCCGCGGTTGGAGGCTTTGGTTGTGCTTCTCGCCTGGCAGGAAGACGCTGAAAATATTTCATGTTGTTTTTAGGTTTGCTCAGATATAAAATAAAACATATTTGACATTCGACACTCACCGCTTGCTTGAACAAGTCAAACGCTGTTGGAAGTTTAAAGAAACATTTACGACGCAGGCCCTTATGTGGAAGTCTCAAAAAATTCAGCAGAATGGGGTAGCAGACCTCCCTGGGAACATTCACTGCCACATCGTCATTCATCTCAATAATTTGAACAGTCTTCGCTTCCACGTCTTCCGAACTGATTATTAGGTCCGTCAGCAGGCGGTGATCTTCTACATCTGAAAGAACAACACCTTCATCGTCAAAAGACTGGCCTGCCGTGACAAATGCAATGAACGAATGCAAGTGCGGGATCAAGTGCCAAAATAAAAAAACAAAGAGAAACGATAACGTGAGTATTTTTAAAACTAAAAAAGGAAGGATTAAAAAAACACTTATCCTTAGTACGCTTGGCAGGCGTTGGTTTGCCATTGGTTTACCTGTATGCACGTGGGAGGAATCGGAAACCTCTTCCATACCGATCCCGGAATCGATTTGCAACAGCTCCTCGAGAGATTCGTCTTTAGGGGGTGGCAAGTCAAGTTTCGTGCTGTCCAAGACACTGGACTCGTTGATGGCCAACGTGCTGCTCAGCGGGGGATTTTCCAATTGACTAACACTCAAGGAGTTATCAACCTGGCTGGCGCTAAGGGACGAGTCCTGCACTTGACTTTCGCCTAAAGCGGAGTCAACTTGACTTTCGCTTAAGGCGGAGACAACTTGACTTTCGCTTAGAGCGGAGTCCACCTGGCTGACGTCCATCGTGGTATTGATCGTGCTGTCCTCCTGACTTGTGTTGATGGATTCTCCCAGTCCCAAATCTACTGACATCTGATTTTGCAATCCACCGCCGGTGGCCAGTGTTAGATCGTTTTCCCCCGTCATCGGTTGATCGACGTCCATGGCTTCTGCAAAAGCGGTTTTATCCGAATCCATGAGCTGATTCTCCTCCAGTCGCACTTTTTTTGCCAGCTCCGTTTCCGTTGTGCCATCCAGTGATCTTTTCCCCGATTCGTCCATTCTTCTTCTCGTCCTGACAGTGGCTCCATAGCGTGCGGCCAGCATTTGATTTTCCAGTGCAATGTACTCGTCCAGGTAATCCTTCGTAGTCATGTGTTCGTTCAGTATCTCCGCAGTGTTCACCTGGTTCGAATGCACATATTCCTTGATCAGATTCAACCGCTCGAAGGGAATGTCGGGCAGCAGCGTGTTATATCGATGCTCCACATGATACGTAAACATTTTGTACTGCTTCTTCTCGTCCTGGTCGTAGGGATTGTGGGGATCCACAATGGGAGCGTGTCTCCACAGGTTGGGCGGCGTGTGATCCTGATAAAGGTACTCTATCGTCCGATTCCTCGTGCACTTCACAAAGCCCGTCTGGTTGAATCGTTTCTCGTCTGACATCGTCTTGAATCTTCGCGGTTCCACGGTGAGCAGATAGGGATCTACTTCCTTCTTGGTCAGCTTTTTGGCGCGACGTTTGCGCGGCTCTTCCGGCTTAGGGGCATTGTTGTCCGGTCTGTAAACGTAATAAGAATAAAAATTAGTATATCTGTAAAAGTCAGATTAACAAGAATTGACCCTCCTCAGTCTAAATATTGTCTAAAATTATGTTTATTATTATCTTTGTTAAATTTTATTTTAATCAACTTAATCGAATTGCTTAAGCAGTCAGAAATGATAAGATTTCGATTATTTAGGTCAAGTGAGCTTTTTATATTTTGGGTTGTGCTGATAATTTAAAAAAAATGTCTTTAAAAGCTGATTACTATGTATGTCTAGTTTAATATAATAATGTGTATGATCAAAAATTGTTTAATGGTGTTAGTGGCTGATGTTTAATTTTATGAATCATATAATGCCCATGTTCACCTCTCTTTTTGTCTGGCTCATTACTCATATACATATTTCTGTACTCTCTTTTTGTTTTAGAGATTCCAAAAACGTGTTTTGCCATTCATTAACATGTGATTAAACGGGAAGCGAAGCCGGCTTCACTGAACTGATATTAACGTAAACAAAGCCAAAGATGGGGGCGGAACGGAAAGCTCGATAAGCGGTATTTGGTATTCTGGAGTGATAAGAGACAACGCCTGTACAGACATAATGGCGTCAATCGCGGAGCACATGGCCTTATCTTCCCTTTTCTACTTTTCTCCTCTTCTGACTCCAACTTACCCACTGCTGCCGCTGGGCGACTCCTTCTGAGGCTCTGAGGTGAGCAGGGCTTCGATCTGGTGCTCCACCACCTGGTACATGTACTCCACGCGGTCTCCATAGATCTTGCCGCAGTATTGGAGGGCACTTCCCGCGGCCACGATGGCCGATCGCCGGGAAACATGGTTGCTTCCCAAACAGTGGCGCAGTAGCTCCTCAATGTACTGTAAAATATAATTGATTAGTTAGATGGTATATGAAAACAGGTGATTTTATAAATAATCTACTTTTCTTAAGATTTTTATGAGGCGTTAGTAGTAGCTTTCTGTTTTAATATTAGCTGATAATAAATATAAATGTTTTAAAAAGTAAGTTTTTAGATAGGTTGTTTATTGAAACTAATTAGTATTCACTCTTAATGATATACAAGTTGAATTTTTAATTTTTACCATCAATTTTATTTCAATATATAACTCATAGTCCTTCAATCTTCAATGCCTCTTCATGTTCATATTATCTTTAGTGCGTGAATAAAATGTATTACTTATTACGAGTTTCACTGTATTTCGAATAAGCTTAGAAAGCGGTTATACAAGATCCAAAATAGGGAACCCAACTTGAGAGCCGCCTGAAAAGTGCGTAGCTATCCAGTTTTCTGTAACATAATACTCACATATCCCAGTGATATCCGCAGGTCTGTGGAGTAGTCGGTGTTCTTGGAGAGTTCCTCGAGCAGGAGGATCAGCGAGCCGAGGTCCAGCTGCTCATCGTAGGTGAGGATACACTTGGCCACCTGGGTGCCAGGTCGATTCCGGGCGATTTCCAAGATCTGTTTCCGTGCTTCGCTGAAGGAGGCTTCGCACATTGAGGGGAAAAAAGCAGAGTTTGGTTAAACAATAACAACACACCCAATCGCTAATTCGCTTTTTTGTTTATTTCGGCCCACACGCACACAGAGGCACCATCACACGAGGTACACTGGAAATAGCGCTGACTTAATCGATCGGAGATCGACGCCTGGGGCTCCGAAGATTGCGATGGCGTTACTTAACCCCCGGTGCTTACCCGCCTCTTCCGGGGATGGCCGATCCATGGTTCACTGGTCGAAACTACGAAAAGTGTTTCTCAAGATGGGTTTCGCACATTTTACAGGCATTCTGGGAGCACTTTGATTTGCACAAACACTGCAAACACGCACACGAACAAACAAAGTGGACACGAGGTGTGGGGGAAAACAAAATGGTGGAGTGGAGACACGCCGTCGTGTCGTCGATGGTCCAACTATATGGTTTGTCCCCGACTTGGTCCTATTTCCGCGTCTTGGGTTTCATTTCCTTGCGTGGAATTGGCGCGAATCGGTGCAGGAACAATTTCCTATTCACCCCAAGATATATGTATTTCTTATTTTGTTTTGCTCTCCGAGCGAGTAGCGAATGAGAGAAGAGGAGCACGAAAAATGTAAAGGGCAATGCTGTTAAGTTGGCTACTAGGCGTGGTCACCCTAATTTATCGATAGTTCTTCTCGATATATATCGTTCGGTATTTTCAGCGCGGTGAATACTAAATATATAATAACTAAAAGTAACTGCTGTTTAAGGTGCATTATTAATTTATTTTATTTTCAATATCAGTATTGAGTGCTTCGGTGTTCTCTATAAAAAGTTACAAAATAAAAGTCATTGACTGATTTATATGTTTAAAGAATAAAAGTCTGAGTAAAGCTTCCATGCCTTTTATTGTCGATGTTCCTTCCTCGACAAGTAAAATAAAAGTATGAAGTAATTGTTATACTGACATTAATTATAAAAGTCCAATGATAAAACATTATCAATAGATATCAATAGTGTGCATCACTATAAACTTTCCTGCATTTCTATCTATTTGGATACCTATCAAATTTCA
Source organism: Drosophila suzukii (assembly GCF_043229965.1). Taxonomy (NCBI): domain Eukaryota; kingdom Metazoa; phylum Arthropoda; class Insecta; order Diptera; family Drosophilidae; genus Drosophila; species Drosophila suzukii. The sequence continues at coordinate 71,510,215 of NC_092082.1, forward strand.
AAATAAAGTTTATAAAAGTAACTGTTTTTTGGGTCCGTGATCTGTAATATTAATAATTTTAGTGGAGTTCCGAACCTTTGTTGTGGTCATTTTTGTCATTTTTGTCGATAAGGCCATCACTATCGTGAGTGATTGGCCAGCTCTAAAAGTGTCATCACTTCTTCAAAACAAATTATTTCTGCATTGCATTGTTTATATGGAAATGTCGAATCAGGAGACCCAGGTTTCAAGCCTGCCGATGCCGCCGGAGCGGTACATCGCCAACTACACGGAGGAGAACATCCGCCGCAACCGGGCGCCACGCCCACCGCCGCCGCCCTCGCAGCACGAAGTCTACAGCATGTTTGGCATCCAGTACAACAACGACGAGATGATCCGGAGTCTGGAGTCGCAGAACATCAAGCGACTGATCCCCATCCACTTCGACCGGCGCAAGGAGCTCAAGAAGCTCAACCACTCGCTGCTGGTTAACTTCTTGGACCTCATCGACTTCCTCATCCTGAATCCCGACAGTCCGCGGCGCACGGAAAAGGTGAGGATTCGGCCCATGAGAAGGAAGAGGGCATAAGACCTTAAAAATAATATGTAGAATAATCATTATATGTGCTTTATAGATATTTTTCCAATTTAACTGTAATCTCTTACTATTTCAGATTGACGATCTGAGTCTGCTGTTTGTCAATATGCATCACCTCCTCAACGAGTTCCGGCCCCATCAGGCGAGGGAAACCTTACGCGTCATGATGGAAATGCAGAAGCGACAGCGCGTGGAGACCGCCACACGTTTTCAAAAGCACTTGGAGCGAGTGCGCGAGATTGTCAACACTGCCTTCTCAGCATTGCCGGTTCTGGGTGACGATGACGAAAGCGGCGGGGCAAAGATTAAGACGGAGGTGGATCCCCAGGAGGCAAACGCGGCGGCCAAAAACGATCCCAGCTACCAGCACGATCGCATGCTGTGCAAGCTGGTGGACGCCATTGAATGAGTTGGCATAGACTGGATATTGACACTTGAGTTTGTGTCAATCATTGTGAACGGCTTTGGATAGAAGAGCTCCTCATATTTATAACTGCTTTTAGTGTAAGGAAATAAACCCAATTTGTGTGATGAGAACCTTCCACGTCTTATGAGTAATTCATTCACTTGGCTCTAATGTGTTTAGTCATCTTAGAGATAATTTTAACACAGATAAGATCACCCCTCTGTCGTGTGGCCGAGATAAAAGGGAGACGTTTAAGCATCCACAAATTTCACCATTGAAATGACGTAGTCAGCTCGGAGTAATATTTAATTGTACGCTCATAAAACAAATAGTAATTCTTCCATAATAAGAAGACTTTTAACTTACTTTTTGAAACGTGAACACCACACGTTTTCTTACTTTTTATGGTTGCTACCTCATGGTATTATCGTGACTATTATGGTCGCACAGTCGGATCAACATTAAAATTATCTTAAGATGGTAGTTAAACGAAAAAATTGTCTATATATACTTTTTTCCTTAAAGGATTTTAAATTGCTGTGTTGAAGGTTTTGTTCACCGTTTTTTAGCATGTCTTGAAATAATTTTTTTGTAAGAAAAATTGTATTTAGTTGATTTTTTTATAAATAAATTTAAGTTTTATTTTATGTACTGTACTGTATCTAACACAAAGTGTTTTTGCTGGATAAACATGGTTTTATAACTTTATTAGCTTCCTTAGATTGTAAAGATCACGATAAGAGAGCTGTAGCTGAGTGAATCTTCACCTTTATTGAGGCAAACTCCGATAAAAGCAGGTGCCATCCACTCTAGGAGATCACTTCTCGTGCAGCGTTGCAAGTGCCAGCTATTCTCGGTGGAATTATAATAAGCTGAAAACCCTTAACTCGGTGACTGTGAACTGAAATCTTCAAGGAATTTGTGCTTACGCTTTTTAATCAACAACTGCAGCGCATCAATTGAACTGAACAATTAATTTCAAGAGCGAACCAATTGTAAAAAGATATAGTGACAAGCCGTAAACGCTGAGATGTCGGAAAAGACTGTTGAAAAAGTGGATTCTGAGAAAAGCAAAGGTAAATGGAAAAGCTGTTAAAAAGTGGTTTCGGGCTAAAAAAAATCAGTTTTATAACGGAGATAAGTGCACAATAGAGAAAATTGCTAATGTGATGTAATGGAAAGCCATAAAGACTTTCAAAATTATTACCAAATTAAATTATTACATAATTTGCTTAATAGCAAAACGTGTGGAAAATATAATTAACTAAAAATAACTTTTTTTTTTGTTTTCCTTTATCATATTTACATAGAGTTTTATATTGTTGTGATTCTGTGTAATCTGTGTTTTGGTTTAGATTCTTATAAACTAGTATAAGACGTAATATGTGTGGAAAAGTTTTGATAAGATTTTTAAGTCGGATAACATAGCAGTTCCGAAAAATTATACGATTTATTATATTATACGTATTATTTTACATTTTAAATTTTTAAATTTTAAATTTTTAATGGATTTGCAATTTGTTTTTAAGTTTAAGATGTGAAAAGATTACAAAATAGTTTCCATAAAAACTGATATATGTACTTGAGTTCGTAAAAACTTAACTATCTTATCGTTTACAGGGCTGGAAAATGATAACGACGGGGATGGGAATTCAGATAGTACGGCGGAGGCAGCAGCCACGCCCACAGAGGAAGGTCCTGCCACTTTCGATAAGGCTATCACAAGCTCTGGTTTTGGGATCTTCAATCTAATGCTGCTCATCGTCTCCATTCCCGCCCAGAGTGCCGCCATCTTCGAGTCCAGCTCCATGTCCTACATCCTGCCGATTGCCGAGTGCGATCTTCGCCTGACTCTGGAGGACAAGGGAGTACTGAATGCGGTGGCCTACGCGGGCATGACCATATCGGCCATAGCCTGGGGCTATCTGGCGGATACCAAGGGTCGCAAAAAGATTCTCTACTGGGGCTATCTCATAGATGCGGTGTGCGTTTTTGGCAGTGCATTGAGTCAGAATTTCACGATGCTGGTAGTTTTTAAGTTCTTGGGAGGATTGGTGTAAGTATATAATTCTTTTGCTTTCATTATCAAGTATTTTGTTTTTAATTTTGTTATATCCAAAAGGGTAAATGGACCAGCTGCTGTGTTGTTTACTTATTTGACAGAAATGCATGGTCCAAAACATCGATCTTCTGTTCTGATGATCGTTGGTATGGTCACTTCTACCGCCACGGTTTCACTGCCCCTTCTGGCCTGGGGTATTTTCCCTCGAGACTGGGACTTTGAGTTCTGGGGTTTGCAAAGTAAGTTAAAAACCTATCTTAATCAAGCTCAATTTCTAAAATGTTTTTAATTCAGTTCACAGTTGGCAAATTTACCTGTTCGTTCTGGGTATACCAAGTTTGGTCAGTGGTGTGATTTTCTGTTTCATGCCGGAGAGTCCTCGATTTTTGATGGCCCAGGGAAGAAACGAGGAAGCGCTGCATGCCCTCAAGCTGATCTACCATGTCAACAGCCGCAAGCCCAAGGATAGCTATCCAGTAAGTAGATCATTTAAAGTGTTCTGTTTTTAAAAAGCCTTCAAAAGGTTTTATAATTTATTAAGATATAAGTGATTATAATTATTAGATAATAAATGAGCCATTTTTTGCAGATCAAGGCCCTTATTCAGGAGGCTCCTAATCGTAAGGCCGTTAATGACGAGGTTATCTACACCATCGAGGAGAAGTCCGGAAAGGTTCCCATAAAGCGACCATCGAGAACGCTGGCGGAGAGTCTTCGAGCTGGACTGCAGCAGATGAAGCCGCTGGTCAGGAAGCCCCTGCTGGGACTGTCTATCTGCTGCTATGTGATGCAGTTCGGCATCTTCCTGGGCATGAACACAATCCGGCTGTGGCTGCCGCAGCTCTTCGCCTCCATGGCGGAGTTCGAGGACCTCCATGAGGGCGATGGTGTCGATGCCAGCATGTGCACCATCCTTGAGTTCAGCGTTAATCGCACGGCGGAGACTGCCCTAAATTACGCCGAAGCATGTTCCGTGGTAGGTATTAAATAAAACCTAAAAATACGAGATCTACATAGATAAGAGATCTGGATTTGAAGATTATATCAGGTCTGGATCTGAGGGAAGGGCTTATCTAGCAGCTCTCTAAACGCCTCATCACCGTGATCGTGACGTGGTTATCTCTGCACACAAAATAAAAGATTACCATAATCGGTCATAAATTTGGGGTTTGTATACCCTAACAGAGAGTCTTATAATTTGATTGCGCATCATATGTTTTACTAGTCTAGTACATATATATTATATTTTCATTAAATATCACCAGGTTCCAAACATTTTTGAGAAAACATAATAAGTTTTATAATAATCTAAGTTATTATATGTTTAGTATTGATACTGATAACATTTTTCCTTATAGCCCAAGGTAATATCGATGGATATGTATCTGAATAACATAATTGTATCGGCCACTGGATTTGTGGGTTACTTTTTTGCCGGAGGAATTGTCCGTGCCCTGGGTCCCAAGCGCATGATGAGTAAGTTTATCATAAAGTTAAATATTTTCCAAGATATAACCTTGTTTTATTTATCCAGCTTATGGACTCTTTTTGTCGGGAACCTTTGGCATCATGCTTTACTTCTCTGTGAGCAGTCTTATGACACTTATTGTGGCGGCCACCTTCCTGACAATTACTGGAATTGCTGTCTCCTCACTTCTGGGAGCTGTGGTGGCCCTTTTTCCCACTCAGTTAAGGTGAGTTATATTATCTTCCGATCGAGAAAGGATTAATCCAATGTTTATAAACTCTAGAACCGTTGTGGTGGCCATAGCCATGATGTGCGGACGATTTGGAGCCCTGTCTGGCAACTTACTCTTCCCGGTGTTTGTTCAGATTGGTTGCTTGCCTCCCTTTATAATGGTCTCCTCAGTGCTGATATGTGAGTTAGAGTTATTACCGACCAAAACACTTTACTTAAATTTATTCATATTTAAATCTCAGTGGCGGGCGTGCTTTCAATATTTATGCCCAATCCTGCAAAGGCGGCGTTTTCTTAGATGGACTTCGGACTTCCGCTTTCGTAACCCTTGCTTAAAGGTTTCCAGTCTAAGAATGAATTTTAAATGACTTTGGTTTCATCCAAACCAGTTACCCACTTATTTAAACCAGATCTTGCGACATTAGCTTAGCTTTTGTTTAGTTGTACAAATTAGAGATAACGAATTATCTGGAGATAGACGCTGAACAACTATTTATATTTACCTTAAGTAATCAAATTAAATATATCTTTATTGCTACACGAACTACATTGTTTGGACAAATCACAGCAAAGGGTGTGTATCCCAAAGGATACGTCTGGTGAACAAGGACAAAAGTCGTCGAAAGACATGCAAATCTCATTAACACCAATTAACTGTAACCGACCCAGGTGGGTAAGTGGGTGGTTCGATGGGTTAGCAGGTGGTTTGCTCTGTGGGTGGATGGGTGGTTGAGTTGGCAGGTGAGTGATCGACTACAGATAACATAAAGCTGATTTTCATCAGGTGATGATGGGTAAAGTGGGAATTAGTGCTGCCTGAATAGACTTATCTGGCAGCCTTTAATGGATGCGATTTATTAGATTGAGCGCTTCAATGATTTCCGAACAACATGAACTTTCACCAAAAGACCAATCAATTTGAATCACTTGAGAGCACCCTGATAATTTTGAAAATGAGGTTGAAATACCAGGAATTACTAATTGGGAGTGCATCTATTGTGCTTCTGTTCACTGGAAGCAAAAACTGTGCTCATTTCAGATGTGACAAAGTTATGTTGACCAACTATAAAATACTATTACTAACTATTTTCCTAATTTAAAAGATATATGAACAAATATTGATAGCCATGATAATAATATGCATAATTTAAAATGTGAAAGGTGATTTAAAGTATAATTTAAGTTAAGGTATATTTTGGTACATGACTTGTTCAATAGAGGGATTTGCAAACCTCATATGTCAAAATATATGTAATTCCCTTGTTCCTACTTTGTAATCATCCTGGAGTCTTTTAAGCAACTTTCAAAATTTCCATTGCCACCTCAGACATTTAATATCATTTTTTGTGATGGCGGATCGCGTGAGGGATAATGCAGATGAGGCTGCCGATTTCGAGACGGCGATCGCGGAGTGCGGATTTGGGTTGTTCAACGTGTTCATCCTGTGTAGTGCGGTTCCCTGCCTCACGGCCATGGTCTTCTCGGCCTCGGCCCTGTCCTACGTAATGCCCTCCGCCGAGTGTGACCTTGACCTCAGCATCGTGGACAAGGGCATGCTGCATGCGGTGACCTATGCGGGAATGATCATCTCGGCGGTGCCCTGGGGATTCATAGCGGACACCATCGGTCGCAGACCCGTCCTCATTTCCGGCGGCTGGCTCGACGGCTTCTTCGTCCTGTGCGCCTCCTTCAGCCAAGATACCGCTCAGCTAATGGCCTTTAAGTTCTTTGACGGCTTTATGTAAGTTGATTTATAAAAAAGAAACAAAGATACTCTATATGTAGAACTGCTTGCAACTTTAATACTTTCTTATAACCAAACTCTTTGAAAAGAGATAGTATAGCCCTTATGTTAAACATCTTTAATATTTTGTAATATCTTAAACATAGTACGATTTATTTCTTTGACAAAGAACTTTGAAATCCATAAGTCCAATTATGTTTTTCGGAGTGTCAAATCGATAATCATACTAATGAGCCTGTACGCTAGTATATGCGGTCCATTTGCGGTGGTGGTCAGCTACCTGGCCGAGTTCCATGGCAAGAAACACCGGCCCTATATCATGTTGTTCGTGGGTCTATGCGTCTCCATCGGATCGATGATTCTACCCCTGCTGGCCTACGCGTTGATGCCCGTGCCCATCTTTTTCAAGGTGGCCACTTTGGAGTGTAGGTGAGAATCCTGCACGATGTGACCTCAATGTTGAACTCCATTTTCCGCCTGCAGTTCGCACCTGGCAGGTCTTCTTGGCGGTCTCCGCGGTGCCCAGTCTGCTCAGCGGCTTCCTGCACATTTTTCTGCCCGAGAGTCCCAAGTTCCTCATGTCCCAGGGTAATTATAAGAAGGCCCTCGATTCCTTTCAGCGCATCTACAAGCTAAACAAGCGCAAGAGTAAGGAGAGCTATCCGGTGGGTGTCCTTCTTAGAAAACAAAATATAAATAAAGCTCACATTGTTAATCTTTTATTTTTACCAGGTAAAACGCCTAATCGATTCAACGCCTGATCGCTCTGCAGATCTTGATGGAACTGGCAGGTCATCAACCATCAAGGAAAGATTTAGTCGGGTTAAAAAAAAATTCATGGAAGGGGTCCTTCAGCTGAAGCCAATGTTTTCCAAACCCTATTTGGCCATTTCACTACAGGTATACTGCCTGCACTTCTGCCAGATAATGTGGTGAGTAAAGGTTATTTATAATAGACCAGTACTTATAAACTTTAATTCTTATCAATTTTCTATGATTATAATATATAACATATAATATTTAAAAAATTATAAAAATATAAATTAGAATCTTAGTATTTTAATTTCTTTATGTAATAACTTTTTATTGCAACTTAATAGCTAAGAAAAGAAAATATATGGTGATTCAGAAATCATAGGATTTTGCTACCATTTGTAAAGGTGTCGGAAAGTATGCAGCTCAGTCATTTCGGATTTAAAATTCACTGTGGCATGACTTTTTGAGACCTTTATGAATGATTTGAAATCCCAAGTTATTTCTGTTTCCCTACGGTTAACAGTATTTGGTTTTTAGAAATGTTTTTATTACTTTTATGTAAACAATTGATTTTATTTTTTAGTGTGAACTCGGTGCGTTTATGGTTGCCTCAGATCTTCGCCACGATGAATGCAATGGAGTCCCTGGGGGCAAATGACACCAGCATGTGCGCCGTCTTGGAGCACAATGCGATGGCGGTGTCCATGAACGAGGACGACAAGAGGGTGGAGTGCGCTCTAGTGGGTAGGCGATCGCTTGTCATTGGTTTCGGGGTCTAAAGTAATAAACTCCAACGTACAGCACCACGACCCGAGGAGCTACTTGGATAATATCACAGTAGCGGGCATTGGCCTGGTCGGCTTTCTGATCATATTTCCGCTGATGCGCATCCGATTGGTCTCGAATCACATACTGAGTGAGTACATTTTATTTAAGGGATGCAAAACAGAAAACAAACCAACCAAAGAAATTCACTGCAAAACGATTTATTGTATAATGGATGCCACTAAAACCATTAGGGCTTTAAAATTACTTATAAAGGTATCTAAAAGTATGCTGTATAAACGAACTTACTAATTAAAATGTATTGTTGCATACTTTTAGACACATTAAGTTAATTTATTTCAATATCGATTTTAAAGAAGTTATCATAAAAGACATCACAATTTGATACCAGATCTTAAAAGCGTGTTGCATACTTTTAGACACATTAAGTTAATTTATTTCAATATCGATTTTAAAGAAGTTATCATAAAAGACATCACAATTTGATACCAGATCTTAAAAGCGTTTTGCATCCCCCTTTGAAATATTAATTTATATGAGATCCCGGCAGAGGTGTTCCTATTCATCTGCATTTTCCTGGTGGGCAGCCTTTACTTCGTAAAGACCTCGCTGATGACGATGATCCTTTCTGCGATCTACCTGACCCTGATGGGCATTTGTGCCACCACGATTATCGGGATGTCAGTGGTGATATTCCCCACCCTGATGAGGTTCGTTAGCTTTCTATATAAACACTCTATAAATATTTATGTAAATTTTAACCATCAGGACAATGGTGCTGCTGCTGATCATGACTTTTGGAAGACTCGGCTCTGTGAGTGGCAACCTGCTTCTACCTATTTTCATGCAACTTAGCTGCCTGGCTCCATTTCTCTGGCTGTGTTCCCTGATGTGCAGTGAGTAGTTAAAATCCTGATCTAAACCTAAGTAATTCAGCTGATATTCCACAGTTGCCTTCCTGTTTTCTGTGTTCCTGAAGGTGGACGATCAGCAATCGCTGAGCTAACACTTAAGATATTATTTCCTGATAGGTTGTCTCAGTTGTTTTAATCGTCTCGCTATTGATGGCTTCTGGGCTCAATTAATAATCAATGCATTCGACTGTGCGGTTAATTCAACTTAATTACACTTTGATCACTTGCACACACGAGAGCCAACCGGTTTTGATTAATTTCTTTATGCTTTTTGATTGGGCGGGGAAAAAAAACATACATGTGTATCTGCTGGTAATTATGTTTTTGCGGTTACCAATTAATTTGCACATGGGAAACTGACTCGCAATTCGCGCTTCGCTGACTGTCAAAGTGATTTTTCCCAGCAGATGTCTTTTGTCTGGCTAAAAGTTTTCCCCGCATACTCGCATATATTTTTCTAACCACACCGCAACCATAAATCAGCACTAAAGTTTGTTGCCTTCGACTGGCGACTGAATCAATGGAATTTCGCCCCGTGATGCATACACGGCGTATGCTTGATTTTGCCCAGAGAACTGGCGAACTGGCAACGAGAATATCCTATTTCTCGGCACTTTTCTCGTCGACCCGGGAACTAACCCATTTCCCAGACTGTCAAAACAAAGTCAAGCGGTAATTGACACATGTTGACTTGGGGCGTTTCCCTCGTCGGTTGTTAGTGGTTTTGCTTCCACTTCGGATATACATACATATGTCTGCATATAGTTCCTAGTTTGGGATGCACTTATTTCGGTTCAATTTATTGGTGGTGCCAGAGCAACCCACTCGGGACTTTATTGGATAAATCTAGTGCAGTGAGTCAGCTCTTGTAGGTTAAAGGGTATTTTACATACAACCAAAAGTTGATATATACAGAACCATTGAATAGTATTCAAAATGAACCCTTAAAAGTATGCTACAAAAATTTGCAGAGTATTTTTGGCAACTAATTTCTACTTATTAAGTACTGGGTGTCTAAATCTCGATCAGTTCACTATCTGATAGATACGAAATTTGACTAAAAGCCTGTCTAATGCATAAATGTATTTTCTGAAATTCCATCTCTGTTATTTTAGAGCTCAATATTCTGGCGAAAGAGAAACCCACTAGCTCTATAACTAGCACGCACTCTATAAAAACCCCGGAACAGCAAATGCGCATAAATTTATCATAATAAACATGCATAAATCGCCGTGAATATAAACAGGGAAACCCCCGAAATAGATGTGCGGAAATATGCTTGGGGCGGCCTAATGGGTAGATGAGCTCTTGGGGGCGGGGCCAAAATGTAAGCTATAAACTAAACGAAACAAGATCGTAAAAAAGCCAAACATGGAAATGCATATGCGTGTAAGTGTGTGCGTGCCCTGGGCAGAAATGAGGTACATAGTGCCATGTTTGTGTGGGTAAATATGTATCTGTGTGGGGGGAGGATGGCAGGATCCGCCTGAATGGGCAGTCATAATCACATGGGGCCAACAGGGAGCAGATAGAGCGGCAGACATAAACATTTCCAGACATTAGCAAACACAAAATACGACAAACAAACACACACACACAATCACAATAGGTCATTTGAACGGTCCTTGAAATGGCCTTTGTTCCTGTGAGTGTGTGGGTGGGTCCACAATCTGGGTGTGTGTGGGCGGGGTGTAAACCGTGTCCTCTGCCATCATTTACAGGTCATTCATCATAGCACCACGATGTCGAAAGTAGAAGTGAAAACGAAACATACACCGCAATATATAGTATATTCAGGTGAACTAAGCAAGAAGTTGTTACAGGGGGATTTGGAAGAAGTTCACTAAAGTTTGCACAACTAAAATAGCACTGGGGTGAACTTTTTGTGCTTTATTAATAGCCAGCTATCAAGACATTTTAAGCTAAGGATATCGGAATCAAATATTACTATTAATTCTTTTTGTAGGATTTTCCTTTGCTTTTATGAATGATTTTACACCATTTTACTGCATTTAATTTGATTGTGGTAAAGCGATTCTTAGGAATCGTGATTTCATTGCTATTAAAAAGCTTCTGAGTGAACATTTCCATTTAAATAAGTTAATTAAATTTCGTGGAATTTCCCGTTTTAACTGCTTTTAAAATACACATAAATAAGCATTTCTATAGAAATTTTTTTTGTGGTAAATTTTAATAGATTATATAAATGCAGAATGAAATATATTTTTAAATCGATTGCAACTACTCCTCTGTTTAAATGGCTTAAAATTTATAATGGAAAAACGTTTTTCATAATGATGTGGTTTTTAAACGATTTACTCAATTAATCAATTTTGGTCTCTTAATTATTTGTCACTGAATAATGCCGTTGTGTTTTAAACTTTATCAATTAAAGTGTTTTTTTTATAGTGTTATTTTAAAGTACAGCAACAATGGAAGATTAATTTAACTTTTTTGGGAAAGTTTTCTCATAGGGATGTTAAACTAAAAGCTGATTTTAAACTGTAAATGTTTTAGGCTTAACATGCGGTATAAGATTTTTGAATGACATTGCCGTAGTAATTTAAAACATTACAATTGCAATTAAAGATTTTAGGCCAAACATTTGACTAATAATTTCATTTTTAAAATTAAAAATAAATACAAAAAAATGTTTAAAAACAGGTATATATTTTTGTAAACCAAATTTATCTTACCGATACCCAATCCAACTTTTATTCAAGATCTTCCGTTTGAATTTATTTAAGACTTGCTATAAAAAAGGTTGCTGCAACATGTTGCCTTCAGAGTAACAGGTTTGTTGCCAGCTTTTAGGCGAGTGTCCTGCGTGCGTGCGTTGGTGTGGGTGTTGACTTGCTCCTGGCGCCGGCAGCGCCGTCGACGTCGGCGTCGGCAGAAGGAGCCTGCAGACCTAGCATTTCCTTCCATTTTCATGCAAAACGTTCAGTCGGCGGCGGCACTTGCAGCGCTAAAGACCGCGCGGAAAAATCGGGCGCCATTTTCAAAAAGAGGTCCTTTCAACTAACGGCTCTTTTGTTGTGTGTGTGCTCGCTTGTTGTCTTTGTGTGGGTGTTGTGTTTGCTTTAAGCCTGTCAAAAGCACAATAACCAATAGTCGCCCAAAAAAAGTGGCCACAAAATGTGGAAAAAGTCCCTACTGTAAACAAAAGCTAAGAGCAGAAAAAGAATGCGGAAATGTAATTTAAAAAATTTTATTTAAATCCACGTCCGGCGACATTTTAAATATCAATTGATTTTTTAATGCAATATGAATTTAATTGGTTTCTGAAAAAAACACGCAACTAGTGAATAAAGCTGCAATTAAAAGTGTCAACTTGATTAGGGTTTTACTAGTCCGTAATCGTGTGGATAAAATGTGCATGGTAATTGAATCAATTATGTGAATAAATAAAGTGAAACTGTTTTGATTTTAAATAATTAGCAAAATATTTTTAAATACAATTTATTTAGTGAATTATTATGGCAATGGCCTAAAACCCATTTCCCCCAAAGGATCACATAATATACACCAGAATACAAAGTTATTTTAATGTTTTGCGACCAAAAGGCGCCAACTGGCCACATGCAGTGTTAAGTGCAACTTGTCCTTGACCGCCCCCCGAAAATTAAAAAGAGTATTGCATGTGGCTGGCAGTTTGAAGGAACTTAAAAAGAAATATCCCCTGAAAGGACCTGGGACCCAACGGAGAGGATCAAGTGAAAGCCGGGCCATTAAGAGTCGGCAGGCGGCAGCTTCTTTTAAATCCGACGACCTCAATGGTTTCTATGGCGCTGCGCTATTAAATGTGGCACAAGTGCGGCGGGATCATTACGCAACGCTCCCTCATCCCGATTAAAGGCAGCAGAATGTCGGAAATTGTGGACACCGAGCTGCTGGTCAACTGCACCATCCTCGCCGTCCGGCGATTCGAGCTGAACAGCATTGTCAACACCACGCTCCTGGGCAGTCTCAACAGAACCGAGGTGGTCAGCCTCCTGTCGAGCATCATCGACAACCGGGACAATCTCGAGAGCATCAACGAGGCCAAGTGAGTGCACCCATTCATTTGCCCTTCCAGGAGACCCGTTTTCTTGGTACTAGTATGTCCTTTTCCCGTTTCCCCCGAAAGTCCCCAGTGCCGCTGCACCAAGTTATGCAAATTATACGGTGGAGTTAGGAGCGTTTCGCGGAACCTGCTGATGAGGGCCAACTGATTATACGCGGCGCGGGCTTAAATTGAATAAAGTTCCCGAGGCTGACGGCTGATAAATGTGTTTGCCGTTCGTCCGGTTTTGTTAAGTCGATGCACTTGAAATAAAACAGAGCTTTTTTAAGAATATCACAATATTAAAGATTATAAAAAATGGTATATCTGAGTAAAAGAGGTTATCTGTTGGTCATATTATCAACCAATAAGTTTAAGTTTTACAGGGCTGATCGGATTTAAATATATTTTTAGTCTCTTCATCTTAGTGGTGATTAATAAAACATTTATTTTGATGAAGTTAGAAAATTTGTTAAATATTATGTATTATTATTTTCCTTTTTCCCAAATTTTTCCAAGTGTAGTTAAAAAATTGAACTTTCTTATACTTATAAAATCATCATGACCCCAATTTATAAGGCAAAGAGAAAGTAAATTTGTTTAGGTTTAATCTGATTATTTTTGAAATAATGTATACTCATAGCCCTTGGTCACGCAGACATTTCAAGTGCCCAAAACACTCGGAACTCTTAAATATTTAAAATAAAGGAACCTTTTCACACCTCTACTGGACGCAGTGGGCCTTATTGTTATTTATTAATTACGTACATGCACTGCATGAATGAAAACTTTTCATTGTGTAATTAAATTGTGCATGCTGTGCAGTGGTTAAAATGACAAATTAAATCAGTTCTGTGAAAAAAGGTGAACAAACAATATGGTGCCAATATGTAACAAGTACACATGCTGTTTATTCTTTTAATAAAAAAATTAAAACTTTTATTGTTAATGCAAACTATGCAGGTACCTACATATTTCATTATGTTTAGAAATGCTATTTTTTTGTGTTCGATTAATTAATAAAATTGTAATTAGGAACTGACACAAATTTTACTTACTTTGATTAAACTTTTTTGGAAGTATTTTATCGCACCAGCTTAATTAACCCCCTGAATTTATGCTTTCACTCAATGTATTCGATCAACCATGATAATTAATTGTGTGGGTGACTCCTGAAGGAGTTGATAAAACCACGTATAATTCGCTGTTAATATGTCTTAATCACGGCAATTATTTTCCGCTGGTCAAGAAGTTGAACCGCTGGTGCTATTAATACCCGTAATTCCATTCGGACCAAAGCTAACCGCAAAGTGAAATTAATGAGTTGCTCGGAAATACGACTATTGCGTAATAACTCAAAAGTTTGCAGCATTACAGAAATAATAAAAATGATATAAAGGGGGCAATCGCTCGAAAGGCCAGTCGGTGGATAATTCATTCACTTGGTGCCGCCTTAATTTGATCAATGATGGATCTATTTTGGTCCTGGCTAGACCTGGTTAATTTAACTCTTAAATTGTTTTTCAGCCTCATTCCATCGGCACTTGTTTTTTCCGAATGCCTCGCTTTTGTTTATCAATGGAAAATTTGGAAATTGGCCTATTTGTGCTTTATTTTTCTCTCAATGACTCATTGTTTGAAGCACTAATTATAAAGTTTTTATCGCAAAGAACTTTTTGAAATTAAATACAGAGAAAAAAATACAACCATTATTGATTGGAACAGTAAGATATAAAGTCAAAAAAATTTTAAATTGCTTTTTAAAAAGTACTTATAACTTATTTAATATCTATAATAAAAGTTGATTGTACCATTGAGAGCAATGACCCCTTCTTTCCTTTGTAAAACTGTTTAATTTTTATTGTGAAAAACGTTTAAATTTTATTTCAAACAAATTTCTGGAAAAGGAAGTAACCTATAACTGTATTTAAACTTAGCTTTGGTTTTGATTTCAGGTTAAATTAAACCGAATTCAGTATAAATATTTAATATGTAACACTAAAGTGGTCAAGGTTTCCCAACCCAATATAAAACGTTCAACGTTTCACACTTCCACACCACAGCGAAAAAACCTCAATTCTAATTATTCCCTTTCAATCTAGAATGGCCAAGTGCCACAATAAGCTGAAGGGACTTTTTCCAACCCATCCCCACACAAGCTCACTAATTGTTTCCTGTGTTAGGTGACAAACTACGCAAAAGGAGAAAAGGGGTAAAACGAATAATTAAATTCCGACAAATGCAAAGCTCTCGGCCCGAACAAAATCCTCGAAAAACTTTGACACAAACAAAACGACGTTGCAATTGTTGTTCGATGTTCTATATTTGGGTCCTAAGCCTAGGGCTTTAATGCTCTTTGTGAAAGAGAAAGTAAGTGAAAGTGGAGAATGGTGCACAGAACAAAAAACTGGGTCATGTTTAACTTGATTAACTCACTAATTGCAAGGGCCTAAACTTTGGGAAGATGCTTAAACAAAGGTCTATAAACAAAAAAGTTGGGTTTTTGCAGAGCATTTGAAAAATATATTATATATATTTAGGATAAATATTTTATTTAAGGCTTTTGTATCTTTAATTCGGAACTATTAAAAAAGATTTTAATATATTTGTATAGCTATTCTAAAACGCAACTAGAGCATTTTTAAGGAGTTTCTAAAAATCTAAATTAATATTTCCAAGTCAATAGATTTCAAAGTATTTCACTTCTGCCACCGAAAACATTTTTTTTGGGTTATTAAGTAAATAAACAGGAAGTTCAATCAAATTTTTCCCTCTGTACAACCTCTGTTTATGCAGGTGAATTGCCTGCCGCTTGTCTCGAGTTAAGCTCATTATGTTCGCTTCAATCAGGGCAAATGTCTCGGACATTTCCCATAGATTATTGATGGAAGGAACTTGACAGTTTCACCTTCGCCCGCGTAAGGACTTTGGCCGCACACTTGAGTGCGTGTGTGCGGCTCACGCGGCGTATACGCAATGTCAAAGTTTATTACATACCGATGGCATGGTTAAGTCGATTTAAAGAGAGAACGCCATCCTTTCGAATTTGATGTTTATGGCACTGCGTACGCTTATTGATTTTGATACTTGGCCAATGATAACAGCTCAGCACGACAAAGGACACACGACATTAGTCCACATCCTGGATGTAGCTGTAGCTTCTGTTGGTGTCCATCGGGCTTTGGCATTTTTATGGCCAGACTCAAATCCAATCAGAATGGATGGCCCACATAAAAACAAGAAGTGCTTATTGGTATTGACAAGCACCGAATGTGGATTACTCTTGTCCAAAAATAAGAGTATTCGAAAATGTTTACAAAAATTGCTAAGAAATGGATCTGTAGTGATCTTAAGTATACCTATACCATTTTGAAAATGATATATCCTTAAAACTAAAATTTTTCCTTGAACTAACATATAATATATTTCTTTAATTTTGCATGTGTGCTACCTGCACTTTTTACAATCATAGGGCAGTTTAAATCGATCCCAAAACAAAATCCCCTTAAAGAGTGTAATCTTTTTGGCCAAGTCAAAAACAAGCTAAACAAGCTGAGGAAACCCTTCGAGACGCCTCGAACTGTAACATTCCGGATGAAAATCGAAAGAAATTGTTTGGATTAGGTCCGGAAAGCAGGCAGAAGGAGTCCGCAAGGAAGACTCCTTTGTTTCGCATTCGAGAACGGTTTGTTTATGTCTATTCATCGATGGCTAAGCCCCAGCTCAGAGGAAATGACTAGGGGGCCTAGGATGGATTTTGCAAGAATAAAGCTGGCCATTTCGGGGGAAACTAGCCGGAAAGTACACTCTCCATACAAGTTAAGTAATTTGCATATGACAAATTTTTCAATTAACTTTTTCTCACCAAACATAAAACAAGTCCCCTGTGAGGTGGTGTGAATTTTACAGCCAGTGATGGGTGGGTTGATTCAGCAACAATAATATACGAGTAGTAGCAAGGCCGTCGATGAAACAGATATTCGGACAGGGGCATGAAAATTTAATGGCCACTCCATGGCAAACAACATGGAAAGCTTCATTTACGCATTGTCCTGCCTGCCGCCATCGTCATCAACACTCTCGATTGCCCTGTCAAGTGCATGTGTGTGCAGACTGCAGGATGTGGGGGCAAGGACTCGGGATTCTGGTATTGCGATGGTCCCGAAATCGAGGACCATGACCACCTCCGTTCATAAATTCTGAAATTGAAAATGGCCTCATTTGCGGAGCGTGTCGAAAATTCGAGTGGCTGCCCCCAAGTTAAGGTCGCATTGTTTCTGCCCTGTCAACGATGATGATTCTGAGCGGAGGTCCTGTAAATGTAGGCTGGGGGATGAGAAAGGTGCCTGTGACAGCCACCATTTGTCAGGCATCGATGAACATCAGATCTAAGCTATCTACTGGATGCGACACCGCTCAGTTCAGTGAAGGGCAACACTGAGGGAAAATTTGAAATCCCGAATCAATAAAACATTTCCTAGCCGCTAGTGGTAAGCTTCACAAAAATATTCTAGCCGGAAATTACAAGAAACTAATTAAATTTAAAAAACATACAATATTTTGTACTTCAATTTACTCAAGGGAACTATTGTCATTTTAGATACATAGTTTTAACAAATTACAAAAACTATACGCTTTTTGATATTTGTATATTGAAAGGACTTCTGGGATTTGTATTTGCATTTTTGTTTGTAGTGGAAAAGCGTGTAATTAGTTTTATAGGTGTCATTTATGAGTATATATATAAATAAAAAAGTAAACAAGGAACTTATTAAAATGGAAAGCTTAGCAAAGTTGGTTTGATCCTAACAATAATGTATTCAAGCATGGGCATATTATTTCAAACTTTCAAGGTTGGAATGCATTTGGAAAAACAAAATACTGTTACTCCCCTGTTAAACAATCTGAGGAAGGATTACCAAATATGAATTTTGGAATATTTACTCACAAGAAATCCAATTACCAAGCACTTAAGCCCCCCAAATCCCCCACTTCATCACCCCGGCAAATTAGTATCTGAGGAACTTTATGCAGGAGAAGCCTTTAAGTTACGTGACACTCGGAGCTCCGCAACTTTTGCGACTTTTACGAAGTGCCGTTGGCAGCAGAAGTTACCAACTCAACTATAAACACACGGCGGCCCAACTTTCAACCTGCGTGCGGCATGCTCAATGCGGTCCTTGCAGAACTCAGAGCCCAGAAACCCGGAGACCTGAGGACCTTGATCTACCCTGGTTTCGACCCCTCAACTGTGCAGTAACCGGAAAAGAAACCCAAAGCAACCTGAGATCCCGAGAACCTGAGATCCAGGCAACCGGAGAACTCGACAACCAGAAAAGGTACATACTATGTATAGTCAGGGAAGTAAAGTAGCCGCAAGACCGCCAATTTGGATTGCATCGCCGGTTCGTCATGCATAAAATATTCAGTGAAATATAATAAAGAGCGAGTTGCGAATGCGAAACATGTTAACTGAGGCGGCTCCAAGGAAGTAGTGCGCAATTTGCTGGTGCCTCAAAAGGGGGAGGGGGCTTCTAGGGGGGCAGAAGACCCCCCAGGCGGCAAAAAGGGGGGTCGACGACTATTAGCCGAGTTAATGTGGGTAACTCACCTCTTTGAGTGCGACGATAAACTCGTCTGACTGCCACCTAATGACGGGCAATTTGTTGGTACCCCCCGTCTACAGGAAATTGCCGAAGGGCAACTATAATCGATGATAATTTCTTTAATGTTTCTAATTGGCTGGGAATTGATAGATAATTCATTTGATTTCACTGGTAAAGGGCAGTTTTTGAGCTATTATGACGTCTTAGTTATGATTGGAAAGAGTTTAGATGTCGAATATTAAATTCAAGTCTATATAACCACTTAAACAATTTGCAATCCATACTTTTTTGAGAAACTCGTAGTTTTTAACCTTAGATAATCAAATAAATACAAGTGTATATAGCCACTTAAACGGTCTACAATCCATTTTTTTAAGATACTCGTCGTTTTTTTACCTTAGCTAACTTATTTTCAGTTTAATAATTGAATGATATGAAATTTAATTATTATAATTGAAATGGTTTAAGCTGTGCGTTGACTCTAAGTTTCGGGAGATGGATTTATTTATGTAGCTGAAATATAAATCCAATAAATTAAAATTAAAACCGCTTGGCTTATGATAAATACAATGATTACCATAATTGCTCATTGATTTAAAATAATCACCGCAATTTGTAAAATATTCCCCTAACCCCCCTAGAGTTCATAATTTAAACATAAGGCCAAATCGTTTGAGCGGAAGTTTGTGTGCTGGCAAAAAAGGATGTGTGCACTTGCATATAGTAAAAGTAAGCCACCATATAAATCAATTCAATCAGAGGGAAATCGCAGAAGCAAAAAAAAATATATTGATTCTGAGGACATCCGCAGAAAAAACCACTCGACATTCTTTCACTTTAACGAATCAAAGCAGCTGACACTTTTGGGAGTTGCGGGAAAATAAAAAAAAACCAATTCCCTTGACTGCCAAATTTTTTAGGTATTTTCAGAATTCTTTCCAACGAAAATTTGCATACCCAGGGCCAAATATTTTAGGAAGGCCAAGAAATGCCAAATTTCCCCAGTTATTACTGCCAAATTTTGCTGGGGAAAGCTCCCCACTGTCATTAGGGTAAATTGTAGTAAATGCCAGGAAAATTATAAGTACAATGTAGAAATGGTCAAACACTTACAAGCGGAAGTAATTAGTTCTCTTCCGACGGCCAGGCACTTCCGTTCGTGAGCGATGATTATTATAATAACAGGAACAAACGGGAGTTTAGCACGGATTTATAATGGCATTAAACTTAATTAGGCGGCCATAAAGAAAGCGGCAACCAAAAGGAAAAAGAACAAATTACGTTAATCAAGTTAAATTTGCTTAAATTAGGCTGAAAACGAACACCGCCCCAAAGGCGGGTCTTCACTTACCTCCTTTGTCCTTCGTTATAAGGGTGCTCTTAAAGTCAGCTGCAATATCGCAGGAGGCCATAAATCTGCCGGCAACTTTTTGCCCCTATTTGTTATGAGTGAAAAGTTGCTCAGACAACAGCAATTATCATAATAGGAAAACAGCCAAAAGTTTGGGAAGCTCACAAAATTCGGGCAACCAAAAAGTTGGAAATTTAAAAGGTGGACCAGTTTGCTTTTGTTGCATTTAAAGGAATTTCAGCAAATATGCAAATGCATATCGCAAATATTCGGAATTATTTGGCATGTTTTTGGCGTTTATTGAGCCAATTTAAATGCGTGCATAAATTCCCCTCATTGAAATGAAAATGCTAATTATAGTCCATTTAAATTCGCAATATTAATAATAAGCAAAACATGCACCTGGCAGTTCAATTAGCACGCACTTTATGTAAACATTTTTAGGCCCCCAAATTCAATAACACATTTTATATTTGGACTATTACATCTAGGCTATTTAACGCTGATTATAGAGTATTGTTACCCAGTCTTCGTGCTTGGGTAATTAATTGAGTTCTTGTTTGCCTCTGCATCACATTAAATATCTAATTAAATGTGAAATCGATAGTCCAATCGCAGATAAATAAATGGAATGTAATGCGATATATCACAGGTCAGACTGCAAAAACAGAACCGAATTGTAGCTGCGTATTAGCAAATTTATGGTCACGTATCCAAAATGGTAAAATAAAAACAAAGTAATGACAAAACCAATAATTATGGAATGAACTCTCCAGCTTTCAGTACACACAGACTGATTGGTAATAGAATTACAATTTGATTTGATTATTTAAGGTTGCAATTCAATCAATCATTCAATTTGGCTAGTTATTTAGTTCATACAAGTTTTAGCTCGAGGGAATAACAAGTGCAGTCCAAATTCTACAGTTTAAATTAATATATTATATAAAAAGGTGCTCTAAAAGAACTGCATAATTTTCATTTAGTTCCTAAATATTCACCATCAATTGGCTTTCGGCCACTTCGCAGTCCTTCAGTTTACTGACCGGAATTCGGTTTCAAGTTTATTGATTGGAAATATGAGAGCACACACATGTGGCAATATGGTCAGAATCAGCCAACCAATAGAGCGCAGCTTTTAACAACATTTGAAAGTGAAATGTACAAAACAAGAGACATGAATATGCGCAACAACTTTTTTGGAAATTCCCAGCTAAACCAATTTGAAAAATTCGGCAGCTAAATGTTTGGCAATTTAATCCTCTCGGCCTTTTGTGGGGATTTAATTGGGACCACACAGAACCCAATTAATTTCAAAGTAATGTGGGCTAGCCGAATATTTTGTGGCCCGAACAATGCCAAGCAATCAGGGCATCAATCATGGTTAGACGTAAAAGGAAAGTGGGAAATTTGATGCCTGAGAGACAACTGGCAATGGCAATGAAAATGGATGAATGTGAACAATTCGCTTATTGAATTTTCGTTTGAATTGTGTCTGCTGCATTTTGAACAAGGCTGAGCAAAATACAAATAGAAAAATTGGGTAGAAGGAGGTACGGCTCATTGATATTGCTCATACGCACTGTGGCACTCAGACAAAAGCCACCGCCTGGCAGCGGATCGGAAATTGGGTGAACATGGTCTGCGGATAAGTCCCTGACAATCATGGAACAAGATTCCTCTAATTAATAGGATTTGCCATTCATACAACCAGGGGCAAATCAAAGGGAAGCCCACCAAACCAAGACCAAAGACAAAGGACAGCCCTCGAAATAATTAGCGACATGTTCTGCGCATCAGCGAGTCCTGCTGTCGTGATTAGCATAATCCTTGATATGATAATCGGATCCCCAGGTCCAGAGATCCAAGAACCCCCAGACCTCCTCCCCATTTCCGCTGGCCAACGGATGTCGGTCCAATGAAATTACCAAACAATTTTCTGCCAGTTCTGCCCATGCCACTGCTGCTCCAATATCGATAAGCATACTTCTTTTGTGGCAAGTTTCCTTTAAGGATTTTTCGCCCATCTTGTCCGCCATTGATTTCCCATTGTTATTGCTAAGGCGAAGACGCACACGCAGCTCTGAAAAGGTTTGGCAAATCGCAAAGTTTCAGCCATTCTGTGATTGAATTTGCCAAATATTGTTTGCCCTGAAGGCTGGCCAAAGAAGAGCAAACAAGTTGGATTAAAGACAGCTATTCTTCAAAGGGATTCCCTCTGTGAAATATGCGTTAAATTTAAGTACATTTACGAGAAGGCATTGGAATGTAAATAACTCTCCTTGAAGCTTTGTTTAAGTGAGAAATATGCATAAAGGATTTGATAAGGGCTTTGCATAATAAATTGGTTAAAAGGAATGAATCCCATTGCCGGCTTACAAGAAATATTTCCAAATATTTTCCTGGAGCTAAATAAATACTGAGTAATTTATTAAACTAACAATTTTGCTGACTATGTATCAATATATATGCCATTGATTGTTTTGCTCTTGGAAACCTTTTCGATTTTAATTATTTAAGTCAAATAAGAACTCTCTTTTTCTCTGCAAATTAAATAATCTTATAAAAGTTTTCGAATTTTTCCATACTCTTATAAGCTCATGTGTAAATATTCAGTAACGTTATGAAATTAAAGGCCCCCAAAAATGCCTGAAATGGCTTCGATTTTATTTATTTGATTGAAGCATCCTTAGGTATCTGCCATTTTACACCATCGACAATGTTTCCCCACAATGTTCAAACCAATTTTACCTCCCCCTGACATTGCATTTTCGGAAATTTTGCAATAAAATGGCTCCTGTTTTCGATTCACCCACAGAGACTTTCTAACCGAGTGCCTGTTTCCATCGCCGACACGGCCGTACGAGTTGCCATGGGAGCAGAAAACGATTTGGGCCATCATTTTCGGCCTGATGATGTTTGTGGCCATTGCTGGGAATGGTATTGTTCTCTGGATTGTAACAGGTAAGCTTTAAAGCAGTTTGCTAGAGGATGGAAAAAGAAGGAACAGAGATAACACGTATACGCCGCATTGACCATACATAGCTTGCCTTCGTCCATGCCTCTAATAACTAACGATTTCTGCCTTGGCCATCACGTCTCTGGCCATTTTCTCCTGTTTCACCTTGTTTTTCCACTAATTCTGTGTTTCATCCGCCGAATGTCTCTGCAGGACATCGCAGCATGAGAACGGTTACAAATTACTTCCTGCTGAACCTGAGCATCGCCGACCTGCTGATGTCATCGCTGAACTGCGTCTTCAACTTTATATTCATGCTGAATTCGGATTGGCCATTCGGATCGATTTATTGCACAATCAACAATTTCGTGGCCAACGTGACGGTCTCCACTTCGGTCTTCACGCTGGTGGCCATAAGTTTCGATAGGTAAGTCACCCCAGCTCATTCTCCTCCACCGAATTTTCCCCCCAGCGTCATCTAATCTGTGCGTCGGCACATCCGCTTCCTGCCATCCTGCAGATACATCGCCATTGTGCATCCGCTGAAGCGCCGCACGTCGCGTCGGAAGGTGCGCATCATCCTGGTCCTGATCTGGGCCCTCAGCTGTGTGCTGTCGGCGCCCTGTCTGCTCTACTCCAGCATCATGACCAAGCAGTAAGTGGGCAATTGGGCCCGGGAATGTGAGATCCAATGTGGGGTATTATGATTTTGGGTATGAGTTTGCCAGGCAGGAGAAGAAAACCCCTAACTTTATTATATTATTAAGAATTCCATTGATTTCAATTGGAAAACCCTCTGCATTAGGTGTTTGTTAGCTAAGACAATTATTCTGCTATAGTACCTTTAAACATATGACATTTTATTGCTACGAAGAACTTGGTACTTCACTTGTTTCCCCCCATAAAATATTTGGTTGCCTCAAAAAGAAACATTTTAAATATTCTTTAAATATATATGTAAAAATACTTTCATTCTAATTTATTATCAGTCAGAGAAAGTTAACCTGAAGTTAAATTCTTCGGAAAAATTATTTTGTTTGCTTTCTGTTATGTTAATGTTAGGAAAGTACATTTTTGGAACAATTAAGGTTAAATGAAACAGGCATAAAACGGAAAGATGTTGATGTTTTCTAAGAACTAATAATTTTATAAAGGGCTTGAAAGAGGGTACAACATACATTTCCAGTAAATATCATAAATAAACTATTATTAAGCCGAAACAGAAAATGGGATTTGAAGGGTGTTCAGGGGTCGACACCCAAAGCCCCTCTCCCTTGTGTTTCTGTTTAATCCTAACACGAAACACGAAGCGCAAAGCATAAACAAGTTTGTAAGCCAGAGCTTACGAGTTGGCCAGACTCCCTGCGGAGATGGTAGTGGAGTCCCTCCCGCGGCTACCGTATCGATTTGAGAGGCCAAACAAATATAAAATGAAATTCCGCGCACCTTCCAGAAATACTTTCATATTTTTTTCATGTCTCACCGTTTTGTTTTTTTGGCGGCCATCTTCGGTGTTGATATAAGCATCCACATCCATCTAAATCACCCCAACGCCTCCGCACCGACGCCTTCATTTGAATTTTACGCAAATTCGCAACATTTGGGCGGTGAATTTCTGGCGAACTGGGGCGGTCTGGTGTCCTGCCTAATAGAATTGAAGCATTTTTTATTTAGACTCTCAACAAAGTGCTAGTAGGGATAAAAGGTCTCCCAGGGTAACAGACTTCCAGGCATAATAAAGATGGCAAGTTCATATATCAAAATGTGATAAAGAATAGCCAAGACGAAGTACAAGGAGAGTCAAACGATGGCAAATTCTGACAAGGACATATGGAAGGGAGTGAACCTGGGGAGTGTATATGGCCGAGTGGGGCGATTTAGAGGAGAGTATAAGAAGGCCAAATTGGATGAACATTTTCGAAGAAACCCCAAAGGGGAGAGACATTTAGAGGGCTTCAAGGCGTATGAACGAAGTAAAACAAACCAGGAAAGCAGAGATTAGCCGTAAAATAAAAATACATTTTACAAGATAGCGGGGTTTCTTCTCTTTCTTTAAATTAATAATAAAATATTAAATTCTTCAGTCTATCTCTAATATAGCAAAATATTTGTAATAGCTTTATGTATTTATTTTCATGATAAAGTTAATATTCGAGCGTGTCAAATCAAATTATGCGGCGCTTAACCCAAATGCTGAC
Source organism: Drosophila suzukii (assembly GCF_043229965.1). Classification (NCBI taxonomy): domain Eukaryota; kingdom Metazoa; phylum Arthropoda; class Insecta; order Diptera; family Drosophilidae; genus Drosophila; species Drosophila suzukii. Next base: position 71,535,318 of record NC_092082.1, read on the forward strand.
CGAATTTCAGTGGAAAAACAACCATTTTCCATTTCAATCTATCAGTTTTGGCGTGAAATGCACCCTTTTTGCCAGACCAACGCCAGCGGGCAACCTCATCAGCATTGTTGGTCAAATTATGACCTGTCTGCCAGTTGCCATAGCCGTGTTATTAATGGCCCGAAAAGTGCCGGTAAATGGGAGGTGCGGGGATTTTGTAAAACTGGGACAACCGAATAGCCCTTTCAAGTACTCGACAACATTGAGGCATGAAATACTTCATAATTTGGCAAATTAAGTTTTCAATTTGATGACGGGCCAAACGTGAAATTCGTCATGCTTGTAAAAGGCAACTTCCCTTCTTGGCCAAGGAAGTGGTGTTTAGACGTGCCGAAGCGTGAAACTTGACAGCTCTTTATGTTCGGGGGAACTGTGCTGTGTAATTAAATGATGAAATTTTGATTTATCAGTTTCCGGAATTGAAATATTTAATTGAATACCCTGTTAGGGGCTGTAGTAACCTATTGAAATGGACCATTTACAGCTATTACAACGGAAAATCGCGGACAGTTTGCTTTATGATGTGGCCGGATGGACGATATCCCACTTCGATGGCGGATTATGCGTAAGTTTATAGAAAGCCTAAGTTGCACAAAATATGTTCTATGATGTTGAATAAGTTTTTAGACAGTTAAATATTATAAAGCAGTGTGTATCTATAAGTTCCTGCATATTGAATTTACAATTTTGTATAATGATTATGATATCATATCATGTTATGACATTATCATAGTACTATACACACTATATTTGTAGATCTATTCTTATATCATCTTATAGGTATAACCTGATCATCCTGGTACTGACCTACGGCGTTCCCATGATAGTGATGCTCATCTGCTACTCCCTGATGGGCCGAGTTCTGTGGGGCAGTCGATCGATCGGCGAGAACACGGATCGCCAGATGGAGTCGATGAAGTCGAAGCGGAAGGTGGTGCGCATGTTCATCGCCATCGTGTCCATCTTCGCCATCTGCTGGCTGCCGTACCACCTCTTCTTCATCTACGCCTACCACAACAACCAGGTGGCCTCCACGAAGTACGTGCAGCACATGTATCTCGGCTTCTACTGGCTGGCCATGTCCAATGCGATGGTCAACCCGCTTATCTACTACTGGATGAATAAGAGGTAATTGGAGTGCAATTTGCAGATGAACTAAGGGAAGGATGTGACTGCACAGAAAAATATTTGATTTGATGAGGATATTTTTTTTACAGCTGCTGTCAAAATAGTAGTAGCTTTATAAAGTTTTTGTAAGTGGAAAAAAATAATTTAGAAGTAATCCTATCTTGTTTTTATTATTTTCATAAAATTATTTTTGTATACTTGAAGTAATATTATAATTTTTAAAATAGAGCAGATCTTAAACAACCTTTTAGCTCTGCCCCTGGATTTTTTTAATAAGGGGTCATATCATCTATTTTTGCAAAAAATGGCAAAAATAAAAAAATTCTAGGTTTCAATGCCAATGGATTGGAAATTAAAATACGAGCTCAACGAGGTGTGACACTCCTCATTCGGACGTTTTGTTGCATTATGGGAGTAAAAACATTGAAATTTTAGGTCGAAAAAAATGAATTTTAGATTTTAGTCAAAAATACTACTATTTTTTAGCGGTTTTTTAATCGCAGTTTCTCCAAATTAAGGCGCAGAGCTAAAAGGGCTACTGTTTTGAACAGCTTGCTTCTTTGGCTAACGATCGCCATTACTTAAAAGAAAATTTATTTTTTGATCAATTTTCGCATTTCTATAAGGGGTCACGTCATCTATTTTTGCGAAAAATGGCAAAAATAAAAAATTTCTAGGTTTCAATGCCAATGGATTGATAATTAAAATACGAGCTCAACGAGGTGTGACACTCCTCATTCGGACGTTTTGTTGCATTTTGGCAGCCAAATCATTGATATTTTAGGTCGAAAAAATAAATTTTAGATTTTAGTCAAAAATACTACTTTTTTTAGCGGTTTTTTAATCGCAGTTTCGCCAAATCAAGGCGTAGAGTTAAAAGACCGACTGTTTTGAGCAGCTTGCTTTCTAAGCTAACAATCGCAATCAGTTAAGGGGTATTTTATTTTTTGACCAATTTTCGCATTTTTTTGAAGGGTTGCATCATCTATTTTTGCGAAAAATGGCAAAAATAAAAAATTTCTAGCTTTGAATGCCAATGGATTGGAAATTAAAATACGAGCTCAACGAGGTGTGACACTCCTCATTCGGACGTTTTGTTGCATCATGGCAGCCAAAACATTGATATTTAGGGTCGAAAAAATGAATTTTAGATTTCGCAGTTTCGCCAAATCAAGGCGTAGAGTTAAAAGACCGACTGATTTGAGCAGCTTGCTTTCTAAGCTAACGATGGCAATCAGTTAAGGGGTATTTTATTTTTTGACCAATTTTCGCATTTTTGAAGGGTTGCATCATCTATTTTTGCGAAAAATGACAAAAATAAAAAATGTATAGGTTTGAGTGCCAGTGGATTGGAAATTAAACCACGAGCTCAACGAGGTGTGACACTCCTCATTCGGACGTTTTGTTGCATTATAGCAGCCAAAACATTGATATTTTAGGTCGAAGAAATGGATTTTAGATTTTTGTTAAAAATACTCCTTTTTTTACCGGTTTTCAATCGCAGTTTCTCTAATTCAATTCGCAGAGCTAAGAATTCTGTTTTCATATATTTAAATCATTTTTCATTACCACACTACTAGTATTTTGTCACTCTATTTTTTCAAGGAATTCAACAAGACTTATCTCTGTAAAAAAATATATTTTACAGTGTTTATTGAGACTAATAGATACCCTTTTAATTTCTGATTTTTTTCCAGGTTCCGGATGTACTTCCAGCGCATCATCTGCTGCTGCTGTGTGAGCCTCACCCGCCATCGATTCGACTCGCCGAAGCGCCGGCTGACGAACAAGAACAGCTCGCACCGGCACACTAGAGGTGGGTACACCGTCGCCCACTCTCTCCCCAACTCCTCCCCCCCGACCACCCAGACTATTGTGGCCGCCCAGGCCACAAACCCCCAAACACAGACCCACTTGCCTCACCACCACTCACCACTCCCCCCGCAACCTTCCGCAGCGGAGACCAAGAGTCAGTGGAAGCGCAGCACGATGGAGACGCAGATCCAGCAGGCGCCGGTCTCCAATTCTGGCCGGGATCAGCGGATGCGGGATGGCTATGCCACCCAGCCGGTGCAGACGGGAGTCGGAGGCGCAGGTGGACCCAATCGGGCGGCCGTCGAGTGCATCATGGAGCGCCCGCTGGACGGGAACAGCTCGCCCCTCTGCCTGTCGATCAACAACAGCCTCGGCGAGCGGCAGCGCATGAAAATCAAATACATCTCCTGTGACGAGGACAATAATCCCGTGGAGCTCAGTCCCAATCAGCTGTGATGTTGTCCCGATTTGTCCTGCCACTGGAACGGAACGTGAATCCCGGCCATCGCCTCGTTTCGCTGCGGGGAAATGCAATTTGCCGCTGCTTACACTACTCTGTACATACACCCACTCCCAGAGAAATAAGAAACATGTCTGCTTAGCAGGGTGGGTCGATCTCGGGATAGGGAAAATACACTTTTCGCGTACTTTAAGTATTTGGTATTATCAATAGGATTTCTAGCGATTTAGTATTAAGTTTTAAATTAACAATAAATATTTTTATATATGTTTCAATAACTAAAAGATAAATTATTTTTACTTTTCGTCTTTATTTTGGTATTTTAGCATCACGTTACATCTAGTATTTTACTATTTTTTCGAAATAAAATTTGGAACTCAATCTCCAAAAAAAATTTTTTTTTTCTTTCAAAAATAGAATATAACCCAAAACTCTCTTTACTTTGCATTACAAATTATTTGATCCCATTTTTCGACTATATTTTTGAGCCCCATATTTATAATACTTTTGCTATTTTTATTTAAATCAAAACTGCATCCCTGCAAATCGACCCACCCTAATGCAAGATGAATTTCCGGTTGTCAAAAGAAAATACTTCAGCAAGAAGAAAAAAGCTTACCAATAAATTGAATTTGTATGTATTTGTATAGAAGAATCTATCGACACTTTAACCATCGAAGAGCTGTAAGTTTTAACTGTTGTAAACATCTAGGCTAAGCCGAGTTTGTAAATACATTCTGTGTATATCTGATAGAGTTATATATCTGCGTATATGTTTGTGCTATTCGTTTGAGTGAATCAATTAAACGAGCCATGGAATTTCTCACTCTAAGCTGTTTATGATAGAAAAACGATTCGTGTTATTGGTTTTGGTTTTTGTCCATGCCATCTGTAAATATATATGTAACAAATCTTTATAAAATCTCTATGGGAAATCAAGAATGTCTATGGTTGATTTGAATAAACTTAATCAGGCAACACTTTTGCGTGACAAATTATGTGGTTGAGCTTGTGGTCAGTAAATAGAATTAATATACATAATTGTCCCTAAGGGCTAAGGGTTAAGAAAATATTTAAACAGAAAATTGGAAGTGAACATTAAGCTGGGATTAATTTGCTTGAATAAATACTAATTTGCCTGCGAAAATGTGCTGCTAATATCATTAGAGCAAACCCAAAGGGGAATTTGCATTCCATTATGTTGGCAGTCGCATTATTTATGCACAGCTTAGAGTCCAAGTCCATGTCCAAGTCCATTCAGTCAGGTCTGGCCATGCACGAATTCGGACTAATGTGGGTGCAGTTATTACTCAAATAGGGCCAAAGGCTTGGGTGGCGATGGATGAAAGTGAAAGGTCTCTTAATGCAAATTCGCCAAAAGCGAATCCTTTCAAATCCCCTCAAATCATATCTCCTTCAGTCATCCACCCCCGTAATCCCCCCCCATTCAGATTCTTTTCAATAGTTCAATTTTAAAGGATTTGGCCTTTATTCAACCCAAAGGCAAACAGACGACGAGCAGATACTCGCATAATGGTAAGCGATTACAGAATGTAATTGAAATGCGAGTCGAAACCGAAACCAAAAACGAACCCTAACCCCATCGAAACCCACTTGGGAAAAATTCAACTATCTAATTGAATCACAAACAGTTTCAGTATGGAATATTCGGAATAGAACCGTAACCAAAAACAAAACCAGAGCTCCGAACTCAAACCCAAAAACCAAAAGAACCATCATACAAAGCGCTACATTTTTATTGCCCCGATTTTTTGGAGGAGAAAGTCGCGCTAATGCGTTAAATTGCTTGTTGCACAGAATGCTCACAATGAAATCGATGGACGGCGTTTTTTATTCAACGTAATAGGATTTGATGGGTTGATGGGAGAGCCCCATTCGCAGAATAACAATTTGCATAATAAGTCGATGTTTGTTACGCAGTTGGCCCACTTGGCAGTCTGCTTTTTCATTGGCATGGCAGCCGCAGAAAGCCTTTAAGAAATGAAAAGGCAAACCGAAAGTCAGCTGAAAAGATTCTATAACCAACCATCTAGCCATGTACATTGTACATATGGTTCTGCGTAACCCCGGCAACAGACTGAGGTTAAATCCTGGGGTCACACCGCAAATTGCCGTAGCATGGAGCATAGATGGAGTGGTCTGGCATCGAATTAGGCCCCTCGATTGGTGAGTATCGCATCGAATTAAATGGCTTATCAACTTTCATGCATATGCGAGCTGAAGAGCGTAGTATTATTGCCTTAATAAAGTGGCATGGGCGGGCCCGAAAAGGTAAGAGGTCAATTGCATTACCGAAATTAAGGCTACATCCCGTGTATTCAACTGTATTCAACTGTCACGGTCATGTTTCTGTCAGAGGACTCGCTTTTTCGTTCCTCCCTGCTATTTATTTATTTATTCTTGGATATGAAAATGCTTTTATTTTATTTCCAACTTTCAAGGGGGGGAATTATATGCGAAAACAAGCCAGTGGCTGCCAATGGTCGAGTTTATTTACTGAATAGTGGCATTTAAAAGGTGGGTACTATATTTAACATTTGCTTTTGAACCGAGTTAAATATGTATAAAGCAAATGCTTTAGCTATACTTTTGTATTTTATTTGGGTTTGGCTTGGGCGGAATTTTTAATCATGTACCCTTGTTTATAATAATGGAGACAGCATTCACATTTAGTTACTTAATGAGGCTGTCTTAAATGGGTATTCATTCAAAATAATATTTAATTAATGACCAATAAATGAAAATTAACATACATTTTCAGATAGAATTTTTATTTTTCATTTTGTTCTATAAGAGCGCTTTTAATTGATATTCATTAAAAATAAATAATATATTTCAGTTTTAACAAATTGTGGGTACATTACCTTTATTGCCTGCCCACTTTTCTCCTTTTGGATTTTCATATATATTTATTACATTAAATTTCAATACCTAGCCTTCTCAAATCCCACATAAGTCAGGGTAGTCGAGGTTAATCTATCAACCTACTTTCAAACTTCTCAGAGGGAGCACACACTTTTGAGCATTCGAAAGGGACAGACTTGTTGTCCAAACGCCAGCATCAGAAATTTCTACAGACTAAAAATCGTAAGGCCCAGAAAACAAAATTTCGAAAAATGATTGGAGTCCCGGGAACTTTCAAGGTTTTGGCGGCCTTATCGGGAATGTTGTTCATGGGCTATTGTGTGTATTTCGACAAGAAGCGTCGCGGTGATCCGGATTTCAAGAGGAAGTTGCACGAGAAGCGCCACCAACGCACCTTCCGACCCCTGAAAACCTCAAGATCAGCGACTCACATGAGCAACAAGGAGATCGAGTTGTACTTCCAGAACCAGATCCAAAGGGGCGAGGGCCTCATTACCAACGGTGACATCGAGGGCGGTGTGGACCACCTCATCAATGCGATCCTCGTCTGCAGCCAGCCGGGAAAACTGCTGCAGGTGCTCCAGAACACCCTGCCCATGGAGGTCTTTACCATGATGCTGATCAAGATGCATGCCTACGAGTCCGCCGAGCGCAGTTCTCCCGTTTTGATGGACGAGGAAGGTGTCAGTGCCCTCGAATAGGAATAGGAATAGTAATCCAAAATTAAGGGTCCCTGGTACGTTTTTTGCCAAGCAAATGGAAAACTTTCCTCTGACGGCAGTCTCGAGTAGCGGAGTACATTCTTTGGTTCATGTATCTCGGACAAATACATACAATGTATACTGGTATTCCGTTTTTGTTCGTTGCCACGGCCAACTTGGCCAGCACGTTTGGGGGGAATTTTCAGCAAAGTTAACAAATTAACGACTTCGATTATAAGGTCGAGCGTAAAATTTTCCATTGCCATGTTATCTGCTTTTGATTCATGGGAAAGAGCGTTTGCTAAGCCAGACTAAGCTATTTTAAAGCTGCAGTGAAGGTTGTTTGTTTTTCTCCTAAGAACATTGTAGCCATGTCAACAGAAGGTATACCATCAAGTAAACATTGCAAAAATGTAGAACAAATTGATTTGACAATATGTGGGTAGAAAATCTTCACCAGAGATTTCTTTCGTACTAGAAGATACACACGGAATAATTGAAAAGTCAACTAATTGCCTGATTATTGTTATACCTTTAACCTTTACTTACTTTAAGCCATCCTGCTAGTCATGAAGTACCAATTTTCTCGCCCATTCTGGTTTAAACAATCATCTGGCTTAACAATTAAATTCTCAGCACGGATTTCATCCGGCTGCCGAGATTACCATGACAATTGAGTTGCACGAGTATCTGCATATCTGTTGTCGACTGGACAGGGTTGACTAAACACTGTTCTCTAGCAAAATGTCCGACATCCCATTTCCGGCCATGCACGTGTGTGTGTGTGCGTGTCTGTGTTGGCCAACAATGACAGGCAAATAGACTGGACTCCCGGGAATGTGCTTCGTTGCCCTGTGGCCTGTGTGCATAATTTGCGAGGAACCCATTCGGCTTCCCTGACCTCGACCACGGGAATTCGTCATCCGGACGCGTTTGATTGATGGTCTTGTGGTCGCGTCAATTGGGCAAACTCCACACCCAATTCAGTTCGCTTTAAGCTGTCCTTTCGGCCATTAGAGACATCTTGTTGGGGGCATTAAACCCCAGAGAAATCAAGGGGCGAAGTTCAACAAAGGAGTCCAATGCGGTCACTCATCTGCATATCAATTTGGTTGTGGCAAGCAACTCTCTTATATACAGTAAGTTTTCACAAAGAAACAACTTTTTCGGCATTATATATATAAAGCAAACATTCCTAAAATCTCTGTAAATATAAAAATAAATAAATACCACTCTTGCTGAATAAAATATTCAATTTATTTAAAATGACTATTTCTTTAGGTTCAAGAATTTACCTTTATTAAAAACAAGCTGCCAATTCATCCTTTTTAGAAGTTGTGTGTTTTGGCAAATGTGTAAATAATAGTAATAATAATATTCTTTAAAGATTTACCCCAGACCGAAGACCACATGACTCCCGACCGAAAGCTGGACAAAGTTCATTCACTAAAATGTTGTTAAATGCCTACTTATATACATTTATATACATATTCTTTTATTTTTAGCTAATAAATATGTGTCTCAGTTTATTAATTCACCTTTTTTCTAGAAGGATAGTGGTTTGATATATAATATTCAATAAATATTCCTTAAAGATTTACCCCTGACCGAAGACCACATGACTCCCGACAGAAAGCTGGACAAAGTTCACTCATCTGCATATAAATTCTAGATGGCAGAAACCCTTTTCTAACCGTTTTATAGTGTGTTTAAGACTCAAATGGACAGTGGACCATCGGAAAACGAAAACAATCTCTTAACGCCCCTTTGTCGGCAATTAATGAGTGGAAAGTTCAACTGATTCCCATCCGATTCAAGTTCCCCGCGAATGTAATTACGCAAAGACCTTTTGCGGTGCTCTCCGCCGCTTTCACCCATTGTCCAGTAATTACCAGATAGAACAGACAGTTGGTCGGAAGGGGAATTGCAGCTTTGTTGCTCGGCACTAATTTCCAGGCTAAGCATCGGGCTATAATGATTTTCCCTTTGAAGCAGTCTGGCATCAAAGATTTCGCCAAAGCAGCGTCGGCTAATTTAATGAAATATCCTGGACGAATACCGAGCACAAATGTCTGGGCCAAGAAGAGAGCTACGCTCAATTATTCCATCTCATTTGGAATATTGGCAAATTAATAGAAGGTAATTGACCTCTGGTTAGTGGCACTCGAAAAATTTTGCTAAATGAGATCGATATTGGGCATTCTCGCAGTCCCAATAAACGAGAAATCAATTAATCTAATTGATTTGATTTTTTCTTTAGACTTGCTAATATATGTTACACACATGGGTTTATGGGTTCTTTCGTTGACAGCTGTTTGCCTTTAGAATTTGAGGGGAAACCCATTACCATAAAGATATTAATTAGGCTCGCAGTCAGCAAAACAGGCTAACACAGAACGAAATTTTACAACAATATTGAATTTAATCTTGTAAATTTTTTGTTTTGTTGTGGAAGAACCAAATTATAGCTAGAACATGTGATCTTCGTAATATTACAGATTTATTATAAGGTTTAAACATTAAGTTTGAATGTCTTATAGTTTAGAATCTAAACTTTAGATATCTGCTAGCTATTTTTTCCAGTACTCCTGAGAGGATTCCTTTTAACTGGGTTGCTGAGAAGTAGTTAGCTCTAAATGGAAATCGAGACAGCCATGGGAGCGGAATGGGCTTCAATGTACGAGTAGTGTTCGTCTGGGATGTTGTGGGCCACATCAAACAAACTAATTGGTCGGGGCGGCCACAGGAGCCAGGAGTTGTGGCTCTGGAGATTAATGCCGACGAAGTGTCATTACGGCCGATGCTTAATTATGCCATGGCGTGCAAATGTCATTAATATCTTTCCAGATATGTGGAATGGCTGACAGTGTTGTGGTCCCCACTGGTATGACAAAGGTTCGGCAAATGTCACGCATACGCCCCAGTGAAACCAGCAATCTCAGAAATCTCTGCAATTCAATTTCCAAAATGCCTTCTACATAGTTTGTGCCCCTTTTTTTATTGGTATTTGCTCATACCTTACGCTTGACTAAACAGAAATTCCCCATAAGCCGTATCAGGAGGAAAAGACAATAGAAAGGGGTAAAAAAAATGGAACAGCCACTTCATAAACCATTTGGCAAAGCACGTAAGTTACACAAACCCACATTGACACTCACACAAACAAAAAACAACACCAATACTTTCTACACGCACGGAGACTTTCATTTCCTGTCAGCGGAAGTGGTTGTTGCGTCTGCCTCTGTCTATGTATGTGTTTGTGTGTCAAGTTTTATATCATCTCTTGGCACTTTTTTCGCACGTTTCACAATTTTTACCCTCAGCTGTTTTGAATTTCATTTTAATGTTTGCTTTCCTTTGCGAGCATAGGGACAAAAATATGCGACCAGGCGTTTGCATACATGAATGTTGTAAAGAACAGTGGGTTCAGTACACCGAATGCATTACGTATACGCCGTGTGTTTGCCAGAAGGTTTTCGGCAAACAATGGGAACATGAGCTACACGGCAATCAAGTGCGATTTGCCAACACGTTTTCCGAAGCGATGCAAACAGCCGGTCTGTGCATATTGATAGTTTCACAGCTTTCACTTGGCGAAAGAGATTATTGCGAGCTTTCGCCAGCTGAAAGTACGGAAAGTATGGAAAGTACTGAAAGTGAAGCATGCAAAGATCTACTTCACAAAACGGATGGAAAGCCAAGTATTTTCCCTGCAGCAGCATGCCAAGTACTTCGTTCAATCGCTTTCAGATGACTGGAATTTCTTAAATCAGAACTCGATTGCTTGGCAAGAATCTTGTAAATACACGGGGAGATAACTTGGCGAAAAGGAATTCCTTGAGTAGAAAATATTAAACCCAGTAAAGTTATATGCTGTAAAAAATACACCCGCAATAAAAGCTAAAATAGCAGTGGTAATTGTTAGAGGCTTACGCAACTTAAAGACCTCCAAAGTCGACACAAAAGCAATAGGATTTAGTTTTATGTCCTTTTTTAACCTGGGTAACAAACTGCATATGGACGGCTTCCAAGCATCTCAACTGGGTCCTTGTGGAGTCGAAACTCGTCCATTACAGGCTCACATCATTGTTAAGTGGAATTAGAGGAAGGACTATTTTATTGCAGCAATTTCCCTTAAGCCAAAGCCAACAGCAGGAATATATATAAATCCTGCCGGCAGCAGGCAGCACCGCAGTAGATATATTGTTTGGGGCACAGTCTGCAAAGTTTCCGAAAAGGAAAATGCACTGGCTGGCTTTACTTCCTTCATTTTGTAACTTTTATAAGTATGTTTATGGTGTGGGCGGATGTTTTTTTTTCGTACTGAAGCAGCCCAGATGGCGAAGCAATAGTGGTCGTACACGCTAGTCCTGCCATCACATTGCATTCTGTTTGCACAGCCGCCCAGGAACCACTTTCCATGAAAGTTCTTTTCGTACCCATACCCCCCCCCTCGCACTTTTCGACCCTTTTCGACATCCTGGGAATGTCGTCAAAGGATTTGCGTCACACACGCACACTGAGCAACAGCTGGAAAAGCAATTTTTACTTGGTATTGGATACCCCCCCGGTCCATCTTTCGATTCCCAGAAGCCAAAAAGTAATTCGCAGGCTACCAAAAGGCTGATTCTGCCAGCGGAACTCCCTAATTGAGGCCGGCCAATCTAAATAGGTCCTTTGACAGGACGCGGCTTGCTGGTCAGTTTCGCTGCCCCCTCGAATTTGTAGGAGATGCGCCGGGAAATGATGCTGCACCTGAGGCCGGATACCACAACGACAATTGGAGTGGCACGAAGATTAATGACGGTCATCTCTTAGCCCCCCTGCACAAAAAAAAACAAAAAGATTCAAGCAAATAAATTTCAGAACACCTTATATATATTTCTGATTACCATGTTTAGTATTTCTGTTTACTACTTACAGGTAAACATTTTCGCTTCAAAACTTATCGTTTAAAGTAGGTTATTATTAGCCGGATTATAATTGAATTTAATTTTTAAACCCTTTTTAATTGGTTACAAGTGTTTTTCATAAAATCATAATTAATTTTAACCTTAATCCAATTATGGTTTTATGAAAAAAAATTATAAACAGTCATTTATAGCGGATAAATGGGGACTTAAAAAGTGACATTGAGTTATTTTTTTAGGAAATGGTTAATAGATTAATATGACAGACAATTATAACAGCCGAAGGGGAACAGTTTATGAAGGGAGTTGGGATTATCTTACAAATCTTAAATTAAAGTTATAGTTTCATTGGGTATACCCTTCTTTCCGAGTGTATCCATCGCCGGAGGACATTTTCGCAATGCCTGCCTCTGACAATGTAGCAGCTTGGTATCGCCCGTGGGGTTCAGAAGTGGTTCTGGCTTTCGGGGAACCCGGGAGTCCTGAAAAATGTGGCCGCATGTTTGCGGTGGCTAACAGCGACTTCAGGGACTCGGCAAGTTGGATGAGGAATGGCAAAAAGGACATTCAACTTGCAGGGCTTGTGTAGCCAGAAGCCAGCGGGTGGCCTTCTTGGCAAGCATTGAGTGTCTGTGTCAGGACGAATTTTCTTTAAACTTAAGGGCTACTATAAGATAATTTGTACTTAACTGCACGAATACTTGATATAAAGTTTAAAAAGTATTACAAGGTATTGGATTAAGCAAACCATATAACAAGCAGAATCATATAAACCGCATACACCATATAAACCCATATATGATAGAGCACTCAACAGCTTTATTAAATGGCATTTCATTTTATCTATTTTCCAATTATAGTTGTGTATTTATGCAATTCTTCCTTTTTGTCACAAAGTTTTTCCTGCCAAGACAAATGCTGACTCTAAATGGAAATCACAGTGAAAATCCTGTCTTATCATCATTCAAGGCCACACAATGTCTGGCGCTGTGTGAGAAGTTTAATCAAAATAATAAACTCAGTTTGTTTTCTAATTTGCCATGCAAAAAAGTTCAAAGGACTCGTTTCTGTTGTGTCTAAGTCCATTATCTACGTCTTTGGAACAGCCACTGAATTACAGGCCCCCCTAACAACCAGACTTCCTACACCTCTGCAGATGTCTAAACAATATAAGTCGCCTACTGTTACAGTTCATTTGAATGGAAGAAATTTCATAGGAAATGAAGGCGGCACGGCATATTAGATTTCTTGACGCCGGAATGGGTTTTGGAAAATTTTGAAATGCAAATGAACAAGCAGATGGGAATGATTCCGAACATTTATTCATAATAAACAAGATAACAATAACAATAATGTCACATGATAAGCTCAGTCAAATGTTATCTCCTTGTAGGTCTGTAATTCGACTGCCGATCCATAAATATTTATGAATCCTGGACGCTCAGACGGCGTAAACAAATGTGTGTGGAAAAACTTGAAAACTTTTCCAGGCGCCAACAAGTCGTTTGCCCCATTAAAATGTATTAAAATGTATTATTTCATTTTACGACTAAATGGCAGGGGAAATCTGTTTTCTATATTGTTGTGAGGCTATTAAAATGTCATTTTGCAGATTTTTATACTGGTTTTCATAGCAGCCGGCAACCAAAATGTATGGTCAATAGGATTAGGCTAGGTGAGCATTAAATATTTACTAAGTTGTTCGGGGGAATTTTAATTGCGACTTGTTTCATTTGCATTCGTGGCAACTTTTGCCGACTCTGCAGTATAATTAATCCAATGCACTCTGAAAGGGATTTTCTCGGACTTAACTAATTTTGCTAATGTGTACCTGGGTGCAGCCCGTGATTTGTTTAAATTTGAAATTACATCAGTGTGAAACGATACATTCATTAGCTAAATAAGCACTGCCGGTGAAAAAGCTAATTCGTGGGGCTTGTTGTCTTATTAAATATTTACCAGGGTGTTTTGTACTCACATTTGATTCAGATTGGGCTTGAACATTAATGGGAGGTTCTTTTTAACTTAAAGTGGCTCGAAAGGTTTAATTTTTATCAAATAATATATGCCACGTTAAGTATAGCAAACATTTAAATTTGTCTAAAATATCATCTCTGTGCTCGAATAAATGTTTATAAATCCGACTGAAAAGTTTAAAACAATTAAGTTAATATCGAAAAATTAAATAATCTTTAAATTTTAGGCTAAGAGAATAGTGGTTTAAATAAGTCTAAGTAAATAAACTGAATATATTGATTTTTAGTTAAAGTGGTTTGTAGTATAGAATTTTTTAGGACCAATTAGTGTACATTGGATTGTCAACTAAAACAAAGGGACTGATATCCAAAGTGAGGTGGTACCTGCTAAGCTAGTTATAGCACTCTTGAATACTCCCAGTCTTTTCGGGGAAATCCTCTTACGGTTTTATATAAGCAGCTTCAGCCAGGTGAGCGCCGCTCTGGACAGACAGGTCACGTTCAATGTCCATTTCCAAGGGGTCATCGTGAGCCGTATGACATTTTCCGAAGACAAAGCCTGTCTCTTATGCAAGTACCTATCGTTCCAGAGCTTTAAACCCTGGCAATTAAGCGCATTCTAGCACACACTGCGGCTCTTTTTGCGTGCCCTGCAGTTGGCATTTATATTTATTAAATTCCCTGTGTGAATATTGTTTTAATATTGCGCATGCCACCGGGTGGCGAGAAAAATAAAGTCAAAGTGCCCCGTTTGGCAAATTAAAAGTGACCCAGTGAATTCTTAAAGGTAACAAAAGCAAAAGCCAATGTAAAAAATACAAAGTGGAGGGCAGTCGAGCTGGCGATTCACGTGGCGTATACGTCATGTTGGCTGCCAAATAAATCTGCGCAAGACGGACATGCGGTTGATTTTATTTCTCTTAACTTTTTTATTATTCCCTCCCGTTTGTGGAATTTATGGGCCGCGCATAATGTTGATTTAATATTTATAACAACAATTGCCATTTGCCAGAAAGCGAGCCGTCAAGTTTTTAATGCCACTCGGTTCAAATGTATTTGCCAAATTAAGTTTACTTATTTAGTGAGCTCCCTCATCCTGGCAACCCAGTTTAATGCCTTTCTTTCGGGATTTACTTGGCTACACAACTGAAATTTTTATTCTCGGCTTACGGGCTTTTATGGCTCGTGTTGATCATAAAGTTGCTAAAATAATTGAAATGACATGGCTTAAGTGAGTGCGGAAGTTTTGGGGCGTTTGTTGTTCCTCTGTCATTGCTTTGGACAAATTTGAGGTTGTTTATGATTCCGGCTAATAGCCATCACAATGCGATTGGGGTAAGATGAGGCGATGGACCAAGTTGGCAAAACTTTTTAAATGGCACAGAGCTTCCACACATGCGACTGAAGAACATGCGTGGCAGTTGCGATAAACTGGGTGTGGTAAAAACTTTTTCGCCGCATCTCCACAATTAAGAGGAAATATAAAACAATTGGCTCTGATTTAACAAAACAAATGGGGTCCAAGATAATGGTTTTGGCGCTTCAATTTATTCGTGATTTATTAATACCATTATGTATAGTGGTAGTGAGAGTTTAGGTAATTTTAAACTTCTCTTACATTTTATTTGAATTATATATGATACAAAGATAATCATATTTAAATATTTACAGTAAATTCTGGGGAATATATTACTTGGAAATTAATTCTGATTAGTATTTATACTTATTGTATTTCAGTTATATTATTTCCTTTTCTATAGAACACTTAATTGGTCCAAGTTGGCAAAGTGTGGTTCAAATACTTTCAAAATTTAGTTTTTGATGACACTTGGCCCAACTTGTTTTAAATTTAAAAAGTGAAAATAATTGGAACTGAATATTAAATTTCAGTTTTATTAGTTGCTTTGTATTTCAAATCTCCTAGGTGACAATTAATTCTAGGAAATTTGACACCTGATGATAAAATCATTCCGAAATTAAATTTCATATGACATTTGGCAAAAATCTATCGGGGATAGCATAACATTTTTGTGGCTCCCACTTAGTTCAAACGAAATCCTGTGAACTGATTTTGACCCGAAATTTCCGCTTGCCAAGAACTTTGCCGGGGCTTTGATACTTCGACCGGATCGACCTGTCCATTTGTCCATCTGTCCGGGGGATTCAGATGAATGTGAAAAATAATTTGAACAAAATCAAAACTCGAAATGCAATATTCAGCATTCAACATTCCTGCTTCGGTTGACGGTTGATTGATGATTGCTGGCACAGAACTTTGCATATTTCAACTATGACTGCGGTGAGCTGGGATTAAGCTGGAATATTTGCCAACCAGGAGGAATTGTGTAGAGTCAGGACATCATGTTTTACATTTTATTTAAATAGGCAGCCGCAGGGCGACCATTTTCCACTGGGGACCCGACATGTTTTACAGCATTTTGCGGCGTAGGACGGGAGTTTGGTAACTTTTGTGCAACTTTGTCGTTAATGTTCGGTACCCATTTAAGTTGCCGGCAAAGGGGAGTATTTATACTCGGCGTCTTTTCCATTAACGATGCTCTTTCCCCCAGCGAAAACCTCCACCTGCGTCATCAACAACAACAACGTTGGCCTAAGCCATTTGGCCAAAAAGGCAATTAGTTCACCTTGAATCGGAGTGTGTGAAGGCGACATTGGAGCGGGATTAGTTGCATTCCAACCAGATGGGACGACCCAGATTCGTTTACATGGCCATATGCATATGCAAATTTACACCCTAAACGTGACAAACCAGAAACAAACTGAAACCATCTTCTTGGCCAGCAAAATAATTGACAAAGCACCTGAGATTGCCTCACGTTCGAACGGAGTGTTTGCCAGGTTTAATAGAGCGTCTGAGGGGGCTTTCAACAAGTGTTGCATCAATTCTGCTCAAGGCCACGGGCGATTGCCTTTATTGAAAGTCTTCCTAGCTTTTTTTTTCATTTGCCTGATTTTTCTCCCCTGTTGCCAAATTTTAATAAACGTTAGATACTTTGCCAACTTTGGCGACAGAATATTTTTTCAGTCCCAACCAGGCTGTGACCTCAACAAAGCAAACCCCATCCTGGCCAACAAAAAGGACAGGAGCAGCCTTGAAAAATTGGAAGAGGAAGCCGTTGAGCTGTGAGACCAAACCGGCCAAAAGAAAGACCATTTTTTTACATTAGCACACAGTAAAAATTCAGCTGAAAAATGGTGTGTAAAGTGTAATTAAATTGTGATGTTTTTATGAAAAAACCACGGGAAAGGTATTAAATTGACGAAAAATTACAATTTATGGTTAAATTGTCTTTTTCGGTGATATGGTTTTTTAAAGTGAAAGCGGTATATATTTTAATATTTTTACAAATGTCAAACCAGGCAAGAAAAAATTTGTAAAATGTAAAAAATCTTCTTTTAAAAACAGTGAAAATATTTATATATGTTTTAAAACCTTTATTTAGGGCATTATGACTCTTGCTTGATTTACTCTGATTTCTTAAATGACCCAATGGATTTAATTTTCAAAGTCACGGAAAACAAAACGTGTTTTAATATATAAATTTACAAAATGTTGTTAGGCTGTAGGATATGTTTTTTACGTTGCCATGGCCTTTTAAATTCTGTCAGTCAAATATCAAATAAAAATTTCATAGGGCCTTAAGGCTTTTAATAAAGTTAGGCAATCGAAACAAAAATGATTTAAAATGTTTGAAATATGTGGGTAGGGGCCTTACAATTGAAATGTTTGATATTTTTATTTAAGCAAATATAATTTTTCAAGATGATATTATACGAGTTTTTCCCGGCGCATCATCCCAACCAATTTTTTCAACCTTCTCAGCCAGACGACACCGTCAAATCTTTGGCAAAGTCGACATAATTCAATTTGTTCGGCTCGCTGAAAGCTGGCTGATATTTTACGAGGCCCCACAAAATGGGAGCATTTTAACCCCCGACGAGCATAAATTAAGCGTTTTAACTGCTTTCCCGGTTTCTTATATAGGGCCAAGACGACGGGAAAGAGTTTAAGTGTTGAGCCCAGTCTCGTTTTGTTCGACACGCAATTTGCGTTTTTGTGTGATTGAAATGGAATGCTTTGTGCCGCGACAGAGTCATAAACTTAATTTGACAAATTGCGAGCTTAGCAGGCGAAAAGAGCCACCCACTTTCCACTTTCTATTGGGAAATTCATGCATATGTAGGCCTGGTTTAGGGTTTGTTTTCCCTCCTCTCTCACTTTTTTAGGGCCTGCCACATAAGCGGCTTAATTGCGCGCCTTTTGATGGGATCATAAAAAGGCCAAACGATCCGAATCGGAATTGTATATATGTGGCCCAAATGTGGGTGCAGCTTTCAGCTCCGGAAATGTGTCGTCAGCCTGTGAAAATTCATAAAAGGCAATAATTAAATGGAATAATTCCGGTACATGACAAGTGAAAACGCCAACCGAGCAATTCGTTCAAAATGCGTAACAAAGCGGTTAATAAAGGAGTCAAAAATCCCTTTAAAATTTGACATGATAGCCATAAAAAGTGTCACGTTCCGTGAATATTTTCCCCGGGGTGATAAGGCAAATTGATTATGAACTAAAAAAGGAGAATTTATGCAGTCGTGCCTTTGGAGGGAAAAAGGAGATAGTGAACTTTTAAGGACTCAACGGGGCATTCGCCCAGCATAATTTAAGGCAGTTTTCATTAGCGCACTCTCCTTTTCACTGGGACTTACGAAATAGGGCCAAGAAAAGTAGTTGAAAGAGAGAAGTGTGAAGATATTAAATGGCCAGAAGGCTCTTTCCTTTCCTTTTACCAACCAAAAGTCCGGTTTCTGTTGGCCCTTGGGGGCATTTCTCAGGTTGGTAAGGCACTTGTTGCACTGGCAGACGAAAAAAGCAAATAAATTCCACCTAAGACCCTACTAAATACTTGTATAAACCCGGGGTCAGCTGGCTGAGCAGCTTAAAATAACAAGAATTTCGTAGACTAATTAGTAGAGCGGCCAAGAGGTCATTGAGTGTGAGTCAGGACTCTAAAAACTAAAAGGATACTGTTGTCCAGGCAAAAGCTTTTGCAAATTTAATTAGCCAAAAAAGAGGCGAACTGTAAAGTACTGGTAGCAGGAGAAAGTAGCAAGAATAAATTCCTAAAAAAAGTAAAGTAAAAAACTCTCTCCTCAAACATGATAATTGAACTTTCCTAGACAAACTCTTTAATTGAATTTGCCGGGCCATTCTTTTCCCGTTCACTTCCAAGCCATTGAAGTGGGATGTTGGCCAAAAGAAACCCGTGTTACGTGCTGATGTCCTGGCCATAACACTTCAAATGTAATGGCCAGATCGATGGGCCAAGAAGGAGATAAACTGACATGGCCAAATGGACTGGTCAATGTCTAGCTGAATGGGCCCAAATGAGCCCTTTTTCTTTCCTTTTGGCCAAGTTGGCGAACTGCCTTTGATACGATTGTCGGTCTGTCAGTCTATCAGAGAAGCCACAAAAAAAAATCTAGCGAAGATAAATGACCACCGAGAGCAACAACAAACCGGGGTACTTTGACCAACTTTTAGTGGCGAGTAACATAACTTGGCCAAAGTCACAGGCCATAAAACCCAAATCGTCAGTTAATTAAGGCTTCAGTTGTCCCAAAAGCACTTCTCACATGGCCAAACTTTGGCCCGAAGTTTGCATTTTAATTAGTCCGAGCAGTTGACGACGACACTTGAACTATGGTATTCTGCAAGACTTCTCTGGAACAAAACAGGGTTATAATCAGATTGTGGTTAAAGGGAATTCAATGCCGGAGATGGACTAAAAATAAAGGCAGGGATTGTTTTAGATTTCAACAGGACAAGCCAACAGTGGGTTTATATTTGGCTCACAAGAATAGCAGCAAACATTTATGGCTTGCCGCCCGTCAAGTGTCTTCTGGCAAACAAAGGAAACAATTTGTATCAAGTAATAACAAGAGTGAACCAAAAATATAAACTGCCATTGACGTCAACATCGTGTCGACATTTAAATGCAAAATACCAGAGAGGGGAGGAGCTCTAAAATAAAAACAAATTCAGGGAATGCTTTGATTTCTTTGATGTACACATTTTCGGAGCTTGTTAATGAAGACTAAATTGTGAATGTATATTTGCTTATGAAATTGAGAAATGCCAACGCAACCAAGAGGCCCAGAAGAGTGAGTCTGAGTGGCAGAAGGTTCAAAAAATGTGTCTATTTAGGCCGAAAAAAGAATTTGATACGCTGGTTTGGCTCGAGGGATGTGGAAAAGAAGCCGAATTGATTTCATAAAATCCAAAAGAAATCATGATACTCTTAAGTTACCCTTCTGGGAATAATTTTGCACATGCTTATTAGGAAAAAACCCAACCACACAGGGGAATCCTTTTACAGATCACAAAGTTTATTCTTTGAGCAAAACCATTTAAAGCCATAAAAATTTTTAATATAATTATTTCTGCTCTGCTGAACTTCAAGGAAAACATTTTTGTCCTTGAGGAATATCCCACTTAAAGGTTTAAGCTTCAATTCAATTTTTCCAGTCACCCCTTTTGCTCGAATTCACTTGCTGGTTAATTCGCTTTTGCATAAATTCCATATCATTCGGCTGCCGTTGAGCTTAATATTTGCATAAATAGATAGAGATCTTGCTGTGAAATTTGCATAAGTTGACGAGCAAACAAAACAAAATTGAAAGAATAACCTAGAAAATATGGAAAAATTACACATTTTCTTTAATGCACTTAAAGCTTAATCAAAGGCAACAAGATTTTTTTGGAGGGCAATGGAAATGTTTGAGGAAAATCGTGTTGCAGCGACACTTCCTAATTGAGATTCCATAACGGTTGCCGTCGTTTGCACAGTTAGTTAAACAAGGGGGCGAGCAAATTTTCCTATTTGCTTAATGCCCTGCGTCGATTTGACAGCATCTCTGGGCCACCCGCACCCCTGAAAATCCACCCAAATCCTGCGAAAATCGGGAAACTGCTCCTGTCCACCCGTTACCGATTCCCAGTCACGACTCTTTGGATCTGGGGATCACGTCGGAATGGCAAATAGAAAAGGTATTTCCACGCCAGCCTTTCAAACTGCGTGATGCTGGTTTTTTACCGGAGTGGCGCATGTTTGTAATTGCTCGGCGTTTCGGCGTTTAAACGCTTTTGGCCCAAATCAAAGCGAGCTTAGGTCTGACCTCTGACCTCCGCGGAACTTATCTTAGGCTAATTGAAAAATCAGAATAAATAAACCGAATTATGCAAATTAGGCTTACCCTTAGAGGTAATTACTTACACTTGGCTTTGTGCTTTAAAGCATTTCGGGTGTAGAATATTTTCACACAGCTGCGGTTGAGCTGCGGTCACTGCGTATACTTGATTTGCAAACCGTAAATCAACCTTGGCATGATGCATGGTTATCCTCTGGCAGCGGAGATACTTTTCAACTCTCCAGGGCGCGTGGCGTAAAAATCGAGCCTCAGACGAGGTCTTATCTGTTTTATTTTTCCGCACTCGCCACAAACAAAGATTAATTGGAGTAATGGAGGGAAGCATTTCAAGACTAAAATCAATATGGAGGGTTTATTTTCTTGTACATTAAATGCAGATACTATATAATTGAAAATTCAAGAATGCGTTTAAAATTTGTTTAACTACAAAAATTACGAAAATGAAATCGCTTGCTTAAATTTATTTTAAGGTGTCTAAAAGTCATAGCATCAAATATATTGTTGCATACTTTTAGTCACCCAAATACACCATTCATATAAATAAATTATTAAATTAAATGTAACAGTAAAATCACAGAAAATTATATAGGATTCTCAAACGTAGTAATTACTTTAAATTATAAATACATTTCATCGCGTCGTCAGACTTGCTATTCCTCAGTCTGTGCAACGCCTCTTTGCCAATATCCCCTTGACATTTGGGCCTCAAGCCGCCTCGGCACCCACATTCCCATATAAATAAATAATGAGAAGTGAAACTGCTGTTCAAAAGGCAATTGGCTGGAAAAAAGGTGGCCATGTCCGATGTCCCAAGTCAAGTGAGTGTGCAAATGTTTGGACATCGGTCAGGTGGCCTTCGACTTGGTCAGTCCGCCGATGCGGTTTGTTTGCTCCCCCCGATTTGTGTAATATTTTTCATGTCCACAGGTCGACAGCCAATTTCCTTGCCCTTTGAGGCTAATCAGGTACACGTGCTTGCTTGTATATATATGGTCATATAAGGGGGAATCAGAACCTTTTAAATTTATAAAGAAATAAATTTTAAACGTCTTAAATGGACAGGCATTTCAACAGGGGTCAGAACATTTATATATGTTCTTTATCTGGCTCCATAAAAATTTAAAGTACATTTTCTTTTTATATCTATTTAACTTGTTGATTTTAAACATTTATTTCTTGCTTAGCTAAAATTAAAGCAAAATATGTATTTAATTATTAGTGTAATAAAATATATTTAAATCGCTTCACAATATTAAAATAAATGATCATAAAATCGCTTCATGAATGCTTTATCCTTTCAATAAAAATTCCTTTTATATCGAAATTAGTTTAAAATGAAATATTCAAACACTTCATTTGTTAAGCTTTTAAACAAACGCAAATTACGAAATATTTCTGGACTTCACCCACTCGAAAATAAAACTTTTGTTGGTTTTTGGTTTAGCCAGTAATTCTGTTAGAGAATGGCAGACGAGTTTTGGTGTGCGTTGGAAAACAAGTTGGTAAAATTTAGATTTTATTTCATTAATATTTACACACGATTTTCCACTTCGGAGGAGCTCATACCCTCGGCCCTCTGGAGATCCTTGATGTCCTGCGTCCGGCGCAGTCAAAAGCGAAAGGATGCGCAAACAAGGGCTGCAGCTAGCAGTTTTTCATTTCCAGTTCTCCCTGACACAAGTTGGCACGTCATCAACACGGACACACGCTCCTGATGCATTGCATCCCATCAGGACCCGGAATCTCGAATCTCGAGAGGAAAGTTGCGGATGCAGCAGCAAATCCAGCTCTCGCAATTGCCAAATTTCGCACGTTTTGTTTGCACTTGATTATTCTATATGGCTTGGCTTCCAAGGGCTGACTTACTATCGCACTAAGGTATTTATGAAGCAGTCGACAGATGGTGTGGCTTTAAGGTCTAATGGATTTTGAAACTCTGGCTGGCCACTTGTTCAGCAATTAATCATAATGCGGCAGCGGTTGGTAGCAAATAACCCAAACACCAACTCAGAAAAACAGCAAAACAAAAATAACAGTTGCAGAAAAACTTGGTCTAAGATACATTCAACACTGGAAAAAATTATTGATGAATAACCTTTTCAAATAAATTCTAAGGCAATGTTTTGGTTTTTTATAATTTTTCATTTTATTTTTACTTATATGTATTTAAGCTACTATTTTATCGTATTATTGTTATTTCCATTTAATGATATTTATTTTAATATCATCTTAAAAACTATATTGTATTTCCTATAAATAACTGTAGATCTTAAGCTTACAACATTTTTTTCAAAACAAAAGACTCGATAATGACACCCAAAAACATGTTCTATGGAATTCTTTAGTTTTTGAAGAGATTATGTTATTATGAGTACTGATTCTAAAAGCCTAGAATATCATGTTCGAATTAAGTTACAATACAAATTTTTCTCTGTACATTTAATTTACTTTTAATTCACAAATTACAGCAAACCATTTCATTCTTAATTTCCGACGTCCTTTTTCCCTCAGTAATGGCCAGTGAAAATTTATGCACTGTTTCCTTATCCCGGGTCCTTATCAAATCGGTTCTGTTGTAGGGGCCTTAGTTTTCGAGGGGCGGTGCGTGGGCGTGGGCGTGGCAGTAGAGGCGGACATTGCATTGTTGCCGACAGTTGCAGCCAAGCGAGTAAAATGTTTAACAAGCGCGAAATTCGCGCAAAGCAAAGCAAAGCGAACTGAAGACGACAAAGACCAAAAGATAAAATGTTCAGAGCTTGGGTCCTCTTTTTTCTAATTTGGTCCTTTTTTTAGGTCCTCGGTGATTTATTTTAGACATTCCTATTCTATTTGGTTACCCAGTAGGTTTTATTGGTGGGAGATTGTATGGCTTAGGGAAAATCGGCTTTTTAGGGCCCATTAAAATATATCAACTAAAGGTGTTACTTTTCCAAAATGGTTTTTCTATCTTCTAAATATATACGATAGATATTACATCGTTTTCAAGCTTATACCAAACATATTAGGCATTTTAAGTTTATTTTCGTAACCCTTTTCAGACTTTTATTCTTCAGTGATACTTCTGAAGTCAAAGAATTTATGTTTTTCGATAACAAAGGCCGTTTTCAAATATCGCCTATCAGTTTTCCCATGTAATGGGTATCCCTGCTGTCCAATCCCCTGTGATTATCTGGTGTTTTCTTTTTGGGTCGCAGACGGTGGAGAGTATTTAATTAAATTTTTGGTCCTAGTTGTTTACAACAGCCGACGTCTCGGTTAATCTTTTGATTAACTCGCAGTCAGACAATGAGAATGCATGTCCCTGGGTCTGACAACTTGATAATCTTTGCATCACAGCGGAAAGTAAAAGTGAAAGTGAGAGTGAAAGTGGAGGAGGAGGAGGAGCTGGGTAGCTTGTAAGGCTGGGAAGCCCTCATCCAAAAGCGCCATGTGGCAGCATTTGATGAAATATAAAACTTCAAAACGAGTCTGACAGCTGCTGACATTGCTATGTCCTCTTACCAGTGTCTCTGTGTGCGTGTGCCTTCCACAGGATCTGTATCTGTGTGTGTGTCAGGACTAAGCCAGCGCATCATTAAACAGACGGCTGCACATTGCGCATACATCACGTGGCACGCAAGGAAAATGTGTAACGACTTTTGATACATTTCGTACATGCCCATAATGCAGCCTCTTATGAGATTTGTCATCGGCGAATCAACTGTCAACTTAGAGGCATTCAAATGCTCAACAATTAATCAGCTTATCCCCGTCTGACATGAGATGTGATTGCCAAAGGAGCCGAAATCGTCGGAAACTCATTTCACTTCATTGGAATTCTCTCAACTGCAGTCAATACACTTTGCCATTGCCATTGGCATTGTCAATGCCTTGACGAAAAAAAAAAATCAGCTTGAGACTTACGAGTCATTGTGGAATTCCTCAGAAATAAATATTTTTATCGCACATTCCCAGGCATCGAGCATTTTCTTTCGTGTTCCAGACGACACCTTGACTTCGCCCATTGAAAGCGGTGAAGTAGTTTCTGATTTTCGATATTGCTTCATGCTTTAAAAGACCCTTTGTCAGTGGGTCTATTCAACAAGTTTTAATAGTCAAAGGTGTATTTAATTAAATTTTAGTTGAAGGGAAAATATGCATTTCTTCCTTGCTTTTAGGTTTGGATTATAAAGTTAAGTGCTGAAACCCAGTCGAGTAAGTCTCAAGTTTCCATTTTAAATCTATCTATTTAATATGTTCGACACAGTATTCACTTAGACAAACAACTTTTTAATTTAATTATAAATATTGGGAAAAATTCATACTGAGAACGCCCGCCGGCTGTCTGAAGAAATAACGAATCCTTAGAGAAAACACAAGAAAAAAACCCTTATGGCACTCGTCCGTTATGGCCATAAATGGGGGCAATTACCAACACTTGCAACGGTATTTAGCCGACCCGTCCGGACCGAAATTGAAGTAAAATAAACAAAATTAATATGCTGCCACCCGTCGGGAGGCCCGAAGGCACGTCTAAACACAATGGACCGCCCGCTGGAGAATCACGCACACGTTTGTGGGCCGAGTGGGCAAATTTCGACCAGGTCGTTCATTCATGTGGACATGTATATCTTACATATATGTGGTTTGGCGAGGTTACAATGTTATATATTCGCCGCTTATTATTTTGCAATTTGGGCTTGGACACCAGCAATGCGCACTCACTTAATTGTTATGCATGTGTTTGCAATACAACGAGCAAACAATTCGGAAATGGGTTCCCGCCCTTAGAGCGACGACCTTCAAGCGACTTTCCATGGGGATTTTAGATAGCAGGAAAACCCACAAGAAGTGCTACCTATGAGGTATTATCACTGTGGACAGCAGTCCACGTAGTGACGAAGCGCACCAGCTTACACCAGGGGAGTACTAGCGTAGTGATAGCCAATCATAACGAGTGATACCCAAATCGAACGGTATCCCAAGAAGTAAAGGATTACGTGCCAAGACCTTAAAAACTTTATACGATACGGATGACAGCTTGTAATCAACAATTCATCAATGACAGCTGCTAAGCTGTCATCAGTCAAAAATTCATCGATGAAACCAGCTAGGCTGTCGTCAAAATTTCATCTATGACAGCAGCTATAATATCACTAGTTAAACAAATTTTCAACAACTCATTTATGACAGCTAGCTGTCATCAAAAATTCAGCGATGACATTAGTTGGCTGTCATCAGTCACAAATTCATCAATGACAGTAGCTGACTGTCATCAACAATTCATCGATTACATCCTAGCAGCGTCTTCAGTCAAAAATTCATCCTATATCTAGGCTGCCAATAGTTAATGTTTACTTTGGTGCTGAAAATAAAAGTAAAGCTATTTATATATTTATAAAAATAGTTACAATTTTATTAAGGTTATTATATACAAGGTAAATATTTTGCTGATATTATAAAAAGTTTTAGAAACAAACAAAAATTAATATCCTGAAGTTACTCCATTTTCCAGGGATTCATTCCCGTTTATGGATCCCCGAAATATTTAGGGCTTTTCTGAAAAGGCCTAGATTGCCAGCTATGAGTGGTCGATGCAGTGGCACTTGTCTGGCCATTCATTAAGCCTGGACAAC
Organism: Drosophila suzukii; assembly: GCF_043229965.1. Taxonomy (NCBI): domain Eukaryota; kingdom Metazoa; phylum Arthropoda; class Insecta; order Diptera; family Drosophilidae; genus Drosophila; species Drosophila suzukii. The sequence goes on from NC_092082.1 coordinate 71,562,078, forward strand.
ATGGCGTATCAAACGCATAAAACTAAATATTGCTGGGCCTTTCATCTCTCGAAATGTCAACAAGGTCGCCCCGAAACGAGGAAATGGGATCAGGACTCAGGGATCCGGATGGGGCCACATATCGGCGCACCGCAATCCCATACGAAAACACCGAATCTCGGTCCGTCAGTGCTTAATTAAATCTCCTCGGACAAGTTTATTTTACTTTCTCCTTTCCCGGGCGGCCTGTCAAATTAGGGCCAATTCCCCCAAAAAGGCGGCGGCAGTTGCACCAAACTTTGTGGTTTCGCCCAGGCTGAAACTAATTTCAGCAACTAGATGATGTCAAGTCATTAAGTTATATTTGGTCAGATGGGAAAAGTGGCAAAGGCTCCAGAAATAGTTCCGTTGAGTTGGAAATGATAGTGGCCGTAATGCCCGCCGAGGGTCAAAGTCAAAGGAGCAAAGTTCACTGAGCCCGTTAGCAGGACTTGTTGCATACTTTCGTGGCCTGCCTGTTAAAATGATAAAACGGAATTGCTCGTAAAAGAGGCGAAAGGCATGGAGAATTACAAGGATTCTTGAAAATAAAGTTGGCTAATTGGACTTCATGCGAAGCTTACTGTAAATTTAATATTAGAACTTTTAACTACGTTTGGCAAGGGGTGAACCTATTAAAGTTAAACTGGAATTATAATTAAGGGGTGACTCATGGCACCCAGTTGGCTCATATATGCCGTTTAAACTGTGACAGGCAGGCATTTAATTAAATTTAATGGGCAACCTTATTTATTATAAACGTAATAAACGGGGTTCCTAAATATATTACGTTTGTCAGGGGAATATATTAAAGTAGAACTGCATGTGTAATAAAGGTCTCTAATTAAATTTGATCAAATACGTATTCTATTAAAAACCTTATATTTTAAATCTTAAACGTGGAAAGAATTTACCTTATTTTTTTCGAATTTCAGTTTCGTGGGTATTATTTAATAAGAACATAAATATGTTGCCCTGGGGTTTTTAACACACTCTACTACAGAAATGTAAATTGCTTTAGTTCAGTGGTCGGCAGCGGCCTATCTAGTGAGCATAGGGAAGTGCTCTGCCCATCCTCTGCTCGCTCACGTATAACGTACATGTTCGTGTGACTTCGGCATGGGTCTTCGGGTCATTTTTTTCTCAACTTCGGCTCGCTTTTTTGTTGCTGCGGCAGAGGATCTCAGTGCAAAGCAGAGAAACGTCTCGCTTCAGCACGCCACGCGCAAACTTCGTGTTTGTTACACTCACACTAATGCAAGGCAAACTTGTGATGGTATGTGTGTGCCGACCACTGCTTTAGTTGCTTAAAGTTATGCTGCATTAACAAGGGGATTTGATCCAATCCCTCAGCCCATTAATCCTGCAAGTCTGACGTCAATGATGAGCATACTTATTTGCCCACTGGCAATATCTGAGTTTTTCATTTGACTTTAACGCCCGCAAACCAGATAAATGGGAAATGGTCCTGCAGCCTTGGCATTCCCAGTGGCTGGGGTGTTTTAATTTGTCAGCCCCTGTTTCGGAACTTGTCGCCAATCCTCGGCAATCCTTCGAAATCTCACCTGCCAGGTGGGAGGACCAGCTGAGTGCCTGCCTACAGCTGATTAAGCTCATTTATCAAAAGTGAAGCCAGCCAGCTGGAGGGTGCTCCAAGTGCTTCAGTCGGCTTAAGGTTCACGCAATTAAATGGCGCCCAAACGGGAGACCAAGAAATCGCCTACGGCATTCGCCAAGTTGAAGTCAATATTGATATTCTTGTTGGGAATCCGAAATTCGCCTACAAATTCCCAAAGAATAGCGAACGGGATTGCGCTGGATTGCAGGCCAAGGAATTTTGGTATTCGAAAAGTTTCCAGGCGCGCATCAATTTGGCAAGACAAACATATAATCGTTAAAGTTTTAATTGTACTGTGTAAATGATTTCGCGCTGCCATCTAATTTTAGATTGAACAAAGTTTAGATATATATTAACAAAGTTTGTGCTGCTCAAGAGGGCAGAATTTAATTCGAACTGATAAAATTTTCACAAATCTAATAAAATTATAAGTTAAGGGAAATTAGGTGTGAGGTTATCTTTAAGGATTAATAGATATTTTTCCTTCCTAGGGGTAAGAATAATCAATTAACGTGTTTCTTCTAGATGAAAAAGCATTATAAACTATTCAAATCCTTGCAAAGGTACGCACTTATATGTAAAATAAAGTATATGTAAATTCTTGAAGCCTTTTCCCGGCAGACTTAACTCACCCGAGGGGAAAGAGATTTTCAACTTTTATCTGCATAGCTACTGCGCCTGTCTCAGGGAATTCTGTTCTGACATTTGTCAAATAGTTGGCAACTTTCTTCCATTCACCCACTCCCATAACTTGACAAAAAAAGGCGACACCCTTTCTTGTAGTCCTGCCATCGCCAGACATCTCGAAACTATTGACGTGTTTCACTTTTTATGGCATGCGCCTCCTGGGACGCCAGTTGTAGCCTCTTCCTCAACATTTCTGCCCTTGGCTTATTACATCGCAAAGTTGATTTCATGGCATTTTTGTGGCGAAGCCTCTGTGTTGACAGAGGGCAAAAGAATTGGGCTCGAAGGAGCTCAGACAACTTGACACGACACCAGTGATGAGCTATATTTAAGGGAAAAAGACAGAAAGTCCCATAACCAAAAATTCGTTTTTAAAAAAAAGTATCCAAGACAAAAGTTAAAAATAAAAAGAAATATATATATTTTTTTGCATTATTATTAATTTTATTTTTAGAGCTATCATATGATTGAAACTACAAGCTAACATAGGGCTTTATTATAGATCTAAAGTAGCAGCAGGCCTGAAGAGCGCCTAAGAAAGATATAACCTTTTAAAAATGTCAACTTTAAAAAAAAAAAACCTTTAAAAAAAGTATCCAGTCAATTGGGGAATTGTGTATTTTAATCCTATTAGTTAACACGAAACAACATCCAGAAAAAAAACCTATTTGCACAAGCCATTAAAATTCAATCGAGAAGAAACAAATTTATTTATTGCCCATTTTCTGTTTTCCGTTTTTCTTTTTAATTTAATTTTTTGTGAAATCTTTTCTGGTTTTTGTTAAACTGGCCACTGGCAGCACTGACTGACACCGGCTGAATGATTGAGTCCGGCATTTGTGAAACAAATTGCTGGGGATTTCCCCCAAATCCTTCTTTGGCCAACGCATTTCGGCCAGGACATGCTGAACAAATGAACAATTTCGTGAATTAATTTGATGTCTCGGCTGATTCGCTTCTCGTTATTCAGAGAGGCAAAGATACATCTGTCTGCGACCCGACCACAAAAAACTTTGCATAATGGAGCACAGTAAATGGCCTTGAGTTCTCCTGAAAAGAAATGTACGACATTCCGCAGATGTCACATGTGCAGGACAAAGGCTCGAAACAAAGGATACATTGCAGCCGAATGATTAATTTCCACTCATGTAGCATGTGGCTTTGATGATGATAACGACTGCGATGATGTCAAGTTTATCATTGACCAAGGTTTATCGGGCCAAATTGGGCCATCTATCTTGATGACTTTGAATAATAGGGCTATATTAAAGGCAAGGTGTTGGCTTTACAAATTGGTAAACATTAGACGGACTTTATAGAAATATATTTAATTTTTAGAAAACAGAGAGATTGTTTTTATTTAGTCTTTAAGATGAGTCCTTTGTAATACACCTTTTAATATTGTGTCACACTTCGCTGACAAACTGTTTCTGTTAAAAAAGGCATGTACTGTTGATTTAAAGCTTAAACTAACTCTTGCATTTTATATTTTTGACCTTATGTAACCTTCAATAAGAATACTATGCATATTTTGGACTCACAGGGTCCCACATATATATACAATGTACACACACCCACAACTGGCTGAAAAACAATGCCCTTGGATTGCATTTTAATGTGCAACTTGTGGTTGAGTAAATAACCAGCTCTCTTGTCATGGAAAATCCCCCTCTTGGGGCCATTATCCTGCTGGACCTGCTGGTGGCAAACTATTTTTAAAGAGTTAAAAGCTTTTCAACGAAAATAGAATTTATGATATTAGCATAAGTTGAACCCAAACAAAATCTACAATTTTGAGTGGCCCATGGAGGGGATATGGATGGATTCAGATTCATTGAAGTGGACAAACGGAGGCAAATCCAAATATACCTTTGCAGGGGGACAAGGAAACGTTGAAATACCGAAAAATATGGCTGGGCCTGGGAATGATTTGTTTTACTTTCATTTCTGCCGCGGGTCCTATCCGTTTCCGTTTTCGTTTCCCTTTGTCCGACTGTCTGTGTAATCGCCTAGAAGGGCTTAGATAAAACACGAAATGGCCACAAAAAGGAACTTGTCGCTAAGAGCATCTACACCCGTACACATATCTGCAAATATATGCAAACAACCTATGGGATTCGAGTTCGATAACCTGAGTCTAGGCACAAAGTGTGGGCCTAAAGGCTTGCCATTGTCTAACAAATTTGCACGCGTCAGCAAATAAAAACACATGTAAGTAATAAAACATACATATATGAATAAATCATGGCACTATTAAGATATGGTAAGTAAGATGAGAGCAATTTTTAAATAAATATTTGAAAAATAAAGAGCTTAATAATATTTACAAGCTTAAATCAGCAAACTTAAGCCAATGTAGTACGTTTTTAAACTAATGTTAGCTTTATTTTGAGAAAATTTAAATTCGTAATAATAATTGTATAAGAATAACAAAGAAATCAAGTTTAAACTTTAAGTTATAAAATAAAATAATGTTCATATAATACAACATTTTATTAAGTCATCACTAGATTTTAAATTTCACAAATACATTTTAGATTTTCTCAACTAGATGCTGGCTGAATCGCACAATCGTGGAGAGCACATCGATCATATAGACGAAGAGCATGGCCAGGATGGAAGCTTGCAGGACATTATCCTGTCTATCCACATACTCGTACCGCCGCTGGTGGACCACCGTGACGGTGAAGAGGATGAGGGTGGCCGCGTACAGAAGACTGACCATCGACGCATAACGCAATATATAGCGATTACCATTTAGATACACGATGACGTATATCGAAACGGTAATCACTAGACAGCATAATGTGACAATGATCATGAAGACGTGACCGGGCAGCAGTTTAAGCGGCAGATAGATGCCCATCATGTAGAGCAGGATGTTCAGGACCAGGACGATGACCAGGATACCACCCATCCAGGGCAGCGAGACGCGGGGCCACTGTTCGCAGTTGACGAAGATCACCACCATCTCCACGATCACAATGGCCAGCAGGCAGTTGCAGGGACAATGGTTGGCCAAGTAGACGAAGGCCAGGATCAGGACACATCCCACGGCCAGGAGCAGCCACACGAAGCTGGGCACCGTGGGGCTTAACAGCAGGCCAAAGTTCTGTTTCATGACCCTTAAGGTCACCAGCTGGATGACCGCAAAGGTCGTGAGAGCCGCATGGAGCACGTAGACCCAGATGAGGTGATTCTTCTTCAGGCTCATGTTCGAGCGCTGGCTCCTGGAAGCCAATGAGACTGCCTGGCTCAATACCGAAGTTTCGCTTTGTGGCTGAGTTGGTTTCGAAGGCGGAGGAGCCTGTTTCGGAGGAGGAGGAGGCACAGGAGCTGTCTTTGGAGGTGGTGCTGGTGCTGGGGGTGGTGGCTTCGGCGGCGGCGGAGGAAGAGTCGTCCTTTGACCACTCGGTTTGCGCTGACCCGTCGAGGGACGGGGTGGAGGATTTCGATTACTCATCTTCCTCTGCGGTAATGTTACCACCCCCTTTCTAAGAACCCGCTGTGTGTTATAATCATGTATATTAGAAGTGTGTGTTTTTGACTACTAAGTCGGTGTGTATACTGTGAGGGATATGACTTTTGGAAAAAAACGTACTTTGTATTTTAGTTGAACTTCCATAAATCTAATCTACACTTGCTAAGTATAAAATTAATCTTACAGAAGCTTTGAGGTACAGAACAAATATTGTTTTTTTTGTGGAAATGTAATTAAAATTCAGAAGAATTTTAGAAACGCAACAATTTATAATATTGAACATAAATTCCTCGAATTGTTTTAGTGTGCAAACAAAATTTTTCTCTGGAAAAATTCACCAGAAGTAGCAGTGTGGAACAAACATTTGAATTACAGGAAAATTCGAGTTATGCTGCATTTGTTTAGGCCCAATTTTGCTTAATTTTGATATGTACATTTTACTATAACTCCTTTAAATTACCATGGTTTTATACTAATTTATAAACGAGCCTAAAAGTATGCAGTGAAAAGGGGAAAGTCGTGTTTCGAGAACAAATCCGTCGGTCTTTCGCCTATATTGCTGCCTACTTTTAGACACCTTTTAAATGGGATTTTGAAACGCCAGTGGTTTTTCTGTTTATCTGCATAGGTGAAAATGAGGTGCACTCTTCATAATCGCCGAGTGGAAAAACCACTTCGCAGATTTTGCACTGCTGCCCGGAAAAATCCTCCCCCCATGTGACTCATGCATATTAAATGGGAATTAGAATTGCGCTGGCCAGCACTCGAGTGCTAATCAATGACACGTGCTCTGCTGTCAACGGGCTCATTAAGATGGCCCACCTAGCACCTGATGATGTGTTTACATATGTATTTAGCTCAGTTACTTTGTGTGCCCTGTGGACCAACTTTTTGGGCCACTTTGTGGCCGAGGCTTTTACTGAATTTTAATTAAACCTCGCCGCTGAAAAGCCACCACGTGTAGAAACATTTGCAAACACGGCCAAAAGTCGGGAATTAAATAAACATGAGTCGGCCAAAAATCTTCAGGATTCGCCTGGGGCAGACTGCACAAGGTATATATATGTATATAAATCTCCTTTAGAATATGTTATTGTGTCAGAGATTACCTTGCTATGTTCGAATTCTATTTAATCCCCAGCAATCGATTACAATATATATCCAATACCTCCGTTACACAATCGCCAGCTTCAGGAAGTATGGCCATATTTGATATTATTTCCCCCCGGATTACTGTCGTAATAAGCTTTGACGTTGAAAGCCATACAAATGCCTATCATTCAATGGACTGCCACTCACAACAATAATAAGTTTTAAGAGATTTAAATGGACAGTGGCAATAGCCACAAAAACCACAGCACGAACAGAATAACAAATTCGAATGGGAAGTGGTCCTCAAGGAAGTCATGGCAAATATGTACAATTAGAGTGACAATAGGATTTTATTGCCACTCGAATGAGTTTAACTTGGCTGTGAATTGAACAACAGATAACATGTAAAATATCCTTTGGATAGTTCTAATAATATTGCTTGAGTACTTGACTGTAAAATAAATAAAATTTATTTTTTGGTTAATTTAAAAGGAAAGTACATTTAATAGAATTAAGTCTAGAATTTTTTTCCATTTAAATATTTTGCTGAATGCATTTGGTAACAAATTAAAGAGTATTAATTCAAAAGAACCTTTTTCTTCGCCAATAAAGCCTTCAACCGAATTTTGCTCAACATGTAATTAAATTTTAATGACTTCCATTAGATAATTTTGGCTGGTCGAAATGTCGATAATTATTAAACCAATTAAAACGTCTAGCTTGCATTGCCATGGCAAAGACTTGAAATTTTTAAGAGCTGTCAGCAATATTTGACTGAATGATTGAATGCTTTTGGCCATACTTAAAACATCTTAGCATTGAGGAAAAACAACCTTGTTAGCAAATTGATACCTTGAACTTTTTGAGAGCTACTTTTAATTATAACTAAACCCCCACTTTTTTAGCCTGAAAGGTGAAAGTGTTCTACATGCCACAGAATTATCCTACCCTTTATACCACAGGCGTGAACTTATGTCAACTCCCTTGATCAACCTTGAGGGTTAATAATAACCTATCAATTATGCATGTGGAAGTCATTTTTAAGGACATGCGAACTCGGCAGGTGTGCCTTAATAACTACCTACACTTCGGAAAAATTAATCGGGTTAATTAGTAATTACTTATAGGGCTATTTTTGGATCTAGGAAGTATTGAATTTGTATTTATAATTGTTTGAATAGAGTGGTTGTTAGGCGTGTTACCCCAAAAAATTTTAAAATTAAAACTGCTTTCAATGGTTTTTTGTGTGCGAAGGCAAGACATTAAAAATGCCTTTGCGGCACGTACCCATATCAAAATCATGCCGTGACTTTCCGACCGTGCGACATGCAATTGAACAAATAAATCAGCGGGCTAATAAATTTTTAGCAACGCCGGTGGGAGCTGCCCCCAAAATCGAGGTTGAAATCCGGGCCTCGATAAATGCTGCCATAAATGCTGGCAACTGCTGGATTCGGTATCCAGACTGCTGACTGCCGACTGAGCCATTAAGGAAGCCCAGTGAACGGAGCGAAGGACAAAGCCAGATTTCAGGCGACAAGGCAGGGAGTTACACTTGGCTGAGTTACTGTAGCTGTTGCTCTTGCCGCTTTTCCTGCTTTTCCTCTGCTTTTTCTCTGCCTTACCTTGTATGCTATAACGCCTGCCGTACCACACTGCGTATACGTGTTGTACCGCACCATGGGTTTCCCATCCCCCCCAAAAAAACCGAACAATATGATTAAAGGCCATTTTTAGCACCTGTTCTGCCTGTTTATTTTCGTATCGAATCGCGTATTAATTGCATTTTATTTTTTATGCCAACACTCGAGCCTCGCATGCAATTAAATTATTTATGCATGAGGGCGTAAGCTATTTGAATGCTTATTTACATGTAACCGAGCGTGTGTACTTTGAACACATTTAACAGGGAACGAATGTCACTCGCAGAAGCCATCCACTTATTTCAGCTATCCGACTGGGAAATTGTAGCCAATAAAAGTGGGATAAATATTTGCAGGAATTCTTTACAAGTTCCATAAAATAACTATCCAAAAGAATGCAATAGTGCATTTCTCACTACAATGCTGGTGATATAAATAAATGAATATAAATTCAAAGGGGACCAAGTAGTCGTTTCATTACCTTAACCCTTTCTGATTGTTTTTAATTTGATTGGTGAGACGAAAATCAATAATTACTTCTGATAATGTTCGAGTTAATTCGGCCAGTGTCAGAGATGCAAAAGACTTGTATTTAAGCTGCTGAAAACCTGGCAAGTAATTAAAAGGATGTCCATTTTTTATTTTACCCGTAATATCTTAAAGACCTTGGCAACATGTTGAAATATAATGTTATTTTGCTGGAAAGGCATGGTTTTAAGTACTATTAATATTATATGATATCATGTTAATATAAATTTAATTTAAATTGACTCTGCCATAAGGAACTCTTTGATTTTAGCATTCACTTTGGATTTTCCTTTCCCTTCTTCAGGTATTCTTTAATTATGTCCCACATTTTTTTCACTTGATCCCTTCTTTGTCCTTTTCACACAACGTGAAGCAAAAAAGAATTGTCCTTGTGCTTTTCCAAGAAATTTCAAGGCTGCCCTGCATGCAAAACAAATCCCCAACAATGAGAATAAAATACTAGTACTAAAAACTGTGCGACCGCAGGGTACACAGAACTAGAAAAAAAATTAAAACCTTAGATTATGCTTCGAGAAAGGGGTTGGTCCAGCAATGTTTATGCGATTTCAAGCGTTATGTGCCCAGCGGAGTTGTAAAAAGACCGCTTGTTGACTACATGTCAAAGTAAACAATGCCGCCAGGAACTGACATCAGTTTGCCATTCTTTTTCCGGTTCGCCCACCCTTTTATCTCCGCTTTTCAACGAGTTAAGTGCATTTAATTGAAAGAACTACAAATTAGTTTCTGAGCTATTTTGTAGTTGGTCTGAAAATGTCATTTGACTGTGACAGAATAATAGTTTTAAGGGGGCGTATACTTGATTTTATTCTGCTACAAAAAAGAGCTCCTAGTAACTATTAATAAAATACACATTCTCTCCTCCGGGCAGAAAGTTGAGTCAAAGGATTACTCTATAAATATAAATATGGAAACGTAAATTTTTCTGGAAAAAGTATTTAAATTGACAAAACATCAGACAACTTTTCATAATCTTGGTCCAGACTTCTTGGAATCATTTCTAGTAAAAGGTAAAATTGACATCAATGATTATAATTTTACCCATACCTTGTTCAAAAAATATAAATCTCTGCTTATTTGTCTAGTAATATAACAAGTCACTTCAAAGGTCAGCTATTAACTGTTCCCTTGGTAAATAAAACAAATGAATAGGTATAGAAATTATTAGAACAATAGCAATTATATAAATTTGTATTGGGTACCATAACAATAAGAACAATGACGTCGATTGAAAATAAAACAAAAACACCCACATGCTTTTCGAAGTGAATGGTGTGAAAATAATTGTATGGAGGCTCCACAAGAGGCTTCACTGTACCGCCATCGTTTGCATGAGTGACTAAGATTTAGGGCCAGAGGCCTTTTTTTCATTCTGTGTGGGAAAGTAGATTCCCTCGTTCTTTTGTTGATTGTTGGTAGGTTCCCACATAAATTTCCCGCAAGATGCTCATAAATTTTGCCTATTCCTCGTTATGAGTGCCCTAGAAATACAAAGGATGGGGACAGATATGATAACAATATCCTGGCACCATCTTAATTTGCCTCACAGCTAAAATAAGATTAGACTATTAAAACACTCGACGGGGAACTTAATTCTGGTGGGTGGTACATGAGATGCTCTGCTAAAAGTATGTTACCAACTACATATTTAAGGCAAATAAAGTGGGTTGTAAATTCAAATAATTTATTTCCACGAACGGCAGAAGGTAAACCAGAGACCTTAGAGCTGCCATAAAAACAAGAAAGCTTTCGTGATGTTTCTACACAAATGTTGACCATAAAAAAGCTCAGGGGCTCAGGACTCTCTCTTGACTTCGGTGTTCATTCGGCGGTTAGTCCACCAAAACAACTTCAAGCAGCAACAAATATCCGATTTATAATGTATTTTCAGTAGTTTTTTAGTAGTAAATTCAAATAAATAGTTCCAAGAAATAAATTGAAAAGCATTGAAGACTATTTTGTTTTTACCTTTTTTTTTAGAAAATTATTTTTTAAGTTTAGGTAAATACGCCAAATTATCAAGTCATGTTATTTTTTGGGTGTGCACTTTACACTTATCTGAAAACTTTTATCTCGCAACAAGTTGTTAAAAAGTTTCTGCCACTTTTAGCAAAAAACAACTAAAATTGGAGTAATCTGTACACCAACTGCTAAACTGGTTAAGAACTTTTTGTATTTTGTCGATTTAGAAGAAAAGAGTTTGGGTAATGGAGCAAACTTTGAAAAACACATCAGTAGCTAATTTGGAAAACAACATTGGCCATTTTAAAATGAATTGCTTTTAAAATAAATAAACTAAATATGAACTGTGCTAACTACTTTAAGTTATTACTGGGCACTTAGATATCTGTGTCCATAAACCTTAGATATATCAAAATGAACAAAATTTGAAATTCAAAGTTTAATAAGAGATCAAATTTCAGTTCAGTTCAGTACATTTTTCTGTACACCGATACACAACTGTCACATTCCACAACAACTAACAGGAAAATATACAAATATAAAACACATATACTAACTAAAAAACCAAAACAAAAAAGTTACATTAATTTTAATAACATAAAAAAAGAAACAGCAATACGAAGTCATGAAGAGGGTCCACGTGGACAACTACACACCGAAGTATTATAGTGGCAAGTGGTCTTGGAATGCGGAGAAGGACTGCCTAGAATTCGAGCCCCACAACGATCTCGAGGACGCCAGGGAGCGCTATATCACCACCAATGGCTACAAGTTCCTGCGCACCATCGACCAGGAGGAGGAGCTCATCTTCCGGCAGGCCTATGTCCGGGACTCGGGCACCTATGACTTCGACACGTTGGTGATCAACGATATCCGCGATCTGGTCCTCTTCCTGATGCCCAGCGAGTTCCTGACCTACCGGTTCGTGGAGTTCATTCACCGCCCGGCGGTTCATCGGCTCATCCATGCCCTGATCATCTACTTTGAGTACTTCCTGCGGATGGTGGAGTTCGTTTTAATACGACGCGATGAGCTGGCCGATCAGATCCAGAGCGATCAGACCATCGAGATGAAGAAGATCTTCTCCATTTATCTCAGCCAGTACCGCCTCCTGGTGGCCCGCAACTACAGTGTGATCCTGAAGGGTGAGGGCGACATGGCCAACTACTATCACCTTAAGGAGATTGTCAATATCTCGGACACGAGTCGCGACAGGATCTTCCACGAGCAGTTCTTGGCCGTGACAACCCAGATTGTTTGGATCTGCATGCATAGGCGGGCATATAATGTGATTGAAATGGAGATGAACCGGCTGTTTCGATCCGATCACTTCGTGATGACTCGTCCGGAGTATCTGAGCTTTACGCCAGCGGAGCGGAGTCTGTTGTACGGAAGGAACAACAAGATCGTCAACTATCGCACCCAGATATCGCCACTCATCCAGGAACTGGAACACGTGGCGGAGGAGGATATGCCCATCCTGTGGATCGGAGAGCGAAAGTACCGCGGCACCGATGTGCGCATCGCCGAGATGGAACTGGAGTACATTGTGCCCGGGCCACAGCTGCATTTGATCGATGTGGCGCATGGTATCTTGGGCCATCCCAAGGACCTGTACAACACCATCCTGGACCTGGACTGGCCCACTGTTCGCTACTCAAACTTCTCGCTGGGCTACGATCCGTATCACATCGTACGCCAGCCTCACCTGGATATTCCCAGGATCGACGCCTTGAAGGTGCGCAAGATGAGCGAGCACTATGAGCATTTCTACAAGGTATATCGCATCTACGAACCTCACAGCCTGCAGATACTGAACAAGTGGCTCAAGCGGGACAAGCTCGTCCAGTTCTACCGCTCCGGGGGACTGCTGCTCACCAACGTGGTCTCCCGGTGCGAGAAGGAACTGGCCGAAAAGGTCCCGCCCACCAGGGTCGACCAGGTCATCTCCAACTACTTTAAGGTCAAATCCAGGCTACGCAAGGGATCTCCCTACGAGACCGACAACATCAGCATTACGTCCTCGCGAATCGGGGGCTTTAACTCGCCGCGCCAGAAGAAAATCACTTCCCAAGAATACTATTTCGAATGATTCCTTCTGTCTTGAGGTAAATTTCGAGGGTACAACATTCTTCGGACTTCTAGAACATTTGAAATACCTCCAAATTACAATTTTGTGAATAAAATCATTACGGTTCTTTAAATTTTTGTGGTTCTCGACTCTGATTATCATTGAAGGAATTTAAAACTTTGATAATTCAAGTTTTTAAAATAATTAAAAATATATCTTAAAATATTTTGGGTAAAATTGGGAATGGTTCGTGGACTTATTCTTCCCACTGTTTCTAATGCCTGATCAGCTGATCCGAAGATAAGGCTATCGCACAGAAATCTTCCCACCTCGACAATCCTATGCAGCAGTTGCTCGATAGACATTGTTCAGTATAGAGCCCCATCTTCCTTCCAAAATCATGTCCGTTCCTCCATATCGCCATTTCACCCAAATTGGGGATCCTGTACTCCGCCAAAAGGCCGAGGAAGTTTCTCCAGAGGAAATCGACAGTTTGGAGATAGACCTAATTATTGACCGCATGGTAAAGGTGTTACGTCACTACGACTGCGTGGGCGTGGCAGCGCCCCAAATCGGAATTCCGAAGCGTATTATCGTTATGGAGTTCCGAGAGGGCAAGCAAGAGCAATTTAAGCCGGAAATCTACGAGGAGCGAAAAATGTCTACGCTGCCCCTGGCCGTAAGTAAATATTGCAACTTTAAATATATTTATTGATAAGATTTAAATGGTAATATAAATATATTTAATAATAATAATTATAATGTATAAGCGTTGTTTAAGAAATTGTGAAGATGTTAAGGTACATTATTTTAAAGTGCATTTTTTTAAATTACAAAGTGCAACAGCAATCCCGTGATTTCATATCATAAATCATATTCTTGCAGGTCTTCGTTAATCCGGAGCTGGAGATAATCAGCAGCCAACTTAACAAACACCCCGAGGGCTGTATGAGTGTGCGGGGCTATTCCGCTCAGGTAGAGCGGTACGACAAGGTCCGAGTCCGGGGGGTCGGCAAGCTGGGCACTCCGTCGGAAATGGACCTGGAGGGCTGGAGCGCACGGATCGCCCAGCACGAGGTGGATCACCTAAACGGAACCATCTACGTAGATCGCATGGATATCTCGACCTTCAACTGCAACAGTTGGGAGCAAATCAACGCAGCTGAAGGTCGTTCCGCCATTTGGTTCCATAAATAGTAATCCTAGTAGATAAAATATAACTACAATTACTTAATATAATTTTGAAACAACTTATTTGTTATAAAAATAGCATTTTAATGTTTTTATGTGGATTATATGGTGTTGATAAAAGCTATTCGGTGTACAAATATAAATATTATCCCCAGTAAAGTACAATTTCAAACAAAGTGTACAATTCCAATTCAATGTCTATTATTATTATTAATTTTTTAATTTGTAGCATCTTCAAATCAATCAATCAAATTTAAATTGCGCGCCAAATTCAAAAACTATTTCTATCGGTAATCGATAGACTATTTCACATCACTAGCCGGTCAGCTGGCAAAAAGAGGTTAAGCAACCGGGATAGGATTACATTATTCAAAATGCTAATGAAACAACGGATAAAACTATGCCAAACGGTTCTGGAACACCACCGCTACCTGGGAACAAGTCCTCCTGCCAGCCAGTCCTTCAGGAAGTGGTACCAACAACTATGGACCACAGAGCGCACCAACCTGCCTCCTTACAACCACTTCACCCAGATTGGAGACCCCGTCCTGAGGCAACAGGCTGCTCTGGTGCCCAAGGAACACATAGGCAGTCCCGAGATCGAGGCCATCGTGGAGCAGATGGTCAAGGTGCTGAGGAAGTTCGACTGCGTGGGCATTGCGGCGCCCCAGATAGGCGTTTCCCTCAGGATCATAGCCATGGAGTTCAAGGGAGGAATCCGAAAGGAGCTGCCCGAGGCGGTTTACCAATCCAGACAAATGTCGGAATTGCCACTAACTGTGAGATGGGCATCCTAACTACCAGTGTCTATAGCCTCAACCCTTCTAACTACATAATTTTTGACAGGTTTTCATTAATCCCGTGATGACTGTGACCAATTACTCAAAACTGAAACATCCTGAGGGCTGCATGAGTGTGCGAGGATATTCCGCCGAAGTGGAGCGCTTCGAAGGAGTGAAGTTGACAGGCCTAAATCAAGTGGGAACCCAAAACGAACTGGCCCTGAGTGGTTGGAATGCCCGGATAGCTCAACACGAAATGGATCACCTGGAGGGAAAGCTGTACACCGACCACATGGACCGCTCCACCTTTGCGTGCACCTGCTGGGAGGCGGTCAACACGAAATCCGGACGTGTGGAGATACCTTTCTACAAGTAGGTTAAGTCGCTGGGGGATCGTTTCGCTTTGTATGTATGTATATACTGATTGAATGTATGACTATCTATCGTTGGTCTTAGTCCATGGGTTTGATGGGTTCACATGCCCGCAGCTTGTGGTTGGCCGCTCCCAGGGCCGCCTTCGCCTTGAAGTACTCCGGACTGTCCCACAGCTCGCTCTTGTCCATCATGTAGGTGAAAAGCTCGTTGTACTCCCGCTTCAGCAGACGATGCGAAGTGGCCGTCTTCAATTGCTGCACCTCAAGTAGCTGGGAAAGAACCTGCTGTACCTCGTCCTCCTGATCCTCACCATTCTTCGGGCTGCTCTTGGAGAGATTTGCCTTTAAATGGCAGAATTCATCATACTGCTGCCGCAGATCCTTTCCCAGATAATTGAGCACTGCGGTGCGCAGGATGAACTGCCGTATAACCGGATGGGCATTGTTGCGCCGGAACATGCTGGAACACACGCCGGAAAACGTTGCCGGTATCCTCACTCAGTGTGTAATCTGAAAGAAAACCAAAGGCTCACCATGGAAATACTTTTTGGGAGAAGAACCAAGCTAAAATAATATGAGTCGCAGCAGCATCCGAAAGGAGATTCGTATGCGGCTTTCGAAAATGATTACTCATTCACCACAACTCAACCCATAGATGTCACATCCACACCGACTTCTCACAGCTCCTAAATAAATAAATAAATACCTGCATACATTAATACCACTATATTACCCAGACATAATGAAACGCATCCATGTGGATAATTACGCCCCAAAGTACTACAGTGGCAAGTGGTCATGGGATTCGGAAAAGGACTGCCTCCACTTCCAGGCACACAACGATCTGGAGAACGCTCGGGAGCGCTTTATAACCACCAATGGCTTCAAGTTCCTGCGCACCATCGACCAGGAGGAAGAGCTCATCTTCCGGCAGGACTATGTGCGACCGAAGAGCAACACCAGTGACACTGTGGTGATCACAGATATTAGAAATTTGGTGCTCTTCCTGATGCCTCGAGAATTTCTGTCCTACAGATTCGTACAGTTCATGCACGAGCGGGAGGTGCTCGCCCTTATCCACTCCTTGATAATTTACTTTGAGTACTATTTACGCCTGGTGGAGTTTGTGCTTATTCGCCGTGATGAACTTTCCGGTCAGATGGCCCAAGTCCAGAGCGAGCAGACCAGTGACATGAAGCGAACCTTTTCCGTTTATTTAAGCCAGTATCGTATGCTCGTGGCCCGCAACTACTGTCTCATCATCGGTGGCGAGGGCAACATGGCCAAGTTCTACCACATGAAGCCTATTTCCAACATTTCAGCAACGATCCACGATAAGTACTTCCATGAGCAGTTTCTGGCTGTGGCCATTCAAATGGTCTGGATCTGCATGCATCGCAGGGCGTACTTTATCATCGAAATGGAGATGAATCGGCTCTTCCGCTCGGAGCACTTTGTTTCCGCCCGTCCTGAGTACCTCAACTTCACAGAAGCGGAGCGCAGTCTTCTCTATGGGAGAAACAAGAAGAACTGTAACTACCGAGTTCAGGAATCGCCACTGATCCAGGAGCTTAAACTGGTGCCAGTGGAGGATCTGCCCATCCTGTGGATTGGGGAGCGCAAGTACAGAGGCACCGATTTTCGCATTGCCCAGCTTGAGCTGGAGTACATTGTGCCTGGATCACAGCTCCCCCTGATTGACGTATCCCATGGCATCCTCGGCCATCCCAAGGCGCTCTACAACACGCTCCTGAGCCTCGATTGGCCGGCTGTACGGTTCTCAAACTTCTCTGAACAATACGATCCGTACCAGATTATCAGGCGACCTTACCTGAAAATTCCCAAGTTAGATGAACTTCAGATGCGAAAGATGAGCGAGAGCTATGAGCACTTCTACGAGCTTAAAAGAGTTTTTACGCCCTACACCCACAACGAAATCACCAAGTGGGTCAAGCGAGACCTTACCATCAAGTTCTATCGGTCAGGAGGTCTGCTAACGAATGTGGTCTCGCGTTGTGAAAAGGAGTTGGCGAGCACATCTACGGGGCCAAGGGTCGAAATGATCATCTCCAACTACTTCAAGGTTATATCCAAAATACGAAAGGGTGATAAAGACATGGACAAAGAAAATAGCTTTTTAAACGCACGTTCTGGCAGTATGGCATCGCGCTTTAGTGTAGGTAAAATGACAAAAAAAAGTTCAGTGTCGGGGGTGTCACAGAAGTCTCCTTTAAACAAATACGGTTAAAAATAGTATTGATATACGTATAAATTGGTTTAAAAGAGACTTCGATGACACCCCCAATTTCGATGTTTTAAAACTGAAATTTTTTATCCAATTGTACCATTTCCATGCATATGTGCGAATATATTTAAACTAAACAATTATGTGTTAAGCCGGAAGGGACTGGGAAGCTATATTTTAATCTTATGATGGTAAAAATGAATGCTTTAAAAAAGAATATATGGGTTATATAGAGTAGCATAGGAAATGAACTTCACTTTCAGGGAAACTAAAAATGGTCAATTCTCCCCAATACTTCGTGGCGTACACTACAATACAAGAACCCCAAAAAATATAAAAACCAAAACAAGACACAAACCCTAAAAAAAAGGACAAAACAAGACACAAACCCAATACTTAACCACCCGAATACAATGAAGCGCATCCATGTGGATAACTACGCCCCGAAGTACTACAGTGGCAAGTGGTCATGGGATTCGGAGAAGGACTGCCTCCACTTCCAGGCGCACAACGATCTGGAGAACGCTCGGGAGCGCTTTATAATGACCAATGGGTACAAGTTCCTGCGCACCATCGACCAGGAGGAAGAGCTCATCTTTCGGCAGGAGTATGTGCGACCGAAGAGCAACAACAGTGACACCGTGGTGATGCGAGACATTAGAGACTTAGTACTCTACCTTATGCCTCGAGAGTTTCTGTCGTACAAGTTCGTGGAATTCATGCACGAGCCCCCGGTGCACTCTGTCCTCCACGCCCTGGTACTATACTTCGAGTACTACTTACGCCTGGTGGAGTTCGTGCTTATTCGTCGGGATGAACTTTCCGGTCAGATGGCCCAAGTCCAGAGCGAACAGACCATTGAGATGAAACAGACCTTTTCCGTGTACCTCAGCCAGTACCGCATGTTGGTGGCCAGAAACTACTGTGAGATCATCAAGGGCCAGGGACTTATGGCCAAGTACTACCACATGAAGGAGATCTCCAATATTTCAGCCACCATCCGCGACAAGTTCTTCCATGAGCAGTTTGTGGCCGTGGCCATCCAAATAATATGGATATGCATGCACCGCAGGGCGTACTTTGTCATCGAAATGGAGATGAATCGTCTGTTCCGCTCGGAGCACTTCGTTACCGCCCGTCCTGAGTACCTCAAATTCACGGAAGCGGAGCGCAGTCTTCTCTACGGCCGCAATAAAAAGAACCTTAACTATCGCGTTCAGATCTCTCCGCTTGTCCAGGAGTTGGAGAAGGTTGCTCCCGAGGACATGCCCATCCTGTGGATAGGTAGACGAAAGTACAGAGGCACCGATTTTCGCATTGCTCAGCTTGAGCTGGAGTACATTGTGCCCGGATCACAGCTCCACTTGATTGATGTATCCCATGGCATCCTCGGACATCCGAAAAAGCTCTATAATACTATTTTAAGTCTAGACTGGCCGGCTGTAAGGTATTCCAACTTTTCTGAAAAGTTCGATCCGTACCACATAATCAGGCGACCTCACCTGGTAATTCCCAAGTTAGGGGAACTTAAGATGCGGAAAATGAGCGAGAACTATGAGCACTTCTACAAGTTGAGCATGGTTTTTGAGCCATGCACCCATAATCAAATTTGCAAGTGGGTCAAGAGAGACATCAATATTGCGTTCTTTCGCTCAGAAGGTTTGCTCACGAATGTGGTATCTCGTTGTGAAAAGGAGTTGACCAGCACATCTGAAGGACCGAGGATCGACAAGATCATTGCCCATTACTTCAAGATAATGTCGAGAATACGAAAGGGAGATTTCGATGATACGCCTCGCATCAGTGATGTTAGCACTGACAAATGGCTGCCAAGAAAAGGATCTATATCTTCGGAGAAATTGTCTCATAAGCCGGGTAAAAAGTAGTAATCGAAGACTACTTCCTCGTGCTTGTGATGATAGACTTTGCGCGGACCAAAAAGCTAAATAGAGGGAAACTCCTCCATTTTTTAAGCGGTAAAAAAGTTACGCGTGCAATTTATACATTTTCACACTGTAGATACAAGTATACAATAGTACATCAATTAAATCATTTAAAACATAAAATATTTGTATTTCATTAAAAACTTGGGTTCCGTAGAATTTCACGATTTGCGGGTGTGATTGAGAAGCAATCGGAAGCCCTTTAAATATTT
Organism: Drosophila suzukii; assembly: GCF_043229965.1. Lineage (NCBI taxonomy): Eukaryota > Metazoa > Arthropoda > Insecta > Diptera > Drosophilidae > Drosophila > Drosophila suzukii. The sequence continues at coordinate 71,581,943 of NC_092082.1, forward strand.
CAACTTAAATTGTAAATATATAACGCTCATTTCACCAAAAAATATAGAATCTTACCGTACAAATTAAAAAATCCTGTAGCTAAATATGAAATATGCATAAATCGTCAAAAATATATTTTAGTATACCAACTTTTAACCCTTATCTCTATTTCAATTTATATACAATTTAAATCGCATAATTTCTTAGTATTTTGGAATTTTGATATGCAAGTTTTGGAATTAGCGGGAATCTTCTCCTGATAACCTTTGTCCAGAGCGCAGTTTAAAAAAGACCCTCGATTTGTCCGGTTTCCGTGTTCAGATCGATGTCATATATGGCCGGACGGGTGGGAAGACCTGGCATTTTGGTGACCTCGCCGCACATGGCGACCACAAAGCCGGCTCCAGCAGAAACGTACACATCCTCTACGTCCAGAGTGAAACCTTTGGGGGCGCCCTTGACCTTGGCATCACCCGTAAAAGATCCGGAGACCTTCGACATGCAGATGGGAAGGTTGCCAAAGCCCTAGAACCAGAAAAAGATTACATATTAATAAATAAATTCTACTTATATAATGTGAGATAGACTTACCGCCTCCGTGAGCCGCTTGACTTTCTCCTCGGCCGCCGGCGAGAGCACCACCTTTCCAGCACCGTACATCGTCGTGGCGATCTTGTTCATCTTGTCCACCAGCGGCAGTTCCAGATCGTACAGCAGTCGGAACTGGTTGCCCTGCTCGCAGGCCTTGATCACGGCATCGGCCAGCTCCACGGCTCCGGCTCCTCCGTCCGCCCAGTGGGTGGAGACCACGGCGGCGAAGGCACCAGCCTCCAGAGCGGCCTTCTTGACCAACTCGTGCTCCGCCGGAGTGTCCGCCGAATGAGCGTTCAGGCTCACAACCACAGGCATGCCGAAGGCCTTGCCGTTGGCGATGTGCTGCAGCAGATTGGGCAGTCCCTTATGGACGAGCTCCAGGTTCTCCTCGGTGTACTGCTTATTTAAGGGAGCTCCGGGGGTGACAGGTGCTCCGCCTCCGTGCATCTTGATGGCCCTAACGGTGGCCACCAGCACCATGGCGTTCGGTTTGCGTCCGGATGTGCGGCACTTAATGTTGCAGAACTTCTCCATGCCAATATCCGAACCGAATCCGGCCTCTGTGCAGACGAATCCATCCTTGCCCACCAGCTTAAGGCCAATTTCATCGGCGATGATGGAGTTGCAACCGTGAGCAATGTTGGCAAAGGGACCAGCGTGCACCAACACTGGATTTCCCTCCAGGGACTGCATCAGGTTGGGTTCCAGGGCATCCTTGAGCAGGACGGCTAAAGCACCAGTTACACCCAAATCGTCAGCGGTTACGGGATTGCCCCGTTTGTCAAAAGCCACCACCATATCAGCCAGTCGCTGCTTCATGTCCTCCAGGCAACGGGATAGCGCCAGTACAGCCATGATCTCGCTGGCCACCGAGATGGAGAACCGGGTTTCCCTAGAGATTCCCTTCTCGGTGGGCGATTGTCCAATGGTAATGGTTCGCAGATAACGATCGTTGATGTCCACAACACGTTCCCACATGATGGTCTCGGGATCGATGTCCAGCCGAGCGAAGGATCCGTACTCCTCCTCAGTAAGAGTATCAGGATCGGTCTTGGTAATTCCCAGTTTCTTGAGGCGGCGCAGCTGAATGGGGCTGAAAGTTCGCTGACCCTTAACCTTGGGCACCAATCTATCGTACAGTGCCTTATCCTTTTGGGTGTTCTCGTGGAAGATGCGGGTGTCCAGTTGGGCGGCCAGCAAGTTATTGGCTGCAGACACCGCATGGATGTCGCCTGTCAGATGGAGATTGAACTCCTCCATGGGAATCACCTGTGAATAGCCGCCGCCAGCAGCTCCTCCCTTGATGCCGAAAGTAGGACCCTGGGAGGGCTGCCTGAGAGCAGCAATGGTGTTCCTCAGCTTGTGAGATCCCAGAGCCTGGACCAAGCCCATCAGCGTGGTTGTCTTGCCCTCACCCAAGGGAGTGGGTGTCATGCCGGCCACCACAACATAGTGACCCGCCTCCTTGTCCGCCAGACGCTCCAGCACCGACAGAGAGATCTTGGCCTTCTTGTTGCCGTACAGGGAAACCTCTCGCGCCTGCAAACCGATCTCCTTGGCCAGCACGGCAATGTCCTTCGGTCTTTGGGCACGGGCAATCACAATGTCGCTGGGTACGGGACGCAACGGCTTCAGGGGAAGCGGTTGCAGGGCCCACTCACTCCTGATCAGACGCTCCAGGGATCGTGCCGCCGATCGCACGGTGTTCTTCATCAGCATGGCCACCGTCATGGGTCCTACGCCGCCGGGCACGGGCGTCAGATGTCCTGCCACCTGGAGAGCCTCCTCGTAGTCCACGTCCCCCACCAGCCGAGTGCCACTGGCCTTGCTGGCGTCTGAAAAGGATCGAGGAGGAGGTTAGACAGTCTCAGTTCTAAGATCGGTTCACCCCGATCGGGAGCTGTTCCCTAACTAATTCTCGAGAGCATGATTTTTTGAAAACAAAATCATTTCTTATCTCCGGCGGCTGGGAGACCCAGCAGGGGGTCAATTGCGTTGATAAGGGATTCAAAGAAAATCAGTAAACAAGTGGAAACTTTTGGAATGATTTTCCAAGATTAGGGGAAAATATGAAGACAATCAATCAAAAAAAATGTAAAAATCTCCTATATCATATCTTAAAAAGAAGTCTTTGGAAACGGATATTTATAAAGGTTAAAAACCTATCCCAAAAAAACCGCTATCATCACTTACCTGGCTTCACATTGATGCCGCAATCGATGACCACGGCTCCTGGCTTTATCCACGAGCCCTTGACCATCTCAGCCACGCCGATTCCAACCACTAGAATGTCGGCAGTTCGGGTGATCTCCTCCAGGTTGCGGGTCTTCGAGTGGCAAACTGTGACGGTGGCATTGGCCCACTTAAGCAGCTCGGCGGCGGGAGTGCCCACGATCTTGCTGCGACCAAGGACCACAGCCCTAGCTCCGGCGATCTCCACTCCAGAGCGGCGGATGAGCTCCAGGCAGCCCCACGGTGTGCAGGGCAGGAAGCCTCCAAGATCACCAATGGCCAGACGACCCTCGTTCACCGTGTGCAGACCGTCAACATCCTTTTCCGGAGAAACGGCGTCCGTAATACGATGCGAGTCGATGGAAGTATCGCAGTCCAGGGGCATTTGCACTATGATACCATGTACCTTCGGATCCTCGTTCAGATCGTTAATCTGCAAGGGAATTTGAATTTATAAATGTGTCCTTTATTATATCGTTTTGAGACTTGGTACTTCTCAAAAAGTTTCCAAATTATGTGAGGAAAAGGAAACTATATATTTATATATCGTACTAAACAATTTATAAAATGTTTATTCGACTTAAATCAAGTATCGAAGATGAAGTTTTCCAGTTGATTATACATTGTATGCACCATTACATAACCCTCTTCAGTGGGGTACTCACCTTATCGAGCAGTTCCACCTCGGTGATGGATCGGGGCAGCTGGACGTGGGCGGCTTCGATGCCGATCTCGGTAGCCGCCTTGATCTTCATGCGGATGTAGACGTTGGAGTCCTCACGTCCGCCCACCTGAACGATCCTCAAGCCGGGCACAAAGTTTGGCAATTGTTTCCTAAAACCCCCCACATCGTTGCGCAGCTCCTCGCGAATAGATCTGGGGATAGAGTGGTGTAAGGCAGCGATCTATAAACCAAAAGTTAAACCCACTCACTTGGCCACCGCTGTGCCCGATATTATCTTGGCCCCGCTCATCTTGATCGCCGGCTCTGCTTTCCACTCTCCGCTGAAAAAACGTAAACCCGTAAAGTACTTTAGTCCGGAAGACCGAAAATTTCGCCTCACTAGCCACGCCAACTCGGCTCGCGCAATCCAACTGAGCGGAGTGCTCCGCGGACACCCCTATCTATAGACTATATAGGTGCTTTGCCCCGCTCCTCTCTATTATTTTAATCCCGCTCCCTTATCAGGCGCCTTTTAGATTATCGGTTTCGGGTTTCTCGCGGGTCACATCTTGCGATTGGCAACCGTGAACAGCACCGGTTGACGTATGGTTCAACATGATCCATCTCTCGGAGAAAAACAACCGCAGAAATGGTATTGGTAAACATATACCATGGCTACGATCGTGAAAAATTGCTGGCAAAGGTAATTTCCATATCAAATCTGTATTCCACTGATATGAAGCACTTGAAGTGGCGCTCAAAAGTTCAACAAGCTCATAAAACATATGGACTATGGAGTCAATCCAAGAATTGGAAATCAATAAGTTTTAAAAATACACTTGGTACCTTAAAAAATTTTTCCTGACAGCAGATTATAATAAAGAACCTTTACCACATCAACTCCACTGTACCAACACACCTCTCCACCTGGAAATTAACAACAATTTCCTAATCTAACTAAACAAAAACCATTCTGCACGAGAACCACAAATAACGCTGGTAAATAGATAAACCAGTCCTTATCAGGTGCCAATTGGTTGGACAGATAAGCGAAGCAGTCCAAACTTCCAGAGCATAATTTGAGATAGAGAGAAACATAGACTTTGAGAGGGAGAATTTTTGGACTAGACCGACCGAATTTATTAACATGCGTTTAGTTTGTTTTAACGGCTGCTCTCAGCTTGGCGGATCGACTGCGGGTATTTTTAGCCACTTCCTCGGCATCTGGTACAATGACATGGCGGTGGAGCTGCTTCCAGTTCTTCTTGGTCAGCGATTCTAACATTTCCGGATCGTCTATGGCATAGTAACTGGAGTACTTCAGGGGCAAGGCATTGGCGGCTCCCGCCAAAACGTTTCCATTGATGTGGCGCTTCACGATGGTGTCCTCCAGCGAGTGGAAGGTGATGGTCACTAGGCGACCATCCTGACGGAGGATTTCATTGGCCAAAACCATGCCGTAGTTGATCTCGTTCAGCTCGTTGTTCACAAATATGCGAATCGCTTGGAAGGTCTTGGTGGCCGAGTGGGCGGGTCTTCGAAGCTTGTCTTTCCTGGATCCCCCGTCCATGATGTTTTCCACTATATCCGCCAGCTGCCTGGTGGTCTCAATTTTGAAGAGTGCATTGCGTGCGTCTATCAGTCCTCTGGCTATCTTCTTTGCTGCTTTCTCCTCGCCATATGTCCGCAGAATTTTCACCAGATCGCCCTCCTCCACGTTGGCCAACACCTCGGCAGCTGTAACGCCTCCGCTATGGCCACCATCCATTCGCATGTCCAGCGGTCCGTCCCTGGAGATGGAAAAGCCCCGCAGCGCTTCATCGAACTGCATGGAACTGCAGCCGAAATCGAAGAGCATTCCGTCCACCGAGTTCTTGGCCAGGCCATGTTCTTTAAAAAGTCTTGGCAAATCAGAAAACTTTCCCAGGAGGGGAATCAGCCTGCCCTTGTACTCCTCCGACTCGCTCATCTCGCGAGCCAGCTGGTGGGCCACTGGATCCCGATCCAAAGCGTAGACCTTTGCCTCGGGACACTTCTCGAGAAGACGCCGCGTGTGGCCACCAGCTCCGAAGGTCATGTCGAAATAGATGCCTCCGGAAACGGGTTGCAGATAATCAATGGCTGTGTCGCAGAGCACGGGAACATGGGGAGGAGCTGCAGCCGCCTTCGCTTCAACAGAATTAAGCCTCAATAAATCCAGTCTTAGTCTAGTGGGTATTAGGAGTCGCTTCATAATGGTGCTACTTCTTTTTGGAGCCCGCTCCCTCGTTGAGATATTGCAGGAACTCGGAGCTCAAGACTTGGCTGCACTGGGCGGCTGTTAGTCCGGTAGCCGTGGATTCGTAGGTGCGCGGATACTTCTTGGCGTAGACGTTATTGCAAAGCCTCTCCAGAGCTTCGATCTGGCGGTCCAGCCCCTTGTCCGTAGCTCCGCCCTCCAGACTGGTGAGCTTGGTCACCTGCTTGCGAATCTGCTCGCCGAGATCCCTTTTTTTGGGTTAGAGGAGAGATGGTTTTTATTGCATTGGCTGTGTGAAGTGGATGTGTGTGTTCTGTGACGAATGTTCGTTCCATGCGGCGCAGCTGGTCAGGAGGTTCGTTCACTTTTCTCGGAAGTGCGGGTTTTGCTTGGAAAACCACTGGGGTGGTGGGGTAATTGGAAACCATAAATAGAGTTAACTGACAAGCTAGCTTATGTGGCCATAACTCTACCTTGGTGAAAACTTATGCCAATTTCGTAACATGAATAATGCTCTATAAAGCCACAAAAACTTATAAGCTGTCTAGAAAAATGATATTTCCTAGTGCAAATCACAAGATGTGATATTTTACGACCGTTTTCTCTACTTTTATGTGACGAAATAATAAAGTGTAGAGCTAAGCAATTCAAAAGTTTTAAAAACAAATAAAATAATGAATTCAAGATAATCTTTATGAGGCGTTTAAACTTAAAAGTTGCATGTGGTCTTGTATAATTATCCGCAGATCATTATCAGCACGATTTTACTCTAGAAATCCAGCTTTTTATTGAAAAGTTTAATATTCTCTTCTATGAATATTTTTAGTACAGAACCAAAGGAGTAACAAACTTACTTAGGGCCATGGCCGAAAAGAAATTCCTCCGGCTCCAACTGATATGTGAATTTTGAAGCCATTTTGTTCACGAAAACAATAAAGTTAAGAAGATTTCTGAATGATCGGAGAACTGGTAAGACAATGCAAGCCCTGTCTTAGCCAAGTAAACCAGGTAACTGAAGTCCAAGATCCAGAATTGACCAGGCCAGAATTGGCGAAATAAAGCCCACATAATCCACAAATCTTTGAGTCAGCTGGTGTGGAACCTAAGTTTCTTGGCGCGCAGGCAGATGAGAAAACTTTGTAAACGAATTCCTCCCACATTTTCATATTGCCAAGCCTATAAACTTATAAAACTGATAAACCACATAGCGAGCAAACATTGGCACGACTCTAGATTGCATTTAAATACAAATAATATGAAATCGTAACAATATTTACTTGTTAGATAATCCAAAGTGTTGCGCCGCCAGAACGAACATTCATGATTTTAGAGCATTTCGGTGTAAATTTATAGCTCACCTGCCGATTTTTGATTTCTCCGCTGGCCACTTTTCAAGTACTTTCAGGAATCTCTGGTACTGTGCCGACATAATTGTTTAAACTTAAAAATTAAAATTAAACAAATGGCAGCAGCGCTACCAAAACACACGTTCTTGCTAGAGGTGGAATGAAATTCGATATTTAATCGATACTATCAATTGGGGTATTTCTTAATCGCACGAATTGTTGAATATTTATTATTGTATGCAATTTCTATTGGCACAATTTTCACATTCTGCCAAATACAAATAATTTTACACTGGGAATTCTAAAAATGTTGTGATTAAAGTTAAAATAAATATAAATATGTATTAAGGTTATTCTCCCCAAAAAGAAATACGGAAAAATACCGAATGTTATCGACATATCGATTACATTTGGCGCGCTTTTTAAAAAATGTATTTTATTAATCATTTTGACCGCTTATTAAGAAAGATAACAACTATTACAGTTTAACCTATTTTATTTAACTCCGACAAACAAAAAGAACTCAGATTAATTCTTGGTTTTATTTCACAACGACTAAAATGCGGCTTAGACACAATCGGTTAGCTTAGCTAATAAAATTCATGCGTTCGTTTAAAATTAAGAGCATCATAATTGTTAAAAGAAAACTACGGGCTAATACAGGTTTACGAGTAAATGTAACGTGGTTATGAGAGTACACCCCAAAACGGTTAAATGCTAGTTCTTGCTTATAATTTCGCTACTGCTGATCGATCCTACGCTCTTCGGCCCTCGGGCTTCAGGAGCTGCAACTTGGTGGAAATGGGTCTCAGCGATGATGAGGACAATGGCGATGAGGACGATGACGATGACGATGTCGACAGGGATGTGGATGTTCCCGGCGATGAGGAGTACGGATAGATGGTGCTGCCACTGCTGGTGCTACTGGAAAATCCGGGTGTGGTACTGGTTCGACTGAATGGAGCTGGATGGGAATACTCCGAAACGGGCTGCGGTTCTGTACCCCGGAATTCCTGCGGCAGCTCTCCTCTAAAGATCCCAAATTGCGGTGTGGTTCGGACAAGCTGCTCCAAGGGAGTTAGCCCGTACTGGGCATGTCGCTGGTGGACCCCACCAATGTCCGTTGCATCCAATTTGGGTGGTAGGACCAGACTACTGTCCACCACCGACTTGCCATCGAAGGTGTAGAGGGCTCCACTTGGCAGACTGGAATGGGGAACCTTCCGGTTGTCTGGTGGCAGGTAGTAGGTGTCAATCCGCTCCGCAGCAGCTGCCACTCGGTCATCCATTTCGAGTTCTAGCTCATCTGCATATATATCTTCTTCGTCGGGTCCAAAGAGATCCTCCAGAAGTTCGGGTTCTGGTTTCTTGGTGGTTGAACTTGGGATCTCTTTTGTTGTGGTTGTGTCAGCCTTCTTGGTCGTCTCTTCTAATGGCTCCTCATCATCCCCAATCGGCATAGGTTCTAGTTCCAGCTCCTCTTCGTCTATCTCCTCTCCAAAGAGTTCATCCAAGGTGGGCTTTCTTAACTCCGAGGCGGATGGCAGGGCGTGCTCCAGAGCTGCTGAAGGTAATCTCAAAGCAGAAGCCGTGGGACTAACCTCCTTTACATTAACCCTCAATATCTTAGAGGCATTGGTACTGTCCAAGGGAGATGGTATAAACATGGGTTCAAAGCTTTGAGTCTCACTGCCACCCTGTTGAGCGCTCAGGAATAGCGTATCCGTTTCCATCACCTCATCGATTTCGGTGCCAGGATCCTCGCGACGATTGGCCACCTGATCAATGATCTCCTTTGGCAATTGCACCCCAGTGCCATCGGTTCTCATGATGGGTCGGAATCCGCTCTCCACGATCACAGTGTCGGGCTTGAAGCCCTGATTTACCGCAGGACGCATGCTGGCGATCTCCTCCTGAGAGGGTTCCTTTACCGGAGGACGTTTCACCAGCGGCATTGTGGTCGTGGTTGAGCTGATTATGGAACTGGAACTGGGCGTTATGGGTTTTGGATCCCCCTTTCCACCTGGCTGATTGAAGAAGGCCGTGTTTTGCAGAGAACTCTGTGGTTCTAGGTCGACATAGGGTACTGGAATTTTGGGTTTACCCTTGACCTTGAGTCGTTCTCCCTTGGCACTTAATCCGCCTAGTCCTCCGCCCAGTTCCGTGGGTTGCCCCAGGAGGAGAACAGATGCAGCCAGCGGTTGCAGCGGAAAAGGTTTCTCCTTAACGAAAGGCTTGAGCAAACCGGGCACCGGCTTCCTGTAGTGACTTACAATCAAGGAAGGCTGCTGTTGCAGGAGAACAGGATGCTGCGGATGCGGATGCAGGTGCGGATGTTGCTGCGGAAGCACTGGCCTCGAGGCCGGAACCTTCTTGATGGGTGCAGGGAAGGGTCGACGGCCGGGCAGCTTCACTGGATGGAAGAGCGGTGCATTCTGCGGCGGACGAAGGAACTCAGAGAGTCCAATGGTTTTCTGGGCCAGCGCTGGAAGATTAGCGGTTAGATTGTGGTGATGCAAATGGAGATGCGGATGCGAATGGGGGGCATGCTGCGGATGGTGGTGCAGGCGATGCAGGGGGTGCGGGGGATGGTGGATGAGATGGGGACCACTCGCGAAGATAGGTAGCTTCAGTGTGGCAGGGGATGGCGATGCAGATGGGGATGGGAGTGCGGATGCTGATGCGGATGCGGGTGGAGATGCATTCGGCTTGTGGGCATGGGTCTCGCCCAGCAGAATCTCAGGGCGCGAGCTGATCTCGGTCGGGGTCACGTTCGGTTTCTGGTGCGGATTCGGAATCGGGTACTGGTTGGGATGGTTGTTGGGATGGTTCAGGTTCGGGTTCCTCAGTAGGCTCTCCTCGAGAGCCTCAGCAGCGCGGATGCCATCTGAAATCAGTTTGGTTATTTCCGAAGATTTCGTTATTTCAAAACTCAGTTTGGGCGGTGTTCCGTTCATATTGTGGTTCTTAATCAAATCGGTTTGGTGCTTCAATAAAAAATTATCGTTGGCGCTGACCTTGGTTTCGTGCCGGACGGACGCCTCGCCGGCGTAGTCCTCGTGCACGGGAGCCGGTTCCGCGGCGGTGGATTCCGCCGGCAGCCGGATTTCGTGGCGTTCCGAAGCAGATCCCTTGAGTCCACCGGCTTCTGAGTCGCATGCATCGTGAACGTGGATCTTCCATCCCAGATAGCGGTGGGTGAAGCAGTGATAGTACACCGTGTCCGGTGTGTTTCTATCTGGTTTCCAGCTGATGACGCCTGGCTCTCCAGCGTCGCACTTAAGGGTCAAGGTGCGCTGATAGGCTCCGAAGGATTGGTAGTCGTCCGCCGGAGGACCCTCCACATCTGGCGTCCAGTTGCAGAGGCGTCCCACACCGGTGGGCGTGACCTGGCCGGAACGAGAGCGATGCACTCCGGCGTAGATGCGAACGGCCTGGAAAGGGAAGTGTTATAAATGTGAAAAACCAAAGATCATCATCAAGATTGGATATCTCACCTTCTTCTCCTCCTCGCGCTTGTGCTCGTATCCCCCCACAGGATCGTCACTGATGTAGAACGGATGGTACTTGGCTGGAATGTCCGGGTTGTTTCCGCCCTCTACCACAAAGGTGTAGGTCCTGCCGCGCACTACATGGATCTCGGGGATCAGAAGTCCGTTGATGTACCACGAAATTCCCCAGCCGACGTGGCCTAAGATATACAAACATTTTGTAAATATTAAATAAATGTGATACGATTATAATAAAAACAGTTTATTACGCTTTTAAAAGACCCACCTGTGATTGCTGGATAGCCGTGTTTTCCTCCCGTGGGACCCATCTGGGCGTAGAACACTCCGTCCTCCGGCTCGTGGCACTGGATGGCTGGTATGTCCCAGGCTCCATTGCTGTTCACCGGTTTTGGAGTGGGCACTGGACGCCTCTGGGTGAGAATGGCTGTTTCCTGGCGCCTCTGTGGCGGCTGGCGATGCAGTGCCTCCGCCCGATTCTCATAGAATTCCTCGTCGGGCTCCACATTGGGTCTTCCCGCTGGCGGGTAACCAGCTCCGCCGGTTGAACTTTGAGCAGCCGGAGCGGAATCCTCCTGTTCCGAGGAGTTGCTGCCAGGACGAGCGCCCTCGGGCAAAGGACAATTCCACTTGGGCTGGCGACCGAACTCGATCTGATGGAGGTGCTTGTTGTAGAACGTGTGGAAGGAGACCTCGCGGTAATCGTTCAGTGGTCCAATTGCCCAGACCACCGATTCCGCTTCCGTAATCGAGATGGGCAAGTCCAAACGATCCGTGGCAGCCAGAGATCTCTGGTAGGTGACAATCGAGTAGCCATTCACCATGGCAGCATTCAGTAGGCGGATGGAGTTGGTCTTTTCGGAAATTTTGGTGTCCGGGCAGGCGCCACGTCCACCTGAGCACTGCGCCTTGCCCTCCAGGAAATAGTCCGTGGCGAATCCGTTTCCGGTCTGGGGATCCACCCAGGCTACCACTGCATCTGCGCCAATCATCTGGCTGATGTTCTTGCTCGGCGAGATTCCAAAGGACATGTAGTGGTTCGGTTCTGTGGATGGATATAAAAATGGTAAGAGGTTTTCTAAGATTTTTCCGTGGGGATTATAAATATAATTGACCTATTTAAAAATATTTTTGCTCATAAGGAGTCGCTTAGATATTTTAAATTTCGAAAAAAATAAATTGAATGGTTTGTTTTAATGTTTATAACTCGTCTGCCTTCAATTTGAATTTGGTATGTTCATTTAATTTAATTGTATGTCCATTTAAATTAATTAGTTAATACGCATTAACTTCAATTAAATTTAAATATAACATAATTTCTTATTCCTTTCTCCAGTGTAGTAAAATTCTGCGGGAAGTGCTGGGTGCCCCGCAATCAACGAAAGTTGATCGCCCCAATTCTGGCCTGGTCAACCGGTCGGCAGGCATTTTCCCGGTGAAAATTCCAGGCGGCATTCTTAGCGGTTGCAAATTGCCCAGCTTGGAGTAAGACCAGTGGCGAATGGAATGGATATGGATATGGCCAAAGTATGCCCACGGTGTGCTCGTGATTGCAGAAGCAGCCAGCAAATCGCTGCCATCCATTTGTCCACCCCAACCACATCCCATCCCATCCCAGCCAGCAGTCGAGTTGCGCAATAAAACCAGTCGTCATAATTCGCAACTTGTTATTCTGCCAACGATGCTGCTGCCGTGGATATGTGGCTGTGGATGCTGCTGATCGGTCAATTTGGCTGCTAACTGGATTTTATTGTTGCCTCCCTGCTAACTGTACTCGATAAAATGTCAAAGCATCATAAATCAGCAGCACCAGCAGAAGATGCAGCACCCGCAGCATGCTTTTGGCTTTTTGCCGAGGGCTTGTCAACAAGTGGGATAGGTCGGGTAAAGGGATTTGGGTCACCAAGAAAGCTGTCAAAATTCAGAATACGTGTGGTATCTTTTTAATGGATATTTTTGCACTCCCTAAATCTAAAGTTTCTTTAAAGGGGAGGTCGCAAAAAATATCTGTCCTAATTTTCTAACACCAAACCATTATTTTTATTAAATCCATTTATAATAAATATCTATACTACCTATAAACCTACCCGACAGAGAGATCTGAATGTTGTCATACTACCTATACCTATTTATTAAATGACAAACGATTTTCTGATTTAATCTTGTATTCTTTTAGTAAAAATCTTCTCTAATAAACAAAATAAACCTTAAACAAATTGTATCTTCTTCTTCTGTTATTTTTTTTTGGCTGAAAATCGTAAATGTTGTTTTCGATATCCAGCTTCAATAAAGCTTCAATTAACACAAAACAAATCTTACAGGAAAGTAACAATATCCGCATTTTAAGATCAGTTAGCACCCATAAACCCCGGACCCAGACTTACCCAATTTGGCCACCAACTGGACCACGATGCTCTCGCCGGCCACCGCCCAGCGAACCTCGAATGCCAGATCGTCGTAGAGCACCTCGCAGTTGAGCTTAGACTGGAAGAGATTGGTTTAAGGGAAGGTTCGATTGGATCGGAAACGGAAGCGGAAATGGAATTGGATTTGTATTTGTATTTGGTTTTGGATTGGGTAATGTGCGGTGCGAGTGTGTGTACGTGTGGGTGAGGATTTTGGGGTTCGGAGGGGGAGGAGAAAGCTTTGCCAAAGTCAAAATTTTGAGCATACCCGAAATGTTTGCATTTTTGTTTTGCTGTATTCGAAAGATTTTTGCTTTTTGAATGGTTTTTATTATACAAAATGAAAAATGTTTTTGATTTCGCTTGGGGGTTAGTAGATCACAGGAATATGTATGTGTTTGTGTTTGTTTCCTTCTTTTTTTGGGAATTGTGTGTTTTGTTTTTGTGTGTGTGTGCGATATGCGTGTGTAATTGTTTGTGTGCTGTGGGTTTTCGAGGTGGAGGAACAACTAGGATTCAGTCCCACACAGATTTCATTTTGTATAAGACGTGGAGCTCCCGGAGCTCAAGCAAAAGCTGATCAAGACAACAAAACACAAATAACAAGCAGGTGAGTATTACATAGACACATATATTATAGAATGTGTTGCACATATGTATGTATATAAGTATTTAAATATATATAGATATATTTTGGATCTCTCCTCCGCCGTCCGTCCAGCTTACACTCTAGGAATTTCCGGTCACGACTCTCGTAATGCCGTAAATGCCGGATCCGATTCGAATCGATTGATAAATATTTTGCATATAGACAACAATAAATACGATTGCATAAATAGAGTTACACACAGTTACACCCATCTACCGCGATCAGCGATCACTAATCAGCGATCAGTAGTAGTAATCAGCGCTGCAGCTCGCTTAAGATCTGGCTGGGGTTCTTCTTTACCTGTGGACTGATGCCGAGCATCTTCAGCGAGGGCGGCACATTCAGGCCCTCCGGCAGGCGAACATGGCCGAAATCGACGGTGAAGGCCTCGCACCAAACGCCAAAGTGGCCAATATCGAAGATGGTCAGATCCTCGGGCAGGGTCAGCACAATGGTCTTGCGCTCGTAGCGACGCAGCGGGTTCTCCTTGCCGTTCTCGTCCGGAATCCTCAGGCCCTCGGAAGTGGGCCGCTGGCCACGACCCACCCAGAACTTGGCATCTGCAAATAACAGTCAGGGAAACTTTTAGAACAAGCTTAATAAAGCTAAAATAAATAAAAATGGTATTTAAATAGCTTATTAAAAAAACGAAATTATATTGTCAAATCTTTCTGTTCGTTCAGGTTTCAGCTCATTATTATAATCCATACCTATGACGAAAGCACTTTATTGCTCCAGTATATTTTGTTTTCATTATTGCTTTTTAAACCAAAGATAAACGTTCTGTGTGAATTCCCCCAATTTGAAAACATTTTGTTATTAAATAATGCATATAATTACTGAAACGTAAATTTCCAGTATTGCACAAAATTATAAGCTTTGCAAATAGCTTCCAAGGTGCTTCAGAATGTTTGTTTGTTGATTCTAGGTAATATTTTGGAGTGGGTAAATTATGCGATAACAAGCTATAAGCGAAAAGTTAAACTTATATTTGTTTGCTGATTTTAGAATATATTTTGGAGTGGGTAAATAATGTGGTAATAAGCTTTAGACAAAAAGTTTCTGTGATGCTTTAAATGTGATTGAAGAAAATAAAAGTATTACTAAAATTTTAAGCTTTGTTAAATTTATTTAGATCCACTAGATAATAAGCGACTGTCTAGTCCTAACCAACAAGATATTATTAATAGACATTTATTTTTTAATCAGTAATACGCTCTTATAGATTTGAATGTGTAATTGATAACAGTATAGGTAATTTTTAAATGATATTTTAGGACCTTATTATTTTTATAAATCATAACCTTCTGCACCAACTTCCTTATTTTTTATCAATGTTTATAAAAATAATTTTAGATGTGGTACCCACCTGGAGCCTCCCCGTCGTAACTGAAGTTGGGCACCAGCAGCGTCTGGGCGTCCACGATGACAATGTTGTCGGAGGACACTCCATGGACGCCCCTCAGGGCGTTGATCTTCTGCGGCCTCGGAAAGTCCAAGTTGGCGGGAATGGAGACGTCGCCGAAGTTCACGGCAAACTCATCGCACCACACCGAAAACCACTTAATGTCGCGCAGCGTTTTGCCCTCGGGCAGCGACAGAGTGACGTCCTTGTTGCGGTAGCGGCGGGTCAGGGAGGCGGTTCCGCCCCTTTCGTCCCTCAGCCGGGCTGCACCTTCATTACTGGGCTTCGCCGTATTGCCCACATAGAAGTAGGCTGCCGGCGCCTCGCCATCGTAGTTGAACTTCTTGATGAAGATGGTGCGCGAGTCCACGGCGTACACATCGCCGGAGACGCCGTGGTGCAGGCGGGTCAGGGCTCCGATCTTGGTGCCATAATACGGATAGGCAGCGTCTCCAAAGCCGGTCAAACCTGCAAACACAAAAAACATTCCGAAGAATCGGTCAGGCAAGCGGCCAAAACAAAAGACTTAGGCAACAAACTTGGCGCTAGCTGAGTCAGTGGGCAATGAATACACACACGAAATCTCCGCAGCCACTTAGCGACCACTTAATTAGTCGTACACTGGGGGAAATGCCACTAATTTACATTGTTTAATATTCATATTATACAGAAGAGTGATATAATTAGATTTTCACAGGTATACATCCCATTAAAATGTGTTAACACGAAATTCGCATTATATTCAAGATACTTTACAACATAGCCTATGCTTTAATTTACTCTTTTATAGATGTTATGATTTTTAATTTTCTTAACTGATCTAAAAATTAAGTGGTAATATAAGCATCCATGCTAATTGTTTACTATTTCTATGAGTAATATTGAAAGTAAGATCGTTTTCAGTGTTTTTAATTCCCATGCCGACGGGTCCCAGGCAAACAAATAAACCAAAACAATCGAATCAAACACAAATCTACGAAAGCGGTGTGTCATTTGTTCTTGGAGCACAGGAAGTTTCGGATTTACGGATTTACGGAAAATAAATTTTGAATACAATCCGAAAATTCGTGAGGCGTGTAACACCAAAACAAAAGTGAAGAACGAAAAACCAAAAAAAAAAAAATAACGTAGTCTTAATGGGAACTAATTCTCATTAGGAGATGAATGGTTCTAAGCCGACTTTAATGGGCCAACTTTGTTTGCTTTGTGGGCTGGCAAATTTCGTTTCGAAAAATTCCCACTTCACCTTCACAAACTTGGCCGTTGGCTTTGGCTTTTCTTGTTGTTGTTGGTAAAATTCAATTTATCTGTGTTTTATTACAATCTTTTTGTTGGTATTGTTTGTGCTTTGTTTTTTTGCACGGGCCATAAACACGTTTGGTTTTTTTAACTGCCATCAAATGGTTTGTCGGGGCGACATGGTCGCCATGGCCTGCAGTTATTTTTTATTTTTGACACAACCCGATTGGTTTTTTTACCCGCTGGCCGGTTCACTTTTCCGTGGCCATGGCTTCGGCTGCTCCAAATTTTGCGCAGACGCGGACGAGTCTTTCTCGTTTCTGGCCAGAATCTGGCCAGTTTTTGTCGGCCACGGTTCTGATCTGAACCGATCTGCCCAGCCGATTTCCGCCTGGCTGGCCCAGAATCCATATCCCATCATCAATTTAAAGCTCTGTGGGGCCAATTGCGAGATCGTATGCAAAATGCCAAAGGTGTAATTAAAAGCAATCGCAGTCTTATTAATGATGATCGGGCCAGAGTCAGACGGAGCCATTAGGCAAGCACAGGCACTCAACACTCAACTGTTGGCCAAGCTAACCCAACGAACTGGTTGGGGGCAATTGCCAATCATCCGAAGCGACTCGTATTGCAAAATCAATAGATTCCAAAATCGCACACGAAAAGAAATAATTTAATTCGAAATATTGCAATCCCATATATCCAAATGTTCGATATCGGGAGTGATTAAACGTATTTCATTGTCCATAAATAAATTAGAGTGTAATTATTCAATTTGTATTGGCATTGATTTCATACTTGTAAAAATGTATCTGGATCTTTGGAGACACAATTTGTTTTCGCATTTATTTATTACTTATTAAAAGTTAACATGCGTTAAAATTCTTACTAGTTCGGAAGAAGTTTATAAACAAATGAAAACAAATATTTAATGCAGTTTGAATTTATTTATTTTTTAAATTCAATCCAATCCTCTTAATATTTTTCAATTCGTAACTTTTTAACAAGGTAGGAAAGTAATTCTATTTGAAATCTTCTCTATGAAACCCTCTTTATTAATTACACTGACTGACCAACCCAGAGACCTACTTTCCCAGCGGATTTTCCAGTCGCTAGGAGGTCTCCAAAATGGTATCAAGGAAACATGTTAGCAATTTATGCAAATCTCCGGTGAAAATGCTAATGCAGTCCGTCAGTGGGACAATTGTGGAGTTGGTCAGCGGTTCAACGGTCAGCGTGATCATAAAAGCTGATGAATATTCAACTGGCTGGCCTGCCACTGGCACCGCACTCACAAATGATGATATGTATATATACATTGGATTCGGAATCTGATTCGGATTCAGATTCGTATTCGGCATGTCATTGAGATGTGTGTGGGCTCATTGTCTGGGCCACAAATACAGGCCACTAATCTAGTTTCTGTATCTCAGCATCTGTATCTGTCTCTGTATCTTTATCTGCAGCTGTGTCTGCATCGCTATCCGTTCAATTTGCATCACAATGGCACTTATAAATCATTGCCCGGGGTACTTACAGCTTAATGCGGCCAATAGGCCAAATAGCAGCAGCCAAGGTTTATCCTTCATTGCCAACATGGCTAACGGTGGCTAACGTGTGTGTGTTTCTGGGGTTTCTATATTTTTTAATTTTTTATCTTGATGGTGTTTTGGCCTAGGGCCTGATTTTATTTTAATCTATTCCGGCAGGATGTGCTTATCCTGATAATAACACACACACACACTTTCTGGTTAACCTCTGGTTAAGAGATGGAGTTATGCACTCGCGTATCGATTTAAAATTCGGATCGATCCAGGGATATTTTTTTTTCGAAGGGGTTCCACTGAGATTGAGATCTCGCGACCGAACGCAACGAACTCCAAAACCGCACTGATCGCCAACGACGCTGCGTCTGCGCTGTCAGCGAAGAGTTGAAAAACTTTCGGACCCGCTACCGCTGCTGCTGCCTCTGCCTCTGCTGCCACTGCCTCCTCTCCGCTCCCGCTCTCTCTGCCGACGCCGGCAGAACTGTTGGAAGTCTGGTTTTGCTACCAATGTTGCTGCTGTTGATGGATGTTGCTGTTAAGCTGTTGATATTGCTGCATCTACAGCTGATGTTTCTGTTGTACCATTGAAATTCTTGTTCCTAAGGTGTCTCTCAGGTGTTGCTGCTGTGTCTTCTGTCACTTAATTGGCTTAAAAGTATTTTTCTTTTAATGTTGCTGTTGTGACGACACATGTTGCTGTTGTACCATTGAAATTGCTACTTATGAAGTCAGTGGGTCCTGTTTCTAAGATTGCAATATCTAGAACTTTTACTGTAGCTTCTTGTATAACTATTAATGTTGCCAATGCAATTGATATTTCTGCTGCTGATATTGCTGTTCTCATTGTTGATGTTGCTGGTGTTTTTTCTTTAATATTTATATTTTTGAAGCTAATGTTGCTGTTGTGCCACACGAATTGCTCTTGCTGGAGTTCATGTTGCTGCTTTTCGTATAAACATTATTGTTGCCTTTGCAATTGCTATTTATGTTGCTGTTGCTAGTGTTGATGTTGCAGCTGTTAAAAAACTTTTACTTACCGTCGTGCAAGTGCAATGTTGCTGAAGTGTTTCCTAATGTTGTTGCTTTTACTACTTACTTTTTATTAACTTATACGTTGTATTGCAGTTTTTTAATTGAAAATACTATACCTGTAGCTTATGTTGCTGCCTTAATGTTGATATTGCGGCTATGCTGTTGCTGTTTTATTTCAATTGCTGCTGCTGCTATGATCTGTACTCTTGGTGTTGCTGTTGTGTCTTGACTGCTGCTACTTCTGCCACTCTTTATGTTTCTGCTGCTGTAGGTATCTTTACTCTGAGTGTTGCTGTTTCCGCTGATGTTGCTGCTGTGCCCATGCTGTTGCTGCCTCTTTGTTGTGATCGCCTGGCTCACTAGTGACCCACTGTTGCTGCGGTGTTGTTGCTGCTCGCCCGTCAGCAATAATTATTGCGATGGGTTGTTGCTGTCGCACAGTCCCCTCAAACAAAACAAAAAACGACAAACTTCAAACGCCTTTCTGCCGCGTCGCCTTTTTGGCCAAGTCAAATACATTTTTTTGCACACCTTCTGTCATTTTTCATGTCTTCTCTTATGTTTTTCAACTTTTTTCGTTGCCCATTTTGCTGTTTGTTGCTGGTGAATTTAAATGTTATTCTGCGTGTTGAACTTGTTTCACTACTAATGCAATTAATTTTAGTCACATTATGGCGAAAAGTAAGTCGAAAATATCGAATGCTCGATACCCACTTTTGTTTGGCTTTACAAGCAGTTTTTACTTCCTGCACGTTTAATTTGTTTATTCCCTTTTGCCGCTATTTCCGCAATTGTTGAATTTTACATTATTTGATATGTAACTTATGGGGGAGAAAATTGGTTATCAAATGCCTTACAAAAAATTAATTGAATTTAATTGTTTTACAATTCCCTGAAAGTTGTAACTTTAATCACTTCCTTCAACATATTCATGTTTGTGATTTACTTTCGATTTTTCCACATTATTTCCTTATGTGATTGCTTGTTTTGGCACCTTTTCAATTAAATAATACCCAAAACATTTTGTATTTTTCCGATTTAAGTTCCCTTTCTTTGCACTTTCGATTGTTCCCCCGATTATTGGATTACCAGATTAGATAACCAGCCGCAGATGTTAATTTATCTTGATGGATTTAGTCGCCGGTTCGAAGGTGAAAGAAAGCAGATTGGCTATTCGTGATCCGATGCCAAGTTCACAAAGTTTGGGATCGCTCGTGGTTGCCGGAGGCTCCGAAAAACGACCAAAAACAGTGAAAAATCACAAAAGGTCAGATTGTAAGTGTGCGGTTACCATCGCTTGTTAACCGTTTGCTTCCCGCTTACATAATTCAATTAGGGCCCCCACTATAATAAAGATAATTTCTGGGAGCCCCACAAAGGCAACGACATTGGTCGAAGTCAAGGCGAAAACTAAGTCTAAATGTGGGCATCCTTTTGTTCTTGGTCAAGGCCCTGAATCTTTTGTGGGCTTTGTGCCTGCACTCGAGCTTTTTGTTCACCATATATCGCTTGGCTTATAATCTTTCTTTTGTGGTAACAACAAAGCCAACGGCGAATCAATAACCTCTGCCCGATGATGATGATGATGATGATTTTTATATCCCAAAAACGGCTTTATGATTTTTGCAAATTCAAATTAGGTTTCAACAGATTTGCCTAAGTAGTTCCAAAAAAAAAACTGTATTTTATTTTTTGCAACCTGGTGTTTTGGAGCAACAACTGGCGACGTGATTGGCGATTATACATGAGGAGCGTGTAATTATAAGGGAAATGCTGGAAATACTGAAATACAGAAATGAGGCAAAAACGCACATTTCGTATAAATTACCGACAGTCATCATGTTTCAGGTTGTTTTTAATGCTTCTTTCACTTTGAAGACCGGCAGACGAACAAAAAGTCATATTGCTGTTGTAAAACGCTTTCATAATCAACTCGCTGCGAAGGTGGAGCCATGGGGGAACCTCTTTTTCCAGCCGATGCGTCCACTCCCCCAAGCCCCTTCTCATTATAAAAAAAAAGAAAAAAGTCGAGGCCCGCCTGGGAGTGCACTTCAAAAAATAATCAGTGTTAAAAAAATACATAAACATTTATTGAATTCCAAAAAAGTTGTATCTTAAGTATTTTTAAAGTAAGGAGAGCTGTTTTGGTAATTTTACAGTATTTTTGTCTTAAAAAATGTTCTTGAAATTCATAGATTTTTAAGAATATTTTAGTCTTTTATTTATTATTTGCTATTACTTACCATTAAAAAAATAAATTATGAAATATTCAACAGAACTACGTTTTTTTAGACCTTAATTATCATATCTTTCAAGCACTAGTTTCACGTAATATTTGTGTAATTGTAGTTCTTATTTTTCAGGGTGTAGAAAAGAAGAAAACCATATGTAGGCCATTTTTTTGCCAAGTGTGGGACTGCCTCAATGTGCGTAATTTGAATTGCTATCAAATTAGTTTTTAATTTCCCAACTGACATTGGGAATAAGGCAACACCAGCCACACGAAAACCCAAGCAAACATTATTAATTTGGGCTACCACTTTTGGCTGCCCAGCTGGTCTGGTCTTCTTCTGGCCACTTTCGCATTTGCATGGCCAACTCGATGGGGGCCCATTAGATTTATGGCTTTAAGCCGCCGTTGTCTCACTCTTTCGGCCAGTTGATTGATCCGAAAATTATGCACGAACACGATAAAACCAGGAGATCCCAAACCAAACCAATCCGACCATCCATATCCATATGATGATGATGAAGTCCGAGCGTGTCGCGTAATTAGCCTTTGTTATGCGAATTTCTTTGGGTGGATTTCATCGTTGATTTATAGCCAACAGTTGGAGGTGGTGGTAGGTATCGCCTTGAAGATCAGTGCTTCAAGTATAAACGAACAGTTCATCATCTTTCTGGTGCGGAGAAAGTTGCTCGCTTCTGGGATCCGCGTCTAGTGCATATAACATCATTTCCCTTTCCTGACACGCCGTCAGCATTTCCTCTCACTTGCATCATGCATTTTAAGTATCGTCGAATATCAAGGTGCATGCTTTCAATATTGCTGCCAAACAACTCGGGCTAAGGTCAAGCTCAAATCGTTTAGATCGACTTGGGGGGCCTGTCCCAAATAAACATGGCTAATCTATTAAGCTTAGGTACATCCTATTTGAAAAAATAATCACGAAAAGAAAGCAAGATTGGAGGGATCGAAGGTGGAATTACCCTAAGGAAAAACCCAGCTTTCATAAAATTTTTTTCCTAATTTATTAAATATTTATATAATCTTTCGATTAGGTTCTTATCAGGTTGACGACCAATAACACAAAATATTTTATTGAATTTGTTCTGAACTTTTATTTATATTTTCATATATTTACCAAATGTTTGTAATCTGAGTTTTGTTTCTGAAGGCCCTATAACACATGCTTGATTTTTGATTAACTGACTGGAATTATTTTAAAAAATTAAGGCATTAACAACATTTTATGCATTAATTTATTAAATGATGTTAAAGTTGCCTTGACTTCTTAAAATGAATAAAAGTCAGGCAATCAAAAATCAGACAAGTGTCATGACTTAAATTCATAAATGTTCAAACATTAAACTTAAGAAGATAATTTGTTTTTAAATGCCTATGATATTAAGCAGATCCACCGCTGACCATTTAATTACAGGGTATGCAAATTGGAAAGGCAGCTTAGCTTAATTTATGGCCCGCTGACAAGGCACATTCTAATCAGCCCCGCGAGTCGTCAGCAGAGGCGAAAATAACATTCACCTTCTATGGCCAAAAGGTAAAAAAAAAAGTTAAGATTGAGAAGCAAAAAAGTGTAATAAAAACAATGTGAACGTTGAATTTGTTATCAGTTTGTTTTTTGTTTGCTTGGGCCAGGCCAATCGCGTGCCTCGGATGGTAATTAATTTAATTAGTCTCGGTCTCGCCAAGAAGAACCACCAGATGACCTTGGGCGATGGATGATGGAGTGGGAGCTACTTGGCTGCACATTGTTTATGACTCGATTGTTCACCTGCGAACACCTTCTTCTTCTTCTTCGGCGAGTCAAGGTCACTAGTGGCAGATCCCAACACGATGGCTTCTAATTTGAATTTTACAACATGCACTTACTTTTATGCTTTGCAATGCGAATAATGCTGTTTGTATTTGCCTGCCTTATTTATGGCCGCAGCTCGTGTAATTAATCTTCTGTAAAGCCGCAATAAATGCGAGATACGAAATGCGAAATCCGAATTGCGATTTGCAGCATGCGGCTGAATGGCATAAATTTCCTGCCTGCTTATTTATCATCTTGCCATTTCCATTTGGCGACTCTTTATGGCATTTGCGATGGAAGTTAGTCACTGGGTTAAGTTAGTTAGTTAGTTGGCTAGTGGGTGTGTGGGCCCGATTGAATGTTAGTTGTTGGCTGTTGGCTGGGTCGAGGTGCAGTCAAAAAGTGGCACTTACCGCCTTTGTTTGTGCTTCAAACTGCTCAGCACAGCATTGAAGATGTGCAAATATTTGAGTGTTTACACTCAAGTGCGGTAGACAAGTCCGAAATTAAGTTGTCAAGGAAAAATATAACAAATATTAAATAGGCGGCAAGCACGAATGATGGTGTATCCCACACACCTATGAGGAAGCATATACACATATCTCCCTCTTAAGTATTTGTAAATAAAATACTAATTTCAATATTTGATAATCATATCAGAATTTTCTAGCCTATTAGTTAAATATTACTGGTAACATTACCTGAAATATTACTGGAAGGGTAAATAAAATATTTAAATATTAGCTAAGCGTTATTAACATAGTTTTTTGATTTCAGTAAGAGCTTTTTCGAACCGATACTTGACCAGTTTTGTTTTTAACGTTAATGAAAATGTGATCATAAACTGAATAAAGCTGTATTTCTAAAATTAAAACTTATGGTATATCTTAAGTGTTTTAAAAGACACCTAAAAGTGCACAAATGAACTGAGTTGCCAGCATCCAAAAATGTAGTAATTAACCAAAATTATGAAAATCCTTAGACTCTCAGCTTTGTTAACCACTGTGGAAGCATCTGCAATTAGCCGCAGAGCAACAATAGTTTTGCATACATTTCTTGCACGCCGTGAAAAGCCGATGAGGCAATCGCAGTTACAAAAGTCAGACGGAGAAACAAACGAATACGGCCCACGCACAGACGGCAATTAACTGGCACACAGACACACAGAAGTACACTTAGAGAAAATTTTATATACATTTTTAGTCAGTTTTCTTGAGTAATATGGAAATAAGCTTGTTATTTAAGCTTGGTTTTGTAAAACAGCCATCAAAATAAACTCAAACCTTTAACTACATTTTGTAATATTTTGTTTGATATAAGATAATTATAATAGAATTATAATTGTAATGCACGATTTAAAGATTTGAAATTAAGTATGAACAAATAATAATGTATATGCACATATATAAAATAATATAAGTTTGCATAGTTAAGATCGACGATAAACTTTTATAGAAAATAGTTAAGTTAATTTGTTTTAATATTCATTAATATTTTTTAAAAAGCATTCCTTTATTAAGCAGTATGAACTTAGCTTAATGCATTATAATGATGATGTTTTTATAATATACCTAAATTTAATACAATACATTTTGTATATTTTTTTATTGATTTCTCATTTACCCCAAACATTTTTTCTTTGTGTACCTGCATGTACCATACAATGAACATAAGTAATTTGTGCATTTGACTCGAGGATGCCTGATGAACATAGAGACAATCAAGTCATGTGGGAGACCCAGACCCCCGACTGATGATCACAGCCGGTACACGTGTGTCAAGAGAAGAAAGATATGGGTGGTTTTCCATGGGAACAGGGAGAAAAGCAACTTAATACACACTTGATGGACACCAGAATCAACTGGAAGATTGCGCCACAGCAATAGCTCAAAACTATAGTGGCCAATCTTAAGTGATATTTATTTATCAAAGTCAATGGCTGGTCTGACACACTTTAAGAGACTGATAAAGAAACAACTGCCAAGAGAATTATGAATACCATAAAGGAAAGCTAAGCAAAGGTAAGTCGGAGACTTAATGCCCTTGCACTTATAAAGAAAATGTTAATGTAGTATTTTCATTCGGGCAGATCATTTATATTGAATGCATTTTAAAATTGCATTCTAAGCTGGTTCTGAAAATCATAAATCAAATATATCTAAACATTCCCATTTTGATAGATATCCATTCTACTAAGAACTAGATAGACAGATAAAGGTTGAGTGCCTACCTATAATATCAAATACCCTACTGACAAACCCATATTTATACTTTAAAAGACCATAGAATATTTATTTTTCATTTCGGCAGACCCCTGACCATAATAATAGCACCCTCCTTATAAGCAAGGGTATCAAAACAGAAGCTACGACACGCGCTGCTCGTTAACAGAACCGCTCGCTGTTATCTAACAGAGAACGAGAGTGATCGGCGCTCTCTATGTTTAGAATGATATGTAACGGTTAAACGCCGCGTGGGAGCAGCCGCCTCTTTCCCTCTCTCTCTGGCTCCCTCGATTTCAGACCGTCTGATATTTTCAAGCGTTTTCGAAAATTTCTCTACCGATCAGTTTCAAAAGACACGCCAAACAGTGCGAAACGTTCTCGATCTCTGTGGAAATAGCAAATAAAATACGGAAACCAAACAAAAGTTCGGAAGTTTGCGTTCTTTGAATCGAAAACAAAAGTGAAACTGTTAATTAGTTTCCAAACAAATAAGAAAAGTTCCGGCAAACAAAATGCATAGCAAACTTTTGGACGAGGTGGGTAGTCATATTTAATCAATCAAAAGATCGATTTTTCCCATTTTCGTAAATCTATTTTGGAACCCATCGAATGATTTATTGGAAGCACTCTTAGTTAGTCATCCTCATCCTGGGATGACTTGTTCCCCAAGAGTCATCGTGTTATTTACAACCATCGGCATCATAAACATTTCGTTGGCTCGGAAAATTCGATGGGGGAAAAGCATTCTTTTGTTGCTGCAGAATAAAGAAAAGACAAAGCACTCTTTTGTGATTGAGGAAACGTTTCCAGATTCTAAAGACTTGACCACAGTTGGTTAAACGAAAAACCGAATAACAATCCTGAATATCAGACTAGTTTTCAGACAACGCGACGTGTGGGGCTCATAATAGTGATATATTGAAACTATTGAAACTTAATTATGGTTTAGAATAGTTTGTTCACAAACTAGTTTGCAAATAGACAGCCTTTTGATTGAAGTGAATATTTAATTCAGCATAAAATCGATTTGGTTTTCTTATCGGACTTAAAAGTTGGGCACACGCTGACTATTAAATAATCTATACTGAAAGAAAAAAATGTTCTATCATTTTATAAAGAAGTTTCTTACCCCACATAGAATCTTGTTAACGTTATGATTTAAGTTATATTACTTCAATCAACAATATCTGAAATAATTTAAAGTTTTAATGTTTTATTTAAATTGTGTAATTTTAAGTTGGTTGACTAGATTTATTTGGCATTGTTCCTAATTTTTCAAGCATATCTTTCAATTAAGCACGAGTTTGTTTTCGCTCTGTATTCCACACCCAAGTTCTAGTTCAACAAGCTATTGCCTAACATGTGGATTACAAATTTATTGCAAACACCCATTGCAATCAGGCTTCACTGCACTTGCCATTATCAAATTCAAACCGATTACAAAATCAGCTGGCTAAGCATGTTATATGACAAACGAGCAGCATACGTGATGAATGCAACTACTGATTGTTGACCCTCTGGTGTAATTTTCCATGCACATGCCTTTTGTAATGTGCAACCATATGTCTATATAGAGCCCATAATCCACTTACTGCCCCTTTCTTCCGATGATATATTTTCGCAGATCTGTTAGATCGACAGCTGACCCGATCTCTTCCTTTTTTTCGATCACTTCAGGTGGAAATCGTCGGTTGCCTTTGAGTCACGGCGACTATTTTTACTCTCGTTTTTCATTTTCAAAATTCTCGCTCAAGCAAAAGCAATTTAAATTTATTTAATTTAACCACACTCACGCTACTAGAAACCGGGAGAAAAACGAGAGAAAGAGCACCCACAACAAAAATGATATATTTATCTTTTGTTTACCAAGCCGAAACACTATTGCCCTTCAGTCGGGAAATAAAAAGCTTGTTATAAGTCTAAAAGAGATTGATTCTACAACAAGTCGAACATCCATCACTATTTGTTTAGATGCCATTTTATGGTGTTTTGGTCTCATTCACGATTGCCCATCTATTATACCTCTTTTCGAAATTTAGAAACAAGAGAATGTGTGAATTTTCAATTTTACGTTGACTGATTTCAATGAATGAGCACGAATTTTGGTCTGTGGGTTTGTGTCAGGCAGAATTAACATTTTGACGTGCACGGAAATTTGTTAATTAGCGAATGTTAAAAAGGTGAACAAAGTAAACTAATACACTGAGGGAAACACTACTTAAAAGGAAACAAAGGTTGTTGGGACTTACTTATAATATAAATATAATAGAAGAGATTTCTGTGTCATTTCATCAAGTGCTCTATAAGGTTTTGAATTTTGTTTTTAAAAATCGTATTTTATAATAGTTTTTATTATTAAATAATATATTTAACTAATAGGTTGGTCAATATTTTAAAAGTATTTCTAAGTGAGGAGAATAGATCATGTTGCTTATAGAGATTATACAAATGTATGCTCTAATAATTCTTAGTTTTCAAATTCTTATGCGTTAAAAAAAAACTCCATGAGTACACATCGATGTTTACTTTGTTATCTTGTCGCAATGTTTTTTTTGTGATAATGGTAGAATACCCTAGGGTTCGAATAGTAAGCGCGTGCCCATTATGCAGTCGGTCAATCGGTCAGTTGGTGCGATAACACCTCCAGCCCCCGTAGAGTCCGGTCGGAGATTGCCGGGTCCGCTAGACGAGACGGCGCAGGCGATAAGCAGCTTATATAGCTTATAAAGATTATTTCGTAAATTAACGGAGACCTTCACCCGCTTCCATATTTCCAGCTAAATGAAAATGGCTACATTGTCATCGAGGATTTCCTCACGCCCGAGGAGGTGGACTCCCTGTTCCAGGCGGGCAGAGCTCTGTGCCTGGATGCCCCGCAGAATAACCGGAAAATCTTCAGCACCATCAAGCAGGAGGATGCCCAGGGAAAGGAGCTGTACTTCATGGAGTCGGGCGACAAGGTGCGCTACTTCTTCGAGAAGGGGGCGGTGGGAGAGGAGGGTCAGCTGCTGGTGGATCCCATGATCGCCCTGAACAAAGTGGGTCATGCCCTGCACGTGGAGCATCCCGCCTTCAATGCAATCACTTTTAGTAACCGGGTTCGCGAGATCTGCTGGCAGCTAAACTACAATCGCCCTGCCGTCTGCCAGAGCATGTACATCTACAAGAATCCCGGAGTGGGCGGCGAGGTCACTCCGCACCAGGACTCGTGGTTCCTGCACACCGACCCCAACTCCGCGGTGGGCTTTTGGATAGCCCTCGAGGACTGCACCCTGCAGAACGGCTGTCTGCAGTTCATCAAGGGGTCGCACAAGAGTGGCGTCCACAGGCGCTACCTCCGCAATCCCGACAAGGATGCCAGCGAACTGATGGTCTACGATCGTGCAGCCCCCATCTATCCGCAGTCCAGCTTCTCGCCAATGCAAGTCAGCAAGGGTGAGTTCACAAAAGAAAATATATATGCAAAACTTTTTAAGAAAAAACATTTCAAACTTACATAGATTTTCAGTTTGAATACTTTAATTCAAATTAATATTCATATATTACTTCATTTGACTTGAAGTCTTAATTTAAAGATAAATACCAAATATCTTAGGAACTAAAGAGTATTTGAGATATATCATTCATTTTAAAAATTTTTCTTTATAGTGCTTTAAGACAAAAGTAAATATTTGCTTAGCTGTTTTTCATCAGCAGAAACTTTTAACGATCTATTTTTGGGTTAATGTTATTAAATATTTGCGGGGTTTCTCCATTAACCCTTGTTCTTTTATATGAAATGTCAACAGTTGGTTAGTTTTTAAAATATTTAATTTTTATGTTCTTAGTTCCTACACATCTTGTTCAATTTGAATTAACTAACTTGTTGTATCTTAGATATATTGGAAAAATATTTAACTTAAACTTATTAATTAAATAAACCTCCTTTTTCAGGAACCTGCATCCTCATCCACGGAAATGTGGTGCACAAGAGTGAGCCCAATCGGTCCCAAAAGAGCCGACACGCCTACACTTTCCACGTCATCGAGACTGAGAACAACGTCAAGTATTCGGAGGACAATTGGCTGCAGGCGCCGAAGGACAAGCCCTTCCCAGTCCTTTTCGAGCGCAAGGCCTGAGGATCTTATAGAGATCAAGATTCGGTATTTTCGCATATAAGTCACTAGTGAATCTTTAAGTTTCGTTGTACACACCAAGATGTATGAAGTAATTGTAAATGTAATGAATAAACTTCCTATTGTATTAATAAAAAATATGAAAGTATCCAGAATTCTGGGAAATATATGTAAATCAGACTCACTGGCAATCTTGAAGCTGCTGCCTATCATCCCAATCAAGAGGGTCATATTGCACAATCCTAACCTCCCCTAGCCTTAAGTATCTATGGCTCGGTAAAAATGGTTGTCCTTCTTTCCAAAGCTCATAAAAATATAAACAATGAAGCCAACGACCGACCTTATAATAAATTTACTAATCAAATTTAAACGATAACAGAGAGAACAAGAGACAAACGAAATACACGGTAAGAATGGTACAGTGTACACACAATATAAGGGAAGAACATGACTCCCAGTAAGTTTTATAGAGAAATACACTCGATGCAAGGGTGTCCAATCATAGAGTTTCGACTGTTTTTATAGAATAAAACAAGTAATCCCCCCAGCTACTTTACGTAAACGAGTTTTCCACCGTCCAAAATTATCGTTCTCAATTTGATAAAATTATCTGTGTCGCGTTGGCGTTACGATCGTGGAGATTGAAAGATAAGTCTATTAGTAGTAGGGCAGTGGAACTCGACTCGGACACTAGCTAACACAAGTCAGTAGGCTGCTAGCTGTCAGTTGCAACGGATCGTATATACATAGGACTTTGGGATCCATTAAAATGTGCACTAATAAGTGGGAATCCGATGAGGAGATCCAGTATTTCCGCGAGTATCTGCGCATTCCAAGTGTTCATCCCGATCCGGACTATAGTTAGTATCTGAAAGATGAGACAAAGAACGTTATCATGTGCATTGATAATAATAAATTATTTTTATTACGAACTCTAAAAGAGAATATAACTTAACAGATTTTTATTATAACTTCTATAGAACCATGCGTCGAGTTTTTGAGGCGTCAGGCAAAGCAGATCGGTCTGCCTCTCAAGGTATTTTATCCAGCGAATGATCAGAATCCCGTGGTGATCCTGACATGGGAAGGTCTCCAACCCGAGTTGCCCAGCATTCTGCTGAACTCCCACATGGACGTAGTTCCAGTATTTCCCGAAAACTGGAGCCATCCACCATTTGGAGCAGATATTGATGAGGAGGGTCGCATTTTCGCTAGAGGAACACAGGATATGAAAAGTGTGGGAATGCAGCATCTTGCAGCTATCAGGGCATTGAAAAAAAATGGATCCAAATTCAAACGAACTATCCACATCTCTTTTGTAGCAGGTTAGTAGATAGAGTAAGTTATTAAATCGAGATTCTGTTATAATAATTATATTTTATCAGATGAAGAAATGGGTGGTCGTTATGGAATGCGACCCTTTGTGCCCACTGATGATTTTCGTGCCCTTAATGTGGGATTTGCAATGGACGAGGGTTTGGCATCCCCCAACGAGGCTTTTCCTCTTTTTTATGGAGAGCGGGCTGTGTGGCGTAAGTTTCCTAAACTTTTACGATATTGATATATATCTATAATACTTACTCCTCTGAAAAGGTGTGTATTTCAACATCAGTGGATCGGCAGGTCATGGATCCCTTTTGCTGCCGAACACTGCTGGTGAAAAGCTCAACTATATAGTTGGAAAAATGATGGAGTTTCGTAAAACTCAGGTACAGAGACTACAGAATAATCCTGAGTTGGTTATTGGCGATGTGACGACCATTAATTTGACCAAAGTTAGTGGCGGAGTTCAGAGTAATGTGGTCCCACCTTTGCTGATGGTGGCTTTCGATTGTCGTTTGGCTCTGGATCTTGATATAGAGGAGTTTGAAGCCAATGTAGGTACCCTGCTGACCTAAAGTTTTCATTAATAAACCTTTGTACATTTTCAAAGCTACACAAATGGTGTGATGATGTGGGTGGTGGCATCGAGATAACCTACGAACAAAAACAACCTAAGGTTCCTCCTACTGCTATCGACAATAGTAATCCTTTCTGGGTTGCTTTCAAAAAAGCCACAGATGAATTGTATGTATACCTTCTAGCTAAGACGATCTTTGTTGATCATATAATCACGATTTATTTTTCAGAAAACTATCCATTAATCCAGAAATATTTACCGGAGGAACTGACAGCAGGTATATTCGCGCTGTTGGCATTCCAGCATTGGGCTTCTCCCCCATGAACAAGACACCCGTACTTCTCCACGATCATGATGAGTTCATTCAAGCAGACATCTATCTACGGGGTATCCAGATATTCAAAAAAATTATAAGCAACGTGGCTAATGTCTAGTTAATCCCCATTATCTACTGTTTTTCCCTTTGTTGTATATGATAATGGTAATGAGATAAAAATAAACTTCTTGAAGAGATATCTTTTACAAACCTTTGGCATCTATCGCTTGTGTTTATAATGGATTTGCCTTGAGATAATAACAACGTCTAGAGATAAACGTAGTAAAGTATAGAATAGGAAGCTTCATTAGCCTAGTTTTTTAACATTGGATTCAGTAATATCTGAGCTGTAGATAGAAACACAATGGCCGCCAAGAAGTGGGATTCCAATAAGGAGATAGATTATTTCCGCGAATATCTGCGTATTCCAAGTGTTCACCCGAATCCGAACTATGGTAGGTATCAGGGAGATTTTATTTTACTAGTGAATAAAGAGTCCCTTAAATTATATTTATGTCAGCACCCTGCGTGGAGTTTCTAAAGCGTCAGGCTAAGGACTTGGATCTACCTATCAAGGTCTACTATCCATTCGACAAACAGAATCCCGTGGTGGTTCTGACTTGGGAGGGTACTGAAAAGGAATGGCCAAGCATTCTACTGAACTCTCATATGGATGTAGTTCCCGTATTCCCTGAAAGCTGGACTCATCCACCATTTGGCGCAGATATCGATGAGGATGGTCGCATTTTCGCCAGAGGATCACAAGATATGAAGTGTGTGGGAATGCAGTATTTGGCGGCCATCAGGGCTTTAAAAGAAAAGGGATCAAGGTTCAAGAGAACAATTCACATCTCCTTCGTGCCAGGTAAATATCCATTAAAGTATCAAAAGTTTTTAAACGCCATATCTTATATTTTAGATGAGGAATTAGGTGGTCGAAAGGGAATGCTACCATTTGTTTCCTCAAAGCAATTTAAGCTTCTTAACATTGGGTTTTCCTTAGATGAAGGAATTGCATCGTCCACTTCAGAGTTTCCCGTTTTCTATGCCGAACGTACAGTGAAACGTGAGTAAAATACAAATGTTTTTGAGATTATGACTAATATAAAGCATTTTTCAGGTGTGATTTTCAAAATTAGTGGATCTGCAGGACATGGTTTGCTTTTGATGCCCAATACGGCGGGCGAGAAATTCAGCTATTTAACCAGCAAGTTGATGGAGTTCAGGGAAGGGCAAGTGAAACGCTTGAAGGATAATCCAGAACTACAGATTGGCGATGTGACCACCATTAACTTGACTTCGGTGGATGGGGGAGTACAGAGCAATGTGGTGCCTCCTATGCTAACCGCCTGCTTTGATATTCGATTGTCTTTGGACATAAAAGTCCTCGAGTTCGAAGCCTATGTGGGTATTTCAATTAAGTAATTTTAACTCCGATTTAATTAAAGTTATACATACCTTGCAGTTAGACAAATGGTGCGAAGAGGCTGGTGGTGAAATTGAGCTTGACATTAGTAGAAAAGATCACATTCCACCAACTGTCACAGATGATTCAAACCCTTTTTGGGTGGCCTTTAAACGTGCCACTGAAGAATTGTGAGTTTTGTTTGTATACTAAAATTACTATGATTTAATATTGTTTATTTTCCAGGGGTCTTTCGACCAAACTTCAGGTATTCCCTGGCGGCACTGACAGTCGGCATATTCGGAAGGTAGGCATTCCTGCTTTGGGCTTCTCTCCAATGAATAACACTCCAGTTCTTTTGCACGATCATGATGAGTTCATCAATGCAGATACGTACTTAAAAGGTGTGGAGATCTATCAGAAAATCATTGAAAATTTAACTAATGTTTAATATTCACTATTTGTGAGTTTAAATTGTGTTTTTATGAAAAACAAATATTGCGAGTAGCAAAAATATAATGAATGATATGAATTATAATATATTGAATTTGAATGTAGCCCGTTTTTCCGCCAACAATGTTATTCACCATTGTAGCTTGGTTTGGGGCACGGCTATAATACTGAGCTCGCCCCGAATTCGCTTCGTGGTGAACTAAATTAGCATGGCTTGTGTCCTTGATTGAGGAGAATTTAAACATTATATTATAATGTAAAGATACTTTTTGGTGCTCCGAAAACGCCTTGCACTAAAATATATTTTCTATTGCATACACTTGGGCATTAATTAAAAAATTCGAAGTTCGTAAAAAATTATTTAGAAATTCTGCAAGTAATGGGCTTTAAAAAAACTTCGGTTTTAATGATTCAATCGGCTTGAAATTGCAGATCTTAGCTTTGCGCCTTGGTTTGGATGAACTGCGATTGAATAACCGTTAAAAAAATAGTATTTGAAACTTAAAACAGATTTTCGTTTTTTCTATCTAAAAACCAGTGTTTTGTCCAAACTTCGTTTAAAAAACCGCTAAAAAATGTAGTATTTTTGACTAAAACCTAAATTAATTTTTTCGACTAATAAATCAGTGTTTTGGCTGCCGTAATGCAACAACTCGTCCGAGTGAGGAATGTCATACCTCGTTAAGCTCGTAGTTTAATTTCCAATCCACTGGCATTCAAACCTACAATTTTTTTATTTTTGCCATTTTTCGAAAAAATAGATGACGCAACCCTTCAAAAAAATGCGAAAATTGGTCAAAAAAAAAATTTTACCCTTACTGATTGCGATCGTTAGCTTAGAAAGCAAGCTGCTCAAAACAGTCGGTCTTTTAACTCTACGCCTTGATTTGGCGAAACTGCGATAAAAAAACCGCCAAAAAATGTAAAATTTTAGATTTTTTATTTTTGCCATTTTTCGCAAAAATAGTGACGCAACCCTTAAAAAAATGGGAAAATTGGTCAAAAAATAAATTTCCCCTTAACTGATTGCGATCGTTAGCTTAGAAAGCAAGCTGCTCAAAACAGTCGGTCTTTTAACTCTACGCCTTGATTTGGCGAAACTGCGATTAAAAAACCGCCAAAAAATGTAAGATTTTAGATTTTTTAGTTTTGCCATTTTTCGCAAAAATAGATGACGCAACCCTTCAAAAAAATGCGAAAATTGGTCAAAAAATAAATTTTCACTTAACTGATTGCGATCGTTAGCTTGGACACCAAGCTGCTCAAAACAGTCGGCCTTTTAACTCTACGCCTTGATTTGGCGAAACTGTGATTAAAAAACCGCCAAAAAATGAAAAATGTAAAATTTTAGATTTTTGCCATTTTTTGCAAAAATAGATGACGCAAACCTTCAAAAAAATGCGAAAATTGGTCAAAATATAAATTTTACCCTAACTGATTGCGATCGTTAGCTTAGAAAGCAAGCTGCTCAAAACAGTCGGTCTTTTAACTCTACGCCTTGATTTGGCGAAACTGTGATTAAAAAACCGCCAAAAAATTTAAAATTTTACATATTTTATTTTTGCCATTTTTTGCAAAAATAGATGACGCAAACCTTCAAAAAAATGCGAAAATTGGTCAAAAAATAAATTTTTTCTTAACCGATTGCGGTCGTTAGCTTACAAAGCAAGCTGCTCAAAACAATCGGTCTTTTAACTCTACGCCTTGATTTGGCGAAACTGTGATTAAAAAACCGCCAAAAAATGTAAAAGTTTAAATTTTTTATTTTTGCCATTTTTTGCAAAAATAGATGACGCAACCCTTCAAAAAAATGCGAAAATTGGTCAAAAAATAAATTTTTCCCTAAGTGATTGCGATCGTTAGCTTAGAAAGCAAGGTGCTCAAAACAGTCGGTCTTTTAACTCTACGCCTTGATTTGGCGAAACTGCGATTAAAAAACCGCCAAAAAATGTAAAATTTTCGAATTTTTTATTTATGCCATTTTTTGCAAAAATAGATGACGCAACCCTTCAAAAATATGCGAAAATTGGTCAAAAAATAAATTTTACCGTAACTGATTGCGATCGTTAGCTTAGAAAGCAAGCTGCTCAAAACAGTCGGTCTTTTAACTCTACGCCTTGATTTGGCGAAACTGCGATTAAAAAACCGCCAAAAAATGTAAAATTTTAGAATTTTTTATTTATGCCATTTTTTGCAAAAATAGATGACGCAACTCAAAAAATAAATTTTACCCTAACTGATTGCGATCGTTAGCTTAGAAAGCAAGCTGCTCAAAACAGTTCGTCTTTTAACTCTACGCCTTGATTTGGCGAAACTGCGATTAAAAAACCGCCAAAAAATGTAAGATTTTAGATTTTTTAGTTTTGCCATTTTTCGCAAAAATAGATGACGCAACCCTTCAAAAAAATGCGAAAATTGGTCAAAAAATAAATTTTCACTTAACTGATTGCGATCGTTAGCTTGGACACCAAGCTGCTCAAAACAGTCGGCCTTTTAACTCTACGCCTTGATTTGGCGAAACTGTGATTAAAAAACCGCCAAAAAATGTAAAATTTTAGATTTTTTATTTTTGCCATTTTTTGCAAAAATAGATGACGCAAACCTTCAAAAAAATGCGAAAATTGGTCAAAAAATAAATTTTACCCTAACTGATTGCGATCGTTAGCTTAGAAAGCAAGCTGCTCAAAACAGTCGGTCTTTTAACTCTACGCCTTGATTTGGCGAAACTGCGATTAAAAAACCGCCAAAAAATGTAAAATTTTAGATTTTTTATTTTTGCCATTTTTCGCAAAAATAGATGATGCAACCCTTCAAAAAAATGCGAAAATTGGTCAAAATATAAATTTTACCCTAACTGATTGCGATCGTTAGCTTAGAAAGCATGCTGCTCAAAACAGTCGGTCTTTTAACTCTACGCCTTGATTTGGCGAAACTGTGATTAAAAAACCGCCAAAAAATTTAAAATTTTACATATTTTATTTTTGCCATTTTTTGCAAAAATAGATGACGCAAACCTTCAAAAAAATGCGAAAATTGGTCAAAAAATAAATTTTACCCTAACTGATTGCGATCGTTAGCTTAGAAAGCAAGCTGCTCAAAACAGTCGGTCTTTTAACTCTACGCCTTGATTTGGCGAAACTGCGATTAAAAAACCGCCAAAAAATGTAAAATTTTAGATTTTTTATTTTTGCCATTTTTCGCAAAAATAGATGATGCAACCCTTCAAAAAAATGCGAAAATTGGTCAAAATATAAATTTTACCCTAACTGATTGCGATCGTTAGCTTAGAAAGCATGCTGCTCAAAACAGTCGGTCTTTTAACTCTACGCCTTGATTTGGCGAAACTGTGATTAAAAAACCGCCAAGAAATTTAAAATTTTACATATTTTATTTTTGCCATTTTTTGCAAAAATAGATGACGCAAACCTTCAAAAAAATGCGAAAATTGGTCAAAAAATAAATTTTACCCTAACTGATTGCGATCGTTAGCTTAGAAAGCAAGCTGCTCAAAACAGTCGGTCTTTTAACTCTACGCCTTGATTTGGCGAAACTGCGATTAAAAAACCGCCAAAAAATGTAAAATTTTAGATTTTTTATTTTTGCCATTTTTCGCAAAAATAGATGACGCAACCCTTCAAAAAAATGCGAAAATTGGTCAAAAAATAAATTTTCACTTAACTGATTGCGATCGTTAGCTTGGACACCAAGCTGCTCAAAACAGTCGGCCTTTTAACTCTACGCCTTGATTTGGCGAAACTGTGATTAAAAAACCGCCAAAAAATGAAAAATGTAAAATTTTAGATTTTTGCCATTTTTTGCAAAAATAGATGACGCAAACCTTCAAAAAAATGCGAAAATTGGTCAAAATATAAATTTTACCCTAACTGATTGCGATCGTTAGCTTAGAAAGCAAGCTGCTCAAAACAGTCGGTCTTTTAACTCTACGCCTTGATTTGGCGAAACTGTGATTAAAAAACCGCCAAAAAATTTAAAATTTTACATATTTTATTTTTGCCATTTTTTGCAAAAATAGATGACGCAAACCTTCAAAAAAATGCGAAAATTGGTCAAAAAATAAATTTTTTCTTAACCGATTGCGGTCGTTAGCTTACAAAGCAAGCTGCTCAAAACAATCGGTCTTTTAACTCTACGCCTTGATTTGGCGAAACTGTGATTAAAAAACCGCCAAAAAATGTAAAAGTTTAAATTTTTTATTTTTGCCATTTTTTGCAAAAATAGATGACGCAACCCTTCAAAAAAATGCGAAAATTGGTCAAAAAATAAATTTTTCCCTAAGTGATTGCGATCGTTAGCTTAGAAAGCAAGGTGCTCAAAACAGTCGGTCTTTTAACTCTACGCCTTGATTTGGCGAAACTGCGATTAAAAAACCGCCAAAAAATGTAAAATTTTCGAATTTTTTATTTATGCCATTTTTTGCAAAAATAGATGACGCAACCCTTCAAAAATATGCGAAAATTGGTCAAAAAATAAATTTTACCGTAACTGATTGCGATCGTTAGCTTAGAAAGCAAGCTGCTCAAAACAGTCGGTCTTTTAACTCTACGCCTTGATTTGGCGAAACTGCGATTAAAAAACCGCCAAAAAATGTAAAATTTTAGAATTTTTTATTTATGCCATTTTTTGCAAAAATAGATGACGCAACTCAAAAAATAAATTTTACCCTAACTGATTGCGATCGTTAGCTTAGAAAGCAAGCTGCTCAAAACAGTTCGTCTTTTAACTCTACGCCTTGATTTGGCGAAACTGCGATTAAAAAACCGCCAAAAAATGTAAGATTTTAGATTTTTTAGTTTTGCCATTTTTCGCAAAAATAGATGACGCAACCCTTCAAAAAAATGCGAAAATTGGTCAAAAAATAAATTTTCACTTAACTGATTGCGATCGTTAGCTTGGACACCAAGCTGCTCAAAACAGTCGGCCTTTTAACTCTACGCCTTGATTTGGCGAAACTGTGATTAAAAAACCGCCAAAAAATGTAAAATTTTAGATTTTTTATTTTTGCCATTTTTTGCAAAAATAGATGACGCAAACCTTCAAAAAAATGCGAAAATTGGTCAAAAAATAAATTTTACCCTAACTGATTGCGATCGTTAGCTTAGAAAGCAAGCTGCTCAAAACAGTCGGTCTTTTAACTCTACGCCTTGATTTGGCGAAACTGCGATTAAAAAACCGCCAAAAAATGTAAAATTTTAGATTTTTTATTTTTGCCATTTTTCGCAAAAATAGATGATGCAACCCTTCAAAAAAATGCGAAAATTGGTCAAAATATAAATTTTACCCTAACTGATTGCGATCGTTAGCTTAGAAAGCATGCTGCTCAAAACAGTCGGTCTTTTAACTCTACGCCTTGATTTGGCGAAACTGTGATTAAAAAACCGCCAAAAAATTTAAAATTTTACATATTTTATTTTTGCCATTTTTTGCAAAAATAGATGACGCAAACCTTCAAAAAAATGCGAAAATTGGTCAAAAAATAAATTTTACCCTAACTGATTGCGATCGTTAGCTTAGAAAGCAAGCTGCTCAAAACAGTCGGTCTTTTAACTCTACGCCTTGATTTGGCGAAACTGCGATTAAAAAACCGCCAAAAAATGTAAAATTTTAGATTTTTTATTTTTGCCATTTTTCGCAAAAATAGATGATGCAACCCTTCAAAAAAATGCGAAAATTGGTCAAAATATAAATTTTACCCTAACTGATTGCGATCGTTAGCTTAGAAAGCATGCTGCTCAAAACAGTCGGTCTTTTAACTCTACGCCTTGATTTGGCGAAACTGTGATTAAAAAACCGCCAAAAAATTTAAAATTTTACATATTTTATTTTTGCCATTTTTTGCAAAAATAGATGACGCAAACCTTCAAAAAAATGCGAAAATTGGTCAAAAAATAAATTTTACCCTAACTGATTGCGATCGTTAGCTTAGAAAGCAAGCTGCTCAAAACAGTCGGTCTTTTAACTCTACGCCTTGATTTGGCGAAACTGCGATTAAAAAACCGCCAAAAAATGTAAAATTTTAGATTTTTTATTTTTGCCATTTTTCGCAAAAATAGATGATGCAACCCTTCAAAAAAATGCGAAAATTGGTCAAAAAATAAATTTTTTCTTAACCGATTGCGGTCGTTAGCTTACAAAGCAAGCTGCTCAAAACAATCGGTCTTTTAACTCTACGCCTTGATTTGGCGAAACTGCGATTAAAAAACCGCCAAAAAATGTAAAAGTTTAGATTTTTTATTTTTGCCATTTTTTGCAAAAATAGATGACGCAACCCTTCAAAAAAATGCGAAAATTGGTCAAAAAATAAATTTTCCCCTAAGTGATTGCGATCGTTAGCTTAGAAAGCAAGGTGCTCAAAACAGTCGGTCTTTTAACTCTACGCCTTGATTTGGCGAAACTGCGATTAAAAAACCGCCAAAAATGTAAAATTTTCGAATTTTTTATTTATGCCATTTTTTGCAAAAATAGATGACGCAACCCTTCAAAAATATGCGAAAATTGGTCAAAAAATAAATTTTACCCTAACTGATTGCGATCGTTAGCTTAGAAAGCAAGCTGCTCAAAACAGTCGGTCTTTTAACTCTACGCCTTGATTTGGCGAAACTGCGATTAAAAAACCGCCAAAAAATGTAAAATTTTAGATTTTTTATTTTTGCCATTTTTCGCAAAAATAGATGACGCAACCCTTAAAAAAATGGGAAAATTGGTC
The DNA here is from genome assembly GCF_043229965.1 of Drosophila suzukii. NCBI lineage: Eukaryota > Metazoa > Arthropoda > Insecta > Diptera > Drosophilidae > Drosophila > Drosophila suzukii. Next base: position 71,621,962 of record NC_092082.1, read on the forward strand.
AAAAAATAAATTTCCCCTTAACTGATTGCGATCGTTAGCTTAGAAAGCAAGCTGCTCAAAACAGTCGGTCTTTTAACTCTACGCCTTGATTTGGCGAAACTGCGATTAAAAAACCGCCAAAAAATGTAAAATTTTAGAATTTTTTATTTATGCCATTTTTTGCAAAAATAGATGGCAACTCAAAAAATAAATTTTACCCTAACTGATTGCGATCGTTTGCTTAGAAAGCAAGCTGCTCAAAACAGTCGGTCGCAACCCTTCAAAAAAATGCGAAAATTGGTCAAAAAATAAATTTTACCCTAACTGATTGCGATCGTTAGCTTAGAAAGCAAGCTGCTCAAAACAGTCGGTCTTTTAACTCTACGCCTTGATTTGGCGAAACTGTGATTAAAAAACCGCCAAAAAATGTAAAATTTTAGAATTTTTTATTTATGCCATTTTTTGCAAAAATAGATGACGAAACCCTTCAAAAAAATGCGAAAATTGGTCAAAAAATAAATTTTACCCTAACTGATTGCGATTGTTAGCTTAGAAAGCAAGCTGCTCAAAACAGTCGGTCTTTTAACTCTACGCCTTGATTTGGCGAAACTGTGATTAAAAAACCGCCAAAAAATGTAAAATTTTAGATTTTTTATTTTTGCCATTTTTTGCAAAAATAGATGACGCAAACCTTCAAAAAAATGCGAAAATTGGTCAAAAAATAAATTTTACCCTAACTGATTGCGATTGTTAGCTTAGAAAGCAAGCTGCTCAAAACAGTCGGTCTTTTAACTCTACGCCTTGATTTGGCGAAACTGCGATTAAAAAACCGCCAAAAAATGTAAAATTTTAGATTTTTTATTTTTGACATTTTTCGCAAAAATAGATGACGCAACCCTTAAAAAAATGGGAAAATTGGTCAAAAAATAAATTTCCCCTTAACTGATTGCGATCGTTAGCTTAGAAAGCAAGCTGCTCAAAACAGTCGGTCTTTTAACTCTACGCCTTGATTTGGCGAAACTGTGATTAAAAAACCGCCAAAAAATGTAAAATTTTAGATTTTTTATTTTTGCCATTTTTTGCAAAAATAGATGACGCAAACCTTCAAAAAAATGCGAAAATTGGTCAAAAAATAAATTTTACCCTAACTGATTGCGATTGTTAGCTTAGAAAGCAAGCTGCTCAAAACAGTCGGTCTTTTAACTCTACGCCTTGATTTGGCTAAACTGTGATTAAAAAACCGCCAAAAAATTTAAAATTTTAGATTTTTTATTTTTGCCATTTTTTGCAAAAATAGATGACGCAACCTTCAAAAAAATGCGAAAATTGGTCAAAAAATAAATTTTACCCTAACTGATTGCGATCGTTAGCTTAGAAAGCAAGCTGCTCAAAACAGTCGGTCTTTTATCTCTACGCCTTGATTTGGCGAAACTGTGATTAAAAAACCGCCAAAAAATTTAAAATTTTAGATTTTTTATTTTTGCCATTTTTTGCAAAAATAGATGACGCAAACCTTCAAAAAAATGCGAAAATTGGTCAAAAAATAAATTTTACCCTAACTGATTGCGATCGTTAGCTTAGAAAGCAAGCTGCTCAAAACAGTCGGTCTTTTAACTCTACGCCTTGATTTGGCGAAACTGTGATTAAAAAACCGCCAAAAAATGTAAAATTTTAGATTTTTTATTTTTGCCATTTTTTGCAAAAATAGATGACGCAAACCTTCAAAAAAATGCGAAAATTGGTCAAAAAATAAATTTTACCAACTGATTGCGATCGTTAGCTTAGAAAGCAAGCTGCTCAAAACAGTCGGTCTTTTAACTCTACGCCTTGATTTGGCGAAACTGTGATTAAAAAACCGCAAAAAAATGTAAAATTTTAGATTTTTTATTTTTGCCATTTTTTGCAAAAATAGATGACGCAAACCTTCAAAAAAATGCGAAAATTGGTCAAAAAATAAATGTTACCCTAACTGATTGCGATTGTTAGCTTAGAAAGCAAGCTGCTCAAAACAGTCGGTCTTTTAACTCTACGCCTTGATTTGGCGAAACTGTGATTAAAAAACCGCCAAAAAATGTAAAATTTTAGATTTTTTATTTTTGCCATTTTTTGCAAAAATAGATGACGCAAACCTTCAAAAAAATGCGAAAATTGGTCAAAAAATAAATTTTACCCTAACTGATTGCGATTGTTAGCTTAGAAAGCAAGCTGCTCAAAACAGTCGGTCTTTTAACTCTACGCCTTGATTTGGCTAAACTGTGATTAAAAAACCGCCAAAAAATTTAAAATTTTAGATTTTTTATTTTTGCCATTTTTTGCAAAAATAGATGACGCAACCTTCAAAAAAATGCGAAAATTGGTCAAAAAATAAATTTTACCCTAACTGATTGCGATTGTTAGCTTAGAAAGCAAGCTGCTCAAAACAGTCGGTCTTTTAAACTCTACGCCTTGATTTGGCGAAACTGTGATTAAAAAACCGCCAAAAAATGTAAAATTTTAGATTTTTTATTTTTGCCATTTTTTGCAAAAATAGATGACGCAACCTTCAAAAAAATGCGAAAATTGGTCAAAAAATAAATTTTACCCTAACTGATTGCGATCGTTAGCTTAGAAAGCAAGCTGCTCAAAACAGTCGGTCTTTTAACTCTACGCCTTGATTTGGCGAAACTGTGATTAAAAAACCGCCAAAAATTGTAAAATTTAAGATTTTTTATTTTTGCCATTTTTAGCAAAAATAGATGACGCAAACCTTCAAAAAAATGCGAAAATTGGTCAAAAAATAAATTTTACCAACTGATTGCGATCGTTAGCTTAGAAAGCAAGCTGCTCAAAACAGTCGGTCTTTTAACTCTACGCCTTGATTTGGCGAAACTGCGATTAAAAAACCGCCAAAAAATGTAAAATTTTAGAATTTTTTATTTATGCCATTTTTTGCAAAAATAGATGACGCAACTCAAAAAATAAATTTTACCCTAACTGATTGCGATCGTTTGCTTAGAAAGCAAGCTGCTCAAAACAGTCGGTCGCAACCCTTCAAAAAAATGCGAAAATTGGTCAAAAAATAAATTTTACCCTAACTGATTGCGATCGTTAGCTTAGAAAGCAAGCTGCTCAAAACAGTCGGTCTTTTAACTCTACGCCTTGATTTGGCGAAACTGTGATTAAAAAACCGCCAAAAAATGTAAAATTTTAGAATTTTTTATTTATGCCATTTTTTGCAAAAATAGATGACGCAACTCAAAAAATAAATTTTACCCTAACTGATTGCGATCGTTAGCTTAGAAAGCAAGCTGCTCAAAACAGTCGGTCTTTTAACTGTACGCCTTGATTTGGCGAAACTGTGATTAAAAAACCGCCAAAAAATGTAAAATTTTATAATTTTTTATTTATGCCATTTTTTGCAAAAATAGATGACGAAACCCTTCAAAAAAATGCGAAAATTGGTCAAAAAATAAATGTTACCCTAACTGATTGCGATTGTTAGCTTAGAAAGCAAGCTGCTCAAAACAGTCGGTCTTTTAACTCTACGCCTTGATTTGGCGAAACTGTGATTAAAAAACCGCCAAAAAATGTAAAATTTTAGATTTTTTATTTTTTTCCCTTTTTTGCAAAAATAGATGACGCAAACCTTCAAAAAAATGCGAAAATTGGTCAAAAAATAAATTTTACCCTAACTGATTGCGATCGTTAGCTTAGAAAGCAAGCTGCTCAAAACAGTCGGTCTTTTAACTCTACGCCTTGATTTGGCGAAACTGTGATTAAAAAACCGCCAAAAAATGTAAAATTTTAGAATTTTTTATTTATGCCATTTTTTGCAAAAATAGATGACGAAACCCTTCAAAAAAATGCGAAAATTGGTCAAAAAATAAATTTTACCCTAACTGATTGCGATTGTTAGCTTAGAAAGCAAGCTGCTCAAAACAGTCGGTCTTTTAACTGTACGCCTTGATTTGGCGAAACTGTGATTAAAAAACCGCCAAAAAATGTAAAATTTTATAATTTTTTATTTATGCCATTTTTTGCAAAAATAGATGACGAAACCCTTCAAAAAAATGCGAAAATTGGTCAAAAAATAAATTTTACCCTAACTGATTGCGATCGTTAGCTTAGAAAGCAAGCTGCTCAAAACAGTCGGTCTTTTAACTCTACGCCTTGATTTGGCGAAACTGTGATTAAAAAACCGCCAAAAAATGTAAAATTTTAGATTTTTCATTTTTGCCATTTTTTGCAAAAATAGATGACGCAAACCTTCAAAAAAATGCGAAAATTGGTCAAAAAATAAATTTTACCCTAACTGATTGCGATCGTTAGCTTAGAAAGCAAGCTGCTCAAAACAGTCGGTCTTTTAACTCTACGACTTGATTTGGCGAAACTGCGATTAAAAAACCGCCAAAAATTTAAAATTTTAGATTTTTTATTTTTGCCATTTTTCGCAAAAATAGATGACGCAACCCTTAAAAAAATGGGAAAATTGGTCAAAAAATAAATTTCCCCTTAACTGATTGCGATCGTTAGTTTAGAAAGCAAGCTGCTCAAAACAGTCGGTCTTTTAACTCTACGCCTTGATTTGGCGAAACTGTGATTAAAAAACCGCCAAAAAATGTAAAATTTTAGATTTTTTATTTATGCCATTTTTGCAAAAATAGATGACGCAAACCTTCAAAAAAATGCGAAAATTGGTCAAAAAATAAATTTTACCCTAACTGATTGCGATCGTTAGCTTAGAAAGCAAGCTGCTCAAAACAGTCGGTCTTTTAACTCTACGCCTTGATTTGGCGAAACTGTGATTAAAAAACCGCCAAAAAATGTAAAATTTTAGATTTTTTATTTATGCCATTTTTGCAAAAATAGATGACGCAAACCTTCAAAAAAATGCGAAAATTGGTCAAAAAATAAATTTTACCCTAACTGATTGCGATCGTTAGCTTAGAAAGCAAGCTGCTCAAAACAGTCGGTCTTTTAACTCTACGCCTTGATTTGGCGAAACTGTGATTAAAAAACCGCCAAAAAATGTAAAATTTTAGAATTTTTTATTTATGCCATTTTTTGCAAAAATAGATGACGAAACCCTTCAAAAAAATGCGAAAATTGGTCAAAAAATAAATTTTACCCTAACTGATTGCGATTGTTAGCTTAGAAAGCAAGCTGCTCAAAACAGTCGGTCTTTTAACTCTACGCATTGATTTGGCGAAACTGTGATTAAAAAACCGCCAAAAAATGTAAAATTTTAGATTTTTTATTTTTGCCATTTTTTGCAAAAATAGATGACGCATTTATGCCATTTTTTGCAAAAATAGATGACGAAACCCTTCAAAAAAATGCGAAAATTGGTCAAAAAATAAATTTTACCCTAACTGATTGCGATTGTTAGCTTAGAAAGCAAGCTGCTCAAAACAGTCGGTCTTTTAACTCTACGCCTTGATTTGGCGAAACTGTGATTAAAAAACCGCCAAAAAATGTAAAATTTTAGATTTTTTATTTTTGCCATTTTTTGCAAAAATAGATGACGCAAACCTTCAAAAAAATGCGAAAATTGGTCAAAAAATAAATTTTACCCTAACTGATTGCGATCGTTAGCTTAGAAAGCAAGCTGCTCAAAACAGTCGGTCTTTTAACTCTACGCTTTGATTTGGCGAAACTGCGATTAAAAAACCGCCAAAAAATGTAAAATTTTAGATTTTTTATTTATGCCATTTTTCGCAAAAATAGATGACGCAACCATTAAAAAAATGGGAAAATTGGTCAAAAAATAAATTTCCCCTTAACTGATTGCGATCGTTAGCTTAGAAAGCAAGCTGCTCAAAACAGTCGGTCTTTTAACTCTACGCCTTGATTTGGCGAAACTGTGATTAAAAAACCGCCAAAAAAAAATGTAAAATTTAAGATTTTTTATTTTTGCCATTTTTTGCAAAAATAGATGACGCAAACCTTCAAAAAAATGCGAAAATTGGTCAAAAAATAAATTTTACCCTAACTGATTGCGATTGTTAGCTTAGAAAGCAAGCTGCTCAAAACAGTCGGTCTTTTAACTCTACGCCTTGATTTGGCGAAACTGCGATTAAAAAACCGCCAAAAAATGTAAAATTTTAGAATTTTTTATTTATGCCATTTTTTGCAAAAATAGATGACGCAACTCAAAAAATAAATTTTACCCTAACTGATTGCGATCGTTAGCTTAGAAAGCAAGCTGCTCAAAACAGTCGGTCTTTTAACTGTACGCCTTGATTTGGCGAAACTGTGATTAAAAAACCGCCAAAAAATGTAAAATTTTATAATTTTTTATTTATGCCATTTTTTGCAAAAATAGATGACGAAACCCTTCAAAAAAATGCGAAAATTGGTCAAAAAATAAATTTTACCCTAACTGATTGCGATCGTTAGCTTAGAAAGCAAGCTGCTCAAAACAGTCGGTCTTTTAACTCTACGCCTTGATTTGGCGAAACTGTGATTAAAAAACCGCCAAAAAATGTAAAATTTTAGATTTTTTATTTTTGCCATTTTTTGCAAAAATAGATGACGCAAACCTTCAAAAAAATGCGAAAATTGGTCAAAAAATAAATTTTACCCTAACTGATTGCGATCGTTAGCTTAGAAAGCAAGCTGCTCAAAACAGTCGGTCTTTTAACTCTACGACTTGATTTGGCGAAACTGCGATTAAAAAACCGCCAAAAATTTAAAATTTTATATTTTTTATTTTTGCCATTTTTCGCAAAAATAGATGACGCAACCCTTAAAAAAATGGGAAAATTGGTCAAAAAATAAATTTCCCCTTAACTGATTGCGATCGTTAGCTTAGAAAGCAAGCTGCTCAAAACAGTCGGTCTTTTAACTCTACGCCTTGATTTGGCGAAACTGTGATTAAAAAACCGCCAAAAAATGTAAAATTTTAGATTTTTTATTTTTGCCATTTTTTGCAAAAATAGATGACGCAAACCTTCAAAAAAATGCGAAAATTGGTCAACAAATAAATTTTACCCTAACTGATTGCGATCGTTAGCTTAGAAAGCAAGCTGCTCAAAACAGTCGGTCTTTTATCTCTACGCCTTGATTTGGCGAAACTGTGATTAAAAAACCGCCAAAAAATTTAAAATTTTAGATTTTTTTTTTGCCATTTTTTGCAAAAATAGATGACGCAAGCCTTCAAAAAAATGCGAAAATTGGTCAAAAAATAAATTTTACCCTAACTGATTGCGATCGTTAGCTTAGAAAGCAAGCTGCTCAAAACAGTCGGTCTTTTAACTCTACGCCTTGATTTGGCGAAACTGTGATTAAAAAACCGCCAAAAAATGTAAAATTTTAGATTTTTTATTTTTGCCATTTTTTGCAAAAATAGATGACGCAAACCTTCAAAAAAATGCGAAAATTGGTCAAAAAATAAATTTTACCCTAACTGATTGCGATCGTTAGCTTAGAAAGCAAGCTGCTCAAAACAGTCGGTCTTTTAACTCTACGCCTTGATTTGGCGAAACTGTGATTAAAAAAACGCCAAAAAATGTAAAATTGTATAATTTTTTATTTATGCCATTTTTTGCAAAAATAGATGACGCAAACCTTCAAAAAAATGCGAAAATTGGTCAAAAAATAAATTTTACCCTAACTGATGCGATCGTTAGCTTAGAAAGCAAGCTGCTCAAAACAGTCGGTCTTTTAACTCTACGCCTTGATTTGGCGAAACTGTGATTAAAAAACCGCCAAAAAATGTAAAATTTTAGATTTTTTATTTATGCCATTTTTTGCAAAAATAGATGACGCAAACCTTCAAAAAAATGCGAAAATTGGTCAAAAAATAAATTTTACCCTAACTGATTGCGATCGTTAGCTTAGAAAGCAAGCTGCTCAAAACAGTCGGTCTTTTAACTCTACGCCTTGATTTGGCGAAACTGTGATTAAAAAACCGCCAAAAAATGTAAAATTTTAGAATTTTTTATTTATGCCATTTTTTGCAAAAATAGATTACGAAACCCTTCAAAAAAATGCGAAAATTGGTCAAAAAATAAATTTTACCCTAACTGATTGCGATTGTTAGCTT